>NC_046295.1:15776901-16401901 GCF_004115265.2 Rhinolophus ferrumequinum | reverse complement strand
TAGTGGTTTGGTGGTGATGAATTCCTTCAGCTTTTTCTTGTCTGGGTAGCTATTTATCTGTATTTCAATTCTAAATGACACCTTTGCTGGGTAGAGTAATCTTGGTTGTAGGTTCTTGCTCTTAATTCCTTGAATATTTTGTGCCAATCCCTTCCGGCCTGCAAAGTTTCTGTTGAGAAATCAGCTGACAATCTTATGGGCGCTCCTTTGTAGGTAACTAATTGCATTTCTCTGGCTGCTTTTAAGATTCTCTGTCTTCAACCTTTGGCCTTTTAATCATGATGTGTCTCGGTGTGGGTCTCTTTGGGTTCATCTTTGTTTGGGATTTTCTGCACTTCCTGGGCTTGTATGTCTATTTCCTTCACCAGGTCAGGGAATTTTTCTGTCATTATTTCATCAGATAGGTTCTCAATTCCTTGTGCTCTCTCTTCTCTGTCTGGTATCCCTATAATCCAAATGTTGGTACACTTGATGGTGTCCCAGAGACCCCTTAAACTATCTTTATTTTATTGAGTTATTTTTTCTTTTGCTGTTCTAATTGGGTGTTTTCTGCTACCTTATCTTCTACATCGCTGGTTGGATCCTCTGCTTCATGTCATCTACTGTTGATTCCCTCTAATGTATTCCTTATTTCAGTTATTGTATTATTCATTTCTGGCTTTTTTTTCTTAATGTGTTCTATCTCCCATTTGTATGTTTTCTATCTCTTTGAAGTTCTCCCTGAGATCATTGAGCATGCTTATAACTAGTGTTTTGAACTCCACGTCTATCTGGTAGGTAAATTGTCTCCATTTTGTTTAGTTCTTTTTCTGGAGCTTTGTTCTGTTCTTTCATTTGAGACATGTTTCTTTGTCTCCCCATTCTGGCTGCCTCCCTGTGTTTGCTTCTGTGTATTAGGTAGAGCTGCTATGTCTCCTGATCTTGGTAGAGTGACCTTATGTAGTAGGTGTCCAGTGGGGCCCAGTGGTGCAGCCTCCCTGGTCACTTGAGCTGGGTGCTGTAAGTGTGTCCTTTTTGTGGATTGTGTTTTCTCCTGATGTAGTTGAGCCTCGGTAGCTCTTTGCATGTCAGTGGGACAGATTGACCCTCTGGCTGATTGGTTGTGAGGATGGGCTGCAACTACATTGAAGGAGTTGTTGTGTAGGGGCTGATCCTACAGAACAGAATTCACTTCAGCAAGGCTCTGGTACCTGCCACGTTTGCTCTTTGGGTGTGTCATGTGTGGAGGTGGTTAGATGGTGCTCTGGTTTGATCTGAAGCTGGCCACAACGTATTTTGGTTCTGGGGCCTCTTGGGAGGGGCTTTGATATAGGCCAAAGTCAGCTGCTGCCTGTGCCCTGCCTGGAGCCACTTGGTAAGAACTACAAAGTGATCTGCAGATGTTTACCACTTATGTTGGCCCTGGAAGTGCCTGGGAGGTACTAAGTGAGAAAGGCTGCTGCCAGTGCTAAGATTGGGGCTGCTTAGCAAGAGGTACAGGGCATGCTGAGGACAGATGCTGCTTGTTTCAGATTTGTGAACCTTTGAGAGATTTTAGGAAACTGCAGTATGGCCCAAGACAGGCCATTTGTATGGAAAAACCCCTGAAAGTGACTAGGGTAAGCCCACAAGTTGGGTGGGGTGGGGTCTCAGGGAATCACCAGAACAGGGAAAATAGCATTTGCCTTGTTGATAGAGACTCAGATAAGATGGCTACCTGTGTCTGCACTCTAGGTGGGGGGAAGACTCAACAAAGGAACAATGGCTTTGGCCAGCACTTCTGTCTGGGAGGAAACAGCCCCTCCAGCCCTTATCCTTAAGCTAGACAATTCAGTTCCTCCCTGTTCAGCTGGACTTCAGGTGATTCTCAATGATGGTTATTTGTAGTTTAGTTATAATTTTGATGTGGTCAAGTGAGGAATTGAGCACTGCATTTACCTACTCTGCCATCTTGACTGGGTACCTTACTTGCTTGCTTGTTTTGCTTTTGTTACCTTTGCTTTTGGTGTCATATTCAAAAACTTGCTTCCCAGCCCATTATCAGGGCGATTTTTCCTTATCATTTCTTCTAAGAATTATATTGTTCTAGGTCTTATGTTTAATTCTTTAATCCATTTTGAGTTAATTTTTGTAAGATGGGGGTCTGATTTCACTCTTTTTTTGATGTGAATATCCATTTTTCTTAATACCATTACATTAATTTAGTTTTGAATGTTGAAAAAGTCTTGAGTTCCTGGGATAAATCCCACTTGGTCATCCTGTATAATTCTTTCTATATATTGATGGATTTGATTTTTTAATATTTTGTTGATTTTGCATCTATGTTAATGAGAGTTGTTGGTATGTAATTTTTTCTCTGATAATGTCTTTATTTTTTATTTTAAGGTAATGCTGTATTCACAGAATGAGTAAGGAAGTTGCTGTTACTAAATTGTTAATTTCTACTCTTTGTCCACTTCTTGTGCACACTGCTCCTTTTCTCCCTTATATTACCTTGCTAGCCACCTCCTGATTAACTTCCAAGGTAATATTTTCTTAAAAAGGTTTGCATTTAGCAAACTTTTCATAGATTTGTCATCCAAAAGGGGGATTAACATGCAATGAAGCACAGCACAGAATTCAATTCAGATTTATATTAAACATTCTTTCTCATAAATACCCCTCTGCCATTTCAAATAATGTGAACTTTTCACTAATTGTTTCATGACATCTATCCCTGGACTTTAGTTGTATGGCAGGACTCTTTAGCTCTCTTTTCAGAGGTCTTCTGGTTTTGCAATGTATATAATTCAATTTTCTTCAGTATGTTTTGCACTTATGTTGTGTATTAGCTAGGGCAGGCTTATATCAGGTGTTCAATAAAATAAACATTTAATATTTATGTCATAGTTTCCTGCAGGACCATAGAGAGAGTGCTCTGTGTAGTCATTCAGGGCACCAGGTTCCTTTTATATAGTGTCTCTACTATCTCCTGGGACAAAGAAATGAAAGAACTTGAAGGGCAGCTCAAGAGATTTTGGAACTATCATTTATCACTTTCTCCTGCATTCTACTGTTCAGAACTCACTCACATGTCACCAGCTAACTTCAAAATAGAGTGCAAAATGCTGTCTAGCTATGTGTTCCAGAGAAAATGAATTGTTCTTTGATTAACATATAGGAGTCTTTCTGTCACACTTTAAAAAATGTTAGGTTGATCTGTTAAGTAGAACACTGATTTGCATCTCCGCTTCTTTACCAGGATTTTAATGAAAACTTCACTATCATGAGCTTTCTGTCTTAAGCAGGCCTTCTTATCTGATATGATAATTACAAATTCCATAGAAAGAAGAAGCTCTCAGCAATTTTATTTCTATGTTTCATTGCTTGTTTAAGTCTTAAACTTCCCTTTTTATTACTTCTATACTTAGCAGTATGCATATATAATTTGGTACCTTTAAATTTTTCACTAGTGATACTCCACAGATTTTTTTTCTGATGGATTTATGTTATCTACTAGACTCGGAAATAATACCAGCTGCATTTCATTCTGATTTTATCTAATAGGCTCACTGTTAATGTCTCTTGAGCTTTTTTTTATTGTAGCTGAAAATCTGTCCCTATATTTTGTGAAAGCCCACTTTCCTTCATTGTCCCCTAAGAATTCTCTCATCATTCTTTCAGTTTGTCTGCTACTTTCTTTGTTTTTACTTCTTTCTTTATTTTTACTTATTCCTTTTGGCTACCTTGATTTCTTATTCACTTTTTGTTTTTAACTTGGATTTCTCCCCATGTTCCCTTAATTAACTAGGTGGTTGTTTTTCACTACTTATATATTCAGTCCTCAAAGTGAAAGAAGTTCATGAGTACTTCATTTACTTCTGTTTGCTCCCCATTCCCTGAGCTTCCCATTAATTTCAGTCACCCAGTGTGTTTTATACATTATAGTTGTATTTTGTACAATTTTGTTTTTCAGAAATTTAATATGTAAATCAGTGTAACTTTCGAATTCACTTTTTATGAACTATTTTGTGATAGTCTTTGTCAAGCATTTTTGAGATCAGCCAATACTACACAAATAAAACTTGTTTACACTGAGCTCAGAAAAGGATTTCTATGGGCATGGTATGGGTCGTCAAGATTATAATTCTAATAATCTAGGAGAAGCAATAAAACATTTTTTCAAATTTGGACTTTTTAATATAAAATGTGTCTCAAATGCAGCCATTTTAATGCATATGTATCAGTTCAGATCCTGGCAATTAATCTGCAGGTTGGTTGGTGGGATTGTCTCTCTCTCTTTTTTAATGAACAGATGGAATATAATGCACAAGCATTGTAAAGTTACTAATGTAATAAAATGATCCAACCTAAGATTTAAAAACAACATTTCTTGGTGGGGGTAATCATTTTATGAGGGGAAATTTTTTTTGAAGGATAAGGATGTAGAACTGTTTCTTGTGAACACTTTTATTTCCTTCATAGTAATAGGTATGTGGTTTATTGGCCAGCTTCCACCTTTCCCAATATTCTAGGAACCACCCCTCCCATCATAAGGATGAGCTATGAGCACATTACCAAGGAATGGCTAGTTAGTTTGGCCATTTTGATTGGTTTAGAGATAGTTGTGTAACCCAAGCATGGCCAATGAGAGCTCTGCCAAAAATGTTTGCTGGAATTTTCATAAAAAATTACTAGTTTACTCCTTAATTGCTAGGGATTATATAAACTAGAGCTTCTGGGCCCTCACATGGAGAGATCTTTGCCTAAGGACAAAACAGAATGAGGAAAACAGAACTAAAAGAGAGAGATAATTTTCTAATGGCATTTTTGAAACCTTAGATCTAATTATGTCTGAAGTCAGTCACCTCTTAGATTTCTCAGGGATATAAGTCATGAAGTTACCTTTTTTCTTGTCTTTTATTATTGTTAGTTTCAGGTATACAAACCAACATAATGATCAGAAATTTATACCCCTCACAAAGTGATAACCCCAAATAGTCTACTACTTCTTTGACACCATACATAGCATTCCAATGCCATTGACTATATTCCCTATGCTGTACTTTACATCCTGTGAATATATGTGTATATATATATATATACACACACACACATATATATGTGTGTGTATATATATATTATAGTTGACATTCAGTAGTATTTTATATTAGTTTCAGGTGTACAGTGCAATGGTTAGGCATTTATATAATTTATGAAGAGATCTCCTGGTAAGTCTAGTACCCATCTGACATTTACACGTAGGTTTTACAATATTATTGACTATATTCCCGATGCTGAATTTTACATCCCCATGAATATTTTGTGACTACCAATTTGAAATTCCTAATCCCTTCACCTTTCTTACCTATCTCTCTAACCTCTCCTCTCATCTAGCAACCATCAGTTTGTTCTCTGTATCTATAAGTCTAGTTCTGTTTTGTTTGTTCTGTTCTTTAGATTCCACATATAAATGAGATCATATGGTATTTGTCTTTCTCAGTCTAACTTATTTCACTTAGCATAAGATCACGTAGTTCCATCCGTGTTGTTGTAAATGGTAAGATTTCATTCTTTCTTATGGCAGAGTAATACTCCATTGTGTAAATGTACCACAATGTCTTTATCTGGTCGTCACTGATAGACGTTTTGGTTGTTTCCATATCTTGGCTATTGCAAGATAGCATTGCAGTAAACATAGGGGGGCATATATCTTTTTGAATTTGAGTTTTGGCTATCTTGGATAAATATCCAGGAGTAGAATTGCAGGGTCATAAGGTTCTATTTTTATTGTTTTATTTGAGGAACCTCCATACTGTTTTCCATAGTGGCTGCAGCAATTTGCAATCCTACCAACAGTTCACGAGCGTTCCCTTTTCTCCACATGTTCACCAACACTTGTTTGTTGATTTATTGATGATAGCCATTCTGACAGGTGTGAGGTGATATCCCATCGAGGTTTTTATTTGCAGTTCTCTGACGATTAGTGACATTGAGCATCTTTTCATGTGTGTATTGGCCACCTGTATGTTCCCTTTAGAGAAATGTCTATGAAGGTCCTCTGCTCATTTTTAATTTGATTGCTAGTAGTATTTTCTCAAAATATTTTGTATTTCTGTGGTGTTTGTTGTCACTTCTCATCTTTCATTTCTGATTTTATTTATTTGAGCCCTCTCTCTTTCCCTCTTGATGAGTCTGGTTAAAGGTTTGTCAATTTTGTTTATCGTTTAAAAAAAAAAATCTCTCAGTTTCATTTTGTTTTTCTTTTTAGCCTCTATTTTGTTTATTTCTGCTCTGATTTATATTATTTCCTTCCTTGTACTCACTTTAGGCTTTGTTTGCTGTTCTTTTTCCAGTTCCCTTACATATTAAGTTAGACTGTGTATTTGAGATTTTTCTTGTTTCTTCAGGTAGGCCTGCATTCCCTCATAGGATTGCTTTCACTGTGTCCCATAGATTTTGGGTCATTGTGTTTTCACTTTTGTTAGTCTCAAGGTATCTTTTGATTTCTTCCTTGATCTCATTGTCGACCCACATATTATTTATTAGCATGTTATTTAGCCTCCAGGTGTTTGTATGTTTTTCAGTTTTTTTCTTGTAATTGATTTTTAGTTTCATATCATTGTGGTCAGAGAAGACGCTTGATATAATTTCAGTCTTCTTAAATTTATTGATACTTGTTTTATAGCCTAACATATGTTCTAGCCTGGAAAAATGTTTAAAGTGCACTTAAAGAGAATGTACATTCTGCTGCTTTAGAGTGAAATGCTCTAAAAGTATCAATTAAATCCACCTGGTTTAGTTGTTATTTAAGGCTGCTGTTTCCATGTTGATTTTCTGTCTGGAAGATCTGTCCATGGATATCAGTGGGTTGTTAAAATTCCCTACTATGATTGTGTTACTGTCGATCTCTGTCTTTATATTGGTCAATATTTGTTTTATATATTTAGGTGCTCCTATGTTGGGTGCATAGATGTTTACTAGGTTTATGTTCTCTTATCGAATTGATCCTTTCATCATTATGTAGTGTCCTTCTTTGTCTCTTATTATAGTCTTCATTTAAAATCTATTTTGTCTGATATAAGTATCGTTTCCTCAGTTTTTCCTCATTTCTATTTGCATGAATATCTTTTTCCATCCCTTTACTTTCATTCTATGTGTGTCTTTCAATCTGAGGTGGGACTTTTGTAGATAGCATATGCATGGGTCTTGTTTCTTTATCCATTCAGCTAACCTATGTCTTTTGAGGGGAACATTTAATCCATTTACATTTAAAGTGATTATTTATAGGTACATAGTTATGGCCATTTTATTATTCATATTTCATATTTTTGATCTTCATTTGTTTGTTTTCTCCTTTTTTCTGCTTAAAGAAGTCCTTTTAACTTTTCTTGTAATTCTGGCTTGGTGGTAATGAATTCCTTTAGCTTTTTCTTGTCTGGGAAGCTGTTTATCGCGTCTTCAACTTTAAATGATAGCCTTGCTGGGTAGAATAGTCTTGGTAGTAGGGCCCTTGTTTTTCATCAGTTTGAGTATTTCCTGCCACTCCCTTCTGGCCTGCAAAATTTCTGTTGAGAAATCAGCAGATAGTCTTATGGGAGCTCCCTTTTAAATAACTAGTTGTCTTTCTCTTGCTGCTTTTTGGACTTTGTCTTTAACCGTTGCCATTTTAATTATGATGTGTCTTGGTGTGGGCCTGTTTGGCTTCATCTTGTTTGGGACTCTCTGTGCTTCCTGGGTCTGTAGGCCTATTTTCTTTGCTAGATTAGGGAAGTTTTCTGTCATTATTTCTTCAAATAGGTTCTCAATTTCTTGTTCCCTTTCTTCTCCTTCTGGTACTCCTATGATGTGAATGTTTTTACATTTGATGTTTTCTCACAGGTCCCTTAAACTATCTTTTTTTGTTGTTTTTTAATTTTTCTTTTTATTGTTCCAGTTGGGTGTTTTCTGCTACCTTACCTTCTAAATTGCTGATTCGGTCCTCTGCTTTATCGAATCTGCTGTTAATTCCTTCTAGTGTATTCTTCATTTCAGTTATTGTATTCTTTATTTTTGACTTTTTTTTTTATGGTTTCTATGTTTGTCTTTATACTTACTATCTCTTTTTTGAAATTCTCACTAAGTTTCTTAAGCATTCTTTATAACTAGTGTTTTAAATTCTGTCTCTGGTATGTTGTTGGTTGCCTCCATTTTATTTAGTTGTATTTCTAGAGGTTTCACCTGTTCTTTTATTTAGGACATGTTTCTTTGTTTCCTCATTCTAGCTGCATCTCTGTGTTTGCTTTCACATATTAGGTTGATCTCCTGTGTCTCTCAGTCTTTGCTGAATGGCTTATGTAATATGTGTCCTGCGTGGTGTGTGTTTCAGGAGTGTCTCTTGAGTTTGTTGTGTCTGTTCTCTTGTTGTAGTTGAACCTTGCTTGCTTTGGCATGTCAGTGGGTGGGATTGACTCCCTGGCTGACTGACGGTGAGGATTGGCCATGCCAACAGTGTACGAGCTGCTGTATGGGGGCTGATCCCTCAGAGGGGATTCACCCCTGCATCCTCTTGTGCCTGTTGAGACCCTCCCCCCTCCGCTTTGGATGTGCCGTTTGTGGAGCTAACCAGGTAGTTCTCTGGTATAGTCTGAAGCTGGCCTCTGGGTATATTGTTTCTGGTGTCTCTTGGGAGGGGTTCCCATGCAGGCCAACTTCAGGTTTGTCTGTGACAGACCCAGGGTTCCCTGGTAGAAGCCACAAAGCTATATGTGGTTGGCAGCTGCCTGTGCTGGACCTGGAGTCATGTGGGGGTGGCCTTGCTGTGAACCAAGGCTGGCTGCCACCAGTATTGGGCCTAGGGCAGCTTAGCAAAAGGCTTAGGGCCCCCTAAGTCTATTGCCACCTGCCGGGTGCTCATAAGGCTCAGCCATTGAAAGAGGCTCCTCAGGTGAATGGGCTGGCCTGTTGACCCAGTGCACAGAGTGCCTTCAGCAATGCAGCACTAACTGGGTGGGTTGGGGTCCCAGTGAGTCATGAGGCACAGCTGGTGGTTTTACAAGGTTAATGCAGATTCAGTTTTTGTGCCAGTGCCTGACCTGTGACCATTTTGCAAAATGCCCTGAGAACACTGCAGCCAGCCTCTTGCTTCAGGATCACAGATCCCAAGAGCTGCCCAAGAGAGGCTTTGATGCAAGTTGTGGATCACTGGCCACCATCAAAAGTTTCGTGGGGAGCCCCAGACTCTCTGCTGCTATAAAAGGCTTCTGCAGCTTATGGAGTGGAGCTGGCCATCCAGGCACCAAGAGTGCCCCCAGCAATGCAGCTCTAGGTGCGCAGGGCAGGCTTCCAGGGAGCTACTGGGTGTCGGCAGTGATTTTTACAAAGATTAAGCAGTTTTGGTTCTCACACTGGTGCCAGGGTCATGACCACTTCCCCAAAGTTCCCCGAGAACACTGCAGCCAGTCACCTATCACTTTAGGCCTGCAGGTCTCCAAGAGTCACCCAAGAGAGGTTGCAGTGCAGGTTGTGGCTCACTGCTCACTACCAAAGTTTGCCGGGCTGCCGTGGGCTGTCTGCTACTGTGCTGGGAAAAGGAGTTCTGCAGCTTTTGGGGCAGGGCTGGCCACTCAGTAGCGAGAATGACCCCCAGGCGATGTAGTACTAGCTTCGCTGGGCAGGGACGTAAGGCATCACCAAGGTGTTGTGCACATGTGTGTTTTACCAGACCAATGCAGTCTCAGATTTGGTCCTTTGCAGGAGAGTTCAACATAGAAAAGATGGTGCCCTCCTGCAGGCTATATGTGAGTCAGGCTCGACACAGGGATAATGGCTTCCATCCCTCTAGCTCTCTCCCCAAAGCCTCACAACTCAGTATTTCCCTGTATGTCTCTGGTGCTTCTTGAATTGCTGCCCCACTACCAGAGACTAGGTGAGTGTTTGCAAGTGAGTGAGTCTGTGTGTGGGCCCTTTAAGAGGGCATCTGGGTTTCCAGCGACCTTCCATCTCACTGAGATGGCCAGAGTCCTCACTGATTTTCACTGCTGGATGTTGTGGGAACTCCTTTTCTTGGCACAGATGTCCTGAGCTGGAGAGCCCAGTGTGGGGCTGGCACCCCTCCCTCTTCTGGGAGGTTGTCTGACATTGAGGTGTCACTCCTAGTGTTCAACCACTATATGTGTTTGGGGTCAGCCTGTATCATGTTTCTGCCCCTCCTACCAGTGCCGATGTGGCCTCTTCTTTATATCCTTAGTTATAGGGGTTCTGTTCAGCTAGTCTTTAGATGATTCTTGAAGTTGAATGTTCTAGAATTTATTTGTAATTTTGCTGTGATCCTGGGATGCAGTAGTCATAACGTTGATCTAATCCGCCATCTTGGACCCTCTCCTGAATACTATAAAGTTACCTTTTAATTTAAGCTCGTTTGGGTTGAATTTTTTTCACTGACAACTAAAAGTGTCCCAACTAAATTACTGGCTATTTAGAAGTTTTCTTTTCTTTTTTTTAAATTATAATGTCACCAAATTTAAATTATAATGTCACCAAATTAGAATATTCATTTTAGGAGGACACGGAAGGGACTTCGCTATATTGCTCATTACTTTTTACTTTATCACAGTGACTGGCGCACAGATGTGCTTAGTAAATGTTTATGGAATGACTAATATTTAATCTAACTAGTTCAATTTAATTTTGTAATTTAGTTCAGGTTGTGCAGGGCCTTATCTTAGGTAAGAGAAGGAATAAAAGAGACAGAGACTCTGTTCCCTAGTTTCTGATTTTGTGCAAGCATTGAGGTGTCACAGTAATTAAGGCAGAGTAAGACAAGGTGATAACAGGAGTGAAAGTTGTATGCTGAAGAGTAGCCAAGTCATCACAGGCTCTAGAGTTAGAAGACTACCTGGATTTGAATCAATGCTTTACACTTGTTAACTGAGTGACCATGGGTACATTACTTAAACTCAGTTTCCTTATCTGTAAAATGGGGGTAATATTTGTAATCTCCTTTATATATTTGTCATGGGGGTTAATCAAGATTTTTTACTTAAAGTAATTAAAATAGCTAGGATATATTAAGTGCTCAGTAACTTTTAGCTATTTTTATTTCAGCAAGCAGAGGTGATTGGAACACTATTTAAATACTGAAGAAGAGAGAATTGGAAGTGAAATCACCCTTCAAAGCTGAATATTTATTATATTGCAAGTCAATATCAACTGTCAAGAAAACCCCACATACATGGTTTAAAGTATAAAATGATCCAGTGAAATCTTATTTTAGTGTCACATGGGTTAGATTTATATAATGGTAGATTTACTTTAGAGGAGATGAGTTAAGACATGCATCCTTGGTAAATAGGAGAAAGAAAGGACCTCCATATTATATTTTAATGAATTTTAATAAATATTTTAGCATTTTAAAATTGGAGTCATAATGACAATGTTGGATTTTTACTGGATATTCTGCAGGAGAAAAGAAAAAAAAAGAATTTTCCAAAATAAGTATGTTTAATTGTCTGCTATAAGGTAGTTATGCAGAAGATTAAGTATTATATAGTTAGATGGAGTTAAACTTCTCAATTCATTAGTATACAATGTTTAAACTCATAAAATTTGATGAAATTTTGTAAAGACTCATATAGGAATAAATTTCCTTCTCTGTCTTGGAATGCATTTTATAATTACTTTTTTTTTTTTTAACTTTAATCTACAACTGATGGTGAAGTAGTAGTTTCCTGAGGGTCTCTGGGTACAAAGGAAAATGGAGTCCCATTAGTGGGTGGGGGAAAGCAGCTTCAAACATGCTTAATACTGCTGCCCTACATATTTCATGGGGGGCTTTTCTACTTCATTCAGGAGTCGATGGAGAGAATGAAACAGCATGGTGTAGTAGCGGAAAGAACGCAGGAAATCTTAACAAAAATGGATTAAAGTTGTGTGCCCATTGGCAAAATAACCTTGTTGAGCCCCAGTTTCCCCATGAGTAGAAAGAAGGTAACAACTTTAACTTCATAGTGTTTTTGTGAAGACTACAGACAATATTTACAGGTGACATTCATGCTTTTGGCATATGGTAAGAGATCAATGTATGATACCTATTCTTATTATAAATATATATTATCTTCAGTCATTAATAACAAAAATATATCAATGAGGATTCTATTTCAGATTTTATGTAGTAATGGTAAATAATATAATCCTATCAAAATAAGAATAAAAGAATAGATGACTGCTGGAAATTCTAAAGAAGAAAGATGTGATTGAATAAAACCAGAGATAAATATTAGGTACCAACCCGCAAGATTTTGATAGATGCAGATTGAGTCTTAGCTGATATCATTGCTGATGATGAGCCACTTTCAGCAGTATGGCTTAAATCTCTCATTGCTCCAGCCTGCTCCAAAGCTAAAATGGATGGAGGTTTTCCAGACAAAGATTATGATGATGAAACAGCTGTTCGCCACTGTCTCTTCTCAGACTGTATGCTTTTCTTATTTAGAATATAAAGTAAGCAAAAGTCTAGTTTCTTCCAGTATCCAGAGTTCCTGTCTTAGCATTCTCTATACAGCTTTCCTGCCCTTGTTCCTACTGTGTTTTCTGGCCTCCTCTCCTATCTTCCCCTCTGTCTAATTTCCCTTTTTTATTTGTTTAATGAAAAGTCCTCTTTCTTTCTCAAGACTGGGTTCCTCAGGGGCATTCTCAATCCACCTCAGACCATCAAAGGACACAGTCTTTCTTAAGAATTATAAAATACAGACTGGGATGCTAAAACCAGTTAGTTTCTGGCCCCGAGGACTCTTTATTGTCTTAGTTTAAACTGATCAGATTCCCAGATTTATATTTTAACATACATAACTTTATCCATTGGCGTGGGGGATAAAAAATATTTTTTTCTCCTTTTTTTTAATAGAGCACTTCACAAATTTGCATCTCATCCTTGCACAGGGGCCATGCTAATCTTCTTTGTATCATTTCAATTTTTCTATATGTGCCGCTGAAGCAAGCAGTCTTTTCTTTTGTTTGTTTGTTTTTTCTTTTTCTTTCTTTTTTTTTTTTTTTAGAAGGGATCGCTTGCTATATATAAGATCTATTTGCAATAATTTGAACTTCTTTCTACTTCAGCCAGATAAACAGTTTTTCCCTTTGTTGTTTTCTTTTTTTCCTAGGGAGGAAAATCTTGCAAAGCACTCCAGCATATAAAAAAAATAAAGCTTCTCTTGTTGAGGGGTGAGTCTAGAACTCTGTTTGGTCTTTCATCCTCATCATTGCCGCGATTTCTGTAGTACCTCCAATGAACCTTAGGCTTGGGAAAAAGACGTTTGAAAACCCTTGGGTTAGTGGAATGAGTTATGAAGTGGAAATCCGAAGACTTAAGTTTTAGCTTTAGTTCTAAGATCACATTTGTATGTGTCACTTATAGGGTTAATTGCTTTATCTGTAAAACAAGGTTTTAGAATAGTGCCTCTCAATTCTGGCTGTGTTAGAATTACCTGGGGAGATTTTAAAAATCCTGATGCTTAGGCCTCACTCTATACCAATTAAATTAGAATCTCTGGGGTGTGACCCAGGCAACAGCATTTTTTAGAGCTCCCCAGGTGATTCTAACATGCGACCAAGTTTCAAAACCTCCAAAGAATTTTTCAGCAATAATGTTCCACAAGTCCATTTGTCTGGGAACCTTATTTTGGTAGATGTAGTTAAAATATACAGAGTCTTTCCATTTATAAATAATACTCAGGAGGGGGGCTGACAGTGGACATAAAGATTGGAAGCTAGGCAAAAAGTTTTTTGATTATCTTAATAGCTCAGTGCGTTGGGCAAAACACTTAACTTTTGTTATACCTTTGGTGAGAATGATTTTAACTTCCTGTAGAATAAGGCTCTCAACTGAAAAATCATATGTAAATGCAGTGTTATTATTTTTCTACCAATAATGACACCATTTTTTAATATGATCAGCCAAGAATTACACCTAAATGTTTTATTCACAAAATAAATAGAAAAGGCAGATTGACTACTGAACTATAAATTATGGTTGATATCCCTCCGTTGGTGGTATAGATTGAAGATAGATTGAAGCGACATGTTGATAACAATGGTGATCTCTGATACTGAGACGCTGATTTAAAAAGAAGCTAGGATTACTGCTACATGCTTCATATCGATTATGAAAATCTATTGTTTCAGCAGAGCTTTCAAATTAGAAAAAAAATTCATAGTCCATATTGGTAAGTAATTGATCCTAAAAGATAGAGAAATTGGATGACAATATATATTCAGGCTATAATCTCCAAATGTCATATGAATGTATTATGATAGGATAAATTTCAATGAATACCAAATAGTTTAAAAATGGCAGCACAGTTAGAGTAAAATGATTGATATCAGGTATGTTAGATGTATAACTAAACAGAAATGCCTTTTCTTTTTTTTATTACTAAGGCCATTTAAATATTTTCTCTCATGTTTTTGCAGCTACTAGGTATTCAAGATTCATGGGCTTTCATGTCCCTTTTTAACAAAGTAGTTCTTTTCTGGAAGTGCAGTTATCGTTTGTGGCAAGGAGATAAATCAATAATTATATTATCTTGTCCTTAGGGTTTTTTTGCTGGAATAGATTTACCAACAACAGAATAAAAAGTAATAATTTTACACATTTTCTGGACAGAAAGGTCCTTTGTGTTCCAGTCCTCTTTGCCCCAGAGAAAGGTTTATACCTTTCTGGAAGTGCCCCAAGAGGTTGGGCAATAAGCCCCAACACTAACTTGACAGATAAGATCGAAGTCCATAGAGGCAAGTTTGACAGGCATGGAACGGAGCCAATAGCAGCATTGGCGACCTCTGAATGAGCGATGTTAACAGAACAAAGAATGCTTTAGCTAATGACGCTGAGTGACTCCTGGTTGAGAACTTTGCCTGTTTTCCTTGGACTTTGTAAGTCCTGAGGTCTTAGTACTATATAAAATGAACGAGAGTGTGAGAAGAATGGGACAACTGGGGAAGAAACTGTGAGATAGAGAAAAGGAGAGGTGCAGGGGAGTAGAATGTAGTAATGAAACACAAAGCAATTATAGACGTTGACTTTTCACCAAACTTGGCCAGTGGAGTCTGGGACCTAAATGTAATTTGGCTTAGATAAATTAAAGGCATATAACATTTCCTGTCCCATGTGTGTTTTGGCACAATTCTTAATTGTCACATACCTTTGGAAATGTGTAACTGGTAGAAATAAAGCTTAATATTTGGTCATTAGTAAGTTACCTCTTTTTAGAGAACAAATCTCTAAAACACGTGCTTGAACACATGTATCCACTGGAGAGTTGATTCATTCATATCTCATGAAGGATTAGTTTGTTACACCCAGATATCAATTTCCAATCCATAAGCATATGTTTTTTTACTAATATATAGAGACAACTAGCCTGAAAAGTGTCAATAACAGAGAAAACTTTGATCATATTTTACAAATTATAAGGTCTCTTTTTCATTTTTCAACCAAGTTCCATATTTTGTATTTGTTTATTTGTCTTTTTTTCTGCAGAAATGAAGATAGCAATCCCCTCAGCAGCACTCACACTCAAGTTTCTTACAAGCTCTGTCAGTTTTTTCTGAGAGTTTATATTCCAACTTATCTCAAATCATGCCACTCTATTTTATCTTGGATGGATCTGAGAGGTGAAATCTAGGAACAAATGTTAGGAACTTGTTGTAAAGTGATTCTGTGGCAGTTTAAATGAACTCTTTAACAATTCTCCCACTGAGATACAAGTCTATGCCCACTCTCTTTGTATCTGGGTGAGCTTGTGACGGCTGAAACCAAGGTAATATGTCTGAAGCGACACTTTGTGACTTTTGAGACCAGATCATAAAAGGCTATGGGTGTTCTGACTTGTTTGTTCAAACAGTGACATGAGAAATACGACTGCTAAGGCCCCTCGGCTGGAGAGGCCGTGAGTAGATGTGCACAGCTAATAATCTCATCTGGGGCCAGCTTTCCAGTCTACCACACTGTACGTGAAGATGCCTTCTTGGAAGTGGATACCCAGCCAGCTGTTCTAGCTCCAGCTATTTGACTCAACCCCAGCTAAGGCCCAAAATATCCAAGAGCAGAAACAAACTGCACTCTGTTTGAATTCAGGACCCACAGTCTCTGTGAGCATAGTGAAAATGCTTGTTTATGCCACTAAGTTTGGGGGTGATTTTTTTTTTTTATGCAAGAATCCTAACTGGAACAATTATTTCAAGATCAAATTTTGTATACTGAAGGATATATTTTGCTAAAAATTATAATCAAATGATTTTTGTATTTTCCTTATAAGTAATATTATCATTCTAAATTTAATTTAATCTGGTAAATTTCCAATTTGCTTTACTTTCTCTACTGTTTAAAAGTTTAAAATCACTAAATGATAAATTCAATGGCTCGTTTCAGTATATTTTGACACATTTGGAAAATATCTTAATGTTATTTTTAGCTGCTACCTCTTTTGGTGGGGAGGATAACATAAGTTTCTGTAGAGATTTTCACTTTCCCTGTACCTGGAAAAATCACTCTGAAGGCCTGACTTAGCCCACAGTTCTTTGAAGGCTTTGTTCCTGGCTTGGGTCACTTTCCCACTGGACTCATTTCTGGCACACGAAGGTCCGACAATTAGGTCATGAACACATCCTAGAAAAAGTGCTACATACCTCATTGCTGAATATCACTATGGTCACCTTTGAAGTACTCCCCTTGGAAAGCTATGCACCGATGCCAGTGCCTAGTCCACCCTTCAAAGCAATTTTGGAACTCTCTTTCTGGAATGGCCATCAGAGCTGTCGGCGTATTACCCTTCACGTCCTGAATGTCATCAAAATGTCATCCTTTCAGTATTTCATTTATCTTTGGGTAGAGAAAGAAATCATTGGGGACCAGATCAGGTGATTAGGGAGGGTGTTCCAATGCAGTTATTTGTTGACTGGCTAAAAAAATCCCTCACAGACAGAGCCATGTGAGCTGGTGCATTGACATGATACAAGAGTCATGAACTGTTGGCCAAAAGTTCAGGTCATCTAACTTTTTCACGCAGCCTTTTCAGCACTTTCAAATAGTAAACTTGGTTAACTGTTTGTCCAGTTGGTACAAATTCATAATGAATAATCCCTCTGATATCAAAAAAAGGTTAGCAACATCATTGCAATAAGTCCGTGAACTTAATTGTCAATGTATATGTCAATATTATGATAAAATGAAAGGTTCCCATAGGTCAAACAATCAGGAAATATTGTACATTGTCTGCTCTTCTTGGAGAGTCATCATGAACATTAGCATATTGAATAACCTGAGAGGTTATAAGATAATAAATCTGTTTGACTCTGTTTAACCCAGGTCATTTGTCCACAGAACACTGTTATGGAATATATACTTTAATATCCGGTGTTTTACATTACCAGTTTAAAAAATGCAAATTGACCTAGATGGAGTAGTAATTAGCAGATATTCAAAGAACTTGCTTCAATTTTTTTTCATTTGTATACAATTCCTCAAATTTATGAAGTATACAAGAACATAAATAATGGTCCTTACAACTCCAAAGAATGAATTAATGATAAATGTGAAGAGACATTACAGGAAGTAGTACCAGAAAGGAAGGCACTAACACTAATTAAAAGCTATTATAAATAATCTAGGTTTGTTATTGTTAACTAGCCTCCCTTTCCTAGCTCTATGCCTCCTGCTTGAGTCCAAAGGTTGTTTTTTTGTTTTGTTTTGTTTTGTTTTCCAGAATTTCCAGGAGAAGCACAAAAAGTATTGTTCAAAATAGACATATTTAACATTATGATGAGTTAAATTTGCTTTTAGTTGCATCACTTAATTCCTTCAATATTTCAAATAATAACAGAGGAGGGTGTGAGCATGAATATAAAACAATTGAGAGCTCCAGGTCTGGGCAGAGCAGAAAACTGACAACTTTGGACAGTGAGGTAACATCTTGGTATTCCAGTCTGGCTGGGGAATGGTATATTCTGGTCAAACAATTTCCAGTTACTTCATTTTTGACAATGAAACTGATATTACTGCATAGGTGTGAGGGTTGAACTGTAGAACACTCTGGATTGATTTTTGAAGTGGTGTATACATTTTTAGAAAAGCACCACTTTAACAGCTACAAATCTTTAATAGAGTTGCTAGACCATCAACTGATATGTCAACACACCTTGAAGGAGGCTTCATCAAATGCAAAGGTAAAGTTCTGTCAGATGATGTTAGCAAAATAAGCTCATAGAAAGAAGGAAATATTTCTTCTAAATACTCTAGTGTTATAAAAGAGAATTCTATAAAAGTCCTTGAGAAGATGTTTCAAATATGAAGTCCAGATGAAAATGTAAGAGATTAAAAAGGCAGTAGGGTAAAAGAAAGCACTTGTCAAAAGATTTAAATAGGGAGTGATAAATGTCAAAGTGAATCTTCATTTAATAATGGGGAGAAAATACCAACACTCTAGAGTTACTTTAAGCTGAATAAATTGTGGATTCCATAGGACCAAAGCGAAAATAAGAAAGATAACAATCACAGGTTTAGGGAAATAAAGATGTATTGTTAATACTAACTTAAATTAAGCCAGAAACTGCTTTAGATAGTTTCTGACAAAAGGGCTTCTATGGTCAAAGAAGTCCAGGAAAGTTGCTTCAAAATCAGAGATGATTTTACTACTAGATTTCTGGGAGTTTAATATATTAAGGCGTACTGGGAATCATTCTGATAGCATCTATTATACAGTGTTGCCATAATTCTCTTGACTACAGGATTTTTCTGTTTTGAGAGACAATCTCTTTGACTTGGGTCCCTAGGGGGTAAACTTTGGGAAACAATGATTTAGCCCTTTGGTAATATGAAGATCTTATTGACCTTATTATGAGACTAGCTGTTACATGGTCTCTAGGCTCCTCATAGTTCCTGCTCTCTCTACTCATAGCTCTCATTGTCACATGTAGTTCAGATGGAGCTGGTGCCTTTTCCTGGCTCAAATCACTGACTTAATTTTTCCATTTATGAGATTGGGATTATTACCTTTTGTAGAGGAGAAAAATGGGATGAAGAAAGAAAGGTGAGCAGACTCTCTCAAGGTTCACACGATATATATGTTAGATTTTGAGACGTATATTTCTTTTCCCCACTCTGCTGAGTGTTGCCATCTAGCTTAAAAAAAAAAATCTGTTTTTGGTTAATAAGTGAGTCTAGTTTGTATTGAGCCCCTCTTCTCTGAAAGGGACTCTGGGTTTGACTTGAATTTTGAGACAAGGTCTGAAGTTTTTATTTATTTATTTAGTTTTTATTAGTTTCAGGTGTAAAAGCAATGTACTAGATATTTAAACCCCTCATAAACTGATAACCCACCCCCAAGCTATTACCTCTCTGACATCTTGTATAGCTGTTACAATACCATCGACTATCTTCACTATGTTGTACTCCACATCCCATGACTATATATACCTATACATTTAGTTATAGTTGACATTCAATATTATTCTACTTCAGCTTCAGGTATGTAGCGCATTGGCCAGACATCTACAGATTCTATGATGTGATCCCCCTGATAAGTCCAGTGCCCATCTGGCACCTTACGTGATCTTTACACTGTTGATTATATTCCCCATACTGTATTAACTATTAATTTGTATTTCTTAATGTCTTCACCTTTTTCACCCTGCCCCCAACCCCATTCCCATCTATCACCCTGATAGATCTAGTACCTATCTGGCACCATACCTAGTTATTATAATATTATCGACTATATTTCTTATGCTATACCCTACATCCCCATGACTACTGTATAACAACAAATTTGTACTTCTTAATCCCTTCTCCTTTCACCCATCCTTAACCCCTCTCCCATTTTAAAGAAGTCTAACATTCCTTGTAATTCTGGTTTGGTGGTGATGAACTCCTTCAGGTGTTTCTTGTCTGGGAAGCTCCTTATCTGTCCTTCAATTCTAAATGACAGCCTTGGTGGGCAGAGCAATCTTGGTTGTATGTCGTTGTTTTTCATCACTTGGAATATTTCCTGCCACTCCCTTCTTGCCTGCAAAGTTTCCATTGAGAAATCAGCTGACAGTCTTATGGGGGCTCCCTTGTAGGTGACTAACTGTTTTTCTTTTGCTGCTTTTAAGATTCTCTCTTTGTCTTTAGCCTTTGGCATTTTAATTACGAGGTGTCTCAGGGTTGACCTCTTTGGGTTCATCTTGTTTGGGATCCTCTGTGCTTCCTGGGCTTGAATATCTATCTCCTTCACCAGGTTAGGGAATTTTTCTGTCATTATTCCTTCAAATAGGTTTTCAATTCTTTGCTCTCTCCCGTCTTCTGTTATCCCTGTAATGCAAATGTTGGTACACTTGATATTGTCCCGAAGGCCCCTTAAACACTCCTTAATTTTTTGTATTCTTCTTTTTTTTTGCTGTTCTGGTTGGGTGTTTTCTACAACCTTACCTTCTACATTGCTGGTTGGATCCTCTGCTTCATCTAATCTACTGTTGATTCTCTGTAATATATTCTTCATTTGTGTTATTGTATCCTTTATTTCTGACTCATTCTTTTTTATGGTTTCCATCTCCATTTTTATGCTCCCTATCTCTCTGTTGAAGTTCTCCCTGAGATCACTGAGCATTCTTATAACCAGTGTTTGCAACTGTGCATCTGATAGATTGCTCATCTCTGTTTTGCTTGGTTCTTTTTCTGGAGCTTTGTTCTGTTCTTTTATTTGGGACATGTTTCTTTGTCTCCCCATTTTGGCTGCCTCCCTGTGTTTATTTCTATGTATTAGGTAGAGCAGCTATGTCTTCCAATCTTAGTAGATTAGCCTTATGTAGTAGGTGTGCTATGGGATTCAGTGATGCAGTCTTTCTGGTTACCTGAGCCACGTGTTCCACATGTGTCCCTTGTGTGGGTTGTGTGTGCCCTTCTCTTGTAGTTGAGACTTGGTTGATGACTGCACATCATTGTGAGGGCCCGACCCTTGGGCTCACTCATTGTAAGGACTGGCCTTGACACAGTGAAGAGTTACTGTGCTGGAGCTGACCCTATGGTACAGGATCTGCCTCAGCAGGGCTCTGGTGCCTGCCCAATCTGCCCCTTAGGTGTGTCGTTCTAGGAGGCAGCTGGGTGATGCTCCAGCTCAATTTGAAGCTGGCCACTGGGGGCGCCCAGCCCCAGGACCACCTTGGAGGGGATCTGCTGTAGGTCTACTTCAGCCATAGCCTGTGCCCCACATGGGGCCACCTAGTGGGAGCCAGAAAGAAATCCACACATGGCTGCTGCCCATGCCATACTTGGGTGTGCCTTGAGAGGCCAAGCCAAGAACTAAGGCCAGCTGCCACTAGTGCCAGCTTAGGGCTGCTCAGCCAGAGGTACAGGCCACGCTCAAGCCAGATGCTGCTTGTCTGGGTTCTGCAAACTTTTGAGGGTCTAGGAAAGTCTGCAGCTTGAGCCAAGGCAGGTGATCTGCAGGGAAAAGCCACAGAAAGCACTTGGGTGTGCCTGAAAGTTGGGCAGGGCTAGGTCTCAAATCACCACGGCGGGGCAAATGAACTGTGGAGATTCAGAAATGGCGGCTGCCTGTATTCACATGCTGGGAAGGGGAGCGCTCAACAAAGAAACAATGGCCTCCGCCAGCTCCCCCATCCAGGAGAAAGCTGTCTCTCCGGCCGCCATCCCAAGCAAGACACTTCAGTTCCCCACCATATGTCCCTGCTGCCTTTTCAGCTGCTGCCTCAGTGCTAGAACTCAGAGAGAGTGATTCCACTGATGGGAAGTCTGCACGCAGTCCCTTTAAGAGGAGCACCTCTGAGTGCAACTGCACTCAGTCTTAGTCACAATCTCTGCTGGTTTTCACAACCAAAAAGTATGGTGTCTTCTCTGCCTGGCACTGGAACCCTGGGCTGGAGTGGGGCTGGGATCTCTCGCCCTTTAGGGGATGGGGGAGACCTCCACAGCCAAAATAGCCCTCCCCATCTTTAGTGGTCACACCTGGGTGTAGGACCAACCTGTTTCGCTTCTGTGCCCTTCCTATCAGTCTGGAGGTGGCTTCTTCTGCAAGTCCTTAGTCGAAAGGCTTCAGTTCAGCTTGATTTTAGGTGATTCTCAACAGTGGTTGTTTTGTAGATTAGTTGTAATTTTGATGTGGTTGTGAGAGAGAGAAGGTAAACACAGTGTTTACCTACTGCGCCATCTTGGTTCTCTTCAAGGTCTTTTATATATTTATATATCTAAAATAAGGTCCACTTATTGGATACTAGTGCTCATGCAAATAATAACAGAGAAAGGAAGGAAAACCTGTTTCCAGTCTTTTTAAAGGTAAGAGCAGACTTTCCAAATTGTATAATCATGAAGAGTTGAATCCTAAAAATGAATACATTTTGAAAGATTTTAGAGATATTTGATTTCAGAAGCAGAATTATTCAAAAGATGGTTGGAAACGTTGAGTGTGGACCTTGGGAGGAAGGACTGGCTCTAAATAGACTGATCATTTTCCAAAGGGGAAATTGAAGTTGAGGGAGCAGCTATAGTTATATCAGTAGTTCTCAACTTAGATCTCTCTCTCTCTCTTTCTCTCTCTCTCTCTTTCTCTCTCTCTCTCTCTCTCTCTCTCTCTCTCTCTCTCTCTCTCTCTCTCTCTCACACACACACACACACACACACACACACACACACACACACACTTTCCTATGCTTTTCCATACTCTTACTACTTTCTTTTTTCTCTCCTGTGTAAAATCATCTTTGTAAATCAGATAGCTAACTATGGGGCACCAATGGGATTATCTAGTTCCATTGACAATTTGTAGTGAGCTAGTAATTCTTGGGCAGGGACCTTTTTTGTCCAAGGCCCAATTTTACTGCAATCTTGGTAGTAGAGGTCTAATTATTTGGGTTTTTCCACCAAAGTTAAGTGTCATTATCTTACTCCCATGCGTTCCAGCATTTACCATTTTTAATTTCCCTAAATGGCTCCTCACATGTGGACAAAGCCTGTGAAGCTACTGAAAATATTATAGATTGATTTATCTGAAAGTTCCCACAACAAATGTACACCACATACCTAAATTGTGGAAATTATATGTTGAAAATTATTGACAAAGTCTTGATATCAAGTTTTAAGGAGGACACATAGGGGAAGAAAAGTTAAATTTTCTAAAATCAATCCTTGTAAGGAAAGAATGCAAAGGTTTCTAGAAACATCCCCTCATGAATTTGGTTATTTGCTTTTTCTGTTCGTGTTCTAGTAAGAGTGAGCTCTTCACCCTGGAAAACTCAGGCAATTTATTGTTTTCTAAACAAACAACAAAAGATTGGCTCATCACTTCTTTTACTTTTATGTTTAGGAGGAGTTATTCCCCCCACCCTCCTGTGCAATTCCCTGGTGATTATGCAGATCTTGGTGAGTGAATGAAATGTCTTGTGTGAGACATCACATTTCTCTGGGAATGGGTGAGCATCAACTTAGATAAATGTGAATATGGTTAGAAACAAATATAAACCTTCCCTCCCTAGTGTAAAACTTTGAAACTTTAAAGATAAATATTCCAGTTACTCAGAAATTGGATTACTAGGTGGATTTTCTTCCTATCACTTCTCATTTTTTTTCTTATTTATTTGCTGGTTTATGGTTTTCTCTCCATCTGCTGTGCATATACACAGGAAGGTAAGACACATGCTTACTGTAGCATTCTCAGTGTCTAAAATAATGCTAGGTACATAATGGGTTTTTAATAAGTATTTGCTGAATGATGTCTGATGGATTAGTAAATAAACATAGATCTTAATTTTAAGGGCAGAAATTGAGTCAGCTGAAGTTAAGTGATTTACCAAAGTTCTTATAACAAGTTCAGAGCAAGACTTGAAAGAGAACCTTGTCTCCCAATTCTCAAACCAGTATAGTATGCCTGTATGTTTTTCCATTTTATCTATTATAGCTGTGTGTACCTACATAAAAAAGCATTTGGTATTTCAAACTGATTATATGTCAGGCCTAAGATAAGTTGTGTATCATGATGAATCTTGTTTAATATTATTTGTAACTCATTGACATTGCAATTTTTGAATTATCTGAGATTTTCCCTCACACTTTTGTGCATTGAATAAACCTTAACAAGGTGAAACTTGCATTCGTCTTGCACTGCATAGAACTCTAGTAACATTCTTCTATTAAGTGATATAATACAGAATTATAGTACTGATTTAAGAAATATATTTGTATTATTAATCATGAATTATTTTAGGTCTTAAATCTGTAAAATACATTTTTTTGTGTGTATTAACATTTTTCTCGGTAGTTATGTTTTTATTTTAAATGGATTTTACATTTTCCTCTTATACTTTAATACCAAAACATAGTTGGTTTTGGTGGACCAAATTTACTGCTTACATTATTTCCCTTCCTTCCTTCCTTTCTCCTTTCCTTCCTTCTTCCATGACTTAGCAATTCTCTCCTTGTTGGATGGAACATTGGCTATGCCCTATCCTTAACCTCTGTGATGGTTATACAGGAGCTAGCTTTACTAGTAATTAGAAACTGTATAACTGCATTTTCTATGCACTGTCTGTATACATATTTCATAAAAACTGAAAAAAAAATGAAAAGCAAAGTCATAGTTCACGTTTTTAGTCTACAGTGGATTGTAATTTGTTAATGGGTACATTTGTATATGTTATTTCTAATTCTATGAAAGTTTCAGGGTGTGGAACTTTCTATTTCCCTTCCACTTTACTTATGAATGAGCCTCTAGTAGAACTCATATGTGATTTATTCCACTTAAAAATATATTTTCATTAGACATGTATTGAATTATATAAAGAACATAAATGATAAGAATTGCAATTTAGTATTATAAGACTTTGACCTGTTGTTTGAAATCGTGCCTGCCATTTAGTAAGTGCTCAATGTTCATTACTTGACTGATTCTGTATCCAGTTACAGATACAGAAAGCTATGAACCAAGAGATCCCACTTTTCTTGTTTTTGTCTTTATCTCCTAAGGCTCAGTTCTTGGACTTCTTCCAGTCTATTCTTCCACCGACTATTGTGATCATCCAGTCTCATGGCTTTAAATACCAGATCTACATACGGACTATACACAAATGTACAGCTCTAGCTTGGGTTGAGCTATGAACTCCAAGCTCCTATATGTACTACTTATGTTACATCTTCTGTTACATATCAAATAGCCATTTCAAACATAACATGTCTAAAACTGAATTCCTCAGGCTGCTTCTAGCAAAGTTTCCCCACCTCCTCTAATGCCACCTGGATCCTTCAAGTTGCTCAAACCAAAAATCTTAGAGTCATCATTTCTTTCTTTTTTTTTTATACGCCCACATCCAATTCATTAGCAAATCGGTTGCCTCTATATTCAAGACACATTCAGAATCTGAATATTTCCCTTGACTTCCATTGCAACCACCTGGGTCAGTCTACCACCATCTCTCCCCTGGGTCACTGTAAAACCTTCCTACGTAGTCCCCTTGTTTGCACACTTCATTCCGTTTGCACAGGAACAGCCCATTCTCTGCACGTGACCAGAGTGATCCTGTTAAAATGCAGGTCAGATCATGTCACTTCTCTGCTTAAAATCCTCCAGTGGCTCCCATCTTACTTAAAAAGACTCCAAGCCATACATGACCTGTCCTCACCATTTATTCCCTTATGTCACCTCCTTGTTCACTCCACTCAGGACACATCTGTCTCCTTGCTGTGCCTTGAGAACACTAAGCGCCTTCCTGCCTGAGGACTTTTGTGCTTGCTGTTGCCTCTCCATGAAAAATTCTTCCCTCACTTCCTTCATGTCCATGCTGAAATGCCTGCTTCTCAGTGAGATTCTCTCTGACCACGCTATTGAACATTGGGACCCTACTATTCTCCATCTACTTTAATTTTTCTCCATAGCACTATCACCCTCAAACATACATATTTTACTTTTTGTGCCTATTGTTTGCCTTTATAATAGAAGCACCATGAGAACGTGCATTTTTGTTTTTTTCACTGCTCTATCATAGTGCCTATAAGAGTACCTGCTACCTAGTAAATACACGATAAATGTGTGTAGAAAAATGAATTGGATATGTTAACTATGTTAACCTGAGCTTTTTGTAGGTCTATCTTCGCATATTTGCTATAGTTTTATATTTTCATTTTAACGGTTCTGTATTTATAAATTGAATGGACTCGGGCATAGGAATGATCTGGATTAGTACGAGCTTCTGGCAGTGGTGGGTGGCAGTTGGTTTACACAGGTTCTCCAGATTATACACAGATGATTATACACATCTCTTTGCTACTGTACATTTGGAGATATCATCTTGGTACCCACAGTGGGAGAATTTACATCTCAGAAATTGGTCAACACTACAGGTCAGGGCTTCTTTTCCTCAGAGATTGGGTTGTTAAATAATTTAGCGCAACCATGGTTGTTGGATAATGTGTGGAAGTGTGAGGAAGGTGGAGATACCTAAGCCATTCAGCTATAGGGTGTAGTCATATAAAGCTATATAAAGCTACATAAAGGATTTCATTTAGTCAGTCATGATTAAGGAAATTGCTGCTCTATGGGGACAAACAAGCAGAATCTGCACTGTAGAAGTTTGGGTAGACATGAGATGGAAAGGAGCAATAAAAGTCTTGGTATTCATTATCACAGGCAGTCAATACATTCATGACTTTGTTCCAACTGGTGATTGGATATAGGTGTACGTCTATATCCTTGAAAATGGAGGAGTGATAACTGCTAAACAGTGATAGGATCTGAGCCACGGTGGGTTAGAGATGAGGACGGGGTTCCATTCCAAACGAGGAATTGGAAGACTAGACAGGGACATCGTGCAAAATATTAGTTAGGGATGGAGTACCGTCTGTAGCATGATGACTTGGGAAAATGAATAATTTAACACCCATTAATTTTATCACCCTTGAATTTTTATTCGCTCCTTAGAGCAACATTTCTGAAGTTGGAGAATGCATCAGCATCACCTGGAGGACTTGTTAGAACACCGGTTGCTGGGTTCCATACTAGAGATTTCTGTTTAATAGGTCTGGGGAATGGCCTGAAAATATGCATGTCTAACAAGATTTCAGGAGGCACAGATACTGCAGGTCTGGACATCTCACTTTGAGAACCAGGGAGGGTGGAGACTGAGAACTAATGGTGGTAATGTCCTGCCTTCCTGATATGGTTCTGAGCAAGTCAACCTCAGTCCCAAACCTATTCAATTCAGAAGTCCTGCAGCCAGCCAGACCCTTACTCTTTCGAAGGCAATTTAGCTTTCTTGACAGTTTTATTCCTCCTTCCTTCTAAGGTGGTTTATCCCTACCAATGGAATATACTACTCTTCTTGAGAAGAGTTCTGAATAATCAGTTTTCTCTTACATTTTCAGTAATAATCATGAGTCTTGTAACATTTTAATGTCTCTGGCTGACAAGTCCCTCAGCCTTGATCTGAGTTTAATGCATGATGATGGAGCAATAGAGTCTCAGCAAGGATTAGAGGCCCGCTCTCCTTCCTAGCCCAGTGGTACCAGGTAGGTGGGAACCAGGCTAACGCAAGGCTCTGCTGGTTAGAGAGTTGAGCTGATGACACATCTATCTATTCTATTCAAAGATGTGTGTGTGTGTGTGTGTGTGTGTGAGAGAGAGAGAGAGAGAGAGAGAGAGAGAGAGAGAGAGAGAGAGAGAGAGAGGAAGCTGGAATAAGAGATGTGGGAGTATGTAACTAAGTCTACAGGTAGAAGAAAGTATCATAAACTGTACACTGTACTTTGGAAGAATTAGAAAAATAAAGGCTACTGCAAATGTTGTATTTGTCTATTACAACGTTACAGTCATCTGATCATTAATAAAAATATATTAACATCTTCTATATATATGATATACTAGTACAATTTACTTGCTAATCACACATGTTTTAAAAATCAACTCATTGAAAGAAATCTCTTAAGGACCTCTGCTAGTCTCACTCAGTGAATGATATGTTTCTTGGTTGAACTTGAGAGCCTTTGTTCAGATAAAAAT
Organism: Rhinolophus ferrumequinum; assembly: GCF_004115265.2. Taxonomy (NCBI): domain Eukaryota; kingdom Metazoa; phylum Chordata; class Mammalia; order Chiroptera; family Rhinolophidae; genus Rhinolophus; species Rhinolophus ferrumequinum. Next base: position 16,373,933 of record NC_046295.1, on the reverse strand, counting down.
GGTGTTTTGAGGAAGAAATTTACATTTCTTTTGAACGTATTCTAATATATTTAATTTCCATTAATTTAGATAGACTTTTCCAATTAGTCCAACTTGTGTAAGTTTTTCTCTCTTCCCTAATCCTTTGGTCTTCTAAGCTCTGTTAGGTGAGAAAATAATTAGAAGTTTAGTGGAAAACTGCACACAAGAGGAAGTGTAAAGGTTAGGAAGATGTTTGCATCACACCCTGGAGCACGCCTAGCTTTTGTTCACTTGTTAACTTTTGGCTTTCCAGTTTCTTATTATGTAAGTAGATCTGCACTCCATTAGTGGTTCTCTACCCCAACCACACATTAGAAGCAATCTTTGAGAATAGTAATTTCTTGGTTCCACCCCTATATCTTCTAGTTTAATTGGTCTAGGATGGGATTGGGAATTGGAAAATTTTAAAAAGCTTCCTAGATGACTTAAATGTGCAGCCAGGTTGAGGACCATTGCACAGGAAAAAATAAAAAATCATAATAACTTAGAATAACTGAACAAATATCTTTTGACAAATTGTCAAGCCCAGGAGCCAAATCTGATGATTCTATAGTGATTTACAATTCACTTCAGCTCTTTAACAGAAAAATCATATTTCAACCCATCATGATCTTGTGACACGAGTAAGGGGGATGACGACATATTCATTTTACAGAAGAAAATGCTGAGACTTTATGTTAATCCTGTAAATTTCATTTGGTACTTAAGTTAGTCATTTTCAGATGATTTGTGTGGGGCTATGTGTTGCTAAACACTGGACTGAAATATTTAGTGTCTTAACATGGAGATAGTATATATTCGATTTCATAGCATGAAAATGGTACATCTACATTTTTAAATTCACTGTTTTCATTTTTATACACAAATTTGACCCTCAGTGGATACAGGGCTAGGTTTCCCCCCTTCTTTTGCAGTCTGTATTAGCTGTAAAGAATTTCAGGCACAGTTTGCGTTTATCATTCTTGTTTATTTTGACGTATCACATTCAGGATGTCTGCAGTGCATTCCTAACTTTGGGGCCATTATTAAGCTTAGAAGTGACACTAACCTTCCCGGAGAGAATTGTTGACACAGGAAGGCTGACAGCCTGATCCGCTAATATGAAATCACAGGTTTGAAAGGTGAGGAAATTGACCTTCAAGTCTTCCTTTTGCTGCCTGCTGGACTCTGAGCAGTCAAAGTCATTCTGACTGGAGGGCAAGCAGGGCCACTTGCTCCCTGCCTTTCGCTGTGCTTTTTGTGACAGACCAGACCTCTATGAGGAGACTGTTGAAAAATCCTATCAGCACAGCTGTAAGAACGCTTTCTTTGTGTTTGCACATAAGCAAAGTCGTTCCCAAGCTTGTTTGAATGCCATGATGAGTGCTACGATAGAACAGCTCACTTTTTCAGAACAAATGTATCTCAGAGACAGGATTTGAACACAGAGTTACTGACTCCCAGGCTTGTATTCAGTCCAGCAGGTCCTGCGGCTACCAGGTGTTTGCTCTTAAAGAATTGGGCTGAGCAGAAAGTACAGGGAACATAGTCTACAAAAGAATATGGCTGTTTCATCAGCTGCAAATACATGGATCAGGAGCTTGATGCTTCTGCTAGTGACAAATGAATAAAAAGGAGAAACATCAGTAGCCATTTCAATACATACGTTGATAAAGGAATGGAAGTGTAGAAAGAATGGAGAGGAGTACTTACTCAAGCAGGTTTTCTCCAGGCTGCAAAATGACAGGATGAGAGAGATTTTTCAGATGCCATAGTTGGGAACTTTTAGATCACGGAGTGGGATTGCTCCACGGAGAGAAACTGAAACCACTTCTCAAGGGATACTTATTGTGGGTTATCCTGTGGAAACAACTTTATTCCATTTACTTTTCCCAGCATGAATGGGTACTTGCAGAAAGGGCAGAGGCTTTGCTTTTATCTGCATCTGTTTAATCTCTATATCCACTGCCATATAACCAGAGATATCATTAGTTAACAATGGGTCCCAATTCCACCAATCCAAATATAGTGTGGGCTCTGTTCCTTCAGGCATAATCCTCTCATTATATCAATGTTGAAAACCATTAAGGCAATTGCTTTTAATCCTACTCATAAAAACATGAAGTTAAAAAAAAATCTATCAGAGCATTTAAAAAAGACAAATCCTCAAAGCTTTCTATAATTAATCCTACAAGTTCAACAGTTTCAGGTCTCTACTGTGTCTTGTTAAATGAGATATAGTTTTTTACAATAACCTTCCCAGGATTTTGGGGACTTCATGAACAATGCTTAAGCATTACACAAGTTTGTTCTTGGGATAATACTCAGCTCCACTCATGAGCCAAGTCTCTTCTACAGGTCTCCTTTTGCAATTTCTGGATGAATGAATTCCCTTGAGCTAATATGTTTTCCACATGTAGAAGCATAGATAATTTCCATTAATTTCTTTCACTGATAGCTACAACTAGGTTAAAATTTAAGTGAAAAGTTAATGAAATATTGAGGTAACATAAGAAAAGTATTTAAAGCGTATACGAGGTCTGACAATTAAGTTCACGAATTTGTTGCAGTGATGTTACTAACCTTTTTTGACATTAGAGGGATTATTCATTATGAATTTGTACCAACAAGACAAACAGTTAACCAAGTTTACTATTTGGAAGTGCTGAAAAGTCTGTGTGAAAAAGTTAGATGAAAACAACCTGAACTTTTCGCCAACAATTCATGGCTCTTGCATCACGACAATGCACCAGCTCCCACAGTACTGTCTGTGAGGGAGTTTTTAGCCAGTAAACACAGAACTGTATTGGAACACCCTCCCTACTCACCTGATCTGGCCCCCAATGACTTCGTTCTTTATCCAAAGATACAGGAAATATTGAAAGGAAGACATTTTGATGACATTCAGGACATCAAAGAAAACAGCTCTGATGGCCATTCCAGAAAAAGAGTTCCAGAATTGCTTTGAAGGGTGGACTAGGCGCTGGTGTTGGTGCATAGCTTCCCAAGGGGAGTACTTCGAAGGTGACAGTATTGATATTCAGCAATGAGGTATGTAGCATTTTTTCTAGGATGAGTTTGCAAACGTAATAATATGTTGAGTTTGTTGATGTATACATGCAAACTTAATATCTCCTCCACTACTTTAGTTCAAGCTCCTTTATGTCATTCTTTCATCTGGGTAGTGACTCTGAGTGATTTTCTATTAGTGATGAGGGTAACACTTTGAAGGGGAGAAGGCAGAGGAACAGATGATTGCAAAATAAAAAGAGCTGCACTATTTAAGAGCAGCTCTCCTACAAACCCGCATCTCCTCAAGGTACCTAGTTACGTTAATTTTTGAAAGAAAGCAGTTTCGTCAGTGGCAGCTGAATACACCGTTTGGTTAGAAATGTGTGATTCTAACATGCTGTGGCATACGTTGGTAGGATGCCACTTGGAATCATGGGATACTGTAGCTGGAAACCACTGTGGAGACCTTGTAGTACAAACCTCTGCAGGTGAGCGGTCAGAGGCCTGGAAAGCTGAATGAACCTCTTTTGGAGCACGGAGCTAGTTAGTAGCCCAGAGAGAAGAAGCCAGAGAACCCCTATGCCAGGGTTATTTACGCCTTGCCTACCCTCTCTAAAATGTGTGGCCAAATTAAGGAACTGGTGATTTATTGTAAAATGGTACCCTAAACAAATCTGTTGGTAAGTTGCATAAGACCCAAGGACACCCATAATTAAAATAATAAAGTAATATTCTTCCATCGCCCTTTCATTCCTCCTCCTTCCCTATTTCATCACAATCCCCATGTGCAGGAGGCCATGCTCACGTTCAGACCCTGGTTCTGTAGATAAATCTAACTGTTGTCTCCCTTAGGCTTGCCATTTTGGCTGTCTCAAGATTCGTCACTTTTCTGTTACTCTTCCTTTTCCTTTAAAAAATTTCATTAAAATATAGCTAGCATACAGTATTATATTAGTTTCAGGTGTATAACTTAGTTATTCAACATTTATATACCTAAAGAAGTGATCATCATGATAAATCTAGTACCCAACTGACACCATACAACATTATTACAATATTATTGACTATATTCCCTATGCTGTTTGTTACATCTCCAGGACTTATCTATTTTATAAATGGAAGTTTGAGCCTCTTATTCCCCTTCACTTTTTTCTCCCTTTTACTAAGTTTTCAAATACAGTTGACATTCGATATTATCTTATGTTAGTTTCAGGTGTACAGCACAGTGGTTAGACACTTATGTAATTAATGAAGTGATCTACTCTTAATCCACAAATACTGTATTTGTCTTTTGTGAGATATTCCAGAATTCTGTGGTCTTCTTAGGATAGTGTGAAAATGTTCCAGGTATTAAAGACAATTTTTTACTGAATTATTTTCTAGGGGAATGTGTATATGTGTGTATGTATGTATGTACACACGTGTGTGTCTTAAACTTTATTATGCATATAAGTCCACCTGGAGACCTTATTAGAATGCTATGTTGTTTTCATCTAACTTTTTCACGCAGTCTTTTCAGCACTTCCAAATAGTAAACATGGTTAACTGCTTGTCTCATTGGTACAAATTCATAATGAATATTCACTCTAATATCAAAAAAGTTTAGCAACATTGCTGCAACAAGTTTGTGAACTTAATTGTCAGACCTCGTATACATTTTAAATACTTTTCTTATGTTACGTCAATATTTCATTAACTTTTCACTTAAATTTTAACCTAGTAGCAGCTATCAGTGAAGTAAATTAATGGAAATTATCTATGCCTTTGCATGTAGAAAACATATTAGCTCAAGGGAATTCATTCATCCAGAAATTGCAAAAGGAGACCTGTAGAAGAGACTTGGCTCATGAGTGGAGCTGAGTATTATCCCAAAAACAAACTTGTGTAATGCTTAAGCATTGTTCATGAAGTCCCCAAAATCCTGGGAAGGTTATTCTGTAAAAAACCATGTAGTTTACCCTACTCAGAATGGTGTGCAACTTAAAACTTATGAATTGTTTGTTTCTGGAATTTTCCATTTAATAGTTTCAGACTGCAGTTGACCACAGGGAACTGACTGCGAAAAGTGAAACAGTGGATAAGGGGAGACTACTGTCATAGTCATGTTCTCCTAAGAAGGGACATCTTTGATTTCAGGAAGAACGGCAGCATGCTATTAAATGCCATCAACCCCTTTGTACCATTGTCCTTTAGTCAGTAGGAAACATTCACTTACTTACAGAATCTTGAACTCAGCCGTAAAAGTCTTCACAAAGTAAGATGAGAGAAGGAAGAAATGAGAAATAAAGAAAGAGAACAAAGGGGGGAAGAGAAAAAGGGGCTAAAAGAAGACGACAAAGAAAAGGTGGAAGAAAAGAAAGCAAGGTGAGAGAATAAAAAAACCAAGTAGTCAAGTACTTACTAAGCAACCACTGTGTGACAGATAGTGCACAAGGTATTAGAGATACTATGGTGGGGAGAGGGGAAAAAAACTGTCATAGTTTCCTGGCTTCATGGAGCTTATAATTTGGTAGCAGAAGAAGTTTTCTCTCAGGTGCTGCTGATGCTTCTGCTCCGTTGGCCACACTTCACAAGGCAATTGTTATAATAGTTAAAATATTTGCATTTTACCAGAGGACATCAATATTTTAATCTAAAAAGTGACATGGGAATTTCAGGCAGCTATGTTTTTGATAATCCTTGTATTATAACAGATAATCAGGCAGTCATTTTCTCTGTACCATTCTGGTAAGCCGCTTTGAGCTCATTGTATGAAAAGAAAGGCCAGAAGATCAAACAAATTATTCTTTGCTGATCACAAATTTCAGCCATGAGCAGGTGACTTCTTCCTCTTGCATTCCTTCCCTCTCTTTTTCCCATCCTCACAAATACATTTTAAGAGCTTCCCATGAACAAGATGCTGGTTTTGTTTTACCTGCCTTTAAAAGAAAAAAGTCAGATACATTTATTGAATGTTCTTTAGTTCTAGGTTGATAGGAACATCGGGTTCTAATTTTAATTTGGGAGATTAATTTTCTTTCTCTTTCTCTCTTCAGTCCCCATGGCAATCTATTTCTCTATACCTATCTTGCACTCGTCCCCTCCCCCCCTTAATTGCCTTTTCAAAACCAGAGTTAGAATTTTTCTTTCTCCCTCAATTTTATAAAATGTGCCTAGTAGTATGGCTTAATTTTGCCGCAACATCTGCTGTGGTGTTTTGTATATTAATATGTGCAATAAAGTCTCAATAAATAAACACACACACTTCATAAATGTTTGTTGTATTTTAATTGCCCTGGTTCTTGGGGGAATACTCTTCTCTACACTGGTTTTCAGTGATATAAGGACAATACCTCTAGATTTTTGGTTTCCCCTTTCTAGACTCTGGTGATGCAATTATTCTTTCTTCTTTGTGTATTTGTGAACTTTTCAGTTAGGACAGCAACACACTCTTGCAAACAATCTCTCTAATCCTACGAGTCCTACCTGTGAAGTTGTGAATATCCCGTTTGGTATACCTAATGTAGAATAATCTTACATATGTGCTTTTCTCTGTGTATCATTGTGTTCTGATGTAACTAGGAAAGCTAAGTAGATGTTTCTGATTGGTAATTCTTTCTAAATTTGAGGCTCTTTTTTTCGGATGAAGTCGTGGGGAGAATGCAGATAATACAATTGCCAGAATACAAGTTTTTTGTGTGATTGGACTGTACGTGGCAGGCGGCACCCCTCCTTCACTATGAATCATTTGCTCGGTACTTGTGGAACACTGCCACGGTCCAGGCACTGTTATCAATAAAGTCCCTGCCTTCCTGGAGCCAACATCTGCGTGTGTGTGTGTGTGTGTGTGTGTGTGTGTGTGTGTGTATCTACGTATGTGTGTGATCTATAGTTAACAAGTAACTGTAGAACATCGTTTCTGTTAGTGATAAGAATAGTGAAACTATATAAAGCCAGGTAAGAGGATAAAGAGGAGTGGGGAGTGCATAGGCCTTCAGTTTGGGTTTTTAGGAGAGGTTCGTATTATATGAGAAGACATTTGAGCAGAGAGCTGAGGTAAAGCGAGGGTTGAGACATGTGGACCTTGGGAAAGAGCGTTCCAGGGGGAGGAGCACCTGCAAAGAGCCTGAGTTGAGGATAAGTCTGGCCTGCTAGATGACAAGGAAATCTTGCGTAGATGGAGTGAGTGAGGAGAGTGAGGAGATGAATGTGGACAGATGGCCTGGCTCAAATCGGTGGATGTGTTAGCTGCTCAGTAAATGGAGATCATGCTATTCTTATGCTTAAAACTTTCAAGGGGTTTTATTGCTCTTAGGAAGAAGATGCAGACGCTTGAATGAAAGCTTTGTCCTCCGGTCTCATCAGGCATGCCATACTCTCCCAAGGTCTCGCTGCTGTAGTCACTTCTCCACCTTTCCACCTTCTTTTGGTCCTCCTCTCTCACTTTTCTTCTCATCATAGGTCCTTTGTATATGCCAGTCCCACTGCCTGGAGGACTTTCCACCTCCACCCTCAAACCTTTGCTCCTTTGCATCTCAGCTTCATTATGAATTCCTTTAAGAAGACTTCCCAGACCTTCCTATAATATTTCTGTTATATGCACTCAGAGTATCCTGTAGCCCTTACTTCATGACACTTACCAGAATTTCAATTTTACATTTCTTTGTGTGGTTGTTTGATTGATGTCTTTATCTGCTACCAAATTATAAGCTCCACGAAGCCAGGAAACTGTGACAGTTTTGTTTCCCTCTCCCCACCATAGTATTTCTAATACCTTGTGCACTATCTGTCACACAGATAGTGCTTAGTGCTTACTAAGATAGTTGCTTAGTAAGTACTTGACTACTTTATTTTTTTATTCTCTCACCTTGCTTTCTTTTCTTTGTCTTCTTCTTTTAGCCCCTTTACCTCTTTCCCCCCTTGATTCTCTTTCTTTATTTCTCATTTTTTCCTTCTCTCACCTTACTTTGTAAAGACTCTTTTATGGCTGAGTTCAAGATTCTGTAAGTAAGTGAATGTTTCCTACTGACTAAAGGACAATAGTAGAAAGGGGTTGATGGCATTTAATAGCATGCTGCTGTTCTTCCTGAAATCAAAGATGTCCCTTCTTAGGAGAACATGACTATGACAGTAGTCTCCCCTTATCCACTGTTTCACTTTTTGCAGTCAGTTCCCTGTGGTCAACTGCAGTCTGAAACTATTAAATGGAAAATTCCAGAAACAAACAATTCATAAGTTTTAAGTTGCACACCATTCTGAGTAGCGTAATGAAATCTCATGTTGTCCGACTTGGTCCCACCGGGAACGTGAATCCTCCCTTTGTGTAGTGTCTCCATGCTCTCTACACTTCCTGCCCGTTAGGCACTTAGTGGCCATCTTGGTTATCCGATCTACTATCGTGGTATCTCAGTGCTTCTGTTCAAGTAATCCTTATTTTACTTAATAATGACCCCAAAACACCTGAGAAGTGATGCTGGCAATTCAGATACGCCAAAGAGAAGCCATAGAAGTACTCTCTTTTAGTGCAAAGGTGAGCATAGTACAATAAGATATTTTGAGAGAGACCACATTTTGAGAGAGACTTTTATTATAGTACATTTTTATAATTGTTCTATTATTAGTCACTGTTAATCTCTTACTGTGCCCAACTTATAAATTAAGCTTTATCATATATATGTATGTATAGGAAAAAATAAAGTATGAATGTATATAGGGTTCAGTACTGTCTGTGGTTTTAGGCATCCACTGGGGGTCTGGGGATGTATCCCCCACTGGTAAGGAGGACCGCTGTGTATCTTCCTTAAAATGAAGACCTACATCAAACACTGCGGCAAGGATATTTTTTCATTTCTTTTGTTCTGCTTATGGCTTTACTGAATCCATCTATCATTAACATTTATAATTTAACACTGTCTTCTGGCACAGTGTGATGCTATCCGTATTGCTGACAGATTTGTCTCAGTCTTGGTCTTGGGTCTTTCAGCTGTCTCGTTTCCCGAATTTTGCTTATTCAAGCATTTCATTTGTCATACTACCTGCCATTGTCACCACATTTGTCTTTATCCTCAGTCATTAGTTTCCTATGCTCTGTCTTAATTCCATTACAGGGCTTGTTCTTGCTATTTTTATTTGTCACGGTGTATATTTTAATAACAGATGTAGTTGTCAGAACATCTCTTCTAGTCCCATTACTGGTGTCACTTGTGCATTTGGTGTTCGAGTTTATCTCATGTGCTATTCTGGGTCTTTCTATGTACACATGTTAGTCCATTTCATTGTTTTAATTATATCTTTTCTTCTCCCAGTGATACGTAGCTGTGGTTCATTTATTTCTTCTTGCCGATTCCAAGTATTATTGAGTTGCTTTGTCTCTTAGGCAAGCATTTTCAGAAGGCCAGATCAATGGTGTGACAGATGTGAATGCAAATTTGAGTCTTTGCTCTGAACACGTGTGCACATTCAGTCAGAGAGCTGACACGTGTGCATATTCAGTCAGAAAGCTGAGCTACAGTGTGTGCTTTGACCACGTGGGGATGGCATATTCATTTATTGGGGTTTGATTTTCACTATACGTGCTTCACATCGATTTTAATATCACATTCTGTATGATAAGTGTTCTTTATTTACTGTTAAAAGTTAGTGTATTTCTAGTGTAAGCGAAATTTTGGAGGAAAGTACACTTTATCTTTTCTACTCTTTGGTAATATATTCTAAAGTGAATTGCTTGTTTAAAAAAAGCTTACTAAGCAGTGTTTAACCAAATAATAATAATAGTAATAACAATATCAGTAATAATAAAGAAGAAAGAGAAAGAGGAGGAAAAGGAAGAGAAGGAGAAGGAGGAAGAGGAGGAGGAGGAGGAGGAGAAGAAGAAGAAGAAGGAGAAGAAGAAGAAGGAGAAGACAGAAAGGCAAATAAAGTAAATAGAATTTTCTCGAGGATTGGTACAGATAGTATTAGCTTCTCAGAAGTAACCATTTAATATTTACAATTGATTCTCAAATGATTTAAAATAACTCAGATTATGTGCGGGACCTTCAGCTTACTAAGAGATAGAAGGAAAACCCTTTGTTCAGGAGTTGTAAGTACCCTTTCAGTAGAATTAGTTACAGCTTTTCTAAGGTTTAGATCTAATCCATAATTTGCGAAAGAAAAGAGAATGTATAAAAGGTCTAAGCCTAGAAATTCTATAAATGTATAAAATATTTTATGTCCAATAAACTGATTTGGAACCAGATCCTGCTGAAATTCACGTTCTTCCTCTGTCCCGTGATTGTACAATTGCTTTTAAGTTGGTATTTGAACTCCTTTGTTAGCGTCTTTCTTGTAAACTGAGAAAATTAGAATATTAGTCACTAGGAGGAAAAGTTCAATTTCATTGTGGAGTCGCAGGAATCAAGGGATTTAAGAGAGGATGGATAGTTGAAAATCATGAAACATACATAGTATAGTCCCCACTTGTCAGTATCTGCCTCCTATTTCTAATTTGTACAAGATTTAAACTAGCAGGAAAGCTCTTGCACCATTAAATAGTAGGAAAATGGGTTTTTGTAAGGGAGAGAGAGATGATCACACAAGTTTGAGTTTTCTATGACTAAAATACCTAGCGCTTATGAATTTGATGGATCTTTAAGTAAAAAGGAGAACAGCATCCACATTTATCCCATGAAGGAAGAAAACCCCCAGTAGCAATTTATGCAGGAGAATGTAATGTTTCGTGTATATGTTTAAATTTCCTTGCAAAATCTGATTGCCTGTACTTTATGGTATCTTTTCCACTTCATACCTCTGTGTTATTTGGTGTACAACTCTCCCATAAGACATTTCATTGCACAACGATTGCATATATTCTACCACCTTGGTTATGCGCTCCTTGGGTGTGGAGCTTACTTATCCTTTATTTATTATTAAGTTAGTGCTTAATTGTGGATAATTGGTTTTCAATCTATGATTCCTTATTAATGGTTACTATTTTATAATCTATGCCAGATAATTAAGTATTATGGATACATGCTGTAAATCATTTGCCTGTTTGAAGATTTTATAACTTTAGAAGAGGGCAGTGACAAAAAAAGTCTATGTTGAAATATTTGAGGTCAGGCTTTTAATCTTTGTGTGTGTGTAAAATACTTGAAATGGTGACTGAAAACAAAAGCAGGTCTCTGAAGTGCCAAACGTATGCTGCATACTGTGCAGAACACCTTGTTATAAGTATAACATCTAATATACTCCTTGTAAAAATCCAGTAAAATAGGAATTTGTAGTAGATATTTTTTAAGTGAGCTGCTCGCTCATAGTAATCTCCTCTTTTCCAAAAAAAAAAAAAAATATACACACACACACACACACACACACACACACACACACACACACACACAAGCCCTCAGTGATTGCATTTCCCCTTACCCTAAACTTCTAGCCATAGTTTGTTGATCCAGAGGTTGGATATGATCCAAGCAGGACTAGTCATATTTTTATCTTCCAGGAACTGGAAATGCAGGACAGAAAGGGACTGGAATTGTTGGAGCTGAGTCATATTAATGGTGATCGACAGAGAAGTTTCCTTCCTTCATTCACTCAACAAATATATATTGAATGCCTTAAATGTTTCACACACCAAGCAGAGGCTGGGGATTAAATAACAGCAAAATCAGACATAATCTCTGTTCTGAAGGAATTTATGGATTCCTTAAGAGAGAGAAAGACTGTACCAAACCACTCACAAAATTAATTAAACTATAAACTAATACAAACAATGAAATGGAATGTAGTTCTGTGATAGCAAATGACAATAAAATCTGAAGCAAAGATTTACTTCTTCTACAAAGAAGTAAAACAATTTTTCTATTGACCATTTATTGTCTACAAAGGATGTTAAATATGTGAATAGGGTGGATGTGGTTGAGAATGAGACATTTCAGAAAGAGGAAACTGTATGTCAGTAGCCCTAGAATACAAGAAGGGACCATGGTATAGTTTACAAGTGTGTCTGGACACTGAGAGTTGGTAAAGAGTAGGAGGTAAGCATGAAAGGACTTGATTGCCTTGTTCAAGGTTTTTGTCTTTAAGAACGATGACATTTAATTGAAGCATTTTTATCAGGTGTCTAACATAATCAGATTTATGGTCATATTTAGTGCAGAGAAGAGTTGATGTTAGTTTGTTCTGATGAAAGCAATAGAATACAAAGGGAAATGGATGGGTTTGAGAAATATTTATGAAATAAAGTCAACAGAATTTGGTGATAAAATCTCTCTAGTGGGTCAGAGACAGAGGTGTCAAGTATGATTTATAGATATTTGGCTTGCAGAATTAGAGATAAAAAAATTCACTGAGTCACAGACTTTAAATAACATTTAAAATATTAAACAGGATTTCAGTATTGAACAGTGTAGGATTAGTTTACTCATTTGAGATGGTTATGATGTTCATGGATTTTTGTTTCTAATACATGTAAATAATTAGTTATGCTCATTTTGATGCCTGGTGTTTGATAGTAAAGAGCTTGGCTAGCTAAAGATGGTAGCAAAGATTTTTAAATTTTTTAGATATTCTCCAGAATTCATGAGTGTTCACTCAAAGTGAACTAGAGTGCCACCTAGTGACTATTTACACAAATAACAGACACATGTTCCCTAAGGGCAAACTTAAAATAGCTAGTATTTTATTGAGAAATTATTATGTACCTAGAACCTGTGGTAAGCATTTATATATAGCATATTTATTAACACATATAATATACTGGAATTTAAATGAGAATGTAATGTAATAATATTAGCTATAAATAAAGTATACAATTGAATGGCACATGAATGGTTTAAATTAAAAAGGCGTTAAGATTTTAATAGAATGATTAATTGCTCCCTTTCTTTCCCCCAAAGATACATGCCCATTCATATCCCCTATTCATCCAGGAGAAATTTTTGAATCAATTCTGCTATAGGATTTGGTGTGTTCCCCACTAAGAAAAAAAGAGTCATTTATAGCTCTTGAGTTCCTTTTTTTAATGCAAGCCAGGCTTAGAAAAGACTCAAATGTTCTTTTGCACAATTCATCTATTAATTTAATCAGCAATTATGGTAATATATTGAGCAACTACTATGAGTGGGTGTTATTCTACTGAAGATGCAACAGTGGAAAAATACGTGAGAACTCCTATTCTTATGGAGTTATCCATGGACGAGACAGAAAATGACTAGCAAAATATATAATATGATAGAGTTAAGTGTTAAGAAAAAAAATAGCAGAGAAAGGGAATAAGTCATGATGATAAACGCACAAGGGTATTGCTGCTTTAAATAGATGTTGAATCCCATAGAACAAACACTTAAAAGGGGTAAAGATATAGACCCTATGGCTTCTTTGAGGTAGAATGTCCATGTAGAAGGGAAAGAAAGTACAAAGGTTCAGAGGCATAAATATACCCAGTTTACTTAACTAAAACCAATGTGGCTGGAGTAAAGTAACTCATAGAATGAGTTAGGAAGTGTTTCTTCTGCTTCTATTTCTGAAAGAGATTGTAGAAAACCGACATCATTTTTTTCTTAAATATTTGATAAAATTTCACAAGGGAAACAATTTGGGCTTGGCCCTTTCTTTATAGAAGACTATTAATTACTACCTCAATTTTTAAAACTGATATAGGTTTATTCAGATTATTTGTTTCTCTTTGTATGAGTGGCGGTAGATTGTGTCTTTCAAAAATTTATAAAATATGTGGCTATGGTGTTGTTTATAGTGTTTATTTATTATCATTTTAGTGTTCATGTGATCAGTAGTGATGACCACTCTTTCATTTCTAATATTGATAATTTGTCTCTTCTCTCTTTTTTTCTTGGTTAGCCTGGCTAGAGGTTTAGCAATTTTATTGATATTTTTTCAAATAACGATCTAAAGTTTTGTTGATTTTTCTCTATTATTTTCCTGTTTTTATTTAATTGATTTATGCTCTAAAATTTTTAAAAAGATTTTTATTAAAAAATATAGCTAATAATATTATATCACTTTCAGGTGTACGCCATAGTTACTCAACATTTATATATCTAAAGAAGTGATCACCACAAATCCAGTAACCTTTTGACACCTTACCATGCTATCACAACATTGGACTATATTTTCCATGCTGTATGTATATTACATTCCCATGACTTATTTGTTTTATATCTGGAAATTTGGACCTTTTATTGCCCTTCACCTTTTCTTCTCTTTTAAAAATTTTCAGTTACAGTTGACATTAAACATTATTTTATATTAATTTCAGGTGTACAACATAGAGGTTAGACATTTGTATAATTTAAGAAATTATCCCCCTGACTAGTCTAGTACTTACCTGGCACTATACATTTATTGACTATATTATTGACTATATTCCCTATGCTTTACTTTACATTCCATGGCTATTTTGTAACTACCAATTTGTACTTCTTAATCCCTTCACCCTTTTCACCTTGTCCCCCAACTCCCATCTATCACCCCAATAAATTTAGTACCCATCTGAAACCATACACAGTCATTACAATATTATTGACTATATTCCTCCCGCTATACCCTACATCCCCATGACTACTTTGTAACCAATTTGTACTTAATCCCTTCCCATTTTACACGCACCCCCCACCACTCCCTCCCATCTGGCAACCATTAGAGTGTTCTCTCTATCTGTGAGTTTGTTTCTGTTTTGCATGTTTGTTCATTTTGTCCTGTAGATTCCACATGTATGTGAAATCGTATTACATCTGTCTTTGTCTGTTTGAGTTACTCCACTCAGCACAATACCCTCCAGGTCCCTCCATGCCACCACAGATGGTGAGAGCCTATTCTCTTCCAAGGCCGAGCAATATTCCATTGTATGTATGTACCACCTCCTTTTTATCCATTCTTTCATTGACGGATGCCCAGGCTGCCTCCACATCTTGGCCATTGTAAACAATGCTGCAATGAACATATGGATGAACATATCCCTTGGAAGTAGCATTTTGGATTTCTTTGGATAAATAGCCAGAAGTGGGATTACTGGGTCCTTCTTTGTCTCTTCTTCTAACCATTGTTTTAAGGTCTATTTTGTCTGGTACAAGTATTGTTACCCCAACTTTTTTTGTTTGTTCGTTTCCATTTTCATGAAATAAGTTTTCCATCCCTTTAATTTCAGTCCGTGTGTGTCTTTCAATATGAAGTGAGTCTTTTGTAGCTAGCATATGTAAAGGTTTTGTTTTCATATCCATTCAGCCACCCCCTGTTTTTGATTGGAGCAGTTAATCCATTTACATTGAAAGTAATTTTTGATAGATATGTAGTTATATTTTAGTATTCATATTTTTATTTATTTATTTATTATTCATTCATTTACTTATTTATTTATTTTTCATCTTAAAGAAGTCCCTCTAACATCCTGGTAGTACTGGTTTGATGGTGATGAAGTCCTTCAGCTTTTTCTTGTCTTGGAAGTTCTTTATCTTACTGTCAATTTTAAACGATAGCCTTGCTGTGTTATATAGTAGCCTTGGTTGTAGGACCTTACTTTTCATCATTTTGAATATGTCTCACCAGTCCTTTCTAGCCTGCAAAGTTTCTGTTGAGAAATCAGCTAACAATCTTATGGGAACTCCCTTGTAAGTAACTAGTTGCCTTTCTCTTGCTGCTTTTAGGATTTTCTCTTTGTCTTTAGCTTTTGCAGTTTTAAATATAATGTGTATTACTGTGGACCTGTTTGGGTTATTATAGTTTAGGACTCTCTGCATTTCCTGGGCTCATATATCTATGAGGTGTGATCAAATAATACAGTGAATGTTTAAATAAAAAAAATAAATTACAGTAAAAGACACATTGCCATTAATCCACCTCAAAATGCTCCCTCTCACTTTGAACACACTTATCCCATTGTTCTTGCCACTTTATAAAGCAGTTCTGGAAGTCCTCTTTTGTGAGTGTCTTTGGTTGTGCTGTAGTGGCTTCCTCAATGTCCTGAATTATTTTGACTTTGGGGAAAAGCTGGAAGTTATGTGGTGCCAGATCTGGTGAATAAGGTGGATGAGGACACACCGTAGTGTTTTTATTTGACAGAAATTGCCATAAAAAGAAGCGATGTGTGACATGGAACATTGTCATGTTGGAGGATGATTTATGGCACCCTTTAAAACACACCTTCTGTCAACTGTAGCTCACACCCAACTGACTGCACTGAACAAGTTGAAACTTGTCATACATTTACTAAGGTTCAACGTGCCACTTTCCGTATTGAAGATCCCTGCCTTTTTGTGGGATGGCACTCAGCAGCAGCAGTCACTGTATTTTGTGATCACAATGGAAAGGCTCTGTAACACACATCACTTCTGGTACAGCAATTTCTGTCAAATAAAAACATTACGTTGTGTCCTCATCCATCTTATTCACCAGATCTGGCACCGTGTGACTTCTGGCTGTTCCCCAAAGTCAAAGTGACCATGAAAGGTGGATGTTTTGAATCGATTCAGGACATCAAGGCAGCCAGGACAGCTCAACAAAAGACACTCGTGAAAGAGGACTTTCAGGACTACTTCAGAGAGTGGCAAGAATGAAGGTATAAGTGTGTTCGAAGTGAGGAGGAGTATTTTGATGGGGGTTGATGGCAATGTATCTTTTACTGTAATAATTTTTTTTTATTTAATCATTTACCATATTTTTAAATCGTACTGTGTATTTCCTTCACCAGGTTAGGGAAGTTTTCTGTCATTATTTTTTCAAACAGATGTTCAGTTCCTTGCTCTTTCTCTTCTCCTTCTGTTACCCCTATGATGCTAATGTTGTTACATTTGATGTTGTCCCAGAGATCTCTTAAACTATCCTCATTTTTTTGGATACTTTTTTTTTTTTTTGGTTATTCCTATTGTTTTTTTTCTTTCTTTCTACCTTGTCTTACAAATTGAACTATCATATGATCCAGCAATCCCACTTCTGGGTATTTATCTGAAGAAATACAAAACAATAAATCAAAAAATATATATTTATCCAGCACAGGTGACCAAGGAGATGGTGCCACTTGGTCCCACAGGGCACCTACTATATACGGCCACCCAGCAAGACTAGGAGACATAGCAGATATACAGTGGTACCTCGGTTTATGAAAGTCTCTGTTGACAAACATTTTTGTTTACGAATGCTGTAAATTTTATGGATCTATGGTATCATTAAATAGTAAAATTCATGCTAAATTTTCAATTTTAGGAGTTGATTTTAAAGGTCTGTAATGGATTAATCCATTTTGCATTACTTTCTATGGGGAAACCATTCCTTGGTTTTCGAATGTTTCAGAACTCGAATGGTCTTCCAGAATAGATTACGTTAATAAACCGAGGTACCACTGTACCTAATATATAGGTATATATTTAGTTTTTTAGATTCCACGTATACATGAAATGGCATGGTATTTGTCTTTCTCTGTCTGATTTATTTCACTTAGCATAATACACTCTAGGTCCATCCATGTTGTTGCAAAGGGCAAGATTTCATTTTTCTTTTTTATGGCTGAGTAATATTCCATTGCATATATATATATATATATATATATATATATATATATATATATATATATAACTTCTTTATCCATTCATCCATCAGTGGACACTTAGGTTGCTCCTATATCATGGCTATCGTAATTTTGAAAGACTGGTGTCTGAGGCTAAATGTGTTTAGTACATTGTCAGTGGTGGGCAATTAGGTGATTCCTATGTGAGAAACACACAGACGCTTAGCAGGATGACTCCTAGTAAGGGAATCAAAGGACTGTGAACTACTACATATAGTAGTCCTAAGTTATTCTTGAGTTACATTTTTTAGAAACTTCAAACATTCAATAATGTTTCTATAAAAATTATACTTTAGTTTTAGTTACTTTGTGGAGAACTAAGGAAAAGCCTCTCCTATACATAGTAAAAGAATGTAAAGAACCTATATTTAACAATTTAGACCAATGATTCTCAACTGGGAGTAATTTTGTCATCCAGGGGACATTTGGAAGTGACTGGAGACATTTTTGGTTGTCACAACTTGCAATGGGAGGGAGGAGGGCTACTGGTATCTAGTGGTCAGAGACTAGGGATGTTGCTAAACATCCTATAGTGCACAGGACAATTCTTCACAACTAAGGGTTATCTGATCCAAAATGCCAACAGTGCTGAGGTTGAGAAACTCTGAATTTTAGATATTTTGAGGGGATTCCTATGTGGATCTGGGAAAACCTGAAGTCAATTGTGTTATATACAGAGAGTGCCAAAAAAATGTATACACATTTTAAGACAGGAAAAAACTGTATTAATAATAATTCTCAATATATATTGATAACAAAAGATGAATACAAGTCACATTTAACTTCTGCAATTACAGAGGTGCACAAGTGTTTACCATCAGCGTCCAGACACTTCTAATTATGGCAAACTACTGCTTGAGCATAGATAATGTGTATACTTTTTTTTGGCACTCCCGGTATGTTTAAAGAAATATATTTTACATTAAGTCTGCATGTTCCAATCACAAAGTAAAGCTCCTGAACATGTGTGTGTATACACGTGTACACACATACACACACCAGAAATAAGCTTTCCTGCAGTTATCTTCTTTATCATCAGCATGGCAATGACCTGTAAAAATTATGTCATAGCTAATAGTCCCTCTTCACTACATGGAAAGAAATCGGCAAAGCTCAAGTTAACCTTGTGGTCATGAAACACAAGACTATCTGTCCTTATGATCTCGTTGGAAGTTAATGCTTTACTTTGCTTTGAAGCTTTCCTTTTAAAAAGTATTGATCAAGTTTTGGCTTTGTATAAACGCTGTGCCTGGATATTTTGTATTATTATTATACATGTTGATCTTTAGTGATTTACTACAGACTACAAGAAAACCAGTTGTGGACCTTCTATAAATTGGTGATAGATATTTCTGGAATTTGATATAAGTTCCAGACTTTGATATAAATCCCTCCCAGGGATAGGACCTTATAATGAAACCCATTCTTCCACACTGATCAGTAGCAGAAGTAGAGTTTTACTTCTCATAGGTGGTAACTGGAATGGTAGGTGTCAGTTCTGTGCTCCTAATTCTTTGAGGAATTTGCCCTATCAATAAATCAGTTGATTTTATGGTCCAATTTAAGGATATTAGAATAGAAATGCAACATTATGTTTTGCTTTAATTTCTGTTACTATAGTAGTATTAATATTAGAGAATGTATTTTATAGTTATTTTGAAATCAAAAAGAAATTCCAGAACTAATAAAAGTTTTCTTTTTACCTCTCTGGCCTGAGATAACCTTTTCAGAAAGAGTACTCGCAAATGCTCTGACTGTTAAGGTAGTTTGGGAGGCCATATTGTGACTCTCCTGGTGGTAAAGAAGCTGTTGTCATGTGACAGATCTCCCATGGATAACCGTTACCTCCTGTCATTGAGAAATGTGAAGATTAAAAACAGTGTCACCAAACACCGACACCATCCTGTATTTTTTATTTAAGAGCTGCTGAAAGATTTCCTGCTGGCTGATCAAATATGTGAACAGCTGGCTCCTGACCATAATCTGTCAGTTGCAGCACATTTCAGACTGCCCATTTAAGAGCAACATAACATCCCTGGGACCTTCAAACTAGTCAAAGGGGCAGGAGAACTTATAAGGAAGCAAAAAGATAGCCAAACCCTCAGGGGTAGCCAAAAAAGACCATTAAATGATGTGAGTATCAAGTATGATGGATAAAGGCAGAGGCTACCAGATACTCAAACTTTTTTTCTAGCATGGATTATAAATCCTCGGATTGGGGTAGAATTGTAGGGAATCTAAATTCTTTCAGTTGATTAAAAGAGAATTATGTGATATCTTGTTACACATGAATAGCACGAATAGTGGTCTGGAATTTGTTAAAAGAATGTCCTAGACATGTTGCTTATTTATCTAACTGTCTAAGAACTTATCATCACGTTAAGAGATTTATAACTCAAAATGGGAATGGTTGTTTCATTCTTTTCTTATGACTTAAAACTAATCCTACTCTCTTCTATCAATCGGTGATTAGAGTGCCAGTTTGGCTGATGTTCTTATAACAGAAAGTGTTATTTGAATTGATTGATCAGCTGGAAAACTTACATCAAATGCAGTCTGCTTTTATGTACCTTTCTGTGTAATAATGACCTGTCTGGAATTTCTACTCCTTTGATACATGTTGTATTTTAATAAAAAGCAATCAGTGGCAGAATTTGCTCAATTCTGTGCTCTTGATTCCTTGATACCATCTAAGCTTCCTTGCTTATTATTGTGCTGTTCAAATGCTCTCTTTTTAATCAAGTACTGATAAAATGTCTTTTTGTAAATGAAAATTTTCAAACTTTTGGGATTCCATTTTCAGCCAAAATAGGACTGACTGTCTTTGGCTACTTTCTCAAAGTTGACCTAGAAAATTGCCATTTACCACCACCCACAATGAGACTGGAAAGTGAGATAAGAACTCATTTATGAAAGGTCTTATTTTGCCAACACTGAATGCTTGGATCTTGTCCTGTGTAACAGTGAGCCAGGTAAAGTTTTTAAGAATGGACTGATATGATGCATTTCTAGTTGGAGTAAAAAATTATAATGATAAGACCAGAAAGCAGCTGCTTCAGGTAGCCTACTAGGGCTTCCTCAAAGGTTGAAAGTACACTGTCTGAAATCCCATCCCCAAATTTGTCATGAAAACATATTAGCATTTTAACCATATGATACCCTTTCTTCCACCAGCAAATGATATTACTTGAATACAGAGCAGTATATTAATTAGAATATATTAATTATTCCACATCCATTTAAAGTCAATTTCACTGATAGAGAAAACTTCTGATTTTCAGAAGAGCTGAAGGGATACAGAAAGGATGAATGAGAAATAAAAATTTGATACGATAAACTCAAAGGAAGAAGTAAAGACACCTAAAAACTCATGTTGCATGTATAGTTTAGGATTAAAAGTTATGAGTATTAAGTTTTTTGAGTGTTTGAAAATATTGATATTGTCACCTTTCTGACAAGGTCCTAAGATTCTTAAAGGCGAGGCTCTTATATTATCCTTTTTTATCCCCCATAGTGTATAAGTACCATGCCTAATACACAGAAGATATTCAGTAATTACTTGGTAATTGACAAATTCTTCTTCATTTGCCATTTTTTTCAGCAGTAACTCTGAAGTAGGTGCTGGGGGGATTGAAAAAGGCTTAAAATATAGCCACTCTTCCATAGGCATTACAGTTGACTGAAACCAAATAGAACTGAAAGACACCTATGCACTTGAAGGTCACATAGCATAATAGTAACATCTGTCTCTTTTTCTTCCTCTCTAAAGAAAATATGAGGGATATTCACAACAGCCCAAAATTTTGAGATTGTTGTGAATCTAGTGAAATTGTATTTGTGTTATGCAGTGTATTACTAAATTTCATTAAAAATATATCAATCCATTCCCTTAATATTTGAGGAAAACAATTCACAATAATGTATGCTCAGAAGTAGTATCAGTGTAAGAATTGTATCCCTTTAAAAATAAATGGAACTGATTTTCATGTTGATAGGTCACCATTACAACTTCCTCCTCTACCAGGTCAATTCAATACATTGAATATCTGTCGTGCGGGGTGTCAGGCGGGGTCTCTGGTCCCACTCCCCACATAAGAACGCAGGACATGGTGAGACCAAAATGGAACACCCACGGAGCCATAGGTAGGGGAGTCATACCACTATACTCTCACTGGCAGCTGGGTTGGAGACACAGGAACCAGGAGCAACACAATTCTCAACCCTCACTGTGCCGCTTGCAGACTCAGCCACCATCTTCTTGCTAGCTCCCCCCTTTTTCTTTTTGCTAGCCTAGCCACGGCAGTTATATTCATGGCTAATGGCTCACTGGTTACAGCTGACGGCCAACTAGCCACAGCTGCTGGCCATTTGATCACAGTCGATGGCCATTTACTACCTGAGCCAGCACCTTTCTATGTAAGGCTAAGAGCCTAGAAACTGCTTTTTGGGTCCCTGTCCCCACAATATCCCAGAAGAACGGTTAAGGAGAAGCTTCTTAATTTTCCTATAGCAGAAGGCTCCCATTTACTATTCATCGAAAGAAATAACTCTTTGGGCTTCTCTTTGCTGTTGATGCAGAGCTAGGATACTCTTTGTTAAGTAAAACTTGAGGGAATTTCAGATCCTTTTTCAAACTATGCTGGAAGTTTTGCTCCCTTTTCTAACCATATTGGGTTGTGGAATGATAACTTTTAAATGAATCGTTATAATACAGAGACAAGTCCTACAAATTTAATAATGGTCACCATGAACAGCAGTATGCAATAAGGTTTCCTCAGCAGGGACATATTCTTTCTGGAAGAGAAATTTAATTATCTAGCTTGACTACTGTGTAATTCAAACGCTAGCTATTGTGGCTCTTTCAGATTACACAATGGTGTTAGTGGCAGACAGAAGAGCGATGGCTACCACCTCATAGGCAAACTCAGAGGACTGAATTGCCCGGTGCTTTTCTCCTACTTGATTTTTGAATTAATATCCAGCTTTGTAGGCATTCCTCCCTCATAAACCATGAATGATAAATGAAAATGGTGGAGATTTTAATTGTGTGATGATTGTATGCCGTCTTCTTTTTCTTGCATTTCATCTACCTTTTGGTAGAGGCAGGAAATCAGAAAGGGAAAACACCATGGAGTCAAACAACTTTGCATAGAGAGAAAGACAGGCTCACTACAAATACTCCTCACCGTCCTCCTCAAGCAATTATTATACAAAAGTACTTTGAGTTTCTGAAGAAAAATACTATATAAATCCAAGGTTGTTGTTATTACTGTGCTGGTATTCTGAAGTGTATAATTAGCATGTTGAAAGGGTGGTAATTTCATAGAGCAGATGATAGGTTGGAAAGGGACAGGTTTGGGGTAGGGGCTGGCTGGGGAGTGCTACTGAGATCATAGGGAGTGTCCGGTGGATTTGTCTTACAGATGTCCTACTTCACCTGACCTTCCTCAGTTGCTGAGAGCAAGAATAGATTTGAGAATTTAAGATGAGCTTGCCCAATCCATTGAAAATTGGTTAGCTTGGCTTTCTGGAATCCTTAGTCATTATAGCAAAGAATGTGCACAAGTCTATTTTCTATATGTAGTACTGAGTACTAGAAGAAACAATAAACTCAAAATTGAAGGACTTGGATTCCTGAACTACTGCTTGGATTCGGCTCTTTCCTAGTTACATGACCTCAGTTTATATATACCGTGTTTCCCCAAAAATGAGACCTAGCCAGACAATCAGCTCTAATACGTCTTTTGGAACAAAAAGTAATATAAGACCCAGTCTTATATTATACTATATTGTATTATATTATATTATATTATATTATATTATATTATATTATATTATATTGTACCCGGTCTTATATTGTAGTAAAATAAGACCGGGTCTTATATTAATTTTTGCTCCAAAAGACACATTAGAGCTGATTGTCTGGCTAGGCCTTATTTTTGGGGAAACACGGTATAAAGGGAGATAAAAGAGTAGGTCTGCCTAGCTTCTAGGTCCTTATAGGGATATTGTATTGATTATATGAGATATTAAACTTGAAAATAATTTATAATTTAAAAGGATCTAAGAAACCTCTGATATTATTATTATTATTATTATTATTATTATTATTATTATTAACAACTAAGGAGAGAATGGTATCTCATGTAAAATTAAAGCCTCTTGACTCTCAGGCCCTTTAGAGAGAATATATATTCTGTGATTTTCTGCTGAGAAAGGGAGATGGCGCTTATTTATTTACCCTGGCATTTTCTTGTGCACAAATGTCACCCCACTCCATCCAAAGAAAATATGCTTGTTGGCATTTCTTGTAAATTGCTTCTTTCTCTAACAGCTGAATTGAGATTAAAGAACAAGTATATGTAAGTCTAGACTATTTTCGATACTATGAGTGATACACAATCATTGTACTTTTCTGTGTAGAAGGCAAAGCAAAAAGTTGTTTAACATACTTGGCTCCAGGTTCCAAGAAGCTGTTCTCTGAGCCCTCTGATTGAGTCAATTTTCATGGTCAGTCTACAATGCTAATCTGATCATGCCTTTCCTTGCTTAGAACTTTTCATTGCAAGTCATTATCTTTGTAGAATAAAATAAAGTATTATTTGCATTGCACACAACTCACAATGGAAGTCATTATCTACTAGACATACATCCTGTTTCTTGTTAGTCTTCATTAATATTTTTTATAGTTATCCAAGAAAATATTGCTATTTCATTTATGCCTTTGCATGTGCTATTTCCTTTGCTAAATGAATTCTTGCTGCTTTGCCCTTGTGAAAACATCTACTTAGTCTTCAACAAGTTCAAGAGTCGCTTACTCTATGAAGTGTTTCCTGCTTCCCGTGGGCAGAGAGGTGCCCTCCTCCTTGCCATCATGTACCTTGTACATGCTTCTGTTAGAGAACTACCATTTTGGACTGGTGGCAAAGAATTTCCTAAGTCTGAAGATAAAACTAAGAACAGGTCTTTTCCTCCAATCAAAGAGAGAAAAACACAGAGACTCATACTATAAGAGACAAACAGAGAATAAGCATCTCCCACCTCCCATCGCCCTGCACTCAGAGGGGATGAGGGGGACAGTTTCCTACCATTCCAGGCAGGGACATGCTGATGTTGGAGAGAATGTTGTTGAGGCAGGGCAGGGACAGATGTTCTATTAGCACATTCCTGCATCTGGACCTCAGGGCAGAATTTTCCGGCAATAGCAAGGACAGAAATGAGTCATGCGCTATTAAATTTTTCCAGGAAGAGTGCCAGAGGACTCTTTCCTCTCTGCAGCTAACTGAGTGTCATTGTTGCTCTTATTGGGAGCAGAGAGGGGTTTCAGAGATGGGCTAACATGCATGTAGGTAATCCAGGGGTCCGCCTACGATATAACATCAACAAAATCTCATCCTCTCATGAATCAGACATAACATTTGCAACTAAATTCAAATTATTTCTTTCTAATCAAATATTTATGTTAATAATGTAGAGACTCAATAGATTTCAATTATTTATATTAGGCAACTATCTTGTGACCAAGGAAAAAGTGGCTTGAAGTAGCAGTTTCTAGGAGGTCCTGGATCTTGCAGAGGAAGTTTCCACTTGTAGAGAAACTGCAGATGTCTTTATCTACAGTTGGGCTGCGTGTATCCTTTAGTTTACTTCATGAACTGCATTCCTATAGTGCCACCCCTGATGATAATGCTAATTTTCTAGCTAAGGATGTTTTATTCAAAAGTTGGGTTTCTTTCAAATCCCAGAGGACTATGGGATACTTCTGGGAAATCATTTCAATACATCTAAAGCTTTGCACTGCACTTTTGTGAAGAAGGCCAGGTGTCATTGGGGTTAAGTATTCTGCAATCCAGTGAAATCACCTCGAAACTGAGAGAACACACACTCTTCTTCAGACCTCTCAGCTTTTATACCTCATCGTGGCAACAAAGAGTTTTACTCAAAAAGAATATACATTTAAGTACCTCCTGAGTTTCTATGGTAAAAGTGAAGAACTAAGTGTATCCAATTGTTTAAAATAATGATGGATTTATACATTAAGCAAGGCCACGCTCCAAATGGTTTTATTTTCATATGAATGATTCAGGTTAAATCCTCAAATTTCACCTCCTTGAGAAGGTGCAATAGAGAAAGCCCTCCCATAATTTAACCTTGAGAGCTGAGGTAACTGCGCTCTGCAACCAGTTACCTCTCTGGTGGCAAGTGGTATAGCCACCTGCCACTGCTTCACAAGTATTATGCACATGTGCACATAGAATCCCTCTATGTTACCTGATACCCCGGCTAAATACTCTTAGCCCAGTAGTGCATACTTAAGGCCGCTGATGGTGGCAAGAAAGTGGGATAACTTTTATAATCCTGTGTTTGGAATGTCAGAAAATGTATCCTTTTCCCCCAGATGTGAAATAAACCAGGGAGGAAAGGTGGGGTACCAGGACTAGGGCTATCGTTTGAACAGGTGGCCTTGGAAAGGTTCTTGGAAAGAGTGATGTTTGAACAGAAATTTAAAGAAAGTGGTGAAGAAAACCATGCAGATATTTGGGTGCAGGGAAGTCTTTTCAGCAAAGGAAAGAGCAAGTGCAATGGCCCTAAGGCTGCAGCGATTTTGTGACTGGTAAAGATGCCAAGGTGGGTGTAACATATTAGGGGAGGAGTAAATTGTAGAGCTGAAGATGAAAAGATGAAAAGTGCAGAGCTGAAGAATGTAGTCAAACTATGTAGAGGCTATAAGGTTTTGGCTTTTTTTTATCCGAAGTTTGAGGACATGGGACTAACACATTGTCTGACATATTTGAGATGGATAATTCAGGCTGCTGAATACACAGTAGGTAATAGGGGCATGAATAGAAGCAAGGAGACTTTTAAAATTACTTTTTAAAGTAATTCAGGCAAGAGTCGGTGGTGACTGGCACAGAGGAGTAACTAGTGATGAGTTAGTGAGAAAACGTCAGAGTCTGCATATATTTTGATAATAGAGAAAACAGCACTTGCCAATGGATTGGATGTAAGACAGGGAGTAGAAAAGAGAAAAAAGAAGATGAGGGGAGAGAGAAATAAGCCTAGGCAACTAGAAAAATGGAGCTGCCCTTAATTAAGGAGTGAGGAAGACTATGAGTAGAACAGTGGCATGAGCAGAGAAGATGAGTTTTGGGCACATGTTGTCTGAGATGTGCATTCTACATCCAAGTTGAGAAGTTGAGTATGTAGTTGAATATACCAAGTTTAGTTGAGAGGTGAGGTTTGGTCTGGATATAAAATTTCTCCATTCTAAATGATTATTAAACTTTGGGTCATTTTATATTCTGATAGTGCAGAATAAATCCTAGTCTGGTGCGATACCTTTGGGGACTTTACTCATCTATGTGCCCCCTTCCACACCATACCCGAGAACTGAGGGCTGCATGGCTTTGAACAATTGGTGGACCAGTAGAGATATTCACAAAGAAATCGGGGAACACAATCACATGAATACATTCTAAATAGAATGTGCACTACAGAAGCAATGTAGCTTAGTGAACAGAGAAGCGTTGGTTCAAATTCCAGGTCCTCCACTTACTGGCATTATGAACCTCAATTTCCTCATCCAAAGATCATAGATCACAGTACCTTCCTTACAGGATTATTGTGAGAATTAAATTTTGCATGTGCATCTAAGCATACTATTCAGCAAAAATAGGCACTCCATAAACATAAGCAATCACCACATTTTGACCTGTTTCAAAGTAAGAAAAGAGAATAATACTAACGCTATTAACATTACTTAATAGCATATATTGGCAATGGTGATGAATGAGTAATAGTGTAAAATATATGTCCAGATGCTTCCATGTTGTAATTGGTTACAGATGAGAATGTGTTGAAAGAGATGGAAGAAGGGTTGATGGTGTATTTCTAAATTATTGTTAGGATAGTGATTTTTTTTGTTCTTTTTAATTTTACTCTTATATTTATATTTATTTAAACTAATTTGTGTTTAAATAGGTGATACATACACATGAAATTAATACATATAGAAAGACATAGTGAAAACTATTTCAGTCACTTTCACCCAGTCCTCCCCCTATCCAGTTATCTTTCCTTTAGGCAGCCATTACTGCCACTATAATTTGTGATTATTTATCACTGCACAAATCTGTGAGTATATATGATAAATCCCTGGAAGTATAATTGCTATATCTAAGAGCATATATATATTTAAAAATTGTTGATGGATGCTGCCAAATTATTCTCCCTTGTTATTGCACCAATTCATGATTCTGCTAACAGTGCACAAAATGCCTCTTTCTCTATAGCTCATCAACAAGAATAAAAATTTTAACCTGATATTTCTATACTATTTGTCAGATTAAGCTAGTATTTTACTTTGTATTACTATTTTGTTACTATTTTATAGTAAAGGAACTTTAAGGACTATTTCAAATAAATGGCAACATAGGGAAATTCATAGTGTCAAAACTGCTCTCTTGAAATAAAGGCTGATTATTTGCACTTCAATTAAAATGGTCACTGCAACAGTTGATAGTAATCAACAAGAAATATATTTATATAGTTGTTCTCAAAGCAACAAGTTTTCTCTCCTATTATTTGCCAGGCATATTTACAAATGCCAAATTATTCTTAGTCTTTATCATTTCACTAAGAACATTTCAAGATGTGTTTTTTTCACACACAAAATATATATGTATGGAGAGATGCAAGATACATTTCTTGATAACAACAATAAACATAAGTTTCCAATTCATGTTGGTTTAAACAAATATTGATAGATTAGATAACAAATGTGTTTCCTTCTGAATCAATTATCTAAAAACATTTTGAACATTTTAATAAATTGAAGATCATGTGAAAGAAGACGGGGCCAGCTTTAATAAAGTACACTCAGCATAAATGGTACACAAAAGTTATTTCATTGCTTTGTGGCATTTTTTCCTTAGACGGCTAGAGAGTAAGTTGTCATTTCTCTTAGAGTCAAGAGAGTTTGTTTCTGTAAGGTAGAGATTCCCAGAATTCTCAAAATTTACTTCTGTAATATGGCTTTACTGGTAAGGAGTTTGATGTGGAACAGTATTTTGGACAGAGAATGCCTTTTCCTTGAAAATTTAAAAGTATCCCTATGCTTTCATTACTATTAATGGGAGTGCAGGCAGGTCATCTGCACAGAACAAATTCTCTAATTCAGGCAGAGTCTTCTTTAAAAACACTTAGAAATATGCGTAGTATTGCAAGGTCTTATACATACTAGGCAGTCAATAAATATTTGTTGAATAAAGGAAAGAACTAAATAAATACAAAATAAAGACACATAGCGTGTGTTGGGAAAGCTACTTGACTGCTCTGTTCTTTAGGTTCCTCGTGTACAAAATGGTTAATTAATTGGTTAATTAATAATAGTACTTACCTTACAAGAATTGTTGTGAGCATTACATGATATAATGCAGGCAAACTATATTGTACCTTGCCAAACACATAGTAAAAGCTCAATAAACATTAACTGTGATGATTTGCTTTATAGTGAAGGAGACAACTTCATAATTTTCATTAGTAGTTTCATTCATAGTATAATGGGGTAATAATATTTTATTAAATAATAAGGGCTTTGAAGCAAAGATTTTCTTCAAAGAGGACCAGAACACTTTCATTTGCTTTGCCAGATTTGTTCAGTGTCTTAGTTAATATTGATTGCCAAACTGGCACCTTGAATATTAAATCATTTAGTTACTAGCTACCACTTTATCTAGACCCATATTGTCAGTGTCTGAAGAAGCTGCATTATTAGTGGATTTCACTTAAAACTGATTTGAAGCTTATGTCAGTGCAGTTTTAAATTTCCCAAATATTTTCTTTTGTGGACTTTGACCATTTTAACCTAGCTTACCTTTCTAGAAAACTGGGAATATATAAAGTAAAATTTGAACATACTAATCAGATAACTAATGGATTTTAAACTTATTAATTAAAAATGGCATATAGCAAACATGAAACAATTCTTTTCATAGGAGGTCCAAATTCTCCATGCCTCCAAAATTCCATTTTGTTGATGCTGTTCAAGCCAACAACATATTTGAAAAAGCAGGACTGATTCACTGGTCAGCTCTAGAACATCATTCTAGCTGGCAGGATTATCTCTTACCATTCAAGACCTCATAGTCTCTCATAGTGATTCCAAAACCAAAACGATGGCCCAAAGATGAGAGTCTGACCAACTTCCCTGGCCATCCAAGAAATTAGAAACGTGAACATAATGTGGTATGTTCACCAATAAAGTTCAATTTTGTCAATTTTTGTTGAAAACTTGAGACGTTTTCTCATTTTTTGTGTTTCTTCATTATAAAAGAAAATCATGGTGATAGTAGATAATGGTAACCATTGTATATCAGCCCCCCAAAAAGTTGTTCACTCCATGTGTGTCCTCTAACATTTTGTTTTCTTAGTTGGCTGGAGAGTAAGTTCTAATTTCTCTTAGGCTTACACTGTCCATTCAGCAGTGTAATGACTATCCCTCTCTATGGAATGATATTCTATTAGAACCATGCTACATTTATATTCTTTATTATTTGCATTCCATTAAATCCATGCCTTCAGTGAATCTTTCTCTCTCTCTCCATATATATATAAAACACTACACTCACACTCTGTGTATAAATAACGTATCACGAGCGTAATGTGTAATGACTGGGTATTTGATTACTACTGCCCAGCACTGTGTCTAATTTGACATGTTTTCTTAATTAGAACCCTTTTCATTATCACCTTTTTAATTCTCTTCTATTTCCTGCTATCTTGTTCAAATAAAACAAAGAAATGTTTAACAAATATATAGTTGAAGTGTATTTGGAAAGCTAAGAAACAGCTGTCACCGTCAGAAACCCAACAATGTTTTATATTCACCTAGAAATAAAACAAAACAAAAGCAAAGAATAAAAGGTACCCAAATTAGAAATATATTTTAACTGAACCCTGCAAAAGTACTATGGGGTTTGAGTTATTTTTCTTAAGAAGAATGAAGCCTACACATCATTGAGCTCCAGATTTTGGAGAAAAGTTCTGGCCCAGTGCTTTCCGGCACTTGAATCGGCTTAAAGGGAATTGTTCGCTGTGCTTGATGGTTTGACAGATTCTGGAAGCTGCTGGATGTTCTGGGCCCAATGGAGTAGAACACCGTGGGCTAAAACTGATGATTCATGATCCACTGAGTGGAGAAGGAAAAAGTTTTTACCTGGGGGAGTTATCTTTTCCTCTAACATTTGTCCTGGGGTGGCTTGGAATAATTTCACAAAAACATTCCCAAGTGGAAACATTTTTCCTGTGCTTCCAGGGTAGTGGTTGATACCTCTGGGTGAAAAGTAAGTGCCACAGATAAACTGTTAATTTTTGACTTGTCTTCACAGCTTAAGTTTTTGTTGTTGTTTAGTACTCTTATTTAAAGTGTTGTAAAATGAGACGTAAGTCTCTTTTCCAAGTTATTAAACTACAGGTGAATTCAGGAAGTCTACAAAAATGCCTTTGACTTTTGTAGGATAGAATCGTTTGAAAAAAGCTTTCATGTACACAGTCTTATTTGATAGACAGTGGTCCCATGCATGATGAGACCCAAGAAGTGACTTATCTACATTGGCTTACATCTCAAGTTGTGCTCTCTGACTCTAGATTTTGGATCTTTTTATGAAAACTCACTGCTTCTGATATTATTTCTGCCCCTATGTATTTTACATTCCCGTCCTAATTTGATGATGCAGTTGAAAAAAAAATTACAAGGAAGTCAAACATCCTTAATTATTTGTTGCACATGTTGAAACTTTTTCAGATATTCATTTAGATATTCATTTCCTTAGATATTCATTATCTTTCATCTTTTTAATTCCTTTTATTTATTTAGAGAAAAATCATGGTTTATGAAAGTCACTGAGAGATAATCATCTGCCTGTAATTGATGGTAACTACTTGGAATTTTCTAGGGAGTATGGGGATTATAGTTGATCATCACATTAGAATCTGTCTCATGGGGTTCCATCATGCTGTTTGAAAAACAGTGTGAGAAATAATAGGAAATTACTAGGAATTTCAACCTAAAATGACTCAAGTGGCTTACTCTTGATTCTGTCTGCTATATTTCATTTTTAAAATGAAGACTGGGATTTGTGAATTAAATTTTATTTGGCAAAAATCTTCCTGCTGAAAACTTGAGCTTTATTTTGTCTATTCTTTATTTCTATGCTTTCTTCCTTTTTTATTAGACAAATTAGAATAATTAGAATGCAAAGAACCACCTCCTCCAGAAAACCTTTCAGATGAGTGCCAGCGATTTCATTCTTCTGTCTTTGTTCATAGTTTACATGCTCATGAACTATCGTTTGTTTCTAGGTCACATATTTATACTTTGTGCATTTTTCTCTCTTTCCCACCCCAAGTCTTTCTCTCCATTACAATCCTCAGGGATGTGGCCTCTACTTTGTTTCCCTAATAGTTATTGTGGCAGAATTTTCTAAATTCTTGATTTGGCAAGATTCAAAGTGTATAAATGGGGATAATAAAATTTAAAAATGTATTAGATGTAACATAGTACAGTGCAATATGAGAACACCATGTCAGAAAGGTAAATAAAATCCTCAGATACTCCCCAAATTCCCTTAGCTTAGAGACTCTATTTCTGCCCAGGTATAATATTAAAACTTCTATTTTATTGTGAACTCAATGGATATATAGAAAAGTGGGTAAAATAAGTAATATCCGAGCAAAGAGTACTTCTTTGTCACTGCCACCTAGGTTAAGAAATAAAACATTGCAGAATCCCAGAAAATCTCTGCATTACCCATGCCGACCCTGCTGATTTGTATGCTAGCCACTTCTTAGCTTTTCTTTATATTTTACAATTGTGCAATCTGTAGTGGATGCTGTTAGTCCTCTACTCTGTCTCACACATATCCGTTAGCAGATGTGTTGAGAGCTCCATAGCAAAAACTCACTGTTGCCTGCTTATCTGGAGAATTGCCCTTGACCAAGTGGAATCGCTACCCAAGAACCCGCGTCCTCTCTCTCTACAGCCTCAGTGTTGACTGACTGGCACCGTGGCCCAAAAGGCCAATCCCCTAAATCAAGCTGGGACTAACTGTGTGATGGTCCATCCCATGCTTCACCTTGGGATCAGACCGAAGCTAGCCTTTAGCTAAGACCTCATTTTTGCAGCCTCTTTCCTTTGCCCTATCTTGATTCCTTTATCTTGACAGCATGCCTCCAATAAATAAATCATTTGAACGAGAATTCTTGTCTCCTGATTCTTGGGAGTTGGATCAAAGACACTGTCTATATTAGGTTTCTATTGCTATGTAACAAATTACCAAAGATTTCATGTCTTTAAAAAAACACCTTAGTTTAATTCACCTGTAGTTTAATAACTTGGAAAAGAGACTTATGTCTCATTTTACAACACTTTAAATAAGAGTACTAAACAACAACAAAAACTTAATTGTTATCTCACAGTTTCTGTGGGTCAGGAGAGTCCAGGCATGGCTGAGCTAAGTCCTCTGCAAGGCTGCAGTCAAGACGTCAGTTGGGATGGAGGTCTCTTCTGAACATTTGAGCTTCCAAGCTCACTCAGGTTGTGGGCAGAATTCATTTCCTTTTAGTAGGAATGAGGGCTTCCTTTCTTGCTGGCTGTCAGTTTGCTAGAAATACTTGCAGGAAATCAACTGGAAATCCTTGCCACGTGGGACCTCCAACATAGTCATCTTCATCAAAACCAGCAAGAAAGAGTGAGAGATCCCAGCAAGACAAGAGCTCCTCTCTTATGTAACACAATCATGCATGTACATAATCAGGTACGGCTGGTCACTTTTGCTGTATCCTATTGGTTAAAATAGAGTCACAAGCCCCACCCACATTCAAGAGGACGGGATCACACAGGAGCATGAACATAAGGAGGTGGGGGTTATATAGATTCTACCTTAAGAGTTTGTCTGTCACACACCCCTATCCAATTTATACTAGTTTTGCCTGTTTTTTTTTTTTTTAATTTTATGTACGTGGGATCATACACCATGTATTTGTTATGTCTATTTTACTTTTTTCCATCTCGTTTTTGTTCATATACATACCCAATTTTCTCAAATAATTTATTGTATTTTTAAGATTCATCTGTTTTGCATGTGGTTGTGGTTTACTCATTTTTATTTCTGTATAATATTCTCTTTAATGAAAACCAATCAATTATCTATTTATGCTACTATTGTTGGACATATTGTTGGTTTTGTTTCCAGTTTTTTGCTGTATGCATTTGTGAAAATAATTGTGCATGTGTCCTGATGTACATCACCTTATTTTGGTGGGACTGTGCTTCTTGAACTATAGCATGCTTAAGAATGATCTGATTCTTGTTAAAACACAGATCCTGGGACCCAACCCTAAAGGTCTGGGACCCAACTCTAGAGTCTCTGAAGGTCTTGATGGAGATTTGCATTCCTGCATGTTCTCAGGTAATACTGGTGCTGCTGACCCTAGGTACATCCATTTGAGGAACCAGTGCCCTGGAATGCATTCTTAGGTGTGGAATTGCTAGGTTAAGAGTGTTGGTATTTCATAATACATATTTCTGGTGAATTTGACATTTGTTTTCTCATGCTGACCATTTCTCTAATATTCCCTTTGCCTTAAAATTTGTTTTCTTTAATATTACTACAGTTATATTAGCTTTGGGGGGGTTGATTTATCTTTTTAAAAAATCATTTTACTTTCAAGCTTTCTGTAAACTCCAATTTCAAATACGTGTATTATAAAGGGCTTATAGCTAGTTATTATTTTAAATCAATATTACAATCATTGCTTTTTAACTTAAGCATGTAGTTAATTTACATTTATTGCAATTACTGAAATATTTAGGTTTAAGTTTATTATATTTTTATGTGATTAATAATTGTTTTGCCTATTCTATATTCCCATTTTCTTCCTTTGTGCTATACACATGACACACATTCACACACATTTAACATAAATAGATATATACCCCATATATATATATATATATATATACACACACACACACATAATATTTAAGAGTTTGGAAGTTATATATTTTTAACTTACAATTTTTTTAACACATCCATTCATGAATGTACAGTAGAGACAATGATATGCACCTACAATTTATAAAAAATTATGGCATTTATCTGAATTCTTTTTTTGGAAAACACAAGGATTTCAGAACACTTTGTATTCAGTTATCCTCTCCCAATTTATATGCTATTATTTCATGTGTTTTAATTCTCCTTATATATAACAAACCTCACAAGATATTGTTAATTTTATTTTCTATAATCAATGTTTATTTAAATCTACCACATATGTACCATTTTCTTTGCTTAGCATGCCTTTCTGCTTAAATCTCCATGAATGTAGTAAGAATGGTTGCTTTAATATCTATACCTGATAATTCCAAAGATCTGGATTCCCAGTGTATCTGTTTCTGTTTTCTGTTCTTCGTACTGGTTTGGCTCTTCTTCTTTTATGTGTCTCACTATCTTTCTTTTTTGGACATTGTTTTCAAAAATTACTTTTAGAAATATTTGAGGTCTGGAATGTTGTTCGTTTATTTTCCAGGGAGGATAGAATAGTCAGGGCCGTGGCAACCACAGAATCTACTAGAAGGCATGAAGAGACTAGTTACAGGGTGTTGTGCATAGGAAACCAACAAGGGATGTTGAGTCAGCCAGTCAGAGTGTGAAGGAACAGGGGGAGGTATCCACGGAGGGCCACCTGTGGAGTTTTCTTGCAGATGGGTTCAGCCCCTGCCAGAACCGCAGCACCAAAGCAAGAATGGGGTGAGGGAAGCGATGCCCTAATTTCTTTGTCTTCCCACCCTCTGATCTCCTGATCAGGCTTCCCTTTGTCCAAAACCAACCTGAAGCCAGAGGACAAGGGAGCCTAGATGATGTAGTCATTTAGGGGTTAGTGACCCCAAAGCCAAGAACAGGGAAGAGAGGCAGAAAGTAGATCTGGAAAGCCAATGTGGAATAACAAGTAGAGTGGGTGTATTTTTACTCTCTCGGGCTCCTTGCTAGGGCTAGGCTTCAGTTTCTTCTGGGACACCTTAGTAACCCACTGGAATATAGTCCACTTTCTCACGTCAGGGTGTAGAGCCTCCACGCCTGAACCCAGAGGGGTAGTGAGTCCCCCAAGTCTCTTGTCTCAGTGGGTACAGTATGGCACCCTCTGCTCAGTGACTCCACAAAGAGCAGAGCTCCACGTTTCAGCTGCCTTTAGTCAATCTGTCAATTCTCCAGGGCAGAAGCAAGGCTCAGCTCTAACGTTCTCTGATATCCACTGGGTGATGACCCACTCTTTGATGTTTTTATTAGGAATTTTGGAGGGAGATGGGGAGGACCTTTTGTTTGTCTTCTGTAGGAGGGTTGTTCAGGGGTTTGCCTAGCATGGTCCATGAGACAAATTCAGCTCAATGCTTGTTTTTGTAAATAAAGTTTTATTGGGGAAAACACATCTGTTTAACATATTGTCTATGGCTGTATTCGGCTGCGATGGCAGAGACAGTAGGCCCACAAAGCCCTAATATTTACTATCTAGCTCTTCACAGGAAAAGTTTACTGACGCCTCTTATACAAGCCCACCATTTTCAGAAACCAACCATCCCACAAGAATATTTAAAACACATAATTCACCAATGTGAAGCATCTTCATGTATACCCTCTAAGTTTTAGTGGCAAACTTGACTGGATTGAGTTTCTTTTCCTTATTGTTACAGATATCTCTAATGATGGTGATATTAATGAGATGTTCAGTGCTCAAATTGAAATTAATTGGAAGGAAAATAAGTGGAAAGAAGACTAGATTACTGGAAAAGCTAATCAAACTGCCACTAATAGAGATGAATGCAAAACTATAGCTTTAAAGTGATTACAATATGATTAAGAGATTTAATTAAATGCGCACACAAATACATATGGGTTTATAATCATTTAAGTCCTATTTTGATAACTCCAGCACCTACTGTGTGTTTGATAATGTGCTAGAATTTTTATGTGCATTATCTCAGCCAAGTTCCAGTCTCTGTTGAGTTAATTACAATTCTGCTCATTTTACAGACAGGTAGACTGATTATAATCCCAAACTTGTAGGTAACAGTCCTGAGATTTGGATCCACTTTAGAGTAAAAGCATCAGAAGGAGCAGCCAGGGACCATTCATGTATTTTGTGTAGACAACAGGGCTGCCCAGCCCCAACAGGTTTTGTTCATGTTAAACACAGTCACAATCCCGTCTCTGACTTTCAGTTGTATCCTGGAAAAAAATCAAATGGCAAAGGCAGAAAAGTTTCCGTTTAAGAAACAGTGGGACAAAGCTGACTGACCGGGCCTGAGACATACTGACAATTCCAAAGGAATCGGCTGAAATCGCCTTTCCAACAAAGTGGTTAAGCCTGGCCTAGAGCACGCACTAGGCTCGTGCCTGCTGCGCAAATCCTTTGCAGTGCTGCAGAAGCGATGCTAGACTTTGAGGCATCTTATGACTCCATAGGTATTTATTGTGTTCATGAATATCAAAGAAGTGGAGGAAGAATTTGGAAGCTTCCCCTAAACTACAGATAGGCTCTGGGAATTTCTAATTGCGTTTTTCAAAGTTGTACTTTATGTGTATTCTTTAGAAAACATTTTCTCCCCTCTAAATTCCCAAGACTGTTCCTTAGCCTGAACCGAACAATTGGAAAGTTTTGGTCTCTTAAAATCCAACTGAAATAAACGAACAAACAAAACATAAATAGACTCATAGATACAGAAAACTGATGGTTGCTACAAGGGAGGGTGGTTGGAGGATGGGTGAGAAAGGTGAAGGGATTAGGAAGTAACAAACTGGTAGTTACAAAATAGTCATGGGATGTGCAATACAGTATGGAGAATATAGGCAATAATAATGTCAAAACTATGTATAATTTCAGATGGGTACTAGACTTATCGGGAGAATCATTTCCTAAATTATATAAATGCCTAACCACTGCACTGTACACTGAAACTTATATAAAATAATATTAACTGTCAACTATAATTACAATATATATAGTCATAGAATGTAAAGTACAGTAGAGGGAATATAGTCAATGGTATTGTAATAGCTATGTACCGTGGCAGATGTGTAATAGACTTGGTGAGGTTATCACTTCGTGAGCTGTGTAAATATGTCTAATCACTATGCTGTTTTGTACACCTGAAACTAATGATAAAAAAATAATTTAAAAAGTCCAATGGACTTGTAGGTTTCTGTTCCTTTCTAATGTCCTCAATTGCTTTCCAAGCAAGGTATTTGTACTTAGGACTTTGTTTTGCTTTAACTTTGCCAAAGATTTGCCCTGAGCCTGAGGCTAAAAATGAACCAATTTAGCCCCTACGAGGAAAACGTCATCTTAACTATTCTAATGAATAGAAAATGGGGTTGTTGTTGTTACAGAACCCTTATAGGCTTAACTTGAGCAGCTGTGCGCACTGCTATAGATTTAACATGTTCTTATTTTTAAAATAATTAAATAAAAAAAACAAATGCATAACTAAATTCTAAATAATTTTATACCAGTAGGCATGTTTACATATTTTAATTAGTCTGAGGTGAAAAATGAGCCAAGTAAGTTACTGAACCACTAGAATACTTCCAATGTTTGAGTGTTTCATCCTTTCCTTCCCCATATTCTGCTCCACCATCCTAATTTTTACTTTGCAATGTATTATTTATGAAGAGAGAGAAATAAAGGGGAGGAGAGTGTAGAAAGGCAGAAAGCTTAGTTCTTTTTAACAAGGGAAAATATCAAATCATAGGACAACACTAAAATCATTTAGAAATTCAAATAAGTGATCTCAATATAATGTAACAAGAGACATTACTGAAAGTTGATGTCTATGTTTTTTATAAGGTGTCTTTTAACAAACTTATAGTAAATGTACTTCTCTGGAAGGACTGACTGCTGCTTGTCTCACATAGCTTGAAAACCCTGAAAAATATTTTTGAGTTACCTTTACATGTCTTCTGTAGGACAAAAATAAAATAAGGGGATGACCTAGAATATTTTTTATATGACAATCAAATGGCCTACGTGTTCTTAGCGGGGAGAGAAGGACTGGAACAAAG
Organism: Rhinolophus ferrumequinum; assembly: GCF_004115265.2. Classification (NCBI taxonomy): domain Eukaryota; kingdom Metazoa; phylum Chordata; class Mammalia; order Chiroptera; family Rhinolophidae; genus Rhinolophus; species Rhinolophus ferrumequinum. The sequence continues at coordinate 16,335,266 of NC_046295.1, read as the reverse complement.
AGTATCAGTTCATTCAACTTTAAGTTTGCTTGCAATAATTTGTTCAATTTCAAACCCTCTTCTAGTTATAACTACTCTGTCACACACACATACCTACCGACACACACATCGCTATTGCTGTCTTGACAGTTCCACCATCTTAGATTAGTTTTGTCTACTTTGTAAACTTATACATGTTTCGTATAGAATGTATTCTTTTATGTCTTTCTTCTTTGATCCATAAGATTCACTCATGTCTTTGCCTTTAGTTTTAGTACATTCATTCTCACTGATGTTTAGTATTCATGGGGTGACTGTACTACCCATTACTATTTCTTTTTATAACTTTTCTTATTAGTTTCATGTGTACAAAACACTGTAATAGTTAGACATTTATCAATTATACCCCTCACAAAGTGATAACCCCCCACCCCCAATCTACTACCCCTCTGACAACACATAAGCCATTACATTTCCACTGTCTCTATTCGATATGTTGTACTCCACTTCGTGTGTGTGTGTGTGTGTGTGTGTGTATATATATATATATATATATATATATACATAATTATGGTTGACATTCATTATTATTCAGCTTCAGCTTCAGGTGCACAGTGCAGTGATCAGCCATAACTTTTTAATTTCGCTGTTGAAGGCTATTTGATTTGCAGGGTCACCCCTGAGGTATGTGGAGTCCTGGACAAACTTTTTCTTTTTTGCAAGGTCCTTGCCTATATAAATGATTTGATTAAAAATGAATCACCGATTTTATGGGTCCATATGAATGTAATGCTTTATTAATAAATAGAATAAATAGAGAAGAGGTACTTAATATTTGTTTATTGTCCAATCAGTCGTAAAGATTCTTCATATTATCCAGGTGTTTCTTTGTTCACGACCAGAAACCACGTCTTCATGTTCTTTATTGTCAAATGTCCTATTCCTGGCCAATTTTCTTGTTTTCATCACAAGGAAAAGATAGCAACACTGTTATTACCCACAATTCTCTTTCAGAGCCTGTTGGGATTAAAGCAGTTATAGATCTTCTTGCCTTTGCATTTCCCTAATACCTTTTACTAAACACTGGTTAGCTCGCATCACCCATATCACATCATCCATTGTGTCACCTGTGAACCTTGGTGTCCAATACTCTTTCAAAGATTGTTTACTTCATTGATTGTGATGACAAATGCAAGTCTTATCCACAGAATGCAGGAAATTTTCAACAATGTTTTATTTCCAGTTATATTAAATTTACATTCACGGGGTGTACATAGGATAAACATAGAATAACACATCTTGTAACTATGTCTTCTCTTGAACTCTTTTGGGCATAATCACAGTCCAGGAATGTGATATTTTTAAATATTGGTTATAATGTCTGCCTTCTACAACCTCTCACTGTTGGGATGATAGCTAGTGGCCTATCAGCAGAGAAAACAGTGTGGTTCTGTTCACACAAGGAATGTCCTTGCATTGTTTGGCACAACTTCAGGCCAACCCAGAGAAGCATTGTGTTGCTCCATCTGTCAGAAGCAAGAAAAGACAGAATAGGACCCACTGGCACTAGCGAGCATCAGTCTTGATAGCCCATGGAGGAGCTAGGCCTGGCCAACCCTGGAGGACTGGCTGATATATGACAGTCAGTCGGAAGAAAAGGTAGCAGATTGCACTGAGTGCCCATGGTGGGATATGTGCTGCCAGTTCCACCATTCCCAGGTGCGATAGACTAGATGTGGCACCGAGGTAAGAGCTGATGCATGGGCCTACACATGTGCCTCAAGTTCAAGGGCTAGCAGCTTGACTATTGGTAGGTAGCCAAGAGCCCTGTGTCTATCATGTGTCACCCAAAATCAGTGTATTGGCACCATTCTGGGGACTCAATCTCATGTGATACTATAAATTAAAAAAAAAAAAAGTCCAGGCAAGGAGTCCTGGACCTCCTTGAAGGATATGGTCAACTTCACGGGTCAGGTAGAGGATGAGAAAGCATCTAGAAGTGGGAAACAGGGACCAGGACCCATGTGAGTCCTAGTGTGAGCTCAGGTGCCCCACATAGATGGCAATGCCAGCTCAGGCTGATCCTACCCACTAGATATAGATAGAAAATATCAATGAGGGCACTCCAAAGCATGGGGGTCCTTAGGCATTGATAAGGAGACCTGCCTGCCCAGGTACTGCGGGGTTGCTTCTAGTTTTCTCTATTACAAATAAAGCTACTGTAAACATTCTAGGTGCACATATGAACTGATTTCTGCTGGCCCTATACTTAGGGTGGAATTACTTGATTCCAGTTCCTTTGCTATAATTGAACATAACATGCAAGTTCACTTTAATAGATGCTGACAGTTTTCCAGAGGGTTTGTGTCAAGTGACACTCCCACTAGCATGATAATACCAGTTCTCCACATCCTTGGCAACATTGGGGGAGGCCATTATCATTGCATATTTTTTAAGTTTAGCTATTTTGCTGGATTTAGTGGTACTTCATAGTGGTTTTCCTGATGAGTAATGCACTCAAGTACCGTTTCATATGCACATCGGCCATGTTAATATCCTTGTTGATGAAGTACCTGTTCATCTTTTTTCATTGATTTGTACAACTGCTTTTCTTATTGATTTGTAGGAGTTCTCAATATATATTCTTAATACTAGTCTTTTATTGTTATTTGTATTGCACATATTTTTATCATATGTAAGGCTTGCATTTTCATTCTCTTAATGGTGTCTTTCAATGATAGAATGCTTTAATTTTAATGAAATCCAACTTGTCAACATTTTTCTCTATTGTTAGTACTCTTTCCTTCTTGAGAAATCTTTGTTTAACCCAAGGGTATGAATATACTCTTTTATTTTGTTCTAGATGCTTTATTGTTTTGTCATTCTCATTATTCCAGTTGTCCTAGCATCCGTTATTGAAAAGAACACTCTTTCCCCCACAGCGTTGTACTGGCATAGTATTTGTGGAAAAGCAAGGGACTATAAATGTGAGTATGATTCTGGAATCCCTTTTCTGTTACAATGGACCTTTCTCTTTTAACTTTGTGCCATTACCACATGTTTTAATTACTACAGTTACAAAAGATATCTTAGTATCTGTAAGTGTGTTGTTTTCAAAGTTATTCTTTTTCTTAAATATTGCCTCACTCCTCTTGGCCTTTCTGACACCATTTACGCCTTTGTGCATTATCAAGATTCATCTAGGATAATTTTCCTTCTGCCTAAAAACTTTTTTTTTTAGTTTTTTTATTTCATGTATGTATCCTGGCAATAAACTATCTCCGATTTATTCGCCTAGAAATGTCTTTATTTTGCTTTCATTTATGAAGGATATGTTTGCTGGATATTGAATTCTAGACTGGCACGTTTTTAAAAAATAGTTTCAAGGTGTTTTCAAGAAGTGTTTTTTTTTCTTTCATTGTTTCTGTTGAAAAGTTAGCTGTGGGTCTTATTATTGGTTTTTTTAAGAGAAATGTATCTTTTGTTTTATTTTATTTCCCCCTCTGGCTGCTTTTTAATTTTTTAAATTTTAGAACAGTTTTAGATTGGCAGAAAAATAGCAAAGTTAGTAATAGAGACTTTCCATGTTACCTGCACTGTTTCATATTAGTGTGGTATGCAGGTTATAATTCCTGATACAGTATTAACCAAAGTCCATACTTTATTTAGATTTCCTAATAAAACCCATATATTAAATTCTTAATCTCAGTTGTTATTTCAGTTTTGGAACTTCTATTTGATTTCTTTTAATTGATTCTTATTGTCTGATGACATTTTTCATTTTTACAACCATTTTCTTGACATTTTGATCATAGTTATTTAAAATCCTTGTCTAATATCTCTGATATCTATTTTACCAGTGGTGCTGTTTCTGGTTTATGATTTTCTGTTTGTTTTTGATCGTCTGGCCTTCAATTCTGGCATTCTTTTAATTGTGTGCCAGACACTGTGTATGAGCCTTTACATGATGTTATCTTTCTCCGGAAAGGATTCAATTTTCTTCTCATAGGCAAATGAAACCAATCATCTTACTAGAGTCAAGTCTTAGTTTCAGCCTTTCTCTGGGCAGTTTGTTCTTTTCTCTGTGGGATAACCTTTTAGGGTCTGATCTGAAATTCTGAGTTGTTAACCAGGAACATTCTCTTTGGCAGCCCTGACCCCAACCTCGTTTCTGCAGCACCAAAAAAACGTCAGATACCTTTACTCAGCGTTTTAGCCTTGCAGCCTTAGTTTCCACTTGTGTTCTTGGTGTCTTGCATATGCAGCTTAGGTGTTAGCTAATGCCTCTTGGGGGAAATTGTACGTAGAGTTTCTAACTCATTTCTGTACAATCCCTTCCTCTCTGTGATCTTGGCCCTGCAAATCTGGGCATTTCCATACTCTAACTTCTGCCTCCTCAACTTGATGCAACTGCCTCCAGCTCTAAGAACTGCTTTCTGCCTCTCTTCCCTGGGCACATTGGTAAATGTCCCAGAGAAAGAGCAGAGGCGAGTTCGAGTCACACCTCGGTGAGCTTATTGTCGGTCTGTGATATTGATCATTCAAGTCCTCTTTAGATGATTTCTGATGCCTTTGAATACTTATTTATTTATTTATTCAAACTAAATCAGCATTTATTGTCGACCTCAGAGGGAGGGTGAATCTAATACATGATACTCCACATTGCCAGAGATGGAAAAAAGTCATAGTTATTCTTAAAATAACCTTGACCGTGCCACACCGGGAGAGTTTCTTTGGTTCTAGTTGGTATCTACTCCCCAATTTTCTTCATCTTTTTGCCCCTCTTGTTATCCCTGTTCTCTGATGCTCTCATTTTCTCTTATTCCTCTTTGACAACAACAAATTCCTCTGCTTACCTTATGCAGAGTACTGTTGCTCTTTTTAGTTTTTTTGAAGCCCTGAACTCTGTTGTCACCCTGACTGGCAAGATCCATTTTCCATCCCAAGCCTTTAATTTTCCAAGTGAAGACAGTTTCAACTTTAAGAGGACTTCTAATTTGATTGTTAGACAATTCTTCCCTGCCCCCACGAAATTTCTACAAACATATGTAGGAATTTTAATATGAATGATGCTAAATTCCAAAGAGAAATTGAAGTGGCTAGACAAAAGGAAGTCAAAGTTCTTATACTTAAAGCATATTTTTGTATTTATCTTGCTCTCAATTTAAAGAGTAATGTTTCATGTACTCCACTAGTTTTTAAGATTTTAGAGAATAGCCAAAATTTCAAACCTGACTTAAAGTTTCTTAAAATTGAAGGAGATACAGATATAGAGATATGTATTTTTATTTTTAAAATTGACTTCTAAATGAAGCATTGATACTAAATGTTGCCCTTTTAAACCTGAGATCCCCTTCTGTTTCATTTTTTTAGGCAAATGCTCTGTAATCACTTAGATAACTTATCATTTAAGCAGTTTCTCAATGTATATATGCTGTTCACTTAGTCAGCAAATATTTATCGAATGCTCAGTGCCAGGCACTGTGCTTAGTGATAGGCATACAATGGTGAGCAAAACACACATGGCTTCTGTCCCCATGGATCCTACCGTTCTGTTGGGGGGAACAAATATGAATAAAATCACAAAATACAAGCTACGAATTGTGAAAATTTTGAGAAGCAAATGGGCAGCCTCTGCGAGAGCAATAGAGGGATCAGATATTGGATGGGAGTTGCTAAACAAAGCCTCATTATGTTGAAATTTTACCTAACGTTACACATAATTTCTATCATTACCCTGAATAATCAGCAAGGGGAATGATTTTCGGTCACAACTGGAGTCCAAGCTTTTTTTCCAAATGTAGCATAAAATTTCTAATCATCACATTAATAAAATTCCAGTGTGTAGGAGGTATCCCACAAGCCTACATATTATGGGGCTATAATATTCTGTATTTTAAGTATCACTCTATTTAATGGCATAGGTGGTGGCGTAGGGATAGAGAAAAGGGAGTTCTTTGTTATATAGTACTAAGTAAATTTATATATCCGGCGTATTACTTTAAAATTTCATGTATGCTCCAAGTTGATACTGATAGTTGGAAAGAAGGATGTGCTAATATTTTTCAGGGAAAATCACATTTACTTGAGCATAAACTCAACATATATGCAAAAATGATGAAAGTTGACTATCTCAGAAGAGAATACCTGTCAAACACTATTGTCACTTGAAATGCCACTCATTTTGTTCTTGTGGCTTTGCCAAGGGAACATTCTAAACAAAGGAATAGAGGCACTATGAACATTGTAACAAAGGAATGGAGGCATGGATGTGTGTAGTATTCCTGGGGAATGGCAAGTGCTACAGTGAGTACAGACAGAGGTAGAATGGAGAGCAAAAAAATAGATTGCCCCCAGATCATAGGTTCAAGGGTATCTTGCAAAGAATTGGTAAGTACTGGGAGAGCCACTGAGGGGTGTGTGTGTGTGTGTGTGTGTGTGTGTGTGTGTGTGTGTGTGTGTGTGTAAGTAACTGTTATTTGGTAAGACTGTTCTGAGAAACCCGAGAAAGTGGATTGAAAAGAGATCTCTGAACTGTGAGACTGGTTGGAGCAGATCACAAGTCTGCTAAGGGGCAATAGTCAAAAGTTTCAGAAATATCACCTCTAACTAAAAGTAATCTCTTTTTTCTTTTTTTCTTTTGGAAAAAGCTCAACAACTGGGGAATTTTAATGAATCTAATGAGATTGAGTACTGGTTAAAAACAACTCACCTTTTGAACAATTGATCTGTATTTCATAATTTGGGATTCTTGAAGTAATTTTCACATTACTTTAAGGATTATATGTTCTAACTTTTTTTTGTTGTTGTACCCGCCCCCCCCAACCATGCTGCCCTACAATTTAGGAATATATTAATGTAAACATGTTAGGAAATCCTCATCTGTATCATTTGCCACTGAGCCCTGGACAGTTCTAATGTAAATCATTTTAAAAGCCTCCCTACCTTGTTTCCCCGAAAATAGGGGGGAAAAGTAATATAAGACCCCCCCAAAATTAATATAAGACCTGGTCTTATTTTACTATAGTATAAGACCGAGTCTTATATAAATAATATAACATAATATAATATAATGTAATATAATATCGGTTCTTATATTAATTTTTGCTCCAAAAGATGCATTAGAGCTGATGGTCCACCTAGGTCTTATTTTCGGGGAAACATAGTAATTAAAATGGAAACCCATTGTGTCAGTTTGTCTGAAAGAGCTAGAGTAATGCACATTTGAATGTTTGTCTGAATATAGCTTTTAGACTATTGACAGATATTTGAGACAGAGGCCAAGCTTAGCAATGTGGACCCAGAAAAAGACCAAAGCCAGGCATGAATATTTACTGACAGGCGGTTAAGCAGAACAGCCACTCTGCTGTTTATCTTTTCACTGTCCTGGATATTTGCTTCTTATTAATCTTTTGGGATGTATTCTTCCTTTGCTGAATCCATTATTAAACAGAGAACAGCTATTGTGTTAGCATTGCTTGTTCCTGCTCAGGTTGATGGAGAAAAAATGTGTTAGATGTAGTTAAAAGAAGTTGTATTACTTCTCTAATTACGTGCATTTACAAATAGAACAAGATTAATAAGATACCCTATATTTTTAGTTGTTTTTAGGTGAGAAAAAAATGTATATCTTAAAAATAGATTGTAAAGCAAAATGTCAAATTCTCTAAAGTCTGTCCCCTGCTCCCTGGGAGTTTTAATAGAATTATAAAACCAATTATGCTGATGGTTTTTTGTGATGTAAAAAATATACTGGATTTTGTGTTTCCTAGACCAACTAAGAATTGCTATTCCAGGATTATTTTGCCATATTATGTACAGTTTTAATTATTGTTGTATAATAATGAAAAATAAATTATTTTGTTTTGCTGATATTAACTATCTATGTATCTACAGTTCTCTTTCTTTTCACAACCTTGCGATTTAGAAATACAGTGACTGAGACCCAGAGAGTTTTAAGTAATTTGCTTAATATCAATTAACTATAAATAAAGACATTGATACTCAAATTTAGCTGTCTTCCAACATCCTCTCTTTTCTAATATATCCTGCTACTTCTTCACAAGAGACAAACATCATACCAAATTATTTTTCTTCTTCTACTAAGAAGAGTAAAATGAGGCATGGAGGAGTTGTGTCTTGACATCATGAAGTAATAATACCTCATTGTAATAAAAAATGGTAGCCAGTCTCCCGGTGGCTGGCTCGTTAGCGTCTCAAAGTAAAGAATTCAGTTCTGGTGATGGCAAATTCTTGGCAACTAAACAGAAAAAAGCAAAATACAAACACTTTGAAGTAGGCTTCTACTGTTACTTCTATCTGAGAGACATACTTTTGTCTTTTTGTTTTCCCAAAGAGAGAGTCTCAGAAAACGAAATCTCCATTTCAGTTTGACCCGATGGGTTGTGTGAAGCCTGATAACTTACTGCCTGATAGATGAGTCATGGTGAGTGACATGTACAAAGATGGAGTCAGTGATCCCAAACTTTCCAAAGCTTGATTTGTGTTTTAAAAATGTATATGTCTAGCCAAAAGGAAAGATACATTCAGTGAAAAGGAAGCAAATTTTGGCATTTTAAAAGCTCATGTGTTTCAATTTTTCATTTGGAACTGTATCAGGGATTAACAAACTATAGCACCAAATCGCCATCATCTGAGGCCTGTTTTTGTATGACCCCCAAGTTAAGAATGTTTTTCACATTTAAAAAAGATTGTAAACAAAACAAGCAAACGAAAAACCCAACATGTAAAGAAGAATATGTGAGAGGCCGTATGTGGCCCTCAAAGCCCAAAATATTTACTACCTGTCCATTCACAGAAAAAGTTTACCTATTTCTGAAGCAAACGATGAGGTTAAGATAGCTAAACATTTAACACTTCTATTCCATGCAGCTTGCCTTCAAGAAACTAACTTTGGGCTTGGATCCTATTTACTGCTTGTGTGAACACAGGCAGAACACATAATGTTCTTGAGGCCCCCCTTCCTCATTCTTGAAATAGGTATAAATATTATCTACGGCAAGTTTAGTGGGAAGAATTCTATTTGTAAAGAAAGTTTTAAGTGTCAAAAGCAGATTGCAAAGTAGCTTGCAAACTATAATCTCATCTTTTTAGAAATATGTTTATTTTTATGATCGGATTTTACGATCAAATGAAAAATGCCTGGGAACATAGCTACTGAATTGTTAACAGTGAAAAATTCTGGAGAGTGAGAATAAAATAAAGACTTTTACTCTTTATTTTATACAGTTTCGTATTAACATTTTTATCAGGCACAAGTTTGTTAATTGTAAAGTGAGGATAATTTTAAATTTTTTGGCATACAATAGTGTTGATCCTTCCTTGTCCCTTAAGGAGGCTGAGAGATCCTCCTGAAAGCGGATTCTAATTTGTGGATTGGAAAGACATTATGGAAAAGCCTTCAGTATAAACCTGGGATACCAGAGCTGATGTTCTAGGAGAATAAAATGCAGTCCTTTAAAATGTACTTTATAGTTTTACAACTTACAATGTCTTGACTTCTGAAAGGGAAATTAGATTCAGTACAATTGGCCCTTGAAGAACATGGGCCTGAATTGCTTGAGTCCACTTATATGTGGATTTTGTTCAGAAAATACCTGTACTTTGTTTCACGTATGGTTGGAAGTTGCAGATATAGAGGGCCTACTGTATGCATCGATCTGCGCCATTTTATACAAGGAACTTAAGCATCTGCAGATTTTCGTATCCGTGGAGTGTCCTGGAACCAATGTCCTGAAAATACCAAGGAACAACTTAAGTTTTGGAGGAGTCTAAAATTATGCAAGGATTTTCAGGTACATGGGAGACAGGGCCCCTACCCTCGTGTTGTTCAAGGGTCAACTGTACTTCATTGCAGGTTTTAGCCTGTAACTATGTGGAAGAAAGGAGTGTCTTCACAATAGGATACCATCTTCTCCATGCCTCATTTGGGGGAAAATTCCACCACTTACATGTCCTAGACTGTCTTTGTCTTTGAAGTCAAATTCATAGATAGCTTAGTCTAACCTCAGCGGACCCAACACTTCTGTTATTGGAGACTGTTACTGTGGCTGAAATAATTTCTGTAATTAATAAGAAATAAAAGAAATAATTAGCCTCCTTATCCTTTTATTACAAACCAACTGGGGCTCCACAAAGCATGTAAAAATTCAGGACTCCCTTAGGCTGGTAGGCAGTGCTATTTGTCATGGTGCAGCTATAATAAGCTTTCATCCAGATACATAATGCAACTTGAAAGAGCCCCGTTTCACTTGAAGTTGGGAAACGTGTCCATTAGTATTCTAATTCAAATTCTGTGACTTCTAACTCATGCTGCCTTGACTGCTGAAGTTCGAAGACTTTTAAAATCCCCTCATTAAATATCTCACAATGACCCAAATGTCCTTTAGGTCCCATGAACTTTAGGATTCTAGGTAAGGTCACTTGAGCAGCTTCTCACCAAGACTGATGGCTATAATTTGTCCTCTGTAGTTGCAGTGCTCTTTTGTTCTTTGCACAATGTACAGGCCTTGGATATAACTTCCCTTAACTCCCATTCTTCCAGGACCAGTTGCCTCAGATTTCAGTCACACCTGAGATTCTGACTTGCCCTCATACCTCAGGTGTGGATTATCCATTTTCATCACCACCTTTTCCCAGCAGCGCTCTCTCCACTGGACTTAAGATCATCATTATTCATATATCCTTTTAAGAGGTTTAGAAGAGCCTTTCCTTTTTTAGAGATTTTTTTTTTTTTTTTTTTACAGGATGTAATATAGTTGATTTAACTTTATTACTCCGCTTTCTTGAGTAGGATGGTCTCAGTGGAGTGACTCTTTTCTGTCAAACGTCCATACAAGCAGTCTGGAATAGGGGGAAGGGTGTAAGTTGGTTTAAGTTCAAGTACAATTTTACTTTACCTCTACCCAGTATTGTGCCTGCTAAATCTCATTCCTCACCTCCCAGTGACTGTTCCTATAAGAGGACTGTGGTGTCTCCCTAAATCTCACAGACTAGCATTCCCATTCTTTCTCAGCCAAGCTTTCACGTATGTCTCCATTTTGCCTACAGTTGGGACAACGACTTGGGCCTTTCCCATAGGAAATTTGATTCTCAGGAAAACTTTGGAAGATACCTAGTTGTCTGATTAAGTTTCTGTATTCTGTAATTCTTAAAAAAAATCTTTTAAATCTTTTATATTTTAGAATAGATTTACTAAAAGTTACAAAAGATAGTACAGATTTCACCTGTACTCCTCACCCAGTTTTCCTTCTTGTTAATATCTTACGTTAGGTTAGTACATTTGTCACAACTAAGGAACCAACGTTGGTATCTTACTATTAACTAAACTAAAAAAATTTTTTGGATTTCACAAGTTCTAGAATTTTTATGGAGATAATTTTTTTGCCAAGACTACAACAAATGTATGGGAGAATGTTGTCTGTCATATTTTAGAATTGATTCTGTTCCTTTCAGGACAACAGGTGACAATTATTTGCTTGGTTGACAATTAATTACATTATTTTCTAGGTGTGTTAATTACCGGGGATGCTAAATAGAGAAGACTCTATTCTTGACCTCAAGAAGCTTATGGCCTGGGCGGTAGTGATCTTAAACATAACCTAGCAGTTTTTGTCTCTGCTGTTTCTCCTGCCAATTTATACTCTGTTTTATCCAGCATGGCAGTAGATGATGTCTAGCTATGGCCATTGTCGTAAGTTTGTCATTTTCTGCTAAGAGAGAAATACAAACACAAATTAAATACCACCTTCATTAACAGATACTAAATTTTGCTCTCTGTAGCACATTTGCCAGTCAATAGGCAGTTTAAAACAATGTAAGGTATACCTACTTCTCTTTTTAGCTTGTTACCCAGGGTACTGTCCTATAACAAAAAAACAATGATACAAGGTAGCCTCAGTTAGTTCCAGAGAATGCTGCTGACCTAAATTCTCTAGGAAATTAGAAAATGAGATGGACAGCAGCAGGCCATGACACCCTGAGAGTAATTAAATGTAACACAGCAGGTATGGAAATTATCCTGGTTGCTTCACTTCTCTGAGTTCCAATGCTGGTCTTGAAATCCTCCTATACCAGTGATTAACTGCCTGGTTATCTGGATATTTTGCTGCAATATCTACTTTTGGCCTAGAGTCTAGTTCATGGTAGAAATTAACACTCATTCTGTATACTCCCTGATGTCCTCAAATGTTATTTTACCCATAGGATATAAATGGAGAATTTCTGTCAAAATTCTGTCATAATATTTCAAGTTTAGTTTTCTAAGAGCTTTTATCACATGCATTTTTATGTTTAAAATATAAATGGCACATGAATTATGCCATATATATATACATATACATATATATATATATATATATATATATATATATATATATATTCCCCCACCCCCAAATGAGGTGAATTCTTTAAAGAAAATGAAAATAAAAATTTCATAGGGTATAGGGCAGAGAAAACGCTCATCACAGGCTCATCTGACAAATCTCTTTCAAGAGCTTGTCCACAGATTGAAGATTCACTCTTTGCTCAATTTGCATCCTTGGCCCAATAAATGTTTTATGACCTCCCTGTATGAGCACTCACAGCCAGAAGGAGGTAATGCAAAATTGATCTGTATATTAAAACTGCTGAGCCAAGCGGGCTTGCTCCTGGACTTACACTGATTATGTATATGTGTGATTCAACAGGCCCTACTGAAACACCATAGTACTTGAAAAGACACCCATCAGCTGCATTTTTTTTCTATACACAGCTTCTTCTTTTCCTCCCCCTCTTAACCCTATGGACCAACTTCTATATTCAGTTTTTAAGTCCCCCTTAGGCTCATGAATAGCAATAAATGTTTTCAGAAAAGAAGATGCTTCATCATTATGCACCACAGTCTATTATTTCTAGAATACAAAGAAGGACATGGATCTTGGAATCAAACACACAGGAGTTGGAGTCCCAGCTTCACAATGTATTTGCTCTGTGGATTTGGGAAAATTATTTTATCTCTTTGGACCTCCTCTTGGTATTTTAAAGTGGGATAATACCTTCCACATGCCCAGATGATTGCAAATGTAACCTGTATAGCCAGGCTTTGGTTGTGTGTGACCATAAAATGAGGTCCACTTCCATTAATATCCATGTTATGATGGTGAGTTAATATTGGCATGATGGATCCCTTTAAAACATGCCCTAATTATTTCCGGAAATGACACCAGTTTCTCTTGTACATGGACTAAGAACAAATTCATTCAGGTTCTTCATTCTGTCCATTTCTTGACGCGCTCCCAAGATATTCATTTATATAACAACTATTTTGTATAGAGTACCTATTTTGTGCTAGAAACTTATGGGTTGTGCTAGAAGTATATGCGTGGTGTAGTGACTGGGATAGATGAGGTTTCTGCTTTCATGAACCTTATAGATGATGGCAGGTGGGGGGTGAGGGAGCAGACAAACTAAAATAAAATTACAGATAAGGACAAATACTCCGAAGGCAGTAACATGGAGCAATCCTGTAGAAACTGATGGCAAGCTGGTATCAAGGAGCATTACTGGAGAGGGTAACGTTACCGGAGGGCGGGCCCTTGTCCGCACGGTGTCCAGGTTCTTGGAGTCTTGAGCAAAGAATTGAACAAGATATTGAGGTAAAGTAGTGAAAAAGCAGTTTATTAGAAGAGATAGTATGCTTCAAAGAAATAGGAACGGGCCCAGGCAGAAAGCAGTGGCTCAAAGGCCATTATTAAAACGGATAGGACACTCCAAAGAGTCAGAGCGGGCTGAGCAAAAGAATAGGCTCAAAAAGAGCTCAAAAAGCTCAAAGGCTCAAAGGCCCAAAGGGCCAGGGGCCCGGGCTCAAAAGGGGCCCGACGGCAAGGACCTGGAGTTTTTATCCTTTTTTTACTCTCAAATGGGCTGTTCCTTTCCAGGCATAGAACAACTTGATTAACACCTATGGTTAGACTGTGCATGTTCCTCCCCAGAGTTCAGTCTGTTATAATGAACTTCCGGGCACGTGTATGATATTTTAATGATATAATTAGGCCCAGGTGAAATGATGGTTGTCGTCCCATTTACTGTGCAGGTGTGAGTTGCTGGTTTAATCTAGTTGGGTATTTTGTAGCTATTTGTTCCTCATAGGGGTAGATAATTACAATGAAAAGGGGAAGTTTTGGACAGAGAGGGGAGGTCTTTTCGGCGGTAATGCAGAAATCCGATGTCTATCTCTAACTACCTGCCTTGTTTTCCCCTTGAGAGACATGATCCCCATAAAATCTCTATGGGAAGTTGAAGGACAGGAGGTCTGTTCTTCTGTATCTGCTTCCTGTTGGACAGGGGCATAGAGCTGTCCCTACCTATTGGGGGATTTACAGAACTCTCACCCTGTCTGATCTTAGATGAGAGGAAGGAGTCCTGAGATCCACCTGGAAGACCATGATGGCTTTTTTGGTTGGGACTGGCAATCTTGCTGGGGTATCCTCGGTATCCTCAAGGCTCCTAAATGAGAAAAAATAGATTTTAATCAATAAATCCGTTAGCTCTGTAGAACCTGTGGCCATTCAACCAGTTATTCAGGTGGCATCAATTGTCCAGGAGCTGGACCCAGAATGGGTTGGAAAGAACATTAGGCTTCAGTGACTACAATCAACAAGTACACTGGCCTAGGGGAATGTTAAAACCTATTTGATTTATAGAATGGCCAAGAGTTAGGTCTGGAATGGCTTGGGGGATGTTGGGAAGTCACAGGCTTTTAAGTAGTTATCTGAAGCAGGGGTGAGAGACATCCAGGGATTCAGGCTAGGAGCAATCCTTAGTCTAGGACTCAGAAACTGATTAGAAGAGGAATCAAAGCCAGAGGCTAAGGAGCTAAGAAACTAGGGAAAAGGAGACCTAAATTTTTTATTTTGAGGGTCTCTCCCATATCAGTAATGTCAACTCTTCTCTGAGGAGTTGACATTTGAGCTAAGACCTCGACAGTGAGATGGAGCCTACTAAGTGAAGATCAGAGGCAGAAAAAGAACATTCCAGATTGAAGGAGCAACAAATGCAAAGTTCTGAGAAAGAACCATCGAGTTAGAGCTATCAAAGGAAGAGGAGTATCCTGAACATCAATTCTGACATGTGGGTTTCTTCCCCATACCACCAAGCAATTTTTTGATACCAGCTGGGTATCCTACAATTTAACTCAATTCTGATCCTGTCTACCCAGAGATAGCATCAGATTTCACAGGGTAAGTGTTCAGTCTCACAAGATTGCCCCTTATTTCAGATGCCAGGTTGTTATGTATGGTTCTGACTGACTTGCTATAAATCAGAGGTTCCAACAATCCCCTCCTTGGGTTCGATTAATTTGCTAGAATGGCTTTCAACCAGTTATTCAGGTGGCTTTCAACTGAGTTATTTACAACTCAGGAAACCAGTTTACACACTGTTTTACCAGTTTATTACAAAAGATATCAATGGATACTAGTCAACAACCAGATGAAGAGATGCATAGGACAAGGTATGGGGAAAAGGCAAGGAGCTTCCATGCCCTCTTCTAGCACACCCCTCCCTGTGAATCTCCACGTTTAACCATCTGGAAGCTCTCCAAGCTATGTTCTTTCGGGTTTGTATGGAGGCTTCATTACATAGGCATGATTGATTATATCATTGGCCACTGACAATTGATTCAACCTCTAGCCCCTCTCTCCTCCCCTAGAGGTCAAGGGTTGTAAGACTGAAAATTCCAACCCTCTAATCAATCACATGGTTGGTTCCTCTAGTCACCAGCCCCTGTCCTTCTGACCTATGGGCTTTCCAAAGGGCACCTCATTAACATAACAAAAGACACCGTTGTCATTATCATCACTTATGAAATTCCAAGAGTTTTAGGATCAATGGGACTATATCAAACTGAAAAGCTTCTGCACAGCAAAAGAAGCCATCAACAAAATAAAGAGGCAACCAACGGAATGGGAGAAGATTTTTGCAAACACTGCCTCTGATAAGGGGCTAATATCCAAAATACATAAGGAACTCACAACTCAACAACAACAAGAAAACAAACAATCCAATTAAAAAATGGGCAGAGGATCTGAAGAGACATTTCTCCAAAGAAGACATACAAGTGGCCAATAGACGTATGGAAAAATGTTCGACATCACTAATCATCAGAGAAATGCAAATAAAAACCACAATGAGATATCACCTCACACCAGTCAGAATGGCTATCATCAACAAGACAAATAGTAACAAGTGTTGGAGAAGCTGTGGAGAAAAAGGAACCCTCATACACTGTTGGTGGGAATGTAGACGGGTGCAGCCGCTTTGGAAGGCAGTGTGGAGGGTCTTCAAAAAATTAAGAATAGAATTACCATATGACCCAGCAATCCTTCTCCTGGATATCTACCCAAAAAATCTGAAAACATTTATCCATAAAGACACGTGTGTTCCAATGTTCATTGCAGCTTTGTTTACAGTGGCCAAGACATGGAAACAACCAAAGTGTCCTTTGATTGATGATTGGATAAAGAAGTTGTGGTATATATACACAGTGGAATACTATTCTGCCATAAAAAAAGATGAGATAGTACCATTTGTGACACCACGGATGGATCTTGAGATTATTATGCTGAACGAAATAAGTCAGACAGAAAAAGTCGAGAGCCATATAATTTCACTGATATGTAATATATAAAACTGAAAACAACAAAAGAACAAGACAAACAAATGAATAAACAAAAACTCACAGACACAGACAATAGTGGTTACCAGAAGGTAAGTGGGGGTTAGGGGCAGTAGATGAGGGTAAAGGGGATCCAATATATGGTGATGGAAAGAACTGACTCTGGGTGGTGAACACACAATGTGATGTACAGATGATGTATTACAACTGTACACCTAAAATCTATGGAACTTTACCAACAACTGTCACCCCAATAAACTTTAATTAAAAAAAGAGAAATTTCAAGAGTTTAGGAGCTCTGTGCCAGACCTGAAACTAAGACTAAATATACATTTCTTATTATAAATCATAATATCACAGGGAAATGTAGCTGAACCAGTGAGAAAGGAATAAAGTGGTACAAACTGAGTCTGAGTGTTGTACAGGAACCTGATCATGTGTGGCCTTGCAGGGCATCGGAGGACAATTAGAATAATTGGGAGATATTCACATTTTTAAAGCAGGTAAGCCACGTAATCTAATTTACTTTTTAAAAAGATAATTCTGGCTGCTGGATGAGTAAGAATGCAAGTTCAGTGGTAGAAACAGGAAAAATATTTGGCTATTATTGTATTTCATGTAAGAGAAGATGTAGGCTGGCTTTGTTATGGAGGTAGAAGTGGAGAGAGGCATGTGAAGGATTTGAGATCTACTTTGACATAGAACCGATATGACTTGTTGACAGATTAGGTAAAGGGAAAAAGAGGATTCAGAAGTGATGCCTAGATGTCAAGCAGTTAGATATACAATCTGAAATTCTGGGTTGAGAGAATGGTGGGAGATTTAAATTTGAGAGTTATGGAAATATATATGGCATTTAAAGCAATTGGTCTGGATGAGTGACTGGGAAATATGAATGAAAGATAAAAGAAGAGGTTATAGGATCAATCTTTTGGATGCTCTAATATTTACAAGTTGGCTAGAGAAGAGGAGAAAGTAAAGAAGATTGAGAGAGAGAATCAATGAAGTTGGGGGAAAATAAGATAATGTATGATGTCCTGGAATTCAAGAAAAAAGGTATTTCAAAAGGTCGAGTATTTGAATAACATACTGCTGAGAAGTAAAACAAGAAGAGACAGAGAAGGGATTATAAAATTTGGCAACATGGGGATCATTGAGAATATCTTGACAAGAGCTATTTCACTGGAATACAGAGTGAAAACCCAACTGAAGTGAGTTGAAGATAGAATGGGAGTTGAGCAGATGGATATAGACAACTATTTTGAGACATTTGACTCTTGAGAGAAGTAAAGAAAGGAGATGCTCTGGACAGGAAAGGTCCAGGAGGTTTTTTTTGTTTTGTTTTGTTGTTTTTGTTTTCCAAATGTCAGATCTAGAGCCTGCATATTTGCCAATGTTAATAATCGTTGGAGAAGAATAAATTCATAGTTTTGAAGAGAAAGGGAATCATTCCCAGAGTGAAATCTTTGAGAGGGCAAGAGAGGATATCTGTAGAACACAGGTGCTTTGCCTGTCATTTGATAAATAGGAACTTGTCTTCAATTGTAAAAGAGGAAGCAGAGGGTGTAGGTTCATTTGGGGGAAATTGAAGACAATTCCATCCTGTTATTTTCATTATGTCAGTGGAGTAGAAGTTAAGTTATTATTTAAGAATGAGCAGAGAGGAAGAACGATTTTGGAGGATTGAAGGAGAGAAAAGAAGATGTGAAATAGTCACTGAGAGAGGAGAATGTGTGAAATAGTCCACTTATAAGGTCGGACAATTAAGGTCAAAAACTCATCCTAGAAAAGGTGCTTCATACCTCATTGCTGACTATCACTATGGTCACCTTCGAAGTACTCCCCTTGGGAAGCTATGCACTGATGCCAATGCCTAGTCCACCCTTCAAAGTAATTTTGGAACTTTTTCTGGAATGGCCATCAGAGCTGTTGTCATATTATCCTTGATGTCCTCAATGTCACCAAAATGTCTTCCTTTCAATATATCCTTTATCTTCAGGTAAAGAAAGAAGTCATTGGGGGCCAGATCAGGTGAGTAGGGAGGGTGTTCCAATACAGTTATTTATTTACTGACTGAAAACTCCCTTACAGACAGTTCCCTGTGAGCTGGTGCATTGTTGTGATGCAAGAGCCATGAATTGTTGGCAAAAAGTTCAGGTCATCTATCTTTTTCATGCAGCCTTTCAGCATTTCCAAATAGTAAACTTGATTAACTATTTGTCCAGTTGTACAAATTCATTATGAACAATCCTTCTGATATCTAAAAAAGGTTAACAACATCATTGCAACAAGTTCGCGAACTTAATTGTCAGACCTCATATAAGGAAATTACTAGTCTTGCCAGGCAGGCTTGAGTACTCTCTGGGAAGGAAATTAATTTACAGTGAGACCAACAAGTAAGGTGGATGCCTCTGTCTCTGTTGCAGCAAGGCTTCCTGAAACTGTGCTCTCCACCCAGAGCTCTCCTGGTGATGCCTGCTGCCTCTGCTCTGAGCGGCCCTATGACAGCAGGGGCTATTCCTTTTGCTGCTCCATTCCAAGCATAAAACCAGCACCCACAGCACAAGATCAGGCTGCAAATTGTAACCAATTTTATTAAAGGTTTGGATCTGGTAGAAGGAAGCAATGATGGTATGAATCTAAAAGTGTTCTGTGATACAGCTACCCTTGGAGTTCACGAGCATTTTCAAGGTAGTCCTGATGATTATTTTGAGGCCTATAAACCAGCAGGCTGCCATGTGGTAGCAAGGGCCAGGTTACCGTCTCCAAAGAGAATGCCCTTGAGAGTGACTGCTCTAGTTTGAGGACCAAGTACTCAAAGGCTCAGGGAGAAGAAGACACTCATTCTCATCTAAGCCTAAATTCTATCTTCCAACACCCCATTTTCTGTCCCTAGAATCTTCCTCTTCTCAGGTTGACTGACAATAGTCATACACATACTAATTCACTGTTGAAGAAAGTCTATGTTAACCAACATAGATGTAGTCTGCTTCAGTGGCCTGAATGAGATAATAATGTCAGTGCATTTGGATTATTCTTTCTAAATACACCACGTATAGAACATCGATGGTCTAGTCCAATTACATACTTTTAAAGTCAACTAACAGTCGCTCGAGGGGAAAACCATATCGGTATGTCCTTTCTATCAGTTCGTTCTCTCCATCTCAGTTCCTCACATCCTATTTCAGCTGCCCAAGAATACACACAACTCCAGTGAGCAGTAGTATTTTCTCAATCTACACACAGCCCAGGAATAGTTTGCAGAAACAGTTTTTATGCAGGGCAATTTACATTGCCAAATAGAATTCATGTCAGTGAATATTTTACATTTTTCCCTAAAGAAAATATGTGTGTCCTGGCTTTACATTTGCAGAATTATGGTTCATTTAAGAACTCCACCCCCCAAATGGTTTCAGTTTCCTTCCACAAAGGTTAATCAAGATCTTTCTATAGTGATAGATAACCACTATAACTTTTGAAAAGCAGTTTGCATAGGTCTCAAAAAAAGTCTAAGGGCTTTGCTAAGTGAATTTTTAAATTCATATTTTTAATGTGTCTGGAATATACCTACAATATTATAGAGGCCCCATTATATAGATTTTAAATTATATCCCAAGGAGGTATAGACTTTTGCTATAAGTTAATTATCTAGTGTTATGGTACCTAGATCATAGGTACATACCTGGAGAACATGTCAGTTCTTCTACCTATAATAATAATTACTGTTTTCAGGATACAAAATAAATTATTATAATGTATATTACTATTAGTACAGGGACCTAAATTTGCATTATATACTGCATGTCTGCTACTTGATTAGCTCCTCTTCAGAAGCTTATTACTTTACTTTATTAAAAATTGGCAATTGGTATAAGATGGATTCATCTTGAAATTTTCCCAATGGATTTATTTATCAATTTGGTTTAATTTGGCTTCTAGAATGTATTAAAAATAATTAATTATAACAGTGAATTTTTTATTACATCACTTTATTAAAAATATATTATTTGCCACAATGAGAATCCAATTTAGTTAAGTGTTTACACTGCTCGGATGATTGCAATAGGGCCAGGGAAATAGAGAGTGAGAGAGAAAGAGAAAGACGAAGATTACAATAAATTACAGCAAGAAAATACGAGACTAGGGTACGGCCATAGGGGTTAATAATAATAATCATAGAAAAAAGAAAAGGAAGATATCTTAATGATTGGAAACAAGATGTAATTGCAAATAATGCACCAAAACTCAGGAATGCTACGTAAAGAACGTTGACTGTGAAACCGAAAATGTTGGCCTGTTGTAAAATATTCCAATCTTTTTTCTATTCATTCATTCATTCATTCATTCATTCATTTATCCATCAGCTCTTTCATCATGTTTAGATGAGAACACTGAAGAAAAAATTGATGTCTAAATTCTGAATAAAGGTGGTGAAATAAACATATAATATCTGGTTTTATATATATATATATATATATATATATATATATATATATATATTATTTTTTTTTTTTTTCTTTTACAGTCATCTGCAAACATGAATAGTAATCACAATTCTACCACTTAAAAAAGATCATGCCTGTAAAACTATAAAACTCCTAGAAGATAACATAGAAGAAAACCTAGATGACTTTTGGTATGGTGATGCCTTTTTAGATACAATACCAAAGACATGATCCATGAAAGAAATAGTTGATAAACTAGACATCATTAAAATTAAAAACTTCAGCTCTATGAGAGACAATACCAAGAGAATTAGAAGACAAGCCACAGACTGGGAGAAAATATATGCAAAAGACACATCTGAAATAAGACTGTTGTCCAAAATATGTGAAGAACTTTAAAACTCAACAATTAAAAAACAAACAACCTACTTAACAAATGGGCCAAAGACCTTAACAGACATCTCACCAAAAGAAGATATACATATGACGGCTAATAAGCGTATGAGGAGGTGCAGAATATATTCGTCAAGGAAATGCAAATGGAAACAAGAATGAGATATCACCACACACGTATTAGGATGGTTAAAATCCAGAATACTACCACCAAATGCTGGTGAGGATGTGGAGCCACCGGAGCTCTCATTGTATGTGTGAGGCAGGGTAATGAGAAATCTCTATACCTTCCTCTCAATTTTGTTGTCAACTTAAAACTGCTCTGAAAAAGAGAAGTGGACCAAAATTTTATATTATCTTTGTTCTACTTCATATATGGCTAATATGGCTACTGTGAAATTGATATGTGCTGATTCTAAGTGTAAACATACTGGATTTTGAAGTCTTAATAATAATAAAAAATATATAAAATATTAACAATTTTTACGTGGATTATATATTGAAATGGTATTATTTGTGATATATTGAGTTAAATAAAATACATTATTAAAATTAATTTCACTAGATTCTTTCACTGTGGCTACCAGAAATATAAAATTACAAGTGCTGCTTAAATTATATTGCCATTGTACAGTACTGCTCTAGACCATTCTACGGCCAAATAGTGATAATTGTTGGAAATAACATAGGAAATGAAAATATACATACATAGATATTTAAGAAAGGTTATATGACTTTTAAAAGTGCAATCCACACTTCTCAGATTAGAAGAATGTATAGATTTATTCTAATTTTGATCTCGAATCGTATTTCTTATACATTTTGTCACCCTGATTGCATTGACTTTTTTGTTTTTCTTTCCTAGTGAATTAATTGGACTTGTACAATCTTTTCTTTGATTTTCAGTATGTCGCTCCTTCCTTTCATGTTATTATCTACTCTCTGATCTGTTTCAAGGGTTTGAAAATGACCCCATATATGCCATTCCACATGGTAAATTGTGGAGATCCATTGAGAAACTATGATTCTAGAGTTGGATGTCAGTTCCTCACGGCTGACCTGTTTATAGCTTTCCACTCCTCGCCATCCCTTGGGCATTGCAATTCTGTCTCTCTCACCACCAACTCCTTCCCTTCAACCTCTGTGTTGTACGTGCTTGTGTACTTTGGATTTTGTAGACTTTCATAATGTATGATTAAGAATGGAGACTAGTCTAGGTTTTCCTAAAAAAAGCTTTAATGGAACAAGTTATCAGACAAATACTGGAGAAGATTTTGTTAAATACCAGTCAGGAACCCTGTTATGTTTGAAATGAAGTAGCATTCAGCACTATTGACGTGAATGAAGCTGACACTTGGATACAGAAAATTCACTGAATATAAATTTAAATATTAAAGAATAATGAGGTTATAAGAGCCTGAAAAATTGCTTTTGCTCATGCCCAGTAGGAACTGTCATGAGCATGGAATTATGCAACTGTTTCTGTGGCTCTGAAGCATCACAAAAGTTTAATTTACAGTTGTACAATTGGGTGGAAATTTTTTGATCATTCACTTACTTTTTCTATAGATTGAAGTCTTCATTTATTATTATGAAATATTTTAATATATTTATATAAAAAACATATAAAACGAAAATATTACTAATCTAAAAATTGTAAGATAGTAGTCAATCTATAAATGTGGGTCTCTTAAATGTCCAGGAATGTTAAGGTTCTTACTCTCTACTTATGTATTTTAGACAAAAATAGTTACAATCTATGATCACTTATATTTAGAATATCTATACACTATATGTCCATAAAGTAAGTGGAAACATATATTATATCACTATTGTCATAGCTTCAACTTCATTATCTTTGTGATTATGAAAATAGAAGTTACTTTGGAGGTTTAATGAATGAAATATTTACATGCAAATTTACTATCTAGATTTCCCATTTATATAAGAGGTATGATCAAACAATATGGTGAATATTTAAATAAAAATACATTACAGTAAAAGACACATTGCCATTAATCTCCCTCAAAATACTCCCTTTTGTTTTGAACACACTTATCCTATCATTCTTGCCACTTTCTGAAGCAGTTCTGGAAGTCCTCCTTTGTGAGTGTCCATGACAACACGGAGCGTTATCATGATGGAAGATGAATTACGGCACACTTTAAAAGACACTTTCTGTCAACCGTAGCTCACACTCAACTGACTGCACCAAACAAGTTGAAACTTGTACACCCTGTTATGAAGCTTCGATGAACTACTTCCCATGTGAAGATCCCTGCTTTTCTGTTGGATGGCACTCGGCAGCAGCATTCACCATATCTTTTGATCACAAGGGAAAGGCTCCTTATCACATATGGCTTCTGGTACAGCAATATTTGTCAAATGAAAATATTACAGTGTGTCCTCATCCGCCTTATTCACTGGACCTGGCACCGTGTGACTTCTGTTTTTTCCCCAAAGTCAAAATGACCATGAAAGGTAAATATTTTGAATCGATACAGGACATTGAGGCAGCCACGACAGTGCAACTAAAGACACTCACAAAAGAGGACTACCAGAACTGCTTCAGAAAGTGGCAAGAATGATGGGATAAGTGTGTTTGAAGTGAGGCAGAGTTTTTTTGAGGGGGATTAATGGCAATGTGTCTTTTACTGTAATAATTTTTTTATTTATTTAAACATTCATCGTACCTTTTGATCACACCTTGTATGGTCCTATATCAATGAACAAGTCTTTGTGAGGTATTCTTTTACTATTGTTCTTAGGATAATCTCTCATTATACCTAAGTTAGGGAATAGATATATTTATATTTTACTTATATATTATTCAGATGAAATTTGGAAATATTAACTATTATGTTCAGGTACTTCTTTCTATTTGTCTAATGGAGCCAATTTGAATGTGGTCAAAAACTCTTAATAATTTAGGAAGAAAATAGCTTTTTGTACTATACTTATAACTTTTCTGTAATTTTGAAATGTTTTTTAAAAATAGAAGAAGAAAAGAAGACTGTCTATTTGTAAAAGTCACTTCAACATTCTGAGCTCAGTTTTCCCATGAGCTGTAAAGTAGGGATACTAACACCTTAAAATGTTGTTTTAAGGATTAAGATTAGAAGTCAGTTACCGACTTATGGTTTCCTATTTTACTCAGTGGTCTCTAATTTGTTTCTGTCATTATTTACTTTCACAGTATTTGATATAATTGTCCCACATTAGCTACTGGGAGCCCCTTCTTAGTGAAAGCCTGTTTGTTTGGGTTTTTTTTAGCATCCTGGCAACAATACCATTTTATGATTTTTAAATCTTTAAATTGTAACAGTATAGCATATCAAAGAAAAGTATACAGTAGATAAGGACATTTTTCAGACATAGGCTAGCGATCCAGACAGTCATTTGCAATAACACAAAACTATTATAAAATCCCTGAAGAACCACCTCACTGCAAAAGACACAGCACCTATAGGAGGTGTCTGGGAGAGCAAGCACTGGAGCAATAACCTAGAGTGTTGTTTGTTCTATTCATAGAACAGTAGGCAGGGGTAACCCTCTAATTAAAAAAAAAAGAAAAGAAAAGAAAAGAAAAAGTTGTCTTAATAGTTTCAAAACACATTAACCCCATAAAGAAAGAAGAACATGTTTAGGAAAATAGAATTATAGTATTTTTGCTCAGATTCTCAGGAAGCTGAAGAGATGAAATTAACAGAAGGAAACTTGGGAGTGGGTGGGTTGTAATTTGCTTCTTGTTCCTAACCTTAGGCAAAATCAGACTCAAGCTATTCCAGACACATGTTATTTTTTAGCTTAAAGACCTCCAGAAATAAAACCTTCCATAACCTTCTCAATAATCCATTTCAACTCTACTGATACAGCTTGAAATTCTGTGACTCTAAACTAAGTATCACGTGTTGCTTTAAACCCACTATTCTTGATGTGTACTCAAATAAAATAAAAATTCTAGTCATCATTCTCTTCGAAGTGTCTGTATTTGAACAGAGTAGTTTTCAAATTTATAGTCACCACGTTCATTCTCCACTTCCAAGGAGAAAGGACCTAACATTTCCTGAATTTATAATCTCTGCCAGAGAGGCAATTTTCTAACATTTATTGAGTACTTACTATATGCCAAGGACTATTATCAGTACTTCATATATATGAGCATTTAAACTTGTTTAGTTTCCAGAACTACCCTCTGTTTTCAGTCTCCTAATAAGTTTCACAGAGGGTGGGTTACTTCCCCAACTTTGTACAATTAGTGTGATAGTTCATTTTATGTGTTAATTTGACTGGGCCACTGGGTGTCTAGATACTTGGTTAAAGATTATTTCTAGTTGTGTCTGTGAGGGTATTTCTGAATGAGATTAACATTTGAATAAGTACACTGAGTGCTATAGACTGGATTTTTGTGTCCCCCCACCCTTACTCCCAAATATATATGTTAAATTTTAACACCCAATGTGATGGTATTTGGAGATGGGGATTTTAGGAGATGATTAGGTCATGAGTGTGGATCCCTTATAAAAGAGTCCTCCAAAAAGTTCCCTTGCTCCTTCTACTGTATGAGGACACAACAAAACAATGGCCAACCATGAACCAGGAAGTGGATACTCACCAGATATTGAAATCTGCCAGTGCCTTGATCTTGGACTTCCCAGCCTCCATAATGCTAAGAAATAAATTTCTGCTGTTTATGAGCTACCCAATCTGTGGTATTTTTGTTACGGCAGCTGGAATGCACCAAGACCCTGAGTAAAGAAAATTGCCCTTCCCAATGTGGATGGACCTTATCCGATTCTTTGACGGCCTACATAGAATAAAAGGCATCAGTCTTCTCTTGCCTTCAGACTCAAACTCGGACTGGAACTTACACCATTGTATGGGCCTGGACTTCTCAGCCTCCGTAATTGTGTGAGCCAATTTCTTATTTTTAATTATCTATCTATCTATCTATCTATCATCTATTCATCTATCATCTATCTATTACAACAGGCAGAAAGAATAGGGCTTCAGGGTGAGAGGGGAGAGGAAGGGAAGGAGGAAGTAAAGGGACATAAAGGAGGGTGGAGATGAGATCATCCTTAAGAAAAAGTTCAACTACTGGACCGGCCAGAACTAGATCTCAGTGACTGAGAACAGATCCATGATACCGTCTTGCCCCTCATCGTGAACTTTAGCTAATTATACTGGGTTATAATATTATTGGCATTGTGGTTGGGGAAAATCTCCACCTCCCTGTGCCACCATGACAGTTCTGATAAGAACCAAATAAGGACAAGAGAATCCCACCTCCAGATAGGAAGGGGTGGTCAGTGAGGACCCACCTAGGAATGCCTCTAAAGCCACCTCTAAATCTTGAATATTCTGTGCCATCATTTTTAGTGAAATAAATTTCTAATCTCCACCCCTCTTTGGTGCAGTTGCGCTTCTGCTGACCTGCCTGCTCCCACCATCCTGGGAGTGTACTACTTCTTTTATAAACCCACTGCTTATTTGGCTTATTTGTTGTATCCTTGAATTCTTTCCTGTGTTGATACCAAGAACCTGTTTTTCAGCAACATATCTATCTATCTATCTATCTATCTATCTATCTATCTATCTATCTATCTATCTATCTATCTATGTATCGTCCATCTCTCTCCTATTGTTTGTTTGATTTCCCCTCTGGAGAACCCTAATACAGTTAGCAAGAAGCAGAGTTTGGAGCCCAGGCAGTCTTACTCCAGCATCCTTGCTCTTAACTAATACTCTGAGGTGTCCCTGATTCAATAAACGTGTATAATCTTCACAACTCAGCAAAATTGGTGGAAATTTTTTCTGAATATTACAGATGAGGAACCCAAGACTTAGAGAGGTTAAGCAATTTGCCTGTGATCAAATAGTAAGTGGCAGATATAAATTCAAAATACAGGTAAGCTTGGCTCCAAAACCAGTGGTATTTTATCCTCTAAATTTATTGCATTCTTTTCATACAGTTTTTTGGGGGGCGAATGTTACCTACAACAAGGGGCCCTGCTCAGAAAGAATCAGAACCATTAGTTTGGCTGGACAAGACCTGCATTTGTCAGGTATAATCCATCATGAGGACCCCAAATTCGATATAAAAGGCTGCAAAGGTGAGCAGCCTTTCAGCTTCCTTCTTAAGAAACAAAAAGGTAGTAGTGGCATTTATCAAAAGCTCATTATGTGCTCAGCACCATTTCCAGGTGCAGTAACATTTCATTTAATCCCCAACCCAAACCGGTGCGGTCGTTAATTTTCTTAGGCTGGGTTCCCCAGAAGCAGACCCTAATATAAGGATTGAAATGCAAATGCTATATTAAGGTAATACTTCCAGGAGAAATCATTAAGGGAGTGGGAAAGCAGGACAGAGCAGGGGAAGAGGTGAAGCAAGTGTGCAAATTCAGGGGAGTCCCCGAAAGGGACTTCACTCGGATCCCTCAGGAGCGTCCAGAATATAAGGCACGCTTCAGGTTTTATCCCAGCCTGAAGAAGGGAAACTGGACTTTCCTCAGCCACCCATTCTCTACCCTTGATAAGGGCTGTCCCAGGGTTTGGGGAGTGGGGGCGGGGTATAAACTCCCTGCACTTAGGAAGCTCAGTGCTTGGGGACAAGGGGCTCCAGTAGCTTGAGAGCCGCTTGAGGAATAAGAGTCTCACGTGTGGGCAAGTTGGAGACAAAACCAACATCAAAGCGGGGGAGGAGTGCACAGAAAGCATAAAGGGGTTTGAGGGGACGGAAGCGAAGCCAAGATGCTATGAAAGGCAGTCTTTGGAGAGAGATCCCTCTGATGCCAACACCTGGGTGCTTTCTCTACTATCCCATTTTGCCTCTTCCTGTTTCCCTTACAGCAGTCTCTCTCTCTTTTTACTCCTGGCTCCATTAGCAGCCACAGACCTAAGGGCTGAGTTACCCTGCAGCTTGGGAACCAATCACACCTAAGTCCGTGACAGAAGCAATAAACACAGTTCCATTTCCTAGAAGGTTTAGTAGTTTTCCAAGCTTAAACTGCCAGAGCTGGGGTTTTTGGAAAGTGATGTCATGTAATAATTTATAAAACTGTTAAACACTTTGTAATGTTATAAAGAATATTTTAAAATGATAAAAATGAAGCAGCCTCTTATAAGCTGGCCAGATTTTCTTCTTGCAGGCCAGTAATGCCCTCTATATGCATTTTGGGGGACCTCCCTTTCCCGAAACTCACTGCATAGCAACCCTACCTGGCTTATTGGTGCTCCTGGTGGGAGAAGTCATGTACTGGATTAGGGACCAGACACAATGTGGATATCTGACATATGCATATACAGGATACAACAGATCGCAGCTCTGAATTTTGGTTTTCTTTTTGAAAGTTTCCTTTGTTTTTCTCTGACAAGTCAGGTTTATGCTTCTGGAAAGTTGAATTATGTAAAGCTTTGTGGTCTTGGGCTTGCATAGGCTGCAACTTGACAAACAGAGACAATAGCACTAAATAAAGGTGTGAAGAACAACTTTACATTTTTATAGCCGTTTTCACAACCATTGTATCCTGAGACACTTTGCAGGAAGTGGCAACAACAACTTTTGCTATAGATCTTATTGGGGTGTGAATACTGAAACCCCGTTCTGACCTTCTAAAGTTCATTTGATGGTGTGGGCGACTAAAAAAGGCACTCTTGACTTGTCTTTCTTTTTCTGTTTTTACATTCCTTTGTATTTTTCTTTGATGTTTCATATATCTCCCCTTTAAACAAACATTTATTTAACATCCAACAATGTGCTAAGCAATAGGGGATAAAATAGCAAACGAGATAATTTAGAATCCCACTTTTGCCACTTATTGGCTTTGTGTCCAGTTTTTGTTATCTATAAAATGGAAATTGTATGTCTCGGTGGGGCATGAAATGAAGTGCTGCGCACAAAGGCCTTAGAACAATACCCGACAGTCCATTAATGATTAGGTATTGGGAACTGACTGTGTGAATGTCAGGTACTTGTTTAGGAAGAATGAAAAGAATGCAACACCACTGTCCTCAAAGAGCTTACTTACGGCAGAAGGAGACAGACCTGATGCAGAAACAAACACAAACATTTTAAGTACTGGCAAGTGCAATGAAGAAAATAAAATAAGATGGTAATCAGTTGGAGGCGGGGCGATTTTAATTACAGTGGTCAAGATGGTCATCTCTGATGAGGTGACCTTTTGAGTTTGTACCTGAGTGTTGAGGAGGCAGCCATACAAAGATCTGGCGTTAAGTCATTCCAAGATAACAGTGAAAGTGCTCTAAGATAACAATGAGTTTTGTCAACGAAAAGATATCGAGCTTAAGAGAAAGCTTATAAGAGTTTATTTGAGCCAAACTGACAATTTCTGGGAACCAAAATCTCCAAGGATTGAGAAAATGCTCTGAAAAATGGCGGTCTGCAGTTTATTTTATACATAGAATCAAAGGAGGAGGGTTACAGGAAATCCACTGGTGATAGATTAAGGGGGTGGGAGAAAGCCAAGCAGGGAAATCTCTGGGATTGGATAAAAGTAAATTGGAGAGACAGGTACTTCTTTCCCATAGGTGGGTACAGGACAGTTAATAGTTCACACAGAGATGTTAATCAGGGACAAGAATAATAATGAGGGATTCTGTAGTTTCCTGCTCTGGTCTGGAAAAAGGGATTACTGACATTCCAAGGATGTCATCTTAGGTGCAAAGGGACAATAGACAGGCTCACTTAAGGTGAAGATCGACTTTATGAAGGAAGCCTCAGGCTAAAGACGTGACTTCCCACCATGGCCCACATTAGTTACGGATTTTTTTTATGTTTACACCATTTTACGTGGTTGTTTTCAGTTTCCTGAGCTTGTCGGGTTTAACCTGTGGCCCTTTTCTGCCCTCAGTTTATATGTTTAAAATCCAGAAAGAAGGCATGTGCCTGGAGCATAGGGACTGAGGGTGAGGCAAGGAGAGGAGCTTGGAGAAGTCAGCAGGGGCCAGATCACCCACAGCAGCTTTCCACTCTGTGGACAGGAGTTTGAATTTGATCGTGCTTGCTGTGGAGAGCCACAGGATGATTTGTAACAGTTGAGGTGGGGAGGGGGTGGTTGTGGCTGCTCGCTCACGGGTCATGAAATAATTCATGAGTCAGGTAGAAATACAGAAGGAAGATGTATTAAATAAAGTAAGAGGAGGATAGGCTGGGCAGAGTTTGCTAGAAACTATTGCCTCAAGTCTTTGTTTAGTCCCAAGTTTTATATTTTCTAACCAGGATGTAAATTTCTTTGGCCTGTAGTGGAATTTTCTATTGGGTTCAGCTTTGTCCATTGGGATGGGAGAAGGTGCCGTTATGCTGGTTATGGCAACCTTTGCATATGTTATGGAGATTTAAATTGAAGCCAGGAGTGGATCCGGCCAGATGCAAAACCTTTCCCAAGTCACAGGGCCAGCAGTGGGCTGAAGTAAATAGAAACATTGAAACTGGTCTGCATAATAAGTGTATAGAAAGCAGATCATTAACATTTTGTGGAAAGGAGGTGGAGAAAGCTTTCAAAAGGTTCCAGGTAACATTACACTTGTTAATTCGAATTACACCACAGATCCAAATCTCAAAATAGAAGATTTAGTGCCACCATTACCATCCTTCTGTCTCATCAGGGGGTGCGGGGTAGTGATTGGATTTACCTTGGATTGGATTGGATTGACTTATTCTCACTTCTGAATGGAGGGATGACCATAATCAGGTTAAGAATGGAGTAAGGGAGAACACCTGGATATTTGTGACGACGGTGGTCCATGTGAGAGATGATGTTGCTTACTGGAGTGAAATTAGGGAGTAACAGTCAGGTCTGGGATGCCTTTTTGAGGTAGAATTTACTGGGCTGGATGTGGAAGGAAACTATCACAGTAAAGAAATGCAAGGTGGTGAGTTTTGGCTTGAGCAAATGGATGAGTGGCAGTCTCATTTTCTCCGAGGAGGAAGACTAGCACTGGGCTGACAGTTATGCGTGGGTCATGCTAAGTTTAAGAACCCTGCTATGTATCTAAAAAACGAAGCAACCATGTGAGCAGTTGGCTCTGTGAGTCTTGAATTCAAGGTGATTTGGGGCTGAATGCATGCATTTTGAAATCAGTAATTAGGTGACTTTTAAAATCGTAGGATTAATTGGAATCCTTTAGAAAATAATAGCTACTATTTATTCAGCATCAAACGAATCCCAAGTATTGTTCTAAGTGATGTGCGTGCATTAAATCATTTGTTCAATACTCATAACAACCCAACAAGATACGAAATGTTTGATCAATTTTGCTAATGGGGAATGGAGTCACAGAGAAGTTAAATAACTTGCTCTAGTCAATGAAAAAAACAAGAATTTTAACCTAGGTAATCTGACCCTAGTTTCCAAGCACGAGGAGATGGAGGAAAAAAAGAGGGCATAGGATTCAGGTCTAATGCAATTTAACATTTTGAGGTCAAATCAGAGGAGCTGCACTTTGCAAGAGAACTGAGAAGGGGCGGTCTGTAAAGAAGGAGGGAGTCTAAGTGACGGTGAGTTTTGGATGCCTAGATAAGTAAGTTCATAAATAATGAAGTGGTCAATGCATCATATATTGGCAGAGCACCTGCTTTGGCACCATTTTATATATACACTGGGGGTGCCAAAAAATGTATACACGTTTTAAGAAAGGAAAGAACTGTATTAAAATTGTAATACTCAATATACACTGAAGACAAAAGATGAATACAAGTCACGTTTGACTTCTGCAATTACAAGAGGTGCTCAAAGTGGTTACCATCAGTGTCCAGACACTACTGATTACGGCGAACTACTGCTGGAGCAACGTTGACCAAAGTGTCCATTTGTGTACATTTCTTTGGTACCCCTGGTATACACACGCACACACACACACAAACATGTGTGCGCGCATGCATTTTTTATATATAAAAATTGGAACAATGCAAAGAGAAGTCATTATCTCTGAACAAAGGTGATATACAAATTTGTGAAGTGCTCCATGTGGACCCATGTCTCATACTCTACAGAAATATGATATTTATGTGGGTTAAAGATTTAAGTCTGAAATTTAAAACTTTAAATCTTTTAGAAGAAAATATAAGAGAATATATTACGACCTGGGGGTCAGAAAGAATTTCTTAAATAAAAATAGCCAGTACTTATCAGGTATTTAACACTTTAAGTGCAGTTACAATAAGTGAAATATGTCAACACATTTAACCCTCACAACAATTTTATAAGATTATCCCTACTTTACAGATGGGGCAACTGAAGCATATAAGGCCAAGTACCCAAGGTTGTAGAGCTGGTGAGATGTTGGATCTCAGACCCAACCCAAGCAGCCCAGCTCTAGAAACCATGCTCTTAACCATTATGCCTTACTTAGCCTAAGACATGATGAAAATGCACTTTCCATAAAGCAAAATATTAATAGATTTGTGTACATTTAATTAAACTTTTTTCATTAAAAGTAGTTGTGGAGAAAAGAAAAAGAAAAACAACAAACTGGGAGTATACATCTGTAACACATGTAACCGACAAATGATTAGTATCCAAAATATTCAGAGAGCTCTTAAAAAGATTAATAAGAAAAACAAAGAATTTCACAGAAGGGCCAAACACCTGAACCGTCACATTTCACAGAGAGAAAGTATAAGTCATCTAAAACCTTACTAAAACTTAATATCCTTAATAATTTCGAAAATATCAATTATAATCATAATAAGAAACCATTTGATACTCAGCAGATTGGCAAACATTAAAACATCTGACAAAAATAAGCTTTGGTGAGATTATAGCAATTTATGCTGGAATGCAAACCTGTACAATGACGTAGGCAAACAATTTGTTATTACGTAGTAAAATTGAATATGTGTATAATCTAGGCCCTAGTAATACCACTACTAAGTATTTGGTCTAGAAAAACTCTTACGCGTGTTTACCAGAAGACGTATCTGAAATGTTTATAGCCGATTAAAAAAAAAAAATCAGACAAAGAAACAAAATCTGGAAATACCCCAAATATACACTGAAATGATGAAATGAATTGTGATATAGTTATACAATGGAAGGTTTGTCATTGTCACTGTTGTTGTAGCTATTGTTGCATTGTTGTGTGCAAGTTGGGTTTAGGAGCATCTAGATGGAAACAGGTAGATGGATACCTCTGCAAGTTGTAAATGAGATGGTGAGAGGGTGAGGAATATATATAAATTGGAAAGGTCTAGTAGAGCAGGAAAATTGATGATTCTGTTTTCTTAATTAACACGGAGGGAGTGGTACATAGTGCACAAATGAAGTGGTTATACATAGGCAGTTTATATGAAAACAGGAAGTAAGGAAGAACAGGTGCAGGTACAGGTATGTACATGTTTGTGGAGGTGGTGGTGAGTGCTTGTTGGAGTTCTTTTTGATTGCCTCCATTCTCTCAATGAACTATTTCCTTCTCAAAGGAAGTTCCACAGCTCAGAGTGAGAAGGGGATGTGTGATAATAGGGGACAGGTATTTAGTTGAAAATAAACAATTTTAAAAGAAAAAATATACTAGTAAATAATGACTCAGATAAAGCAAATTCCTATATAACTCTAAAGTTTAATTTTTGTGTCTTTGTGCCAACCTCCTCAACAATGTAATATTTTATCGAAGTCTTACAGTAATTGAGAAAATTCTACTTTACCCTGTGTGTAGAGTGGGTAATGAACGATAAATATTGAAATGGTTAATGGAGACAGTGAAAACAAAAATCAAGGACCTTGAGTAATCCACAAGCGATCACTCTCTGTTGAATACATTGCTTTCAGACAGAGATAACTATACTCTGAAATTGGATTATGGGACTTGATAAATGTTTAAATTATTTTTAAAGAAACTCAAGCATTTTGACTTGTGCTTTCCATTTTTCTCTGAAATGGGGATATGGATTAATGTTTATGTATGTACAAACATTACTCTTATAATCCTTGAGGGTTATGGAGACCTTAATTTATCCATCATATACCTTTCATTTGCCCGTGGGTGGCTCTATCTTGTGTATACTCAACATTTCTAAGTGGCCCTGCTACTTCCAAATAGATAATAACCTATTTTTATTGATCTTCACCCACCTAGTACCTATCTTTCTGACAAAAGGCTGTGCCAGTGTACAATAAACTATTCATGTTGAAGCACATAATTCTGAGCTTTGACATTTTAAAACACTAAAACTTTAACTTCCATGGTGCTAAGGTATGGGGAGAATTGGGTGCTGAGTCAGAACTAGGTAGAAACAAGCGGGAGTGGATAAATCTAGGTGGAGAAATCAAGCCACCCACAGGAATTGCCAGAAATAGATTGGGGAGGTTTTCATTTCCTTTCCCTTCTGCCTTTCTTTCAGCTTTGTCTATAAGATTACGGTTTGAAATTTGAGCAGGAGGAGCTGTTTGCTACAGTTTTATTATGAATTTTGTTCATTCATATGTGACTCTTCTAATCCAAAAGAAACTTTCTGGCTTTTATTAATTTCTATCTGCATCACTCTTGAAGTCATGCATGGTGTCTTATTGTTGAAATATGTTAGGTTAATTTGAAAAGTACTTTGCCATAAGTAGATTTTGTTCCAATGATGTATTCATTGATTTTTTTAAAGCTTGTTTTATTCAGGTATGTGTGTGTGTGTGTGTGTGTGTGTGTGTGTGTGTGTGTGGCGATTGTAGTGTTATTTTTGGTTTGATGGAGGCTTCTCTGGGGCGTGAGCTATTTAATGTGTGTCATTATGTATGTTTTTGTGGTATGTGCATATAAAAAAAAGAGACATAAATACCATACAGGAAAACAATGGCAATAGCACCTCCAAGTTATTTGTTGTTGTTGTTGTTTAATTTTATTTTTCATCTATATTATTTATGAAAACTTTACAAATCCTGCCAAAACACATTTCAGCAGAATTGGAAATGGTATCACAAGAAAAATTGCTTGGTGTGGATCAACAGGCTTTGTGGCCTGTGTTACAAATGTGACTTTTTTGTTGCTTACTTTATAAATCATGTATGTAGAAAAAAGAGAAAGGGTGATATGGTAAATGTTGATGAGAAACTCCAGTACTCCCCCTGTTTTTAAAGTGCAAGGAACAATTAGCTGAGGGATTTGTCATTCAGGCTATTGCTCCCAATGGGAGTCTAAATGAAGGGAAAATGTGAATTTCTCACGTCAACAGTCAGTGTAGAGATGAAATACCACTAATTTTGGATTAACTTTCCTTTTCCAAAGTTTATTATTACTCAGCTTGCAGCACTGAGACCTTTCGCCTTTGACCGAGAAAGATAAGAATTACCGAAGGGGGTATATTTATCCTCTTTTATCAGTTTCCACGAAGAAGGAAGATGTATTTTTGTCTTTTCTTACTTTAGAAAAGGCAGGTGTAGCATTGTAGATCTTGTTGGCTATGAAAGAAGAATAACTATATCAATTTGATTGAAGGTGTCAGAAATGTTTTGGGAAACAGCAGAAGCAGAGTTCTGAGGTGGGAAAGGTTTGATATATCACAACAGCAGTGCCTGCTTTGTTTGTGTTTTCTAATACATGCATTGGGTTTTTAAGCATATTATTCTAGAAGAGCAAATTGCTATTTGCAAAACTGGATAGAGTATATTTTGTGGACATGTGTCCTTGCTTTACCTCCACATTTAAATAAATAAATATACATAATTTAAAAATTTTTGTGAAGGGTCTGTCGACTTTTCCCGCTGGTTGAAAGTCTTATGTGCTTTTCAGTTGGATGAAAAAGAGGCATAGGGGTATTTTAGGTTAACAGATTGCTTTAATAAAATGTGTCCCTTACCCACAGAGATTCTCTGTTGCATACACGGCTGCCGCTGGAAGTATTTGGGTTGTGATGGAAATAAACAGCTAAAAAATCAGGGCTCACACTAAAGAAAGTGCATCAGACCTATAATTATCCTTATAGTCTTAATTTTTGTATTTGTTTACTTTTGTGCATTTTGATGAGGCCCTTCACTTCCCAGTGCCTTAGTTTTTCATATTCACATACTGGGGTCCATAATGTGCTTTTATAACCCTGCTGAGAGGATCAATGAGGTCCCTGTACATGAAGGGGCTTAATAAATAGTATGTGATTCAAGCTTTCTGGATGAAAAGTGCTACGTGAGTACAAAGTAGAGCAGCCTCCCACAGGTAATGCTTTTGCCTGGATAACTCTGATTATAGGCTTTCTTTATCTCTTCAAAGCAGAGATTTTTCTCCTTGATTCTTTCCTGTATCTTAGTCGCAGAAGCTAAGATGCCTATTCACTTAGTACAATTTCCTTTTGAGCATGCATACACCAATCAAGGAACACACTTGCAAAAAGATTTGTTTTCTCGGTGCACACATGGTCCATCACATAAATGCAAATAGGAAAAAGGAACAGTATGAAAGGGATGTTCACATCACATCAAGCCCCCAGATGGCTCTAAGAACCTCGGCCATCCCAGGTGGAACCAAGTTTTAGAATATGTGTTTTCAAGCAAAGCAATTGTATCCCAAGAATATTGGCTAAAGTATTTGTTAGAATTTATTTAAATTTGACTTCACTATGTTCCCATTTCCTGTGCAGCTCTAGATAAAAGTGGTAACAAGGAATAACTTTAGACAACATGTTAAAATATTTACAAAACATTTTCACAAATGTTACTTGATTTGTTCCTTGCAACCACCACATGAGGCAGGAAGGACCTATGGACTCAGAAATGTTATGCAATGTTTGTCAAAAAATACCCTGCAGTTAAGTGGCCATATGTAATTTAGAACAAACATCTTCAGTGCTTTTCCATGATTCCAGGGATGGCAAGTGAGTTTCATCACACATCTCATATCTGATTAATAAGTAGAGTGCTGTGCTCAGAATTTTTAGGCTGTATCCAGTATCTGAGGGAAAGTGCAGTAAGTGATTAGATTAGCGATTCCTGCTCTGTATGTGGGCAGATACCTGGGTGAGGAGTGATGCATACCTGCCAAGTCAGAAACGCACTATCATGTGGTTGTGATGGACTGAAAGTTTGTGTGTGCTCCCGACTCCCCAATTCGTAGGTTGAAATCTCATTCTTAATGTGATGGTATTTGGTAGTGGGGCCTTCGGGAGGTGATTAGGTCATAAGGGTCGACCCTCCTGAATGGGATTAGTGCTCTTAGAAGAAGAGGACAGAGAACTAGCTCGCTCTTTCTACCACATGAGGACACAGCAAGAAGATGTGTAAAGGGGAAAAGGTTATTCACCAGGACCTGACCCTGCTGGCAGTCTGATATTGGACTTCCCAGCATCCAGAACTGTGAGAAATAAATTTCTGTTGTTTATAAGCCACTCAGTCTGTGGCATTTTGTTATAGCAGCCTGAAGTTACAAGACAATGAGGGGTTTTTTTTTTTTTTAAGTGACTCTTTTTTGAGTAATGAATTTATCTCTGTAGCACTCAAGTAAAATAGGTATCTCTGAACAATTTGTACCAGGTGTTTGTACTGGGCCTGTATACAGGCATAGCTGCTTGATCTGGAAGAATTTAATCAAACTACTCCCTTACCTAGATTTCTGATTTTGATATGTGGCAGATGATTATGATATCGGTATATGTTTCCTTGACCTTTCTCTGAGTATGTATGTATATATGCATTTATTTATTTATTTACACAAAAATCTCCTACTCATCCTTTAGAAACTCATGCATTGCTTGGTTTAGGTGAACTCTGTTTAGAAAAGTGGATGCTGGGAACAAGAATGTAAAGACGGTGAATAACAAACTTCTTTCTAAATATTCACTGGTAAAATAAAGGAAACAGAGGGGAGGTAATTTGAAATAGAAGTGATATGGCAGGGAAACTTCTTAGTTTCCTGACATTATATCAGGTAGGTGACAGTCTGTCCATAATACTGGTAAGGATAGCATAGATTGCTGAAGTTATTTTGGGAAGGCATTAATATTATGGTAAATAATTTAGTCCTATTAACCACAGGAAGTATCCTATCTTAAAAGACATATGTTTTGGCTTTTAAGAAAATGATGTAAGACTTAATACAGTTAAAATTATTTTTGAAGCTGACTATCCCTGGGTACATAACTGTACTGATATTTCCCATCAGTTTGCAGACAATTGGCCCACTTTGGTGATGAGTCAGTCATTCAGTTCCAGTTTCAATCTTGGCATTGAAAAATACATAGATATCTCTGGTGTGAAAAAAGCTATTTCCATATTCTTGCCTTAAAATCAGATTTAGAACTATTTGACCTGATGTTTCACCAGAAGGATTTTGCAAAGAAATTTTTATAAAAATTGCTCTAATACATTTTCGTAGTTGGGAAAGACCATTTTCAAATATGAATAGAAATTCTTCACTGTATGCTTGACTTCTGAATTTGTATCTTCTGCTCAACACCTCCGTCGAGTTCCAGAGCACATAAACTAATACAAAAGGAGATTTGGAGTGAAGCAAGAAGATGGATGTCATCTCAGATACTTGCTTTCCCTGAACCCTCCTATAATACCCCATCACTAAGTTCCATGATTTTACTCCCTAATTATCTCTAAAACCTGACCACGTCACTCTGGCTCCATAGTTAGCAACCTTAGGCTTAACCGTAGGCCAAGCTACCAAGCCCTCCCTGTACTTTTAATAACGTCATGATTGATTTTCCTGTACTCACCCTTTCCCCTTATATTCATGCTGAAGAATGAGTTCTTTTAGTGAAGCTAGTGTAGATTCTTCTTCACAGCACTCGAGTGTAAGAGCACTTTTATTTCTATAACCAAATTGCATCTGCTCCAGGACCTGGCTAAGGGCCCCATACCTTAGGGCAACTCAATCCCCTAGAGTACAGCGGATTTAGATCCAGAAAGACAGTGTCAGCATATCTGATCTCAAATACTGCATTTATAAGCCTTGTGATATTGAGCAAACTACTTATTCCTTAAAACCACATCCTCTTTTCTCACGTGTAAAATAGGGGTAACAGTAGTCTTTAACTTAAAGTACTTGGCAGTATCAAATGGGAAAAGCCCAGGAAAGGTTTGAGCACAGCGCTGGACATGAGGTAGTCAGGATCCTCCTCAATCCTCACTGCCTGCTCTTGACCTTCACAGCCTCAGGGCTGGGCGCTCACACAGAAACTCTCAACGGCGGTTCCCTGGTCAGGATGCATATTGTCTGTCTTCTGTAGGCATACTACACTGAAAGATCAGAACCTGGGACTCTACTGTCATGCCAATCCCTCGCCTTTGCCCCCACCTCATCCCGTCTTTTAGTCCAACACCACATAACGGACATGATGATGTCTTGCGGAAGTTAGCAAAGGGCAAGTGGATGGAGATAAAATGACTCCTGAGCCCTTGGGATAAATAATTGTGGCCTCTCTTTGCTTGTGTCAGGATGGGAAAGGAGAAGCTTAATTCTATTTTATTTTTTCTTAATCACCTCTTTTATTGTCCCAAACTCAATTCTTATTATGTCAACTACTTGCATTGAAAATCCTTGAAGTCTGGGTTCCCTGCAGGTAGAGAGGCTGGGCCGGTACTATTCCTCTCTTTCTTTGCCTGGTGAATTTCTACCTGATTCTTCATATCTCAAATAAAACTGATCTGACAGGGGAGGAAAAATCTACCTGTTACGTATTTTATATCTTTGTGTGTTCCTCCACTCAGTACCCATCATAATTTGTAATTATCTTAATGTGTATGTGGTATTTTTCTCCCACCAGATGGAAAGAACACCTATAGACTGAAAAGAAGCATAGGGACCATACGAGTATATATAAGGACAGAAATTTGTGGAATCAACAGAGTGGTTGGCATGTAGTAACAATAAATATTTATTGGCTCACTGAATAGGGAATTTTTTATAAACACTGAGAATTCATATTGTCTGTAGTACTTTACTGCATGTTAACATTTGTTTTTACATTTAAGGATTTTAAATCTGCAAAGGATAGATATATGCAGTAATCTATTCTTAATTATGTTATAACTCGAAAACAATTTTCATGTTTGGATTTTCCTGTTGCTTTCATTGACTGAGCATAGAAATTAGTCACTATCATTTTGTGTTGTCTACATTGTTTATTGAAAACTACTGGTATTTAAAATTAATCTTCTGCTAAAACATTACAAGGTTACATATCGATTTACACACACACACACACACACACACACACACACACACACAGATAGATGAAAACTTTTATTTTCTTAGGATGATGTTAACTGCATTCTCCAAATGTTTCTTCTCTACTTTTCCCTCTCTATTGTTAAATAGAAAACCTGTGGTCTAAAATGGTGTAGTTCATGCTAAAAGCCCATGATACC
This sequence comes from Rhinolophus ferrumequinum, assembly GCF_004115265.2. NCBI lineage: Eukaryota > Metazoa > Chordata > Mammalia > Chiroptera > Rhinolophidae > Rhinolophus > Rhinolophus ferrumequinum. The sequence goes on along the minus strand of NC_046295.1, from coordinate 16,294,464 downwards.
AAGTGTAGATTTAATAGCATGTCTAACAGCAGTTTCAACCTCTCCTGGAAATATAATCCTAATTAACCACTCTGGAATTATCTGGTCAAGCACCAATAAGGTAATCTGTCACAAGGGCTCTCTCTATCCCCTATAGAAAGAAGAGGTGATCTGCATGATAAAAAAACCTTGCCATTCCCTTCTGGCAAAAGATAGCCATCCTTTCCTGTTGTCCATAGCTCTCTGGCCCCACCCTTCTTCCTATAAAAACCTTTCATTTGGTTTTTGAAAATTCTCCCCCAAAAACAACTCCTTGGAGCAAGACTTCTTGCTGGATGGGATGATGCAAGATTCATGAATCCTTAATAAAGCCAATTAGACCTTCAAATTTGCTCAGTTGAATTTTGTTTTTTAACACTATCCTCCCTCTGCCTCCCCTCTCCCTGTCTCTATGCCTCTGTCTCTCTCTGTTTCTTTCTTTTGCGAGTGTGCACAGACACACAGACACACACACACACACACACACACACACACAGACACACACATACACTTCCTGATTTGAACTTATAATTGTAAGAAATAATGGAAGCATTCATCCACAGGTGACCTGGTTAGCTTCAAGTTAAGATACGCACAATATTGAAACATTCTCTTTCTACTTATAGCTCTTTATTTTGATTTAAAAATTTGCATTATCATTTTAAAGGATTAATTTTATTTGGCAGCCCTTACAGGATTCTGCTCTTAAAAATCACTTTGGGAATTAACAAGTGCATTTGGTTTCCAAATCTGCTCAGCTCTGCACCTTCAGCTCCAAAGTGCTCTGAGCTTGCTTCCCTCACTCTCTCCTTGCCACCCCCAGTTAACTCAGAGGAAGAGTAAGTCCTCAGTAGACTATAATACAGGCTGTTCAGAAATCTCTCCTGTTCTCTTTTTGGGGGAGAATTTCATTTGACAAATGTGGCATGAATGTTAACAATAAATTAATAATTAATAGAATGTAGACCAGAAGAAAATTAATGTTGAGTACTGGCAAATCAGTTGCACTTCTGCTAATAAGGATTCAGTGTGCATGAGAATCTTATTGGAGACTGAATACATCTGTTCATTGTGTGGTTAACCTGCTTGGTTTGAGTCACTGTGCTCACTGACATTAATATAATCCACAGAGCTAACTCCGAGTAATACGTAGGTCTTGTCTTCCATAGATGCTAAGTAGGAAATCACAGTAACAAGCGATGAGGTGATGTTGGAGAAAATTACCATCCTCCTTAGCTTCTCAGATGTTCTGAAGATTCCTTAGTCCTCTCATAGTTTGCCAAACTTTAATGTCAGGACTGTGATGTGCAGGTGCTATTTTTTAAGTACCATTTTTAATGTCGTAAGTGTATTAGTACCAGAGAGACATTCAGGCATGACAGAAAAATAGGAACATTGATATTTCCATTATACTACTGCTCTAACACTACTGGTATTGTTTTGATGTGGACTCTACTATATTATTTTTCACATGTATTTTTAAATAATTGTATTCATAATTTTGTATACTGATTTTTCCTTGATGCTATTTCAGAAATACTCCCACATTACAATTTAGAGTTTTCCAAGTATCAATATTATATTATCTAGTTCATAGATCTGGCATAATTTGCATAAACATGTCCTATTGTAGGGCATTTGGGTTGTTTGCAACAACTTAACATTTTAAATAACATTGTAATGAATAGTTTTGTGCATAGATATTTTCATTTATTTTCTTAAAAGAGATTTACAAAGTGGTTGTGAATCTGCTTGACTTTCGAAGAGTTGAGATGAATAACATTCTTCTTCTTGAATTGCCATGGAGTCTCAGAAGGAGAGAACTGTGAGCTTACATGATAATTCTATTATTCATTCTTTAGTCAACTGGATATTTTCAAATGCCCTTTCAAATGTCTTTCTTATTTTCCCTTTCTTGGAACTAGGAGAAGCAACGTCGTCTGTAGAAATATTACCAACAGAAGCAACTCTGTAGTGAGCACTTATGTCCATGTGCCAAGCCCTCATTTACATTATGCTAATTATCCTCACAATAATCCCAGGAAGTCAATATTATTATCATATCTACTTTGCAGATGAAGAAAGGAGTTCAGGATAGTTAGGTAACTTGCCTAAGGTCACACCAGGTAAATTGTAAAACTGGAATTCAAGCCCCACTCTGGTGATGTACTTCCCGGCTTCATTATATGGACTCTGAAATTATGGACACAGTTTTTCACAATGTTCCTAAGAAGAACGAAAGCTTCTTGCTCTGCACATTTTAAATATCACTCCCACTGTTTGTTGAAGTTAATAAGTGCTATTTCATCAGGTGAGTAAGAACTCTGCAGAAACAGTAATCACTTAAGGTGGAACATTGGATGCAATTAAGTAATGGATCATATATTTCTGGGTGTCTGAATGGCTTGACTGAAAAGTTTCTGACCAAAAAACCATGTCGTTGTGTTCACTGCTACTTTTGAAATTTCAAGCATAGTATTCAGACAGAGTGAACACTCACTGTGTGTTGAATGAATAAACACTCAACTCTATATGCTAACCAATTCTTTCAAAGCAATTTACTACCCTGACAGCATTTGAATAGTTTAATGAGTCTTGACCAAGGGTGACTGTAAATTGCTGAGTGCTTTTTTATCCATTAAACCCTTCTCCCCACGCAAAATTAAAACCCCTCCTTGAGGAATTGCAAAAAATGTGCCACTTAGAGAAACAAAACAAAGCAAACAAACTAAAGACAAATTACTTGCAATTTGAAAAAAAAAAGCCGAAAAGTTTAAAACCTATAGAATCAAAAATAATATTTAAATCGATATATAAACTGTAACAGTGCTATGTAGTCAAATACAATTTCACTTAACTCTTAAATTGTTATAAATTTTATTTATGGTGATATAGGTGTGTTTTATTACTTTTAAAATGGTATAGGGTGGAACCTCCAATATTAGGAGTTCTCAAAGTTGCTAAACTCTTAACATTATATACCACTACTACTTGGTTTGAATAAAAGACAGTTCATTAGTCCCACATTCATTTCTCTGGCTGTTGATGGCCAGATTCCAAAACAGCAGGTGTACGTCTTCCTTGATGCTCGTGGTTGGGGATCAGCAGTTGGTGAGCCTAACGGAATAATATGGTCCTACTCTCTTCTAGTTAAATCCTACTATAGCCTTTTCTCTTATTTGGTCAAATTTTTATGTTTCTTGAAATTATTTTCTGCTTAGGGATTATCTTTTAGATATTGTATCAGATACTTCATGTACTTTCTGGAGACTCTTTATCCTATTACATGCGTTTCCCTACACTTACCTCTGGGAAGAATTTGCACTAGTAGTGGAAACATTAAACTTTCTGGATCCAGAGCTCATGGATTCAGCCTTGAGTCAGTTCTGCTTCTGAGTTTGGTCCTGGATCCCTCAGCTGAGCTTTGCTCCTACTGATCTTTGGTTGCTATAGTTGGGTATCCACCATGAGTGGCTGGATCCCCAAGTACTGTCTGTCTGATTGATCCAACCACTGCTTGTTGCTGGCTATCAGTCATCTGATGATAAACTCTGTTCACCTGCAAGGCTATCAGCTGTTGTTTACTTCTAGACCTCTTTAAAGCTTAACACCTGTCTACTTGAATGAACTTCCTTTCCTCTCAGGCCAGTCTTCCTTTCAGTTTGCTGCTAGGCTTTTCCTAACAGCCTTTCCATTTGTCTGGTTTGGTCCCGGTGGGATAGCCTAACGTCTACCTCTGGTCTTCTCCAGAATTGCCATTTGTGTTGCTGGCAATATCCTTGGTCCCGAGGCAAAAGAGAATGGTACACAGTTGAAAAATGTGGACAGCAGAAGGCAGTGAGTATATGTTATCTAAGTAAAACCGAACGCTTTTTTCTATCTTATGCTATTTTAAACCACACAGAAACAGAGCAGTTTTGTTTTGTTTTGTTTTTTTAAGACAATCCCTATCCCAACTTTTTCATTTACGTTCTGTATAGAAATCTTTGGTTCCAGGCAAATGGAGTCAGAATGAAAATGGATTCTCTCTCTTTTTTTTTTTTGCGAGGGGTGGGTGGGTGGAAGAGGGTATGGTGCTTAATCACTGAAATATGTAACTTTTGATTAGAGGAGAATTTTACAGATTTAAATACGAAAACTTTAAAAAAATATTTCCTTCCTTTATTTTTTGTTCTTTGTCATCTACTGAAGGCAGATTTATCAATTGGATGATATGTTTGTGGAAAATAGAATTTTCTTCGTTCCTGTTCTTATTTGGTGTTTGGCTTCATCTGATGAGAGATAATGCTTTTCCTTTTGCATTTATATGTGCCCCTTCCTCATTTCCAGTGTTCATATGAAGGAAGAAAGCACAACCATGACAACATACAACATATGGTGAGCTACATGGCTATCTGTGGAACATTTTCTGTCATCTAATAATCCTCAGTATACCGTGCAGAATACAGCCTACTTTGTGGCTCCAAACAACTACACTTTTTTTATTTTTTTGAACATTGGGATGGGAATGAGGCCAAATAAGCTGAAGCACAAAAATATTGCCTTTTAATCAGAATTGCCGAAAACCATGGTTGTCTCTACCTATAGGTGTCTGAGTGGTTAGCTGGCGTTCTATTATCCAAACACCAATTAGACCAAAGTGATTTTAGATTTAAAGCAGAAGTCATACCCTTCTGTGATTATGGCTATTTGATCAATGATCTTGACATTTTTACATTTTCAGTATTGTGAGGGAGAAAATCCAGTTTTTAAGATTTGCCCTTTAAGAAATTAAAAAATTAAAAATTAATCTGATATAAGATTGTACATTTGCAAAAAAGAAAATTCCAGATGTCATTCCAGCTCTTAAAGAACAGGTATTCCCTTTCCAAGACCTGCCATACACAGTGAATACCAGCTTTAATATTTTGATAATAGCTTGGGATAAAAAATTAAAAATCTTGTGAAATATTTCTAAATAGTCTCACATAGCTAATGGGGTTGAAAAACAAGGCAAACTGATGAATGGATATTGCCAATTAAAAAGATTTCTCCGAAGTGCTCTATGCTTCATGAAACTTTCATTGGCAAGTTGTATATTAGGCAGTGAATCCTAATTTTCTAATACAGTATCTGAATTATAATTTCTACATGTGGAATGATATGTAATTTAAAAACAGTCTATTTGATAAATGGTGGTCTGGCTCAGATTTAGAACAAAACAAACTATCTTCTAATTAAATGCTAATTGGGACTTATGTGAGGACTCTTGTGATCTCATTTTTCTTTTCATTATTTTGGTTCTCACCCCCCACTCCAAAGACATGACCATGGTTCCCCTACATTGAAAGGTGAAACATGAAATGTTAGAAGACAGACTTTGGAATTATCAGTGTATGAATTTTATCTTTGATTCTTATTAGAAACATGATTGTGGGCAATTTAACATTCTTTCACTGTAAAATTTTTCTCACAATATTGCTATCACTTAATGAGAAGATAATATATGCTAATTCCTTGAAGGCAAGCTATAAACATTATCTAGTTTAATTTTCACAACACCACAAGATAGATATTGTCTACATATTACATATGAAGAAATTGAGTCTTAGAAAGGCTAAGTAATTCTTCCAATTTCATGCAGTAAGTGCTGAGAGTTAATATTCGAAGTCAGACTGCTGTTTCCCTTTGTGAGAAATGGTGTTAAATTCTCTTGCATGGTTGTGAGAATTTAATGAGATAATGTAGCATATTTCCAGGCACTATGTAAATGCTCTATAAATTTTGGAATTTCTCTTCTTCACTCACTATTTCTAGTTATTTTCTAATTTTGGCCTTTAAAAAAATCTCTTTTAGCCTTCTTTTCCTCTTAATGTTTCTTAGTGTTACTATCCTTATTCAGGACATTATTTCTTTTTCTTTGAATTCTTTTTTCTAGCCCTGTTTGTTAACATTTCATCTCCTTTTCCTTACCAACAAATCCTACATATCCTACAATATTGCTTTGGTCATGTGACCATCTCCACACCTTTCTTCTCATAAGCTTTTCATAAATCTAGACTAACTCCTCATGATTTACGAAGCCAAGTTTTAATTGCTTAGCGTGATTTTTAGGACCCTCCCCAAAGTGACCATTTACTACCTCTCCAAGCTTAATTATACTTCATAACAGCAAACTTAACTAGTCTCACTCTCCTTGAACAAGGCATGTGGGCGTGTATGCGTGTGTGTAGGTGTGTGTGTATTTTTTGCCTCTCTAGTATTCCTCACTATGATTTCCATCTGATGTCTTTTCTTCCTTCCCCTACCTACTCCCACTGTTGCCTGTCATTTCCACCCACAAGTCCTTACAAGGCTAGTTGAACAACGACTTCCTTTTCAAGTAGTAAAGCCTCTCCTGCCTTGAGCCAGAATCTTCTGTCTTTCATGCCTGGAACCTGAAAAATCTGTTATATTACAGTAGTTTGCCATGTATAATGTTCTCCGGTGTAGAAGGCGCACCCACGTTGTTGGCTCAAACTTTCAGGGGAAAAAAATATTTTGTTTTAATTTTTTAATTCAAATTTTTATTTGTTTACATGTAGGTACTTTTTTGTGTTATAAAGGAATTTTAGCATTTATTTTTTAACCTATTATGGTACAAGAAATTTTATGAGACAATTAATTACAAAACACAAGAACAGATAAAAGGTACAAGAAATTTTATATACCGGTAACAAATTTGTGATATTTACGCATCATAGAAGGCTAAGAACTCTTTGTCGTTGCAAATTTGTCCTAAGTTCAATAAAACCGATTACTGTATTCCAGGGTATTATTTTGCATATGGATATTGTTACTGATTTCTCGAGTTACACTTTTAACTAATAAGCATAAATAAAAGAATTAAAAACATTTATATAGATATGGAATTAGTACTGCCCATGTATAATGTGCCTCCTTATTTTCCCTTCACACATTTGGGCAAAAAAGTGCACATTATACATGGCAAAATACGTTACTTATAATGTTTTTGTAATACTAAAATTAGTTGTCTCCACATCTTCCATCGTTAACCTTATCCCACTTGAAGACAGTCAACGTGCCTTGTTCATCAGTTTATGTTCTAAGCATCATCACATGTAATACTTTATATCTAGGAAAGCTTGATAAATTGCATTTAATTAAATAATGCTCAAAAGGGAGACACTCTGGAGTAGGACAAAGAGCAAAAGCTTTGGAAATAGGTAGAACCAATGTAAGTAAGACATCTGCCAATTAAGAGTTTAGGCCTCAGCTTCTATATCTGTAAAGTGGGCTAATACTGTCTATTTCTGATGATTGTTGGGAAGATTGAGATAACATATGCAAGTAGCATACACCAATAGCTAACGCTCCAATGTGTAATATATCAGGCTCTGTTCTAAGTTCTTTACATATATTGATTCATTTAATCCTTATAGCAGTCCTATGAAGTAAGTGCTATTATGATTTTGTTTTTAAAACGAACAAACTGAGGCACAGAGGTATTCAATATCTTGTCACACAGCTAGTCAATGGAAAAGCTGGGATTGAAAGCCAGGCAGTCAGGCTATAGAAAGCCTGTGTGTAAGCACTGTACCTTATTAGTGTTTCCCCCACTCTCTAGAAGATGAGGATTAGTTTTCCTAAATTGGAAGGGGGATTATTATATTAGGTTGGTGCAAAAGTTAATTGCAGTTTAAAAGGTTAAAAATAATTGCAAAAAATGCAATTCCACCTAATACTTACCAATATAGCAAGTGCTTGCTCTAGATGTCAGTGCGCCAGGCAGGATGCAGTATCTTTGCCCTCAAGGAGCTCTCAGTAGTGCTCAGTATCCTGGGGAGATGGGCACCGGGTGGGTGAGTGGGGTGACAAGTCCTGAGGTGACAGTTGTCACAGTATGCTATGGGAGAACAGGAACATTTCCTATTTACTCAGGCTTTTTCTTTTAAGATTGTCCTTACTTTTTAAGGGGAATTTCTTCTTTCTGTTTTTAATGCCATAACAATTAAGTGGTTTAGAGAAATCCTGGTATGAGGTTTAGGGCCCTAGGCCCTAAATAGCCTATGATTTCCAAAGCCTCATATTTATATCCTTTTCTCTGTTGAAAGCTCTTCAACTTTTTACAATCAGATGGGCTGCTTCATAGACTGTGATCTGGAGATCAAATGAAACCTTAGGGAAGATAGTTTTGATATTCTCCTCTCAGAGCCTAATGAGGAAGTTTCTCTATGCTTGAAACAAAATGTGGGTGAACGGATCTTACTCCTTGGTCTTGTGTTCTAAATTGAATAATGTCAAACAAGGTCAGGGAAATAGCCATCCTATATGACACTGTGCGGTAGAACTTAATGTCCTTAATTAAGATTTTTTTCCACCACTCTATCCCCACCAACTATTCCAAAATAAAAAGAAGCAAGTACACACAAAAAGAAACATATTCCAATAGCACTTATCCAGTCTACTTTAAGGTAAAATCTTATATATTAAAAATATTTTCTGGCAACCAGCCAGCTGCCAAGTACCTATTTGGCAGGATAGTTCATTTCCTTTCAAAATGTGATACATACAAAAACAAACTTTTGAAGGAGGAGGTAAGAGATGGGAACGAGACTGACTAAAGAAAAAAGGTCTTGTTTAGTGTAGGTATATCCCTCCGTGCTTATCACACATGCTTTTCCTTTTTATACTACCAGTTTGCATATTTATCATGGCTCTAGGCATATTGATTTGCTACTTTTACGCTCAGTCTTTTACATTTGTTTAGTCTATAGGTGTCCTTGTCAGAGTGCGGGGGAATTCTACTTGTTGAATAAGATGTCTGAGTGTTAGCTTTCAGACTGGGCACTCCATAATTCCATATCCCAGGAGCATAAGTGTAGACTCAGAATTACTGAGAGTCAGAATTAGTCCAAAAGCTTCCCCAGGAGGGATGGAAAAACTCCCCAAACAGACAATCCCTATATTTAAATATGTTGTCTTCATATCTAACACATCAAAAAGATAGGAAAAAAATGTCTTTTTCCCCCCTATTAATGTGATGGATTTTTTCTCCTCATTTTCCTAACTCCAAGTTCAAGAGTTAGATACGACTGGATGAGGTGAAATGAAGGGCAGCATCACGTATCTCAACAGAACAGTGATGTGTGAACAAGGTGACTACTAGAATTATTTTAGGTGCTTCTGAAAAACAAAGACCTAGGGTTCCCTAGGTACACTGATTATGTTGGTCAGGGGTGGAATATGTAGGTTTGAAGAGCTTACCTGGTGATTTTGAATGATCAGCCATATTTTAAAACCATTGTAATCATGAATTTGGTTATTTTAAAAGCTTCGCATGATTCTGCTGTGCTGCCAGGAAAGAGAATTACTGTTTAATACAGAAGTTGGGGAGTTAGGTGTAGAGGTAAAGTATGGAGTAACATAGAATATGAGGCTGATGTAAATAGAGATATTTAAAGACCAGAGAAAGAAGGTAGCAGGCTTGGAATCAGCAATACACGAAGCCCTTTCCGTTTTTACAAGTCTAAGCCTCTAAGTCGCACTGCGATCAGCAGCTCGGCAGTGTTTCATCTGTCAGCTGTCTCCCATCTGGGACGTACGTTCGAGTTCTGGCATAACTAACTATATCACTATGGTTTTCGGAGATGGGGACTGTGCCGGGCCCTGTGAAGATGGAAGAGAAGGCTAAGAGATGCCTATATTTGTCAAAAATTAAGCGAGGGAGGGAGATGATGGCAAAGAAAGGGTGGAACTCCCTTTTACTGAGTAGTTACTATCTGACAAGTATTTTGCTTCCTTAAATAGCATTACTGTTAATAAAAATCACAGTTATAGTTAACTCTTTTATGGTGCTTTTTATGTGCCAGGCACTGACGTAAATGCGTTATACTCATTGAGTCCTTAAAAGAACTTTACAAAGTTGAGACTATTATGTTCCCCATTTACAGATGAAGCAACTGAGGCCCAGGTAGATTGTGCAGCTTGCTTCCACATCACAGAACTAGAGAGTGGCCCGATTTAGGTTCAGCCTAGAAATGCTCTTTCCCTGAGTCCCTGCTTGCAACTGCTTTCTCTCATAAATGGACTTGAGTGAAAGCTCTAGAATTTGTGTTTAGATTAATGAAAGAAAGAATGAAGTGCTTCCTGAGGAATATGTGGAGCTCCAAACATTCACGATCACATGACTCATTAGTATGTCTCTCAAACTAAGTTCCTTTGTTAGAACAAAGCAAAGTCATGGACAAAAACAACATACTGTCCTTCCTCAAAAATAAGACCTAGCTGGATCATCAGCTCTAATGTGTCTTTTAATATAATATAAGACCCGGTCTTATAAAACATATAAGACATATAAAACATAAGACCGGGTCTTATAATAATATAATATAATATAATATATAATATAATACCGGGTCTTATATTAATTTTTGCTCCAAAAGACGCATTAGAAGTGATTGTCTGGCTAGGTCTGATTCTTGGAGAAATATGGTATGTTGTGGATAGAATTAAAAGAACCTTATTTAATTGTGAGGTAGGTGCTTTAAATTTATCAGTGTCCTGATTCATTTTTCTGTATCCCTCTTTCTTAGTGTATATACACCAATCTCCTTTTAGACATTTGGCTTTCTTGTTCAATTTCTCCCTTCCATGTGTTATTTTTCTACCTATCACCTCAGGCAAAAATATAAAAAGGTCAAACAAACAACGACAACAAAAGCAGCCTATGTGACATCCAGTCAAAACAATACAACAAAAGAGATCCATCTTTCTTTATAGTCTTTTAGAGCACGTAATATATTCATTTTTAATATCCAATTTGGTCATCTGCCGTATGTCATTGTGGGATTGCTATGATAACCTGTTAAGAGACCCATTTTACATGCATTACTCAAGCATCAGCAGGCTAGGTATCTTATGCCATTTAATGTTATAAAGAAACAAGTAAGCAAACCAAGTCAACAAACAAAAATCCCTCCACCACCATCACCAACTGGCCAATGTGAGCATTTTGGTGGAAATCTCATCCTTCAGTCCCACACCTGAGAATTCCTGGATGGCGTAAGTTTCTCTCAGTCACTGTTGCTTTGATTTCTTATTTTCCTGTGAATTTTAAATCTCTCCTGTGTATCTCATTTCCTGCAACTTTTTATCTGTATCAAGCTTATCCTTGCACTTTTGCCAAAGTAACATTAGGTAAGGCATTTCTGTATTTCAAGATTTTCTTGAGGGTTTAGGGACACCAGATGTTGGTTGTGTTGCCTGCCAGCACTGCAAAGGAATGACATCTGCATCTTAGACATCCCTATTTTTAAAGTCCCCAGGCATTACCACCACAGGTCTTTCTCAGTGATTCTTTTATCAGGGCCTTCAACCTTCTGCTCTGTGGATAGGTGGCTTCTGTTCTTTTTGGGCTGTGTCATAGCTATCCAAATTCTCATTTCCTCTTCCTGTGTTTCCATGCCCTTTATGCGGATTCTTGGAAAAGCAGACTGTGAAGGTTTATGGCGTGACAAACCTTCCTCCATCTACAAACAGACAGACTTGATCTACTACCATTAATGCTCCTAGAATAGGGATGGTTTCATTTCTAAAAGATAAGATTAAGTTCCAACTGAGGAGAGTGAAAGCATGAAGCATCCTGAAAAACGTTTGCATCTTCCTCTGGGTTATGAGAAATTATACAGGCTTGCTATTTTAAATGATTTCTTTTAGAAAATAGAGGAAGTGAATCTCTCAGTGACCTACATGAGAAATGGAAAACTACAACTGAAAGTTACTTTGTACAATTATTCTGGTTATAAAACCAAGCGTTGAGTCACCTCACCACCAGGGAAGATTCTGTTCATGGGCTTTCACTGTGGAGTGACCTCTGTTTGTCCATCTAAATTCAGAAGGCAGAGGTTGTGACTATTAGGACTTTTGTAACCAAAAGGAAGAAATCTTACCAGTATATTACTGTGACAGCTATATAAATAATATCTGATTATTCTTTATTCCCTTGAGTAGAAAAACACTTTGAAAAACCTTTTTAACTGGTATTTGTGTCTTGGAGTTCTGAATCTCCAACTTACTGCTTTATAAAAGAAACCAACTAATTATATAGGGCATTGGCAAGGAGAAATCTTCCCTGACATTTGGCTAAGAATCTCTAAAACTTAAAAAAAAAACAAAAACAAAAAACAAAAAAAAACAATTCCTAAAACTTTCCTCAAATTTCGAATACCAAGTCCAGCTTAATTTTATCTGCAAAGCAATTCCCGTCTCCCTCATTGACCTCCCTCTTTCTTCCCTTCCCATCCTTTCCCTGGGCTAATCTTTTCACGTCAAAATCACCCATCAAGATGTTTTGTAAAACAATAAATTCTCACGCTTTGATTCTTTATGTGGCTGCTGTCTATAAATAACAGTTTTCCCCCTCCTTGGTGCTGCAGCACCGTGCCACTCAGCCCTGCATACTAACACTGGGAATTGCAGTCGCCCGTGGCCCACTTTTTGTTCTGTGAGTTGTCAACCTCCTCTTCCTTCTCCTCCTCATTCGTTAGATTACCCACTTTTTAGCACGATCCTACCCTGTTTAAGTATTCTCTGAAAGATATGAAGTCCTCATTGGGGTATTTTAAGAAATATTTGCTGAACCAAACCAAAAAATGTGAGCACAGAACATATGTAGAGCCTCATTTAGGCTAACACGTAGGCTTCCAAAATGGAATGGAGGAAAAGAGGCAAGGCTGCCTGCTGCATGTTCAGTGTTTCTTGACTAACATACTTTGTTTTATGAAATGCACCATTGTTGAGACAGTGTGAACCATGATGAGTTTTAAATAATGAAACATTAATATTATAAAGTGTGTTGAGGTGCAGAAGGCTTATGGTTTTGAAAACTATTTTTTTTAATCATAGTAGATGAAAAACATACTCTTGGTATCACTATGCCTGTGAATATTTATCTTAGAATTTGGTTACTAAGAAATTCTGGTTTGGTTACTTGTTTCATTCCTTCAAATGAAAGAAGAGGTTTTACTGTATTGTTTCTTTATTTTACCATTAAAATGACAAACAGAATGCTATGAAGCATCTGCTATCAGCTTTTATTCTCCTGGTCTTTGATGTCCTAAAAATATTGATTGATATTGCTTATAGCTTTCAGAGTCACAAGTGCAATACATTTTTCTCCACACTGCCTTGTGGATTACACATAGTACATGCCAAAAAACCATAGTAAAGCCATCTAGCTCTCTACTGGACTGTTGGCATTGGCCTGATAAATATCTTTTTTTTCCCTCTCATTTAAGGGTTAATATCTTTTTTTGTTTTTCTTTTTTTTTTTTTTCCTTACTTACCTTTTCCCCACCAGCTTGTTAGTTCTAAGAGGCCAAAAAAAAAAAAAAAAAAAAAAAAAGAAATGCTAAGCAGAAGTGTGTTAAGTAGAAAATAGTGGGGGAAGATTCTACAAAGCCAGTACACTCATCTTGATTCTAAATCCAATCTTTCCTAATGAAATGCTAAATATTTTACAGAATCTCGAAGTAAAATGACAGTAGAGGAAGAGGTCTGTTTAAAATAACAGAAAGTTTTTAAAAGACCCCAAAACCTGGTGAAAGGAATTTAAATTGTGTTTTGTGAGAAGAAATAATATAATAGCTCTATCTATTAAGTAGAGATAAATCACTTTAGCAAGTATTTATTGCATATATATGTAAATAACATTAGTGTACTCCATTCTGCCATTTTTCTAAGTACTCTGGAAAATAGGGGTTTTTCGAAGTATCCAATGAATTACAGTTTTCATCCTTTAAATATTTGCTTACTAGTATAAACAAAGTAATGATTGCAATGGTAGTGTTGATGAGAATTATCACTGGAATTCATTTAATAAATCCTCTATCCTAATTGATGCTAGTTCAATATCCAGATTTAACAACAACAACAAAAAAATGTTTAAAGGGTTAATAAAAACTCTCTTCAAGGGATTTTATCTTGTTGTAAATAATAATTTTTTAAAAAAGGTTAAAATTCTCTATGTGTTCAAAAGTCAATTATTGCCAATTTCATGGGCTCCTCAAACATGGGATTTTCATTTAGCAGAGCCAACTTTACCTGCCAAAAGCCCATAAAATGGTCCCTTTCCATCTGGTAAATGTTCCGCAATGAAATTAGAATGGTTGGAAAATAATGGAAATCTATGGACATATGTATACTGTGACTGAATGTGAAAATTTGTCAGTGATATTTGATGTAAATTAGATATTTAAGGACCACATCAACACTTTTAGACCAGCAAAGTGAGTTTCTATATTATAGCTGATGTAATTTCCTACCTCCAGGTGGAAGTAATTCAAACCCTTCTAGAGAAATAAGAGCTCCCACACTGTCAAAGAGTGGTTCTTAAATATTTTTGATGAGTGTTGTGACCCTTTGGTAGATAAAATGAAAACTGTAGACACTCAACCCAGAAGAAAGATTACAAAAAATTAGAAACTATTTGAGCAGTTGAAAAAAAAAAAAAAATGAACCCTATTCCAAATAGTTTTTTTAAAGATGGGTTCTACAGAATCCCTTAATGCATTTAGCATTTCTCAGAAGGAAGCTCTTTCTTAATTTTAACATATAAATTTAAATAATTCCCCATAGGTTTATTTTTCCAACTCTATTTATATTACTGCTTTTTTTTCTCCTTTGAAGATATAAATGAATTTCACATATAATTTCCTACCGCTTTGGAAATGGGCCACAAAGGAGATGACAGCTCAACTAGTAAAAAATGGTTTGCCTTTTCCAATGCGCCAAGAAAATAAATAAAAAAAATGTATATATAATTAAATGTTTGTATGTGCCCATGTGCACATCTAGATGTCACTCAGAGAAGGTGAACTGGAATATGTATAAGCATATAGATAATGTAAGGACCTGAAGAGAATATATGAATTACTAATTTATGAAATGTAATATGTATGGGTATGCTAGCTTCCTGCTTCCTTCCTCTTTACCTCCTTCTGAAAAACAAAACAAATACTCATCCTCTGAATCATGAAATTTTTAATTATTTTATTAAGTGTTTTTAATTGAAGTAACATGATCTCCGAAGGCAGAAAGAACTTTCTAAGGCTCACAAAGGAGGAAAAATTCTGAGGTAGGGGAAAAGGGGACAACGGGATGGTCCTTGGAAAAATAAAGTTGTACAGAAATGATTAGTTACTCTTCCTAAAACAGGCTTTCAGAAGATGCTTCTGGAAAGTTTAATCTGGTTTACATTTATTTAGTTGCTCAATTTGTTCCTAAGATTTATTTTCTAACCATATTGAGGGCACTGCCAACCAAATGGTTTCCTCTCCTCTCGTAGGCCCTGGTTTTCTATGGTGATGACAGTGTGAGGTCCTTTCAGACTCAGGAAAACCACAAGACTGTCTGCAGTGACAGCTGCTCAGGAGGTGATACTTGTTAGTAGGCCGCCAACATCATTTCTCCTGATTCACAGTGCAGGGACTTCCAGCTCGCTTTGAAGCCTATTCAAAATATTCTTGTCCATGTATTTTACCCCAAGCCAACTCATTTCAAACCTGCCCTTGGTAAGTTCTGATTGACAGAAAAGCTTTGGAAGCCACTGAAATCTTATTATAAAAAGGATTGAAATCTTATCTCTCTGAGTTCTTCAATCTCTGTTGGGAGACCTAAGGCTCTATGTCAAAAGACGTGTAGATACCTGAACTTGCAACTAGGGCTTCTGTGGCATATTCACAACCCTTGAGTTATTTGAGGTTTCTATTATAAGTTAAGGCCTGATGGAGAGAGGGACGTGGAGAAGTGGCTGTAATATGGACAATGCACCTCTACATTTTTCCTGGAAATAAGAATTATCCTCTAGATCTGTCATAGTTAATACAAACATAGAGTAATACAAATGAAGACTTAAATTGATGAGGCTCATGTATAAATTGATAAAGGAAGTTTGATGCATCATAACATTGAAATTTATCTAAATTCAATATTGTTAAACATTCTTAAAGATCAGATGAATTATACATGAAGTATATGGATTATTTGTCCCTGGCAAACAATGGTGACATTTCTGTCTGTCACTTAGCATGACAAGGTTAGCATGTTTTATTCAAAACTTTTAAACAGTAAAATGATTTGTATGCATTACTCTTTCTTTGGATTGTCAGGGAAAGCAGAAAGCAACACAGTTATTCTACGACATTGAGTCAGCATGTGCATAAAAAAATGACGGAACAAAATTGCCTCTGACATCTATAAAGCTCAGACTTTGGTTTTCTAATCATCTGGTAGAAAAACAATAAAACCATAAAGATAGAAATATTTCCCTTCCACCCCCAAAAGAAACATGCCATTGTATATTGAAATACAAAAGATATTTTGATATAATGAATATAGAATATTTATGAGTGGGACAAGATCCCTAGAAATAGTATGCTCTGGGTTTCAAAGAAATTTAATGACAGAATATTTATTAGAACATTTATTTTTTCAATAAATAGGATAAGAGTCAGACGACGTTGTTCCTTTTATTGTTAAAATACTCTGCAGTGATGGGATGGGACAGTAATTTATGAGATTGTTGGATTCTGTGCCGTCTGTGTATATGGGTTGGGCATATAGAAAGAAATGAACAGCAGAGTAGGAGGTATTTCCAACACCTGGGAAGAGACAGAGGACTTCGTGACTTGTCTACAGTTTTGTACACAGCTGTTTGACACTGGAGGGTCTCAAAGTTCTGATGGAGTGAGTCAAGGGAAGAAGAGGCCACTTCTGGGGCAAACCAAGGCTGTCTCCAGCTCCCCTTTCCATTCTCCATTCAGGACACCAGAGGAACACTCCACTGTTGCTGTGCTCTTCTTGCTCCTCTCTTGGGCTTCTAAAGCAGAAATGAGTTTGGGGGAAGATTATACTAGGTTGGAATAAGGTAGGACCTGGGGATCTTGGTGCCATATTAGTACCTGGGACTTTGTATTCAGCCCCTTCTATTCACAGGTGGCTTAGGAGCCTCCATGCGTAGCAGCCATTTCACCCATAACATTCTACTGACACTTTCTGAGAATATACTATGAACCAGTGACTCTGTATGGAATAAAATGATGACTAAGACAAGCTGTTGCTTTTGAAGGGTTTGCAACAGAGGAAGAAAGACACAGTAGCCAGTAAGCACAGTGGTGATACAGGCGCTGTTGCGGCTTCTTGTGTGAGGTGAGTGGATAGGGAAGAAGAGGGGAACAAACTGGAGAGGGACCAGAAAACCACACCTTACTGTTTCCGGTCCGTGTACTCCATCGATACCTTGCAGTGCTAACCATAGAAAATAACATTTTCTTTCTTTGCATTCAGCAATATGTTTACCACAACTTCAAAAATACCAACATTCCACATATATGCATGCATTTTGTATTTCCTCCATACCTGCCCATACCTGGAAAAAAGTGAGCTCTTTAGAGTATGTATTAAGCTTTCCTGATCACTATAACAGTCCATGGCTATAACTGATTATAACCTGTCTAAGACAAAAGACTGAAGTTTCTTTTTATTGTTTGTTTGTTTGTTTTGGAATTATTTAATAGAAACCTTTCAATGAAAGAAAGAAGGAATTTTAATGTATTCTTCAATTTGTGGGATATACACTTACCTCACATTAAGTCGGAAAGCCATCAATGTTATGTCATGCCAGCTACCGGGTAGGTAATTTATGATATTTATTGCTATTTCACTTTAGTTATGCACAAAAACTATACAACCTCTTTCAATCCTTTATCTCAATCATTCCCCATATGCCCCCAAGATATCTAGCATCAATCCAAATGGTTAGAAAGAATAAAAGAACTGCATAGTTTTCAGAGATTTATTCTGACTCAGTAAGCAAATTTATAGAGATAGTTTAGAAGCTAATTTTAATAACCCATTGCCAAAAACGGATTTACAGGTGCCACCAAAATTTTGGGAGGTTATGCAGCCTTGCTGGGCTGTCATTTTAAGAAATGCTGTGTCCTTAGAGGAAAATGTTTCCGGAAATACCGACCTTTCTGCTTTTTTTTTTTTTTTAGCATGAAATGAGGTGATCTAAGAGAAGCCATCTTCCAAGTAAATGTGGGGAGCCTTTAGTTTGAAATATTTGTTGTGTTTTTGTTGTGAACAGGCAAACCACTGCTAAAATTCAGTTTGCTGGTCTATTCAGCTTATTCATTGCATGCAAATCCCAATGTGCATGAAATGAACAAAAGACTTCCTTTCTATTTGTATGCATTGTTAGTTTTCTATTCCATTTTTATTCCCAAATTTGTTTTTCTCTCTTTCGATATGAATACTTTATTCATTCTTTTGATAAATATTTGTAGTATCCCTTGGCATGAGGAGGCACTGAAAGGAATGATACCATCCTAGCATGGTAGTCAGAGTGACCCACAGGTTTCATTTTTTCTTGGTATTTCAGATGTACCATTTAGTGGATGCTTGGAGCTTTCTAAGGCCACATCTGTGATGAGAGGAAAGAATGAGCAGCCCAATTATGTGTATCTGCTATGAGCATGGCTTGGGGTTTATTGCCTTACTGACTCCGGAAGTGGGAAGAGTGTGCATTTGGGAGTCAGACAGATGGGGATTCTGATTCTTGCTCTGAGTCTCTCAAGCTCTAACCTGGAGCAAGTTATTCCTGATCCTAAGAGTTTCATGTGTAAAAGGAGAATGTCTGCCTTATAGCGTTAAATGAATTACAAGAGAGCATCAACAGCTAACAGGACTCCTTCCATAAGTCACCATTCTCAGTGACTTTCCTGGGATCTCCCATCTAGTACATACACAAATGAGTAAGAACTTTAATAATAATGGAAGTTACGCTAAAATAAGTCCTATTAATGCAGGCATAGCAAAGTATTCTGGGATTTCTTAGAGGATTTAATAAATTGTAAACTGTCTTCTTCTTTTTCCAGCTGATATCTTAGCTGGAATGGATTTCTGTCATGGGAGTTTTAAATTTAGATAAATTCAACTACAAGTGCACAATGGGCAGGGAGAGACAGGAAGGATGATTATGACTTTAAGGAGTTTAAATAGCATAGCTGATTACACATGCTTTTCTACTCAAAGACTCTTTCAATCCTGACTCAACCTGGGAACCCCTCCCCACACCGAGTTTGCTCCTGTTGTTTTAAAGACACGTTTAAAGTATGTTTTTTTATACTACATGTCCCCCAATTCAAGCTCACTCAAAGAAACATTGATTCATTCCGATGCTGGAGAAAAAAGATGACTTTGCCAGCCTTATTGAGAGATGGCATGCTTCTCTCCAATGTGGCACCTTTCTAAGGCTTTATCAAGGGCATTTTTGAGCATGCATGATTAACTTACTTGCAATATAATGTTTAACCTCCCTATATTTCCTTGCTTTTATTTTTTTGTAGTTCCTTTCATTTTTTACTCACCTTGACTATATTTTCTCTTTTTCCCTCACATAATCTCTGCAGGTGAGTTTATCTGTTTCTTACCTGGGTTACTTAATGGCTATTTCATTATTATTAATTTTTTGAAACTGTCACACGGTTGTGTCTACAACTCTAATCGACGTGTGTAATGTCTCCAATGGGCCTTGGTACTTAAGGCATTGTTTCTTTAGGAATACCTAATAAAGTTTTTGTGTCCTAGAATTGTGTCTGACCGTTTGCAAGTTAAAGTGAGCTTAGCAGTGTTTTGAATGTTCTAATAATCTTTGCTGCCTGACCCTTGCCTGTCTTTCTGTTTTTATGTGCTTCCAACACAAAGGATCTATAGACTGTTAGCACAGTGGTCCAAGGCTCTGATCCACAATAAAATGCAAAGAACACAGAGCCATTCAGATCACTTTATCAGTTATTTCCATCTCTGTGCAAATCAAGTGTGACCAGGACTAGAGGAAAAGGCCTCAGGGTTATAGCAAGTTAGGGAGAAGCAGACTTCTCTAAGAAGTCCTGGGATGGGGGATAGGCCTGCTTTCCAACTCACAGCTTTTCAGGTGCTGCTGTTTAACACCACCAGTCATTCTCACTCCATCCTCACTTCCATTTCTTTTGTCTGTCCTTCTCCTTCTTTCTTTTATTCTGTCATGTGATTTTCAGTTGCCTTTCTTTCAGGTTACTTGTTGTTTATGCCCACATACATTCATATGGAATAGTTTTTTTTAATGATAATGACACCAATGATTGCTTAAGATGTGTTAAGTATAAGGATAACAATTTAAAAACATCTCTAATTTTCACAATAATTCTATAAGGAAAGCGCTTTCTTTCATATTAAAAATGAAAAAAAAAAAGGAAACATGGAGAAAATAACTTTCCATATAATTTAGCAAATGGTGGAGCCAGAGGAGAGTCAGTATGTCTATATTGCCTGTGTCCTCTCCATTATCACATGCTGCCTTTGTTTGTGCACTGTATATGTTTATAAATGAGTGAGAAACAGAGAGAGAGAGAGTGAGAGCTTATCCCATCTATCTATCTATCTATCCATCCATCCATCCATCCGTCTCTTCTATCCCTCGATCTATCATCTTTTTATCTGCCTATCTATCTATCTTTTTAAAACCATGGCTGACTTCCAGAGTTTATGCAGTGCTTGAAAACTAATGTTGCCAGTTCTTTCATTCCAAATGTGCCTATCCCCAAACCCCGTGATTTGATATTTTACAAGGTGCAATTTACACAATTGGTGCATTCTTTTTGGATAAGAGTTTCTGCAAATGAAACAGAACTTTATACCATTTTATTTTTCAAATAAAGGGTTTCCAGTGCTGGCCATTGCTGTACTTCTCGCTGACTGGTCTTAGACTGCACTGACACTATTTTCTTTAACATTATCCGTTCCTTCCTATGAAGAGCAACACCCTTTTCACACTGTGTCCATTGAAGCAATTTCTCATTTCTGAAATTGTAATGCCTTATAAGATGGAAAGAAGAGAGGACGAAAGACCCTATGGTGATTTAAGATGATGATTCAGGATTGAAACATCTTGCTACTTAAAAGAACACCATATTTCATAGTGTATTTGCAGAAATGCCTCATGGCACAAACTCATGTTTCATGTCCTTGAAAGCCAGTGGGGTAACAGAGTTTCTGTTTCCGTGCCTATCTAAGCAGTAATCTTATGACTTTTCGAAATTGCCATCTGTATTGTGATACATTTTTACTGTGTTGATGTGCAGTGACTAATACCTATATGTACATATATTTTTGTCTCCTGCAACTGTGAATTATTTTTAAAATATTTCTACAGGTGCTTAAATTTATTTATATAAAACATTTCCTTGATTTCATTGGAGACATACATAAATCAGTTTCACTGGAAAGATATATTTGGAATTTAGTGTAATTTCCCTTGGGCTTGGCGTCTATCTCAACATACAATAATAGGGCACTAGCTGTGGCAGACAGTATGCTAGGCACCGGTTAGAAAGATGAGTAAGAGATGGACACTGCCTTTCCAGACCTCACAGTATTTTGGCTTGAAATGGTGGTTGGGAGCATAGATTTTTGTCACCAATCTGTCTTAGTTTGAATCTTCTCCTTAACCCTTGTTTGATGTCAATTTATTTTATAATACTTTCTATGTACCAACGATCTCATCTGAAACATGGGGATGATGATAAATGTCACTTCAAGACGTACATGAAGATTACATGAGTTAGTGTATGTAAGGCACTTACAGCGGTGCCAGGCACATACATCTCAAAAAATTCTGGGTATTACTGTTATTGGCATTACCGTTATTATTACACGGGCCACAAACAGGTAAATGTTGTAATACTCTACATTAAGTACGAAATAGAAATGTGTTCAAGAGGGAGTACAAAACTCCTTCATGAACTGCCAAGGAAGCTTTCCCTAGAAGAGATGAGACTTGGAGGACTTGAGGAAGATGTAATATTTCACTAGACTTACAAGGAAACTTGTAACATCCTAGGCAGCAGAAATAGCATTTGAAAAAGCAGGAAGACTTGAGAAAGGAAGCCCCATTCAGCAAACTGATTGGGTCATGTGGGGAATTGGTAGTAACGTGTAATGTGAAGGATAAGGTCACAAAGAGCCCTAGGTGACACACTAAGAATTTAAGACTTAATCATGTTAGCATTGGAAGCCATGAAAGGATTTTTTAAAAGGGAATTAATATGATCAGATTGATATTTTAGAAATATTACCCTCGCATTAATGTATAGATTAGAATGGTAGGTGGAAGAAGGTCCAGAAGGCTTTTGTAATTGGTCATATCAGAGCTGATCCCTCAAGGCTGCGGCTATGGAAATGGATAAGAGGGAACACATCTGAGACATATTTAAGAGACTGAATTGATAGTGCTGGGGAATCATTTGGCTGAAAAGGGAAAATAGAGGAAGAGAGGGGTGTGGAATGATGATCAAGGTGATGTTTTGGATCATTGGATAGATGGCAATGCTGTCTGAAGAAATAAGGAACAGATGTAAAGAGCAGAGAGAGGCACTATGGTGAGTGAGGATAAAACTGTGCAATCATCACCTTCTTATTAGCTGGTGGAGAAAGGAAAACCGGGAAAGGTGACATATAAGAAATATGTAAGAAATAGGAGAGGAACCAAGTGTTACAGAACCTAAAGAAGAAACAAATATCAAGAAAGAGATTGATTACAAGATTTGGAAGTTATTGGTGATCTTAGTGAATATAGAGGGGCCCAAAAAAATGTACACACATTTTAAGTAAGGAAAAAACTATTAATATATACGGATAACAAAAGGTGAATACAAGTCACGTTTGACTTCTGCAATTACAAGAGGTGCTCAAAGTGGTTACCATCAGCATCTGGACACTTCTGAGTATGGTGAACTACTGCTTGAGTAACATTGACCAAAGTGTTAACATGTCTTAAAATGTGTATACATTTTTTTGGCACCCCTAGTATATTCTGAAGGTATGAAGAATGAAAGTGAAGGAAGTAAAGACAATAAAGATTATTATCAAGTCGCTTGGCTCTGAATGAACATAGAAACAAGGAGTTCTCCCCTCCCCTTAGGGAAATAGACTTGAGAACTTTTACTAAAGTGAAAGAGTCACCAGAAGAATAAAGAGACAAAAGAAATAGAGGAAATAAAGAATTTCTTTGAGATGAAATAGATCTAGAAACAGAATATAAAAGGATCAGTTTTCACCAACGGGAAAGAAATGTTCATAAAGTGGAAATCGCATTAGACTTGAACACAGAGCTTGAGGTTTCTTGGTAAATTCTGAAAGTTAAAACTTGAACAAGACATTTATCTTCTGAGTCTCCATTTTATTCATCTGTAAATGAGAATGGCATCTTAGTAATACTGGTGTTTTTTTTTTTTTAAGTTTTATTGGTATATAGTTTACATACCACAGAATGTATCCATTTAAAGTGCACAATTCAATGGTTTTTAGTATATTGATTGTGTGGTGCAAGAATTACCATAATCTAATTTTAGAACATTTTTATTACACAAAAGAAGCACTATAGTCATCATCAGTCATTCCCTATCATCCCCACCTTTTTTCACCTCACCCCCAGCCCATTCACCCCCAGGTAAATACTAATCTGCTATCTTTCAATATAGATTTGTCTATTGTGTAAATTTCATATAAATTGAATAATAACTTGTAGTCTTTTGTGATGTGGTTTCTTTTACTTAGTGTAATGTTTTCAAAATTCATCTATGTTGTAGTATGCATCTATACTTCATTACTTTTTAAAGGCAAATAGTATTTCATTGTATGGATATGCTATATTTTGTTTTCCATTCATTAGTGGATAGAGATTTGGATTATTTCCACTTTTTGACTATTATGAATAATAATGCTACGAACATTTATGTACAAGATTTTATGTGGGCATATGTTGTCATTTTTCTTGAGCAGAATCCTAGGAGTGGAATTGCTTTGTATGGAAATTTTACATTCATGTGGTAATTCTGTTGAACATTTTGAGAAACTGCCAAACTGTTTTCCAAAGTGCTATTTTAAATTCTCACCAACAAGATTCTGATGAGGACTCAAAGATTGAGTCAGAGGAGTAAGTCAATGCTAAAGTACGACCCATGGCTATTTTAATTATCCTGTTTTGTCTAGCTCCTCCCAGAAAGCAAGCAGTAAAGAAATATTTAGTATGCTTTAAAAACAAACAAAACAAACTCTAGGTCATCCTATGTGTTTCTTTAGGTATTTCCCAGATTTAATGTTTGTAGCTGATGAGCACACATTTTGCCAGTAAGTCTCTAGTGACAACAAGAATGGGTGTGAGTCTGGTATATTTAACTCTCTAGTTAGCTATTTTTTTCTCCATGATTATTACATTTTTTTAAAAGGTTTTAGAGGGTGGGTGGCAGAACTCACAAAAGTTATCTGAATGATTGAAGACCACAAAGTTGGAGAACTTTTTAAAAAAGGGTGAATATCAAAATAGCTTTAAGGAAGAAGACACTTTATGTCTCTTAAGTTGTTGAAGAGCACAAAAGAAGGCTTAAGAGTTGAAGGATAAAAGTTATATTTATAAATATGCTCAAGAATACATTAAAACAAACAAAAGCAAATGAGGAAAAATATATTGTCTTATAGGTTAAATCCTGTCATAAATGAACATCATTTCTATGGGACTCTATTTTTTTTCTAGTCCTGTTAATGAGTTTAGTCTAAACTTATTTGGGACATTTGTATTCTTTGAAGATATGAAAACGTGTTGGTGTCCCATCCACTCAGCTACCCCCAATGGCCAAGTAAGTCCCTGTTGCAATGGCGTTTCTGTTGCCTCTGAAATCTGGAAATAAACACAGATGTCATTTCTTTCTTTTTTTTTGAATGTGAACTTGCAAATTTATTTTTTTCCAAACAATGATATTAGCAAAAATTTTACAAAGCTTGTATTAAATTTACATATTAAAATGAGGCTTTTCCAGTAATAATGGGGATTAATACAGAGCTAGAGTTTGACATTTAACTTTATGTCAAAGGCAGTATCCGCTCTGAGTTACAGAAGATTGATACCTTTAAAACTTGATTCCTTCTGGAAATTAAAAAAGAAAAGCTTTACTAAATTGTTCACATACATATTTACTCCAAGTTTTACATTTAATGAAATAAGAATATCTTCAATAGCTCAGTTAATATCAACAGAAAGCTTCAAAAAGGATTCTGAAAATGGCAGGAATTTTATTTATTTATTTATTTATTTATTTATTTATTTATTTATTTATTTATTGTAGGGAATTATTTAAACTGCATAAGTTGGCTTTATGCATAAAAGTCATGTGGGAAAAACATTGACATTGCAGTTAGATTTCCAATATCTAACTTTCATTTTCTTTCCCATCCCCCCTCACCCCCCAGCGATGACATTAACGTGATTTTGCCAGGTTATAAAAACGAGGGCTTTCTTGAGAGTCACTTAAAGTTTCTGAGCTGAATGGCAGGGTGCACATAGACACATTGGAAGGTACATGGCTGCATGTCCCGGTGTTGGACTGGGCTGCTGAACGGGCTCACACCTGAATAAAAAGCCTTTTTGATGTTGTATCGAGGTGGGCAGAAATTGTTAGACCCAGTTGCAGAGATACCGTTGTTATGAAGGTAAACAGCCTGGGTGTACTTGTGCTCTGCCAGCCCACTTGGCACTCTGATAAGCTTATTGTTCAAGTGAAGTTCTCTAAAATGAGGAGTGTTGGCCAGAGAGCCATTGTCAACAGCAGAGATGCTGTTGAAACCCAGTCCCAACTTGGCCAAATTGGTCAGTCTTTTCAGGCTAGCTGCATCAACTTTGGTGATTTTGTTGGCATCAAGATATAATTCAGTAAGGGAAGGAGGAAGACTTTGCGGGATGGAGGTTGTATTCGTGTTAGCAATGTGGATGTAGGAGAGTGTATTCATTCCCTGGAAGGCTCCATTTTCAATTCCTGAGCTTTTCAGTGGGTTGGTGCCCAGTTCTACGAAGATCATCTGGTTTAGTCCATTGAATACAGATTTCCATACTTGGTGATCTTGTTCTCATGGACATGCAGCTCCTGGAGAGTTTTGGGCATTTTTTTTTTCCTGGCAATTCCTTCAAGTGATCTTGGACAGATAAAGTCGTTCTAATTTCACCAAAAGTATAAATGCCCCAGGACCGATTCTGTTAATTTTGTTGTTAGCAAGAATCAATGCATGAAGATGCTTCAGGTTCTTAAAGTCCCCATTTGATTTTGGTTATTTTGTTGTTTTGCAGGTCCAGCAGCATAGTGTCGGGGAAGATCGTTTGGCACTTTGTCCAGATGCAATTCAGAACACTGCACAACTAGAAGATGGCATTGACAGCCGAAGGGACACACTGGTCCCATAGGCTCCAGGTAAGGAAAGCGCCCTTCCGGGCCTATCCCAGAAGCCTCATCTTACAGCATAGAGTCAAGTAAGCCTCTCTGTTGAAAAGGTCTGGCCCTGGAAATTTGAGCAAGCAGGAGGAAGATGATAGATGCCTTTATGACTTACTTCATGTATTTTCACAATCAAGGAACCTTTTAATCGGGGAATTTGCCACAGGTGCCCTCAAAGCTGAGATGCAATGATGCCATTGCTTTTGATATTTATGCCGAGCAATGGCACACAGTGGGCCCCCAGATACCTGTTAGGTGGGACATGGCTGTGTCTGGGCAGTCTCAAGGTGTGAGGAAAATGTGAGGGCTTGTCGCTGTGGTGGATCGGTGGTTGGGATGCGGAACTGAGTCCCGCCTGCCCCCGGAAGGCCTGGTGTGCAGGGAGGGCTGCGCACAGTCAGTTCAGGAAGTTGTCGGCGCTGCAATGCCTTCCTTCAGGACTTTGTGCTTGCGCATCTCCACCACTGCCTGGCTGGCGCAAGTCAGATGCATCTCCGAGCAGGATCTGCCAGTAGTTGAACACACACTGTGGGGAGGAGGCCTGGCCATCTGTGTGGGACCTCAGATTGGAGGTGAAGCCAAAGGGCTCATTGATGGGTGGGTTGGCCTTCAGGACAAACATGGTGGGTGGGGGCAGCCACCTGGGAATCCTCCAAGACATGGCCTTGCTTCCTATTCAGGAAATCCTACGGTGCCACCCACCCTTGTTCTGGACACTGCATCTCTACAAGGTGGCAGAACTGGCGGTTAGCACACAGGGATAGAGGCAGTGCATGCCGTGGGGATGATCTGGGTGGCATCTGTGTGCAGCGCTATACCGCCGTCCTCATAGCGGTGCCTGGCACGTCCTCCGTGCGCAGCGCTCTTGGTGGAAGCCAGCCTCCACCCTGTCCTTGATTTCGCTGAGGTATTGTACATCCTTGGTGATGTTTGTGCATCACGCGTTAGGGCCAGTGCCGTCAGGGCCAAAGCACTAGATCCTGCGGGCCTCAGCTACCTCCCACTCCTACTGATGGCCAGGTAGTGGGCTCTGGTTGAGCTCCCAGCGGGTGAGACACCTTACCCTTGTCGATGTCATAGGCCAGGCTATTGTGGAAGCGCTGCTCCTTCAAGTACAGCCGACTGTGCTTGTTGGGGGACTTGGACAGGCAGACCACTCCTCGCTGATGGTCTCAGGGTAGGAGACGACTGAATGGGATTTCCCGATGGGAATGTAGGCATGGTCCTCCTTTGGGCCCTTCAGGCAGATGTCCAGGTGTAGCTCACAGGTCCCAGGGCTGATTTGCTCCTCTGTGATGCACTGCACCATAGGGTTCGATTTGGCCAGCCGCTTCAGACTCTCTACCAGCTTGGGCAGGTCAGCCAGGTTCTTGGCCTCCACCCTGATGGTGGGGTTCATCCTGAACTGTATAAGTTGCATATTGTAGGCACGCTTGAATGTGGTGACAGTGCCCATCTTCACCAGGAACTGGTCAGCGCCCACCAGGATTGCACTTCTTGCACGGCATGTCTATGACGGGCTCCATGCAACCGCCCATCATAAGGATTGTTCTCTCGATTGGCAGGTACAGGTCCTCTTCTTCCCTGCCGTATGGTTAGGACGTGTGTGTATTGTGGTGATCAATTCATGATACATATAAATATCGTCTGTTTCTGTTGTATATCTGAACTCCTGTCCTAACCTTGGACAGCCATCTCTCAGGGACCTGCCAATGATTTCACAGATATGTGGGTGAGACAGCAGTGTGGTCAGTCTGACCCCCAACACGACTGGGAATATAAGTTATGGTTGTCCCAGTGATGGAGGGTGATTAGTATTGTTTTACAGGTAGCACTAATTAAAATGCCAAAATTGAGGACTGCCAAAGAGTTTATGAAAATGTAACTCAGAAAAGAGGCTAGTCTTCCATTGTCTTCCATTGCACAAGAGAGTGCATTCTTTGGGGACAGGAATCACATTGTAGCCATTTCTGTTCCTGCAGTGCTTCTGTAGTGTCTGTTGGTTAATGTATGCTTATAGTATTAAATAATCAAAACAGGAAATTTTTCATCTGCTAAAACTTATATTTCAATGCTGTTTAGCCATATATATTTAGAGGGCAGGGAATTACTATTTAATAACTACTTATATTTTCTATAAATATTTCTCATTTAATACTCAAACTATGAGAAGTGTTTTTTATTCTCTTTTTTACAGAATAATAAATTGAGATACAAATAGCTGCACATCCATTGTCTAGTACAGATAGGCACTCAATTATTTTTGAACTATTAAACTAAAGAACCAAACACTTCAATAACAGATATGGTTCCACTTTAATACTTTATCTAGTAGAGAATTATTCTCAGTGACAAATTTTGTTAATTATCCAAGATAAAAATGTTTATTTAGATTCATTAGGATAGAATCTGTGACTTTCTTAGATTATTAGGCTAAAGACTTTTTGAGATTAGATATAAAAAAAGGAGGGTTTTCTATAAAGAATGATTTGAGATACTCTAAAATTGTGGGTTTTAATTGGGAGTGCACAGCAGAATCACCTGGGAGTTCCCCGCCCCCCCAAAAAAATACGTATTCCAGGACCTTAGCACAAACCAATTACATTAGGATCTACAATTGTGTTCTTAGCCATGTTTGGTACACAAATCAATGAAATAAAAATTTGTCAGGGCATTCATATTAAATGTCTCTACTTAAATTTCTCTCATTTGAATTTGGAACACTTGACCATAACCTCAAGTCTATCTTTACAGAGGTTAGCCTGTTCGTACCTTCATGGTTTTAATTCTCCCTGTCCCCTTTCTAGAATGATATTAGGAAAAATATTTAGTTTTTAATAATAAATATATGATGTGTGCATGTAAGGACTTCTGGTCAAAGATGAAGGCTAAAGAGAAGCACAAACCACTAAGTTACATTAATAGAATGGGAGTGGACTTGGGAAAAGATGTTATGGACATCAAAAAATATGTTTTAAAGCTGTGTTCAGAAGTGAATAAGACCAAGAGACAAAGGTCTACTACATAGAAAAATGTTACAGATAAATTTGAACGAATTAACATCTAGTTTGCTTCTTCATCATCGAACACATGAAGAGAAAGTAAAATGTAGGGTAGATGAGGACCCAGCAAATGAGGACCAAAGTGCTCTCCATGAATTAAGTTGGGGGAAACTATATATTTGGGATAACTGAATGAAAAAAGGAAAAAAAAAATCTCAGGAGAATGACCAAAAGTAAGCATGAATATTTTTTTGTGGACAAATTGTCACCAAGCACTTGAGTTTAAGGAGTCAACTACCTAACCAAGGATTGGGTAACACCTAGTACGGTAGGAATTTATGAAAAAAGCCCATTCTACAGTTCACTGAAAGGTCAATAAATTTACATTGTGGCATGGTTGTCACCATGTCTATAATAGGAATATAGTGGCCTGACCAAATGAAGTATTAGTTCCATTGCTTTAATTCTATTGAAATTTCTTTCTTTTTCTCCTTCCCTTTCTTCCCTTCCTTCCTTTCTTCTCTCTCGCTCTCTTTCCTTTCTTTTTTTTATTCTATTGCCGTACTAGTTTAGCAATACTCAGAGCACCTCCTTGTCAGAGGTGTGTGTCCTATTCCAGTAAGTTCCCTTTTCCACCTCCCGAGGTACCAGCAAAGCTGCATCTTTTCCTCAGCAGTCTGAGTCCTAACTGTGTACTATTCCTTGCACAAGCTTCTAAGTTATCATAATTCTATCCTCTTCCTCTGTTCCCCCAGCTTTAGAGTGGCAGCTATAGTTATTACCTCTGGAATACCTTAGTGTTCCTTTTTGCCTTTTCAGTTTTCTAATTCCTGGGTAACAATTCTTTTTAATTAAATTCGCCCTATTAAAATAATGTGTAGTTTCTGTCTTCTGACTGGACCCTGATGATCACAACTGGAGATAAGTAGATTATGGAGTATGGGTAATTAATAGGTCTTTTTTGAATATTAAAGGATTGCATGTGAAAGATAACTGAATGAAAAAAGGAAAAAAAAAATCTCAGGAGAATGACCAAATGACCAATCTCAGGAAGTAGGAACTGGCAGAGCACTTTGGTCCTCATTTGCTGGGTCCTCATCTAGTATTAGATGTACTTCACAATGCTGGTTTCTTTTTATTTCCTTTTTGGAGATTGTCCCTATACTCGACCACCATAAATTGTCATATTCTGGAGCACCCGAACCGGTTCCATGGCCACAGCTGATTGGCCCAGGGTGGGCACTTTAGCTAGGGACCATAGATTCTAGGCTGATCCAATTGCCTATGACAACAAGGTTTTGCATTAAGTGCTCTGCCCAAAGATAGATGAAGTGAGCCAAATGGATTCTTTCTTTTATGATTTTGAACCAAGAGTCTCAGTTCACAGCTAGACCTAAAGAAGCATGTGATGCAGTTGAATCGATTAACAGCAGAGCATTAGTGGCTCGTGAATTCCTGCCATGGAGCTATTCAGAGACATTTGACCTATGAATCACTCTCTTCTACCCTCAGTAAAAGCATTTCCATAATTAAGACTGGGGTTTCTCTGTGAGATGGCTATATCCCTGCCATTTGAATGATCAAACAGACCATCGATGCCCTGTCAAGTTTGTTTTAGAAGAGATTTCTTCAGTGAAAGCTCTTCTTGATAGAATATAAAATGTGCATATATTTCTGAGCTGTGCTCTAGACCCATTGAATAAGAATATTTGAAGAATGGAGAGTCAAGTCATGTACAACCAAAAATAGCAGCAATAGCAACAGAACAGCTTCTTCCTCCATGTTATGCTGAAGTAGCTAGTCTGTAGAGCAGTCAGAAGAAAAGGACTATATTGTTGTTTTGGGACAGTTGACAAACTATCCCAACACTTAGTGTCTCCCCATTTTTATTGTATGTCATGACTTTGTAGGTCACCAATTCCAGCACCCTCTGCCGGGCAATTCTTCTGCGCCGCCTCGTATCGTTTAGGGCCACTCAGTGATGTTTAACCGGGAACGGGTTTCATCTGGAGTATACAAGAGGCGTCACTTGTATGTCTGGCATCTCGATGGGAACAGCTGAATCCCCCTTTTTCTCTATACGGTTTTAGGACTCCTCCTTGTAGTCTTTTCGGCAAGGTCGTTGTACATCTGATGTGGTGCCTTGGTATCATGTGGTAGCTCAGGGCTCCCATATACAAGGAAGGAACTGGCAGTGCTTTTAAATGATAGGCCTGGATCTGACATATGCCATTGCCACAGTCACAAACCAGCCCAGATTCGAGGAGAGGGAAAATACACCCCATCCCTCAATGAGAGAAGAGTTAAAGAATTTGTGGTTATCTTTAATCCATCTCAAAGTCCTCTTAATTTATTGTAAGTTATCTCTACATCCTGAATGGATGGCATCTGAGGACAATGTCACTGTCTGAGAGCTGTATGAGAACACAGGCCAGGCAGGGCATGGCTAGGCGATGAGATGTCTGGCTTGTCCTCTATTAGAGAAAGAAGTGTATAATGAGCACATAAAAAGAGAGAGGTGCATCAGAGGTAATTTCACCCTAAGCAGAGTTTTATTGAAGACTCTTTTCTAATCAGAGTAGCCTATTGGAATAGGATGGCAGAGAATTTGAGTCTATAGGTTACTTTGGGATCGGAAGTAGGTCATATCTGCTGAATTCCTACCAAAAGTATGCCAGTAAATGCTATTCAATCACCAGTAACAGTGATAATAACTACTAATTAATTCAATTTGTCATTCTTTTAAGTTAACATGAACATAAACATTCTTTCCATTGAAGCAATCTTTGTCTTTTGACTGAGAAGGAAAGAGAGGAGGAATATTTAATTAGAATTCCTTTAGATTTTTAAACGGTATCATAAAACAAAAATTGGGGTCATTGTTATAATTTTTCTTGGAAAGTTGAACTGATTTCATTTCCTTTATTGTAAGTTAAGTTTTCTGAATTGCCTTTCTTAAAGTTATAGTAACTTATTCTTTTTGAAATATGAAGGATGCTGTGATAAACTTGTTTTCCTCCTGTATTGTTGTGAAATTGTTCATAAATTGCATTTGTGAACTGTGAATATGCTGTTGGTGTTATTTACACTTGAGAGCTGGTTAAACATGTTTTTGTTTATATTAATTATAAAGCTGAGGCTTTTGGGATTTCTATTTGGTTTTATTTTTATTTATTTAATTTTTCCTCTTTGTAGAGGTTGGTTATTACTTTGCTCCAAACTGCTGAGTGACTCAGAAATGAAATTGACATAGACTATTCAATATCAAATATGTTGATTTAAATTAACAGCACAGAAGAGAATTTCAATGAAAATGCAACGTCGTTTAATAAATTAGCATGTGGGACAAACTCAGCATAAAGGTTGGTTTAACAAAGTTGTTTCAAGTTTTGTTTTGTTGAGTTAAAGACTCTGGAACTAAATTCATTCTATTGATACTTTCCCAAGACAATAGTACTAAAATAATCCTCCACCTCCAATCTCCTCAGGTACAGAGCTTTCCAAACATACTACTGTGTTCCTGGCACCTATTCTTTTGGTGACTTGACAGATTGTAAAAGTACTTCTTATGGGAAAGTCATCTATTTCTTCTTGGAAGATGATTAATATGGATGCCTTTTTGTGCAACATTTTAAATCCTCTGGTCTGACTTCTTATTCCAACAAGTGCTACAGCAACCAGTTCTTTGCAGGCTTCCAGCATCTTCATGCAGGTGAACCTGAGAGCATCTTGCCACTGCCTCTCAGAGCCTCAGACCTGAACTAATTGCCTCTAACTTCCTGGTCCTGAGGTTCTCTGATACCGCATTACAGAGACCTTCTTTTTACTCATGCATGACAGCCTAGAAGTGTTGGGGAAAGAATCAGATGGATAAATGCTTCTTTCTCTCTTCCAGTGGACAGATGGCTCCTAGACACATTTCTTAATCTTCTCATATTGTTATTGAGGGATGGAGTAATTCCCATTGTAGTGAACAACTGTACCCTTGTGTTGGCTCTCTTTCTTTATTTTTCTGTTGCACTCCCCTGTCTCTCACTCCTGGTACCTGTGATCACATTCCCATATAAATTACTCACACATAAACCTTTGTCTTAGATCTGCTTATATTGGGAGAAGAACCAGAGCTAAGACAGTACCTATAAAACTTGTTTCTTCCACTGAAATTATCAATAATGTGTTGGAATTTAATTAGGGCATGTTTCCTCAAAATTGAAACTAAGACTATCCTAATATATGAGACTCTGTGTTCAGTACACTGTATCATTCATTTTTATCTTGTTTGTCTTCTCTCTGCTGGTACATTCATGACCTTTGTTCAATTGGCACACAGACAAGAACTTTTGGACAAACACTGTCTGCTTATGAAGTTAAATGTTGGAGAAATATATTTTGAATTTGAATGTCTGAAAGTTTTCATGAAATTTTTGGTTAATTTTAATCACCTCCCTCCCCCGACAATTGACTAGCATCAAATGTGGTAGAAATTAAAATATGCTTTTTCCTCTGTGCAATGCTAAATATTGTATAGAAGGAAATAAACTTTAAGTGAGCCAGAATTTAAGTTAGAGATGGCTCAATTGCCAACTTTGCAAATCACCACAAATTCCTTCCCAGACCCAACCTTGCATTTGATCAGATTAGATCTGTGTCTGGTAATTTCAGTTTTTCTCAAGTGTTATATAGAAGGTATCATTTTAAGATTAAAAAATAGTTTTGGGTGTATAACTAGAAGACATACATATATATATATATATATATATATATATATATATATATATAGTAATTAAAGACACACATATATAGTAATTAAAACTTCTTGGCATCCTAGGCTAAAGTATTTAAAAATTATAGTCTCATGAAAATATAAAGCAGTCATCCTAATGAACTCTAGGAAGTATGCAGCATTTTACTTACTTATTCGTTGTTGCAGTATCATATTCATGTTGAATATATTTTAGAAGACTTGAAAGGTAGTTTAAGATAATTATAACATTTTCTAATTTTATTAAAAAGTCAAAAGCATTTTGAAGTTCAGGGTTAAAAATCAACATTTTAATTACCTAGAACATCTCAGTTTATTGGTTGAACAGATTTCTGGCTGTTTTATAAACTTAAAACATAATGGAATCCAGAAACAAATAGCATTGTTGGTAATTGACATTTGAAAATAAGTATCAAATTTATTAGGAATATTAAGTATTTTATGAACTAAGCACGAGATAAGTGCTTTTACATGAATTTGTCTCATATAATCTTCAAAATAGGCTTATAAGAGTTATTGTTAGTCCCTTTTTAAAGATGAAAGAACACTGAAGCTTTAAAGAAGTTAATCAATTTGACTGAATTTACCCAGCTATTAAGTTGCAGAACTCAAATGCCCATTTCTTTTCCAGTTCTGATTCTGATGTTCTGAACAGTCGCTTCCCTAGGGAAGACCCAAACCTGATGGCCACTCCCAGAAAAATCTGACTGTTAGATTTGCTGACTAAATTGACTGTTGTTGGCAGTGAAGTCTGACTCATTTGAAACAAAAGCCGGGGATTGTAAGAGAAAATTCAGAGAATGAAAATGACCATAGAATCCAGGGTTAAAAGAGGAAGAAATGTGGAAAGTATAAAAAGATAAAGAGAAAATGGAAGAAATAAAAGTAGGAAGAAGATGAGTATCGAGTTAATAGTATAAATGGTTGCAGAGGGCCCATGGGCGTGGTGATCAAAAAAACGATAATGAATCTGTGAGACAAAGGAAGAGTTCTATTGAGCAATGGCAAATTGAACTATTACTATCTTACTGGCTTTTAGTCCAAATTAGTAATAGATTTTAAATTCCATACATTGCCTTCTATTTAAGAAACTAGAGAGTCATATAGTATGTATTAGGCATATACCAATGCCTGTTATCATTAAAAATAGAAATCTTTAGTATAAAGTTATGTTTCATAGATCTAGAAATTTCTAGAATAACACTTCAGTGATTCTGATATTTGGATATCAGGATTATTTAACGTTCTTGGCATAGAAAAGATTAGGAAACATATGATGTGTATCATACTTCAAGTCATTGTGTATTTCCCAGTTATAGTAAGTCCTCAATGTTGTCCTTAGGTTCTTGGAAACTGCGACTTGAAATATAATGAAACTAACTGTACCACACGCTAATTGATATAAATAAGAGTTAAGTTCCTATGGTATATTTCTGGTCACAAAAACTTCACCACACTTCTACATAGAGACCCAAAACATTTCTAATATTAAACACTGAAATAATGTGAGCTCCAGATACATTTAGGAAAGATGGATAAAAACAAGCAAGATACTTCTTTTCCAACCCACTTATTCCAGGTTAGGGTCTTAGGTGGCTGGAGCCTCTCCTGGCAGCTCAGGGCATCATGTGAGAACCCACCCTGGACAGGATGCTCTTCCATCAGAGGGTGTACTCACATACACCCACCTCACTCAGGCTGGGGCAATTTAGGCACACCAATTCACCTCACATCTGGGAGGTGGGAGGAAAGCGAAGTCCCTAGAGAAATCCCATGCAGACATGTGGAGAATGTGCCAACTCCATACAGATAATGGCCCTGTAATGTTTTTTTTTTTTCCTCAATGTTACCACAAAATGATGTTGAATGAAATGATGTTATTCAAGGACCTGCTGTATTATTATTTTGTTCTTAAATGAATAGTATTCTTAGAGGTAATTTGACTTTCCGTTTTTAAAAATTCTTTTATTAGGAAACTTTATATTTAAGCCACAGTAAATGTTGTCTGAATACTGAAAATCTTACTTCTTTCTGTTTAGGAAAGGGATGAAGAGATTTCAGATGATTCTGTTCACGGCTCAGAATCATAATGGGTCTAGGCAAGAACACTCTATACAGTTTTATCATTTCTTTTCACATTTCATCACCAACCCTGTTCCCCACGCTTTTCTTCTATACATTTTATCCCTCATTTATCTAATGTACGTTCTTTTAGTTTTTTATTCCGTATATGTATGTACGTGTATCTGTAAAATGTGGATAAAACTGTTCCTTGTGTATATATTTAGCCTTAATAATAGCGATGGACTCTAAACTTTGTTCTCTCAAAAAGATGTTCCTAAAATATCAGTTACTACATGTAGGTCTAGTTCATTCCCTTTGATTGCTTCGTTGCTTTCTATTTTATGCATATAGCACATATTATTTATTTATATCCTCACATGATTTACTTCTTCCTTGTGCATCTGTGCGTTTCTCTGGCACATAACCCAGAGCCGTGTGCACGCTCTATTTTACTGAGCACTAATAGATTATACTCCAAATGACATTTCTACTCTCACTGACAATATTTCACAAATACTCACCAACAAAAGATATTATTTGATATGCTCTTTCTACCTACTAAGGGATGTGAAATGGCACCACATTGTTATCTTAATTTACATTTCTCTTTTAATGAGATGACCTATTGCTGTAATTATTATTATTAGCCAATCACATCTTCACCTGCCATTGCTTCTGTTTCCTTGACTGCCTCCTTAGGATCTCCCTGAATTGTAAAGACTGGTGTGTCAGAAGGCACAATATTTGAGCTCTTCTCTTCTCAATCTACAATAACTCTCTTGGTTTTCAAAATCATCAGTCTAGATGAGATAACCAACTGTCCTGATGACTTCCAAATTTATATCTTCAGGCAGGACTTTATATCCAACTGCGTCCTTAATGTGTCCTTTTGGGTATTCAATGAGTATCTTAAAATTGATATGTCCAAAGTGAACTCGTAAAAAGCCTTACCCCTCTACCAGTCTTCCTCCATTTCACTAAATGCACTAAAAAATCTTGAAGTTTTCCCTGACTTACAGCATTCTCCTATATCTCACCATATCTCCATCAGTCATTCATCTTGGCTTTATTGTCCTTATATATCCAGAATCCAAATGCCTTCTTTATGTTTCAACCATTATCCCTCTGGCCCAAACCACCATCATCTCTTGCTTGGATTATTGCATCCTAACACAGCCAGTAACCTTTCAAAATATGTTTTTCACCTGGCTTAAAGCCCCCTATGTGTTTTTATCTCATTCGTCGTTAAAACCCAAATCCTTACAGTGACCCAAAAAAGTCCTATATTATTATTATTATAGCCTGACCTATACATGTGTACTTTCTAACTGTGTTCCACTGGCCTATTCGATGTTATTAAATATGCACATCACCCTGCCATCTCAAGATCTTTGTACTTGCTGTTTCCTGTCTGGAATCCTGTTTCCTTGGATAGCTTCATACTTATTTACCTCTCTTCTGGGGGGTCCTGCTCATACGCCACCTTGCATATTAATACCCCGTATCCTGATTTACTTTTCTTAAAAGTACTCATTACCACATGATATGTTTTCTTTTAATAGTATGTTTTCTTTAATTTGTATTCTTTTAGAATAGAAACTGCATGAGGGAAAGGACAATTTTGATTTATTTGCTCCAACCTCACTGTTTAAAATAGTGCCTGGCATTAAAAACATATTAGTAAAATAAGGAAATGATTTTGTTTTTATCTAAAATTATATTCTGGGTGATATTAAGATTAATATACAGTATTCTTTTGGTCCATATTCTTTTGGTTTAAAGGTATTCTTTTAAACCTTGCTTTCTCCCCAATATTTCTATACCCTCATCCTTTTTACAATGTGGTGTGTGTGTGTGTGTGTGTGTGTATTTTAAGAGCAGATTTAGATTCACAGCAAAATTGAGAGGCAGGTACAGAGATTTCCCATAGAACCCCTGGTCCCCTCCCAGGCATTGTCTTTCCCATTATCTACGTCACTCAACAGAAGGGTACATTTTCTTATGCCGGGGTGGACCTACATTGACAGACCATAATCACCTCAAATCCATCATTTACCTTCACTCTTGGTGTTGTATATTGTGTGGGTTTGAACAAATTTATAAGACATGTATCCAGTATTTTAATATAGAGTGTTTTCACTGACCTAAAAATCCTCTGTGCTTGGCCTATCATCCCTTTCCTTAATCCAGCCCCTGGGAATCACTGATATTTTACTCTTTCTATACTTTTGCCTTTTCCAGAATGTCACATAGTTGGAATAGAACCGTATGTAGCCTTTTCAGATAGACTTTTTACACTTAGTAATATTCATTTAAGTTTCCTCCATGTCTTTTAATGGCTTGGTTTGTATATATTTTAAAAAATTCAAATTGAGAATCTGCATTTTCTAGTAAGTATATTTAGCCTGTTTTTATTTGCTGTAATTTTAGTTATGCTAAGACTCGTTTCTGTAATTCTTTTGATAATTTTTCTTTACCATATTTCCTATTTATATTTTCCTACCATTACTTACAGCACAATTTCTCCTGGCCTGAAAATTATGTAATATATTTGAGACCCATAGTTATATATTTTTCTCTATCAGTATAAATGAACAAATAAAACAGAAACAGACTCATAGATAACGGAGAACATTTTGATGGTTGCCAGATGGGTGGGGTTGGGGGGTGGGTGAAAACGTTGGAGGGATTAACAAATCCAAATTGATAGTTACAAAATAGTCATGGGGATGGAGGGTATAGCGTAAGGAATGTCGTCAATAATATTGTAATAACTATTTATGATGTCAGATAGATACTAGATTTATGGGGGTGATCACTTCATAAATTATATAAATGTCTGATCACTATGTTGTACACCTAGACTAATTTAATGTTGTATGTCAACTGTAATTGAAAAATTAAATTAAATCAGTAAAAGTATTTTTTCACTCTCGCCATAGCCCAGTTAGCTGATTGGCAGGTAGTTATCCAATGTGGTCATTCAGTTACCTCAGCTACTTTGATCTAGAATTAGTCATTTAACTCCACCTAGATGCAAGGGAAAGGGGAGCAAAATGTAGTCCTCTTGTGTGCCCAGGAGGTCAGTGAAACAGTTTGGTACAAACAGAGAGTTGTCTCTGTCACAGAACATTATCAAAAGAAAGCCTAATGTAAAGTGTTTTTTAGTTTTGAAAATATTCTTAGTTATAATTTTATCAACTATTTTATTCCCTGCTTGCTCTCTTTATTTTCTCTTTTGTCTTTCAACTCAATGAATTTTGACACTTTTATTTCTCTTCTCCAACATTCTTGTCTTCTTTTTTTTCTTATTTTTTCCCCTCCTGTTTCTCTGTCTTTTCTTATGCCTTCTGGGAGAGTTCCCTGAGCAGTCTTCCAGTTACGCCACGTAATTTTGAATGTATTCATCCTGCTACTCCACTGGAGTGTTTATTTCAAAAAATCTTATCTTTCAGATCTAGTATTTTCATTTTAGAAATATGTGATTGTCTTGCTGCATGTTTCAAATATGTTCCCTTTTTCTGTTTTAAGTATATTTTACTTTTTTGAAACTTGTTTTACATTTCTGTATGTCCCTTCCCTTTAGTTCATTTTCCTGCATCAAAAGTTTTTCTCTTTGTTGTCATCTAAAATAGTTCTCATTTCCCTTAAAATCGCTTAGTTTTTCTCTGTAAGCCAATCTTTATTCCCTGGAAAGAAAGGAAACAATCAGTGGCCTGGCCTGCCGTGTGTTGGGTGGGTTATACTTATGATTTGGTGAATTTAGGGCTGAGGCTCACCACTACCTTTTCTCCCGACTGTGGAGTGCTTTCCAGTCTCTCTACTCAGGCACCGCTCTTGTCCTCAGACAGCAACTTTCCTTTTGAATAGCCCCGTCCTATGAAGTGTGAGCCGAGCTCTCAGGGGGCCATCTAGCTGCTGCACTATTAGATTTGGCACTACACCAGCACGACATACTTCCTCAGTGCTGTCCTGGTAGCTTTCACATGGATACCTCCCCTTCCTGAGCTGCGTTATTAACAAGGTGGGCGATGATCAGGCAATAGGGACTTCAGAGTGACAGGTAGAAGTGAATTTGCTGTTCTTGGAAATAACAAAATATCTTTGAAATTATGAAGCTGTATGATACAGTGAAAACATCTGGGATTGATGGAGAGAAGAATTTATGTCCATTTGCCCATTTTTTTTTAACCCATTAAACCTTCATTCGTGTTTCTAGTCATTTATTTAACAAATACTTATCAAGGACCTGTAAAGGGCCTCGAACTGTTACATTGCATTAGAAATTCAATAATAAACAAGATAGATGGAAGTAACACACCTATAGATGGTTTCTTAGGGGAGGAAAAGTGCAATAAATGAAAACAAAACAGATGAAGGATAAAGAATGTCAGAGAAGGAAGGCAGGGTTTGAGCAAAGACCTGGATAAAGGGACAATGTGAGTAGGTTTGCTTAGCTCTCTCCCACTTACAAGTTGTGTGATTGTGGGGAAGGTTTGACATGGGGCAGTGCAGGTAAAGTCGCACTGCGTGGCACTGAGTCAGGGACCGAAACATGGTGGGAGCTACTAACAGTATACATTAATAAACCCAAATTAATAATTAAAATACTGCTTTAGCATATCTTACTTTCCTGTTATTAAAAATTGCCTTTAATTTGTTGGAAATTCCTGTGAGATTGGCAGCAAACTCATGTAGCAAATCTTCTTACTCACTCTATTTTTATATCTGAGGATCATTAGTCATCATCTTGACCGGACGATGAAGTTAAAAGGTTTCATCGGCAGGAAATTTTGGATTTTAAGGGACATTCAAGGAATAGCAGGAATTAGTGAAATCTATAATGAGGGCATAGCTAACAAACATTTGCTAAATTCTTTGTGGTTCTTGAGAAAGAAATAGGACGTGCCTCCTTCTTCACCTCTCTCTATTTCTCTCTCTCCCCACCCCCTTTCATTTTCAATGTTAAGCCAGGTGAAGATTTAGAATAATTTTGACATATAAACATTATAACTAAACTCTCCTGTGCTCTTCAGGATTTTCATCTGCATAAATGTATGAGCAATGTTGAATGACACCCTTTCTATCTTCCAACACCTCCCTGGCCCTCATCCACGTGGGAATTGAACATCTCATTGCTTTATAGTCACATTTGATCAAACATGATATTAATTATGCAGCTTAATCTCATACCTTGAACATCAGAATTGGTCTGAATAAATGGACTGCTTTGTAAGTCTGTCAGCTTTAAGAGCTGAATATTTTCCATCAAAGAAAAAAAACTAAAACGTTTGGATCATCTTGTCTACAGGCACTTTTCTAGAGAAGTGTCCATTGTGTTTTAAGTGGCTGCAACACTGCAATAAATAGATGACTGTTCAACTTTGCTCCTTTAAAGGAAACAAACTTTTTCATAAGTGATCTCCAATTTTTAATAGCCCATTTTTTTTTTTGGTTCCAAGGATAGTTTTATTTAGATTGTTATATACAAAATATGAAAACCAGGTATTTTTCTTTTCTTGTTAAAATTTGGTGGACGGAATAGTGAGAAGCCCAGAGACCGTCTACTCAGTTTTTTCTTGATTTGCTGAGGCAGCCCTCCAGGGGTCCATAGAATACCATTTGGGAACCACAAACTTAGATGTCTGAACTTTCCAACTGTCATTGGCAGGTGAAGAAGAAAAGATCGATGTGGTCTCCACTGAGTTTTTATATAAAAACATAGACTTACCATGCCCAGATTAACTTGCTATCTCCTGTTATACATTTTGATTGTAGAAGAAAAATGCCAGAATTTTCAGCCATTATAGTGAAGTATTCCAGTAACATGTGCAACTTCCGAGGGGTTTAGTAATCTCTTATTGAGGAATAGATTTACCTGAGATGGGAGTAGGTGGGACTTAAGAAGCAATCATGCCCTCTCTGCACTAGATAGATACTTACATAGGTATAACAATTTTGCAATGTTTAATCTTTTACCTATGTATAATTAGTTGTATCATAATATTTCTATCTTTATTCATTTATTCAACAAGTACATTTTCAAACCTACTATACACCAGGACCAGAGTGAGGGCTTCGAAAGGAAGAAAAAAAGAAAAAAAGAAAGAAAGGAAGAAAGAAAGGGATAAAAAAGAACAAAAAAACAAGTTCTCTAGGCTTTTGACACTCAGAGAAACTATACAACTTAATTTGCAGTGAAATATTTACAATTATAAAGGAAAAGTACCTTCTAGCAGTGAAAGTCATTCTTTATTTTCAAGTTGGCTAGAATTACCAGACAAAAAATGGTATGTTTCAATGTCATTGAATTAATGATCCTCATTGCTTTCATGATGTGGTTTTTTTTGTTTGGTTGGTTTTTATTTCACATGACAGTTTTTGCTTTGAACTCTTCAGGGACTGATTGTTGGGGGTAAGAAAATAATTTTTCCAAACACACAAATTATTCTGTATTATTTATTGGTGTCCTCTATCTGTCTCTTAATACTGACTAGAGGTCTTAAGTACAAAAAGAAAATTAGGTTGAATTCAGAGAGCCTATGTATGAGATGTGGCCTGGATACTTCTCAAGGAAAGGCTGGACGTTTTCTTCGCTAGTTATCGTAAGTGAAATTCAGCCTGCCCAGTTATGTACTTGGAAACTTAGGCGGGGTGAGATGAGCTATTTGCGGAAAGCAATCATGTCCTTAGCATCACCAGTAGCACGAACACCACAGTAAATAAGGAATCGATATTCGATACTTTACTCACGGGCTAATGGGTTCAAACCTGAAACTGCTAGCCATGAAGAGCCTACTAAGTGGATACTATCTATTCTAAGGTGCAGAGCATGAGGGTCATTAAGTTCTAACACATTCACTGTCACTTCCAAAACCAGACAGGATGCAAAGGCATTCTGTACAGTGTATTTCTGGAAGTTTTGCCAAAGACTGTGATTTTCTTCTGATTCAAGTACACTCAGCTCCACTAAATGGCTGTTCACAACTGCTTTCCTAACCCTACTTGCACCCACGTTTTCAGGAGGGCACATGACTGCCCTGAGACTTGGTTCTAAATTTTGTTAAGGATTTTGTGACTTGTTAGCTAGGATGACTCAGATGAAACCCCCTCCCTCCCTTTAAAGAGACTGATTCAATAGGATTTAAAGAAATTCTGTAATGTTAATTGGAAAAACAACTTTGTTGGCAAGAAGACTCCTTCTTTGAACCGGTTGATGACATTGGTTGACAGTACTGCTCTTGCTGACGCATTCTTCTATCTATTCTGGTGCTGTTGGTGCTTTAGGTGGTGGTTGCAAAGGCAGTAATACTTCATTAGCTCAGACCTGCTGATTCTTGATTTGGGATAATTTCCAAAGGGAATTGGCTGAAGTTTACTTGTTCTTGTCACCCAAAGAAATAGATTGCTAAGCAAAATAACAGCCTTAATAAGATTTCTGGAGTGAGTTTGACTGAGAAATAAAATACATTATACAGGCACTTTAAACTTTTTGTTAGACTGAAAATCATTATTATCAGATCATTATCTGTACCTTTGCAGTTGTTGGCTGTGCGATCTTAATTTCCTTGTCTGTAAAACAGTGATAATAATAGTACCTACTTAGTGTTTCAGCTCCTTCATCCATTAAATGGTGGTGCTAATGGAGCCTACATCATAGAATGCGAATGACGATAGGTTAATACACATAAAAATGCTAAGCATTACCTGCCATATCCATTCTTCCAATGTCTTAGCTGTTTTTGAAAATTATTATTAGTGTGCTCACTGCTATTTGTTAGTAATATACAACATTATTTCTGGGCCTTGTTTAACCAGAGGAGAAATTTATACCTCTATTAATTATGATGATTTGGATCAAATTTATGCACTTAGCAGTAATGTAAACATTCTAAAATAGACATTTCACTAATGCAAACTTCCCTGGATTAATGAAATTTCCCCCATTGTTCTCGTTTTTATGGTAAGAATCTGAATTGCACTTATAATTTGCTCCAAGTATTGTTATCGTATATTGACGCACTGATTGAATGTTGGAAAACACATCAAAATGAATTTTGCCATGATTCTGTTTTATTCCTGATTATTTTTCTAATTTCCGAACTCTTTTTTCCTCAGTGTTCTTACCCTTAACTTTAGTAACAGAAACTATTTTGAATACTCTCTGGGGATGCTTTGGGCAAATGTTCTAATTTTACCAGCACGCATTTCTCTTCTGGTATCACACCTGGTATTGTCCTGTGGGCCTAATATCTGTACTGTGAGATACAGTTGTGATGTCAGTTGTCAAAAAATGTGCCCTCTTTTTAAAGCAAATTTCAAGAAATAGATCCCTGGAACTATAAACTTGAACAGAGATTCAAAACCAAGACTGATAGTGGTTCTTTCATTGCCAGGAAAACATCTAAGAGATACTGTTACTTGTTTCTGTTACCCGATCACTGGCACTGCTTTTGTCCCTTCCTTTTATTTTGCTCCTTCCTTTTACTATTAACCTGGTTCTTTGGCTCTTCCTTTGTTTCTGTCAGCTATGCCATATTCCTCCCTCCAAAAAAAACCTCTTTTTTTTTGGGGGGGGGGCGTTATTTGATTATTTATCTAAATTAGCCAGAGTTGGTTTTTGTTGCTTGCAGTTGAAATCCCTAACTGGAACAGTGCCCTCAAATCGACTATAAGATGGTGAGAAAGCTGTGGTTCCAGGAGTTTATTGAGTTTAGCTTCATGAAAGTCACTGAGCTTGTCACAGC
This sequence comes from Rhinolophus ferrumequinum, assembly GCF_004115265.2. Classification (NCBI taxonomy): domain Eukaryota; kingdom Metazoa; phylum Chordata; class Mammalia; order Chiroptera; family Rhinolophidae; genus Rhinolophus; species Rhinolophus ferrumequinum. Next base: position 16,249,532 of record NC_046295.1, on the reverse strand, counting down.
TGAATTTCTTCTCAAAATGGAAGTGCTTGGGCTTCTTGGTTTTGGAATTTCATTCTACCTCTAATACCACAAAAATATTTTTGGGATAAAATAGAATATTAAAGATGGAAGCCCTCTGAGCAAACCATACAGGAGGTACCTTACCAGGTGCATATCAATGATTAAAATATTCTCTTATGCTTCTCGTTAGATCAAGACAGCGCAGAGGAAATATGTTTGAGGAAATATCTTGAAACACAGTGGGAACATGGCCACATCAGAGTAAATGCAGAAGATGGATAGATTTTACCTCTTGAAGGGGGAAAGAGCATCAGAAAATATTATTGGCGGTAGCAAGTAAAACGTCATTGCTTCTGAGATTGTTTTCTTTCTTTAGCCTCCAAATTAAGCTGTAAGAGAGTAGTGAGGGCTACTCATTAGTTGTCAATTCAGAGCAAGTGCAAAGATAGGAAACCCTCCCTGAGCTGCCCATAATATTGGCCCTGAAACCTTGTAATTCCATCAAATTGCTGTTTTGTTTTTGTATTTTCTTTTACCTCGCTACCCTATTTTATTTTTTATTGTTTTAAACCATTTTATTGATGTATGATTACCATATGAAAATTTTACATATTTAATGTGTACAACTTGATGGGCTTGGGGATAAGTATAAACTCAGAAAACCATCACCATTATCCAGATCTGTAAACCTATACATCACTTCCCAAAGCTTCCTTCAGCCTCCTTTATTATTATTACTATTTTTGTTGGTGTGTGTGTGTTGTGAACACAACATATGATCTACCTTCTTAGCAATTTTTTAGGTCTACAGTACAGTATTGTTAGCTATAGACATAATAGTGAATAGTAGACGTCCAGAACTTCTTACGTTATCTTACGTCACTGAAACGTTGTATTTTTTAAACTATCACTCCTCCTTTTTCCCCCTCCCCATGCCTCTGGCAACCACAACTCTACTTTCTGCTTCTACAACTTTGACTATTTCAGATTCCACATATAAGTGAGATCATGTAGTGTTTGTCTTTCTGCGTCTGGTTTATTTAACTTAGCCTAATGACCTCCAGGTCTTTCCATTTTGCTGCAAATGGCGATTGTCTCCTTTTTAAAGGCTGAATAACCTTCCATTGTAGGTAATATAATACCACATTTTCTTTACCCATTCATCTGGTGATGTACATTTCGGTTGTTTTCATAGCTTGGCTATTGTAAATAGTGCTGCAGTGAACATGGGGTGGGGGAGGGCAGATACCTCTTTGAGATACTGATTTCAATTCCTTTGGATAAGTACCCAAAAGTGTGATTGCCAGATCGTAGGGTAGTTTTGTTTTTAATTTTTTGAGGCACCTCTGTACAGTTTTACATAATGGCTAAACCAATTTATATTCCCACTAATATGTACCCTTTTCTTCTCCTCCTTGCCAAAATTTGTTGTTTTTTTCTTCTTAAATAACTCATATTCTAATGTGAATGAGAGAATATATCATTGTGATTTTGATTTGCATTTCTCTGATGATTAGTGATGTTGAGCACCGTCTATCAGGGACTTTAAAAACGTGCATTTTAAAGGATGTTAAAAGGAAAGGACCTTAAAATTGAGAGTAGTACTTATTTTCACAAGTGCGGTTATTTATGTACATCTTAAGAAATGTTCAGCAAATATGGGACAGAAATAGATATATAGAGAGATAAATATATAGCTATGAAGCTAGAAAATAGATGGAATGCACCAACACGCACAGAGAAAACTGCTGAGTTAACACATGTTTTTGGAAATGGGAAATTAGAACTTCGATGAAGTAGACTAAACTTCCAAAAATAGAGCTAATACTGTGTTCCCCCAAAAATAGGACCCACCCCCAAATAAGCCCCAGTTAAGATCTCAGCCAGACAGACGCATTTAGTACGTTATGACGATGTTCTAGAAGAAGATGACATGACTGCAATTGAATAAATGTAGATTGCTGTACATGAAAAATAAGACATCCCCTGAATCTAAGCCCTAATGTAGCAAAAATTAATATAAGACCCGGTCTTATTTTCGGGAAACACAGTAGAAGTTCCTCATCAATGAATCCTATTTAGTTCACTTGAGGTAGTGTCTTACAAATAAAGTCATAGTTTGTAGAATTCATGATATCTTTTTTTTTTAAATTAGTTTCAGGTGTACAAAACAATATAATAGACATTTACACGCCTCACAAAGTGTTAACAACCCTCTCCCAATCTACTAACCCTCTAATGTCATATATAGCTGATGTCATATATTCCATTGAGGTCTATTCGTTGTGCTGTACTCCACATCCTGTATATATATTAAATTATAGTTGACCTTCATTGTTGTTAAGCTTCAGCTTCAGGTGTAGCTCATGATATCTTGAAGAGCATGAAGGGCTCACTCCGTAGGTATTAAGTCATCTAAGTAGATGATGCTTATTCAGCTACATTGGTGGTCAGTCATATTACTTATAGTTTGGAAACGATACCATACTCCTCCATGTTCACTTTAGGTAGGATATACTAAATTGTTAGCAAAACAATTTCTTTTTATGCTGTAATTAGCCTAAAACAGATACAACTTATATCTTATTTATGTTTTGTAACCAAAATAACAACAGGATCTCATTTTTAAATGAGTCTTGTCTATAGGTAAGCCCCATAACAAAAGAGAGGGCATAACAAAACAAGGAATCAATATTTTTAAATAAGTGTATTCATACTTATTTTAAGTACTATTTATTGACTAAATTATACATTTGAGAAGATATTTTTCCAACTTTCTGGAAGACGTGATTTTGGAATACTTCCCAATTTAGGAAATCTTATCATTCCCTGTCCTTTCTTATCCTGTCCCACCCTACCTGACTCTACCCAACCCTCGGTTGAATTAGGGAAAAGAAGTTAATTTCGAATCTACAGCCCTTGAAGCTACCGGCGTAGATATTTCCACAACTTGTTTACTAAGAAGCACAGAAAATGATGAAGCATGTGTACAAGAATAATTACTCCCCTTTTAGAAGAATGCTCCAAGGTTCAGTTAACTGGCTTAATTTTAAGGGAGGCAGAGCAGAAGTGGGGGTGCATGTGCTCTCAGCTCTCCTTCAAAAAAGAAGAGAAAAGCTCTCACTCTTCTCTCAAGAAACCCTTGGAAGTCTTCCTGATGCCCTTTGTTAATGCTGGCTGGTCTTGTATCGTCAGACCAGAGAATTAGAAGAACGGAGAATTAGCTACATCTTCCACATCCTCAAATCATTCATCATTGATTAGCCATTTCCTGTCAAAATACCGGAAAATATTAGAACTATGGAAAAACCAAAATAAAAGTACATAACAAATCCAAACAGAATTTTTTCTGTGCTTCACATTCTTATTTAACATAGAGGTAGACATCTAAAGAAAAGAGCTGAAATCTTTGTTTTAAAAGAAAATAACTACATGAACATAGAACTGAGCAAATCAACATTGTCCAAGAAATGACCTAGCGCCAGTAATAAGAAATTCAACTTAACTCAAAATCTGATCACAGAACCATGGAGAAAAAAAGTGGTACTCAGTATAAAGATACCATGATGCTTCCAGATCAGAAACAATCCAGAATGCATTAAGTAATACTCAGTCTAACCTTTTTTCAATAGAAAAGGAAGGAAACAAATATGTTTGAGAGAGATTTGGTTGTCAAAACTGAAACAAAAATGATATTCTGATTAATTTTCAGTTAACGAGATTGCCTCCGTCCAGGAACATTTTCAGTTTTTAGATTGCAATTTGAGAATTCCATTAGATGTTAGTGTAAAGGACAATTCTGAAGTAGGAAAAAAAAAATCAGATTTCTTAAACTCTCAGCTCTGTGTCTTAGTTACTGGGTGATCCTACACAAGTCGCTTCATATCTCAGTCTCCATTTTCTTATCTGTGAAATGAGGGGCTTAGCCTAGTAGTCATTTCCAGATTTAAAAATTAGATGATTCTAGAGTACTTTCAACATCCCATTCTTCTTTGTGTTATAAAGCCTTTCTGCTTTATAGGCTGTATCCTTTTAAAGAATACACATGCGAGATTCCTCACTTTGTAGTAGATAAGAGCAATGCTAATGTGCCAAAAAATATAGAGTAGTAGTTTCTTCTTGTCATTAATTTAAAATAGCAAGACTCTAGATAAGATTTTTCATTTTCTACACTCCAAACGCATTAAGCTTTTACTTTCCATTGCCAAACATTTAATACTTTGTAAATAATATATTATTAAAATCACTGAAAATTTTCATGGTCCATTTAGCTAACAGAAGAAATCAGTTTTGTATGTACAAGAGTAGCTTGTCACCAGCTCTCTTCTTGTGCAATTGAACCTTTTTCCTTTCATGTTGTTTGTACATGTAATCAATTACAAATCCTAAAAGCCAAGAGGCAAAATACTTTATGCAGGGAAATTGCATTACTGTTCGTGTCTGAACTCAATATGAGACAAAATACCACCTTTATTTAGGCTTATATAAAAGGCAGTGAAGTCAGTTGGGAAGAGTTGAGAGGGAGAAATGAGATTGAGGAAAGACAATGCCAAGTGTGTTAGCTGTGAGCAGTCTTTTCAAAAGAAGAGACGGCAGAGTTGGTTGCCTCTGCTGCTCATCTCCCTGTGTCTTTGTTGGCAGAGCTTCAGTTTAGAATGCACCTAGGACATGGATACGTGACTCACCCTTGGATAATGACACATGAGGGAAAGTCTTTTGGGAGGCTTATGGGAAATATTTATCTCCTAAAATGGGAGAGAGAGAAAGAGAGGGAGATTGAAAAAGAGAAAATCCCCTTAAGCTGTATTTTTATCTACATGAGATCTCCGAAATTGTGGCAACCATTTTGCAACATGGGTAGACCAGGCAAAGTCTGAAGGTAATGATAGTGGGCTGGCAGAGCCGGAAAACGAAGAGCCAGGATCCCTAGGTCATTGAACCGATCCCTGAACTACCTGCTTTTGAATTTGTGTTGAGGGAGATCGTTTTATGTTTAAACTATTCTGGTTGACTATCTTGTTACTTGTGGTGGGAAGAGCTGTAGCTCTTTGCTACTAGCTTCTGTTTGACATTGTTTTGTTTTTCACCTAGTCTCTAGTTGCTTGCAGTTGCTTCTGTAAGATTGTTTTGGGTTGGGAGCCCTGGGTGGTTGGTGTGTGTGGGGTTGCCTTTTAGTTCTACATTTTACTTCCTGCTATAACCTGCAGCAGGAGTTCTGCTCACTCAGAACATGCATATACAGTCAGCCCTCCATATCTATGGGTTCCGCATTCAGAGATTGAACCAACCTCGGATGGAAAAAAAAGTTATGTTGTTGCTGACGTGTACTATGTAGTTAGGCCTGTGATGGTTGCATCTGTACTGAACATGTACAGGCTTTTCTTGTCATTATTCCCTAAACAATATAGATAACAACTATTTACATAGCATTCACATGGTATTAGGTATTACAAGTAATCTAGAGATGATTAAAGTATACAGAATGTGGGAGAATGAGTATATGTTGTATGCAGATATTAATTGCATACCATTTTATATAAGGGACTTAAGCATCTACAGATTTTGGTATCCACTGGGCATCCTGCAACAAATCCTCCATGGATACTGAGAGGGACAATTGTACTCAAAAGCACCTAACTGAATATCCTATAAAAGAGACAAGAAACTAAGGAAGTTCAATGGTTGCAATCACAGCAACAAAGTTTTATCTCTACTATTTTATAGCAAAGAAAAGGAGAGCAATTAAATAGCATTCTGTGTGGTGGTTAGTAATCAGTGATTTAAAGAAAGTGACTAAAAATGATTTACTGAGGACCCACCATTAATTTTCAACATGTTATCATAAGTGAGTTATTTAAATTGTCGCTTGCACATTGCACTATTTTGCCCTTGTCGGTGCTGATTTTGTTTGTTGTCATGTTAGTCACTTGTTCAGTTATTTTTGGCTCTCTTTATTTTCTAATAATCCTTAATAGAGTTTAGTCAGCTAATACTTTTGTTGGGTAATATATGCATGAATGCATCTAAGGGTTGGACAGAGGATTTTTATTTTTGCTAATTAGTATAAAACTTCCCTTCAGTTTTTCTCAGAAGATCAGTTAATATTTATTTGTGCATTTCAATTGATTTTTTCCCCAGAATCCATCTCCATTTTGTAGACAGACTATATATAATAGAAATATCAGCTAATTGTAGCGCTTGCCTCTGGTGCTTCATTCATTCACTCATTCATTCATTTAGTCACTCCTTTAAAAATGTATTTTGGGCATCTAATTTGTGCCAGTTAATGTTTAGTGCTGGTACATATAATGTTGGAGAAACTAAATTCATTTATTTCAGGCTGTTGTTGAGCATATATTCTAGTGTTATAATGCGTATAAGGATTTTTGCATGATTTGGCATGTCTGTTGAGAAATTAACTTTTTTTTTTTTTTTTTTTTTGAGAAATAAGTAGTGCCTATGGCCAAAATCACTCCTTTAAGTTGGTTGTGGAATAGGCATTACTAAAAACCCAATTTCAAATAGGTAGAAAGTGAAGCCTCTCCTATGGAAGTAGAAGCATGCAATAAACCTACTTGAATGTAGGAAAACAAAAACAAAAACAAGTAAACAGCACAAATTTTATGACCGGAGGAGGCAGAGGTATGCATTACAACGTATCAGAACAGAAGAGTGTTATGCTAAGCAAATGGAGATTCCTCAGGCTTTTCAGGTGAACTTTCAGCAGTATAGGGCACAATTGAACACTCCCATCCATCTTGACAAACTTTCCTTGGTTCCCCACAACATTCTTGAATTTTCTCCTATCCCTGGCTCCTCCTCCTTGGTACTTTTGAACATCCTCTTCCTTTATTGGCCTTGTTTTTATCTTGCATCGTTTACAAACTAAAACTGAGCAACATTGTTCGTTCCCATGGCGTCAGGTACTATTTGTGAGTTAATGTTGCCCAAACCTATATCTGCAGCTTGTTCTCTCTCCTAAACTTCAGTCTAGACCCACACATCCTGCTGCTTATTTGATATCTAATTTGGATGTCTGCCTGGTCACAGAAAAGTCAGTATGTCCAAAATATTTTCTCTAGCCTCTTCTTCTCCTATGCTTTTATCTAAACCACCACACTCACATCTAAAATATTACCATGTACATTCTGTGCTATCTCTAACATTGCTCAATTTCAGCCACATTTTTTTAACGTGTTTTTTATTAGTTTCAGGTGCACAAAACAATGCAATAGTTAGACATTTATCATTTATATCCCTCACACTGACAACCCCCCTCCCCCCATCCACTATCCCTCTGACATCGCACACAGCCATTACATTTCCACTGTCTCTATTCCTAATGCTGTACTCCGCTTCTCGTAACTATATATGTATATAAAATTGTAGTTGACATTCGTTATTGTTCAGCTTCAGCTTCAGGTGTACAGTGCAGTGATCAGGCATCTACATCATCCCTAAGGTGGTCTCCCTAATGAGACAAGTGTCCATCGGATACCCTACAAAAGCTTTAAACATTATTGATTACATTCCCCAAATTGACTTTCATATCCTCGTGACAATCTTGTGGTTACCGACTGTGCTTTCCAATCCTCTCACTTTCCCCCTTTTTCCTACCCCCCCCCCCCATCTAGCAACCCTCAGTTTTTCCTCTGAGTCTCTGAGACAACCGAAATGCCGGTCGGTAGACAACTGGATTAAGAAACTGGGGTACATTTATACAATGGAGTATTACGCAGCCATAAAGAAGAATGGAATCTTACCATTTGCAACAACATAGATGGACCTAGATGGTATTATGCTAAGTGAAATAAGTCAGGCAGAGAAAGACAAATACCATATGATCTTATTTATATGTGGAATCTAAAGAAAACAATAAATGAATGAACTAATTGGCCACTTTTTTTTATATCTTCCCATTCATGACTCTAAGCCATACCCTCCACCATCACTCTCCTGGATTACTTGGTTCACCTCCTAACTGGCTGTATTCTTGATTCTCTCCAATTATTCTCAACCTGGACGGTTGAGTGAACTTAGTGAAAGACAAGCCTGATTTACTCTTTTCATGGTTAAAACCTTTTTGGTGCTCTTACTAAGCTATCATCCAGTTTCTTAAAATGAGTTCACAAGTTAAAACCATGCCCTTCTAGTTGCATCTCTCTTCACCAAAATGAACTTTGCTGTGAACATTATGGCAGTTGCCTGAATATATCATGTTTCCTTGCCTCCAAAACTTTGCATGTACTTTTCCTGGAGCATTTGTTGTTTACTTTTTGAATTGGATAGCCCCTGCATGTACTTCAAGTCTCAGTTTAGATGTCAAAATTCCAGGTATTCTCCACTCACCTGCCATCCTCATGGCTTTACGTGCCCTTGCAGTGATCCGCCATAGCATCCTCCACTTAGCACACTATATTGTAGCTTCCACACGTGTCTCTGTCCCTTACTGGGTAGTATTATCCAAGAGACAAGGACTAGGTCTCCCTTGTTGAATATCTGTCCTCTGCACAGCACATGGCACATGATCAGTACTTATCCATTACTTGTTTAATAAAAAAAATGAAATCAAATGTTAAATCAAATAGAGTAATCACACTAGCATTGAGATGTTACTTTTTCTATTTTTATAATGTTCAATAATATTTAATTCAGCATAGAGAGTCATTCAAAATGTTTGTTGAATTATTGAATTGTTTTTAAATCTAGAACTCATGGATCAATCACATTGCTGATTTTTATCTTCTTAAGGAGGCACTGAGTCAGCTTCTCTCTTGGTCATGTTTGGTAAGTCCACGATTTTTCAAGTGAAGCTAGTGGAAGGTACGGAATAATCTCATGTCTGTTTCTCCCCCATGAACTCCTATAGCCAGTGTTTTTTCCTTAGGGAGATTTCTTAGTGTATAGAAATAATGTTAACCTGGAGTACCATTTTGTTCCTTTAGTTCTAGATGAAAGAGGGCTCTCAGATCTCCCAGAGAAAGAGAAGAGAAGGCCAATATAAGAGACACAGGGTAGACCAGGAAGGAGAGAGTTGAGGGGGAGAATTTAGATGATGCTGTACGAAGATATCCTTTCTTTCCTTGTGGCTCCTGACCCCCTCTCACACGTGAACCAGTCCTTCTTTCGGTAGTGACTCTGCTCTTGCTGAAATTTAGAATGATCCACATGGCCTAAGTCAAAGGTTTTGCAAAGTGGTTGACAAAGTGATGATGGCAGGGGTCAGATATCTGTGATTTTTAAACGTTCCCTAAAGAGCTCTGATTTGCAGCCATGTTTGGGCACCACTGACTATTCAGTCTCTTTCCTGAATACTGTAGACTAAGTTTCTGAGCACTAACAGAGAAATTACTGAGAATTTGCAGCCCACGTCACAAGGTGCATTAATTTATGAATTATCGTAAGTTTATGCATCTATCAATTTATAGGAGAGAGAATTATATCTCTCTTAATCCCTATAGAAAAATTAAATAAAACAAACATAATGAGAGATGTTCTTTAGGATTTGTAATCTTTTTATTTGTATAGTGATGCATATACCTACCTGTCTCATTTTCTGTTACACAATAACTGCATTCATGTCAGGGGCAGTATCTTGTTCCGTTTGTATTCTCATATCTAGCAGAATGCATAGCACATAGTAGGTTCCCAACTAAAATTATTCTTAAGTGAATGAATTAATGTTTTTTTATTCTGGTCTTATTCTGCTTTATACAACACTTTTAACCTATGTTATGCTATTTGACCCTTCAAGTAATCCTGGCAAGTATATAGTAAGGAGTTTTTCTGAATTAATTGCTCACTCTTCTGAACTTCCACTGTGTTTTTTCCTGAAGTTATTTGAGTGCATGGTCATGCCCCCCCAGTATATTTTAAGATCTCAAAAACAGAAGTACATCTTTGTACCCCCAAAGCACAGTGCCTTCTTAATAGGAGAGAGTCAATTGAATTGATCATTATTAAAAAAAAAAAGAAAAAGAAAAAAGAAAAAGGCAAAAGTAGTTTTGGTGCCAATTCATCAAATTGGGGTATAATTGCTTGTCTCCTGTAGACCTACCTTTAGAACAGCTTTTTTGTACCCATTATATGCCCTTGTTTCATATTCATGATTCGACAGCATTAGTCCTTGGATGGATCACTGAATGCTATAATCATAAGTTGGCAATGCATTTTGCACTCAATTCTTCATTATGCTTTGATATTGGAAGGAGAGTTTCTTTTAAGTCTGAATGAATTATAGCCAGTGGCTCTCTTTTTGCCAAGTCCCACCAACACTCAATTACCCAGGAACTGATTCTATAGTTTTCAGGTTATACAGGCCATTACCTCTTCCCTTCTTACTTCTTGATGTCTACCTTTGCACCATTTCACTGCTCATTAGAGTGTCTGGAGGGAAAAAAAGTACTTTGAAAAGACAACAAAGGTGAAACTCAGGTTGGTCATTTTGTTCTTGTTAGTAGCCCTGATAAAAGGTTTCATGGAAAATATGATTGGTGAAAACTAGTGGGATACAGACCGGACTGTGTTCTTTATATGTGGGTTTTACTACTTATTGTTTCTTTTATCATCAATTACCTCAGAAGTTTTAGAGTTTGCTCACAGAGAAAGTTGTTTGAGGAAACAAAATGTGTCTCCTATTTTTACCTCATAAAAATCATTGTAAAACCTATAAATGTGCTTTCTTTAATATCAGGCACAGCTGAGCTCAGGCTGTTTGTGATAAGTTAAAAAAGACTTTGTTTGTGGTAGGACCGCCCTCAGTGGGATGGCATAGTGAACTAACTAGAGTTGTTATTCTTGGAAATTTTGTTCAATGATATGTTTTTTGCTTCAAGGAACTTTGATCTTCCTATTATAACTTCATCTTCATGTCCTGTTGCAGTTAACATGAATAAAATATGTTGTGAATTTTGATTTTGTATATACATAAATAGTATCCTAAAATAATATAAAAAGTATCCATGTACCTTTGTTTCTGTGTTCTGATTGTGGGGAGGGATGTCTTGTAGCTCTTTCTCACATTCTGATGTTAAATGATCAGTGAGGTGGTAACTTTCTTTATGCAGTGAAAATGGGAATTGAACACTGATGGAAGGTCTGATTTATGATTCATGGGATAATTTAAGAAGAAATAGTGCAGAAAGCAGTGCCAACATTTATTTCTGCATAAATCACATGGGAAACAAAAACGTGGGGCACATTTTTTTTTCTACTTGTTTAGATCCTGAATCACAAAATTGGCGATGTTGTGGAAAAGATATTCTTTGAATTGTCCTTATCCTGTTTAAGTTCATTTTTTTTTCATACTTATACAATGTGGTATTACATTCTTATTCAAGAAGTTAGGGAAATGACCAGAAAATGTTCCAGAAAGCCATCCAACTAATTTATCCAGAAGGGCCACTGGAATTTTACAACGTCCGTACTTTTCTTTATAAGTGCCATATATATTTTTGTTGTCCCAGATATATGGAATTGAAAATAGAAAGATCTCAAATTATTTTTCAACACTGTGTTGGTAACGTACTGTTTAAGTAAAAAGTGGTTCTGCTTCTCTTATCTTTTTCTTTCAAATATGGCAAAACAAGGCCCTGAAAAGTCCAGGTTCCTTTTTTGTTTGTTTGTTTTAATTCTGTATTTAACTCTGTATTATAATTTGTTATTGGCGGTGCTTGTCCTCCTCAAAAATGTATCGCATCTCTATTTCTCTTAAAAATGTATGCTGGTGTTTCCATTTGTTTGGAATAATCTGGGTTTGGTCAACCGACTTGTAAAATAATAGATATATGGCCAGAACTTCCACAGATGGGTAAGTCATAGACCAGGTGTCAAGCTTAAATAGCCAGGAAACAAAACTCTTCATGTTCTTTTCATAAGTACTAAGTCCTTAGGAGGTACTTAGTGATCTCCTTTAATTCTGTCTCCTCTGTGAATGGGACAAGAATATTTCACATCTTTAACTCCTTCCTACCATCTGATTCCACTCCCTTTTCCCATCCCTGTCCCTGTCCAACAAACTTTCCTTCACTACATAATTCATAAGGGATTCCTCCCCTTAACACCCATGAGCAATTCTGGCTCTGTTTCATACAATCTTGACCACTTCAACCTCAGCTTCTCCCAACCTCCATTTCCTCCTTAAATGCTTAGGGCAGTTGTTCTGTGATGCACTCTGACAACAAAAAGTTTCAAGACTACCGTGTTTCCCCGAAAATAAGACCTAGCTGGACAATCAACTCTAATGCGTCTTTTGGAGCAAAAATTGATATAAGACCCGGTGCTATATTATATTATACTATACTCAGTCTTATTACATTATATTATATTATATTATATTATACCCAGTCTTATTATATTAATTTTTGCTCCAAAACACACATTAGAGCTGATTGTCCGGCTAGGTCTTACTTTCAGGGAAACACAGTAAGAACATTTGCCACATGCCACATACTTTATATGTTTCTTTCACATTTATAACACATATTAGCATGTTATAAGATCTGAAATATCCTGCAACAGATCTCCTACCTTTGTAAACCTTTGTTTAATGTTTTTCTGATCGTTTTCTCAAAGCACCTGATAATGTCTTCAATAGACTCTGGAATCTACTAGTTTTGATTTCTGAGAAGACAAGTTTTCTCAATCATCAAATTGATGAGGTCACATATATATTAAAATATAATGTTTTCTCTTACTACTAACATAAAGAATATGTCCTTAGAACTTGGTTATGTCTTTTACTAAATAGTTAAAAACATAGCAACCTCACTTTTCTCCCACTGTCCCTATCTGGAGAGGTAGATGAGCTGGATTTCACATAGACTGGTAGTTCTTGTTAGAGTGTGATAATTATTTTGAGAGAAAACAAGAAAAAATTACAGAATGTCATTTATCAACAAGGGCATGTTTCAATCATTAAAACAAAGAAAATACCAACAAACTTTTAGATGCAGTGAGGAGAACGAACTAGGATGAGAGTGAAAGAATAGGATGAAGAGGACCAATAGCTAGCGTACTTTAATAATCCAGAAAGAAGTTTTCAGTTGCACATATTAGGATGACAGTATGATTTCCACTGAGATAAGTGAACAGATTCTAGAGATGTATATGAGGTGAAAGGAACAGAGTGAGGCAATTACATGGGAGATTGAGTGAGAGTAAGAGAGACAAAGTAAGAGTGCTACTATGATTTTGCCTGAAAAAAATAGTTACTGGAATTTGATAGGACCAAAATTGGAGGGGGTAGGGTGTACATAAAACCATGGATTAAGTTTTGGCCAAGCTGAATCAGAGTTGCCTTTGAAGACTTAGATAGGCAATTGGATATACTGACCAAAAAGTGATATATATTAGAGAAAAAATGAAAAAAAATTGAATTCATGGGACTATAAAAACAGTTGAAATCAAGGCCAAGTGTGAGGTTATTTAATCCTTATAAATAAACAACTCTGTTATATTTTTTTTTCATTTTGTACCCTTCTGTTTCATTTTATACACCATATAATTAGTGAGCTATGCTAACCAAATACAACATTTCTTGCTATTAGTGACTGACCTCCTATGAAGATTTGGATTCAGCTAAGTGGTAATTATCTCCTAAAATATACCAAATTTTTTTTAGCTTGATGATTTTAATGTTTGATTTTAATACTTGTTATCAGTGCATTCAGCATAAATGATTACCATTTCCAGGAAATAAGTTTTCATAAACCCAAGCACCTTTTCTGTGTTCTAAATGCAATCCCTCCAGGTGTATACTAGCTATGATGCCCTCTTGCCTACTCAAAGTTATTGCTACAAATCTACCCCTTTCTGTTGCCTACATCATCATTTTTCCCCCCTTCTTTACTGTATCAGCATATATGAGGTCTGACAATTAAGTTCGCAAACCATCCTATAGAAAAAGTGCTACATACCTCACTGCTGAATATCATTATGGTCACCTTCGAAATATTAATACTTCCTTTGGGAAGCTATGCACCGACGCCAGCACCTAGTCCACCCTTCAAAGCAATTTTGGAACTCATTTTCTGGAATGGCCATCAGAGCTGTCGTCGTATTACCCTTGATGTCCTGAATGTCATCAAAATGTCTTATTTTCAGTATTTCCTTTATCTTCAGGTAAAGAAAGAAAAGTCATTGATGGCCAGATCAGGTGAGTAGGCAGGGTGTTCCAATACAGTTATTTGTTGACTGGCTAAAAACTCCCTCACAGACAGTGCCGTGTGAGCTGGTGCATTGTTGTGAGGCAAGAGCCATGAATCGGTGAAAAGTTCAAGTCGTGTAACTTTTTCACGCAGCCTTTTCAGCACTTCCAAATAGTAAACTTGGTTAACTGTTTGTCCAGTTGGTACAAATTCATAATGAATAACCCCTCTGATATGAAAAAAGTTTAGCAACATTGATGCAACAAGTTCTTGAACTTAATTGTTAGACTTCGTGTGTGTGTGTGTGTGTGTGTGTGTGTGTGTGTTTGCACTGGATCAGTTTGGCTAAGCTGTAATGAGTTTCACAGAAACTTCTTCTTTGTATAACTCCAGGTTAGAGGTGGCCAAAAGAGAAATTTGCTCAAGATTTGGAAGATTGAAAGGTAGCAATAGACGTTTTCTGTGAAGATCATTAGGCAAAGATGTGGTATGAGGCAGGCATACAGGTACCAGTAGGTTCTCAATTTCCTTTGCTCTCCTTTGTGGTGTAAAACACATGCAGATGTTCTGGCAGATTCCACTGTCCTCCCTCTTCCCTTTTTTGGCCTTCTTCATGGCTACTAGCTCTGCTGACCAACAGTAACTCCAGGCCTAACATCAGATGCAGAAGTTGTAGATTTCAGTTTGATGTATTTGCGCTTCATTATGGATCCACTTTGACACCTAGTCATGGCTGGCTTTCCAGATTTCTTCTCAAGCCTTGATGACTCAACTACCTCAGTGCTTCAGGAAGGCTGGTTAGTAATTCAGTTACTTTTATCTGAACTTCCAATTCTACCTTTTGGATTTTGGACACGTACTTCTTCAGCCTCTTTCATAAATGTGTAAAGTTGTATCAGTCAAATTTCTCTACAAGCAGAACCAGTGCAATGAGGTATATATTATATGTAGGATGGATATATAATATTACATATTACATACATCCTATCGGTTCTGTTTTCCATATACATATATATAGGAAGACATACATATACATTATAGGAATTGGCTCACATGATTAGAGTTGAGAATTCCCGTGATTTGCCATCTGTAAGACAGAAAACTAGGAAAGTCAGTGGTACTATAACTCAAGGTCTGAATTCAAAGGTCTGAGAACCAGGAGAACTGATTTCTGAGAGCAGAAGATAGATGTCCCAGCTTAAGCAGAGAGAGCATATTCACTCTTCCCCCACTTTTTTTCTATTCAGGCCCCAACAGATTGGATGATGGCCTCTGGCATTGGTGAGGGCCATTGTTTTTACTTAGTCTACTGATTTAAATGTTAATCTCTTATGGAAACACTCTCTCAGAAACACCCAGAAATAATGGTTTATCAGCTATATGGGCATCCCTAGCTCAGTCAAATTGACACATAAAATTAACTCTCACTGAAGTCTTATTTCTAAAAACACTTATTCTATAATACTCTTTATGAATTTACTTCCCTGATTGAATCTTGACTGATGCAGCACATGGATTTTTTGCTCTCATATTATGGTGGAGAAAACCTCTTTCTGTAAGCCACCACCACATTTCATTGCTGTTCTTTGGATCAAAATTCCTTGAAAAAATTATCTATACCTGCTTTCTCCAAATCTTCTATCTTAACTGATTGAGTAATCTTTCATTTCTGTCATTCTACAGAAATAACTGAAGGTAAAAAATGATATCCACATTTTTAAATAAAATGGTCAATTTTCATTCCTTGTGTTACTGGAATTGTCAGCAGGATTTTCTTCGTTGGCACACTTTCTTCACTGGTTTTATATAATACCACCCTTTTTTTTGCTTTTTTTTCCCTGGTATCTTACTGGTTTCTACCCCTTAGTCTCCTTCATTGGTTTCTTCTCTATACCCTCTTAATATTTGAGTATCTCAGGCCTCAACCCTTGATCCTTTTCTCTTCTCTGTGGACAATCACTCCTTTAGTGATCTAATCTTGTCTCATTACTGTCCACTTACTGTTACGCCCAAATTTATGTACCCAACCCAGAATGTCACAAAATCCAGCTTATTATGTCTTACTGCGTATTTAATACCATGCTTCCCTGAAAATAACACCTAGCCTGATCATCAGCTCTAACGCGTCTTTTGGAGCAAAAATTAATATAAGAACTGGTATTATCTTATCTTATCTTATATTATTATATTATATTAATTTTTGCTCCAAAAGACGCATTAGAGCTGATGGTCTGGCTAGGTCTTATTTTTGGGGACATACGGCATCTCCACTGAAATATCTAACAATCCTCTTAAAATCAGCCTATCCCAAACCCTATTTGTAACCTCCTTTCTCCCAATTCAGCCCTATATGCAGCCTTCTCTGTATCATGTGATGGCAGCTCCATCCTTCCTTTCATTCTGTCCAAACACCTCCAATCATCCTAAGTAGGCTTTCTCTTACATCCCAAATTACCAGCAAGTTGTGTTGGCCCAACCTTCAAAATATATCTAGAATCCACTCACAAACTCCATAGGTACTCTATGGCTTATCCATCACCCCTTCAGCTAAGATGACTACAATAGCCTTCTGACAATTCTCCAGATTTGTCTCCTGATAGTTTATTATAAACACAGCAGCCATCTCTTTCTTTAAAAACATAAGATACGTCATTCATCCCCTTTCTCAAAAATCCTGCAGTTGTTCTTCATTTTCCTTCAAAATAAAGCTATAATTCTTACAATGCCGCACAAGACCCTCAGTGTTCTGAGGCTCACTCACCTTTCGCTTTGCCTTCATCTATTCCTCTTTTGTGCTTTCACACTTGTTTCCTTTCTGTTCCTCAGTCATGGCACCTTCCAGCTTTTGCTCCCACTGATATTTATTCCCCATTGCCCTCCATATCCACTGGGTTAATTCCCTCACCTCTTTTAAGTATTTACTCAAATCCAATGTTTTTAAATAAAACATATTCTGACAAACCTATCTAATACTATAACCTGCCTTTACCCTGACACTCTAATCCCCACTCCCAACTATTCTACTTTTTCCTTTTAAGTAGCATTTATCAGTGCTAACACTGATATAATTTACTTAGTAACTATACTTGTTTATTTTCTGCCTATCCCAGCGAAACATTAAGTTCCATGGGGCAGTCTTCATCTGTTTAGGTCATTGATATGTGCCAAGTGCATAGGATGGTGCCTGGTTCATGACAAAAGTGTGCCATGAGATTTTTGTAATCGAGAGTAGCTCTCAATTACAGCAGCCTATGGGACTGGCTTGAATATTATTTTCCTGGTATGTAAGAGGTATAATACAGTCTCTTTGTCAGGATCTTATGCTTTATGAGTCATAAAGTTGTCTTCTACATAATTTAGGAATGCTTTGATACTGCTTGTTTGTCACTATTATTTATCCTCACCCCAGAAAAATTACAGGAGAGTTGGAAATCCCCTTTGAATATGAGACAGGGCAATTTAGAGTGTATAAAGTGTTGACTTATAGTTTTTCACTGTCAGTTACCTTTCATACTAATGGTCTGTTGCAAATAGCCGTCATCATTTTTTCTTTCGTTTTTATTCCTAGCATTTTTAAGCCAAAGTACTTTACCATTCTACTCTTCATTGTCACATTGTATCTCTCTGGCATTGTAAATACTTTTGATGTATAATACACTCTCTTGCCAGTCTCTTGGTTGACATTACAGTAATGGAATGTGCCCTCTAGGTTCTGGTTATGCCCACAAGGTTATGACCTTCTCTCAGTATAAGCACTTTTAATTTTCTCAACTGTATGCCATATACCGTACATTTTTGCTTTGCCACTTCAGTCAGTGCATAACATTTGGCTCTCAATGCAGGGGACAATTATGTTCTGTGCTATTTTAGATATAGAAAATATATAGTTGTATGTTTTGAGTTAAATATTTAGGACTTAAATATTTGCTTTATTTTACCTAAAGCAAAACCAGTGAGGCTATTTTAATATTTCTAGATTTTTTTTTTATGTTAACAGAAGAGCAAGGCAAATGAGTGAATTTTCATCATTCAAGCGAAAATGACAAACTGGTAATATTTAGAATGTTTCTTAAACATGATTTATATGGCAAATATTTCCTAAATTACAATACTTATGAAATGGAGGTAGAAACTATAACAAAAGACCAATCTCTGGAGGGGAAGTGTAAAAATACCCTAATAGTACTAGATACACACTATAATAATTTAATATTGGACTACTCTTATAGTTTCACATTTTTAATGGGCCGTTTCTTTTCCAGCCTCAATAGTGACTATTCTGCACAACAGATAATTTAGCCATGGAAAGATGCTTTTAGTCCCTCCAGTATACCAGGCAATTTCATGCCAGACATTGTTCTTACTATCTGACATACCTGATACATCCTCTCTGACTCTGACAACAATTACCTCCCCGTCCACTTTTTTTTTTCAAGCACCTACTTCTCTTTTTAAACTTAGCCCAAGTTCAAGTGTTGCCTCTCTTTCCTGAATCCTACTTGGAGGAAGAGACCACTTTTTCCTTTGAAAATCTAGCATGATGAATTATAACATCCATAAAGGAAGACGCAGCTTATTTATATACAGTTCCTTTCCTCCCACTAGACTAAATCTCTTAAAGGAAATGATAATATCTTGGTTGTCCTAATCTGTCCAGAACATAGCATACTGAGGATATGTGGCAATTATTTAATTAAATTTTCAGGTGACTGAAATAATGGCTTAAATGAAGGAAACTCTGCAATAATGGCAAGAAAAAGAATAAGTCGAAAAAGTCTAGGTTGCATAGAGCAGATTAGGTATTATTATTATTGATAATATTATCTCCAACTTTCACTAAAATATGTACTTAAGCAAAAAATGGTAGCAGGCAATTTAAAGTAAATCCAATGATCTGTTTAAAAAGACAATAGGGGAAGCATGCTTGTTTCATTACTATGTTCTGAGGTCTGTGAAAAACTCATGGTAAACCATAACACAGAGAACCCATAACCTAATAAAATAGGCAAACTTTCAATTCTACGGAAACTAATTTTGGTTAGAACCAAGATTTCTAGCCCATTATCAGCAGCAGCTCATCTCTTTATCCATTCAGAAACTAACCTTCTAGAACAAAAACAATAGAGTAAGAGAGAGGTAAAAGTCTGTTGCACACTTGGGTGCTTAATCACATATGGAAAAACTTCAGAAACAGCGATGAGACAGAAGAGCTCTGGGATTATGTATGCCAGAATGATCTTCATGCTGAGAGATGGAGCAACTGCATCTTGTTTGTTAGGTATCACAGATCACGCTCGATGTTATACACAGCAACCTGATGTTCAGATGAGAAATATGGGGAAGCAGTCAGGATGTCTTCCCATATGGGAGAGTAAAATGGACAAATGACACTTCTCTCACACTGTTGTCATCAAAACTGAGACGAATATAGATCTTGCCCATTCAAAAGGATGGGGACAGAGCCTAAAAAAAGGAAAAAACAAACAAACCAAAAAAAACCCCATATGGTAACAAAAGGGAAATAGAACATTTCCCTGAAGACACAGAGAAAAAAAATCAAATATCTGAAAGTGACTTTTTATGAGAGGCAGATGGAGGTTTAAGGAGACATCTGTGTGGTGACATCTAAAATATGGAGTAAATGGGAATCATGGATGACAAGCAACTTGAGCATTAGTATATAAATCTTCAATCTCTTTTCCAAATCACCATCAAATGAACAAAAGGATGTAAAAATAGAAGGAAAATACAGCATTTTTGATGAAGATTATGGAAAGATGCCATCCATACGCTAGGAACACCAAGGATGGAATAACGTTAAATGAAGGGAATGGGGGATTCCTTACAAACCTTTTCCAGGGAAAAGTATGGAAATAGAATTAAACACAAATGATCAAGAAAGAAGCTAATTAATATTTCCCTAATCTGTTATATTAAGACTATACTTGAAGACAGGCTGTGGTACAGGAGAGAACTCCATTAGACATTCTTTACCATTATAATATATCAATTAAATTCAAAATTAGGTTACTTACCAAAAACAAGAGCAATAATGCCTGTTTTCAACAGAATGATTACGGAGTATTTCTTGGTGGGAAAGAGCAGGGGTGGAAGACAACAGTCCTGGGAAGGACAGTCAAATCATGTGGAAAATGAAGAATAAACCAAAGGAAAATAATTTAAAAGTTAACCCCTCTCACGGGAGGTTCACCAATGACAACGTGACTTTTATGGGTCTAAATTAGGCAGGCAATTAGATTACAAAAGGGATAATATAAACTTACATGAAATCAGTTTTCAGCTTGAGATCTGAACAGAGTTTTCAATAGCTTCCAAGAAAACCATACGGAGATCAAAGTAAAATACACCTATGTGAGTAACTGCTGGTCTAGAATTTGTCTTCTCTTCAATTATATATACACAAAATAAAAGAATGTAACACTGAAAGGAATCATCTATATAAAAGAAGATAAATGCAACACCTGAGGTAGAGGAAGACAGTAGTTTTAAGAAGAAAAAAAATAGTGGAATGGAATATTTTTTTAAAGAAATTTATATTGTGTCCTTATATAGTTTGAAGGAATATGGACTCAATGAAAAAACTCAGACCCAGACCAAAAAAAGAAAAAGAAAAAAGAAGAGAAAAAAAAAGCTGGTAGAATTAAGGAAAGAATAGAAAAAACAACAATAGCAGAATGAACAATTGAAGTAGAAGCAATGAAGGTTAGAAAATCAGACAAGTTACACATGGGAAAAGCTTGAGAAGCTTTTAGAGGATATATGAGGAAAGGAATAAAGAGATGAAATAAGCAGAGGAGAGTTTGGGAAAAGGGGACAGACACAGACAGTAAAGATCCAAAATATGAAGAACTAATCAGAAACAGTTTTGGAGACAATGAGGAAAAACTGAGGGTTGCTAGATGGGCGGGAGGGGTGGGGGGTGGGGGGGAGAGTGAGGGGATTGGAGGGCAGTCGGTGACCACAGGATGGCCACAGGTTTGAAAATTAATCTGGGGAACGTAATTTGGTGGTTACCAGAGGGTAAAGGGGTTGGGGGGTGGGGGATGAGGGTGAGAGGGATCAAATGTATGGTGATGGAAGGGGAGCTGACTCTGGGTGGTGAACACACAGTATGATTTATGGATGATGTGATACAGAATTGCACACCTGAAATCTATGTAATTTTACTAACAATTGTCACCCCAATAAATTAAAAAATTAAAAAAAACCCAAAAAAACAAAATATGAATAACTATTCTGAACAAGATGAAATTAAAATATGGAAATAATATAGAAAGATGTATTAAGAGAAAACTTTTCAGAGATGAAAACAAAACCATAAAAAACCCTGACCCTGAATTTGAAAGCAGCTTATCATAGTATGACAAGTGATACTGATTTGTAAAAAAGTACTTACACCTGGACCTATTTTGCTGAAACATGTAGATTTCTTTCTTTTTCTTCTTTTTTTTTTTTTAAAAAACCCATCCTGATACTCATCCTGGTACTCATCCAGGCGGGGGAAAAAAAAAGTCAACCAAGAAAGGGAAATCAGAGTTTCAGATTTGTTCTAGTAACAATTTTGAAAAGTGAGAAGTTACAAGTAATTTAGAAAAAGTATATAATCAAAGTGTTATTTATATGTAAAAGCATATAAGGACACATAAAACACATAAGCTTCTTTAAAATAAGTGTTTATAGGGTCACTGTTACCAACTGAAAAACTAAATGAAAATAAAGAATAAAGAATTAGGTTGAATTGTTACAATTATGGTTATTTAACCTGGTTCACATATTACAAATAATTGTGGAAGATGCTCCTTGACTTACCATGGGGTTATATCCCAATATACCCACCCGTCAGTTGGAAATATCATTAAGTTGAAAATGCATTTAATATAGTTAACCTATCAAACATCATAGCTTGCTTAGCCTGGCTTATCTTAAATATGCTCAGAATACTTACATTAGCCTTAAGTTGGGCAAAATCATCTTGCTGCTGCTGCCCAGGATCACAAAAGAGTACTGTATCTCATATGGCTAGCCCATGACAAGGTAAAAATTCCAAGTATGGTTTCTACTGAGTTTGTATAATTCCCACACTACTGTACAGTCGTAAAATCAGAAGTTGAAATATTGTTAAGTCAGGTACTGTCTCTGTAACCTAAAACAATACTATTATGAACAGGTTTAAAATTCCAGGTTATATTTTCTCTTCCCTGGAAAAAAAGAGGGAGAGTAGAGAACAAAGTGGACGGAGTTCAAATATATTCCCTTTGTATTTTGATTATATTGCTGTAAATCCAAAGTGGGTGTTTTACTGTTGATGATGAGAACGGGAAATGTATACAGTCAAGTATCGATGGTAGATATTTGTAGAATTAAAGATAACATGTGCACATCTTATATTAGTAGAGGAAAATGAGGGCACCCTCCCTAACCCCCACAGCAGATACTGTTAGTGTCCCGTATCCTCTTGGCCCACTGCTGGACTCAGCACATCTCCAGTGGACAGTCCCCACTTAAACAGCTTTCCACCTCAAACACCCTGGGTCTCACCTTCCTCTACCTTTGCCTGAGGGTTTTCTCTGGAACTGCAGTCCCTTTCTAAGCCTGTTGATAAGACAACCCAGAAATTGAACTCTCTCAGAGAGAACTCTCATCCACTGAGGGCTGGGAATCAGCTGAGAAAATGCCCAGCGGAATTCCCTGTCTTTCAGTGGAACAATCCTGAGATCCATTCTATACGTTCCTCAGAGGATTTTCAGTAGGATTGAGCCTCAGTTCCTCACACTGCTACTGCTTGTATCCACGTGATTCTTACTGCCTTATAAAAATGTAACTGGTCCCAGTCTCACTTTTTTGCTTCCTCACTTTTCACTTCTTCCCTGTACTTCCTGTGATCACCTCCCAAATAAACTTGATTCATTGGTACGTACTTTCAGGAAATCTAAATGACAACATAGAAAATAAAATATAGAAATCAAGAAAGCATTAAAAATATGAAGAAAGAAAAACAAATTTATGTATTTTGACAAAGAATAGGGATATATTAAATTCTCCAACTGATTCAGATTGGATGAAACTGCACATTATTTGGGAGAGAGAATTAAAACCAATTGAGCAACGTAGCTTAAAAATGAGAGTGGGTAAGTATTGGTCAAAGACAAAGCAAACTATGGACATGGTAGTATCAACAATAATGATTCAAGACAAAAGCATAAAATGAAATCACCTTATATAAAAGTTATCATTTAAATCTAAAAGATTTATATCAGATACTAATTTATAACCTTCAATAGTTTATTACTCTTGTAAGAAAAAACAATGAATTTACATTAACCAACATGATGAGGAAGAGAATAATTAGTATAAGAATAGGACAAAACAATGAAAAAAACAAAGCAAAACAGAAAAACAATAGAAATGATAGTTAAATCTGAGGGCAAATTCTTAAAAAATAGGTGCAACTTTTCCTAATCATTACAAGAATATTGATACAGCATATATGCAAAATTAGAGAAGAGACTAGGAATATTACTACAGATATAGGACTGATTAAGCTACGTTGATAGGACTCAATTTGAAAGTCTTGCTGTAATAATTACAATTTTTTAGGAGATACAAGTAACCAAACTTGTGTCAAAATAAATGTACAAGCCTTACAAGAATAATAATTTTATTAGTAAAATTTAAATAATTATCAAAGAATTATCCTCATACAAGTTCCAAGTCCACATCATTGCTTTGTTGATATATTTTTTTCTGGATGGATGAGTATTGCATTTTTCTTTTAACCTAGAACTTGAAGATAAAGTTATTTCAAATTTTAAAGTAGCACACAATGCCTTGCTTTATCTGAACTGTTTCACAGAAGAGTAAAAAAAGTGTTGTCAAGCTTTAAAATTAATTTTAAGTAGTTATAATGATCCTAATCCCAAAACCTAACAAGAGAAATGAAAAGTGAAAACTCCATACTATTTGACACATTGAAAAACAGGTAAGCTATCAATTAGTACACTTGCAAATAATCTGTAACAGCATGTTGACCCTTGATTGTGTTAGAATGAAATAATAGTCTTATATCTATCAAACTATAAAGCTTTAATAATATTAAGAGCTCAAAGGACAAATATTCATAATTTTCTTGAAAGATTTCAAAAGGACATTTAGTAAAATTCAGTATCCATATTATTAAAAATAAAACCTCTAAGAAATTAGGAATAAGCTTTAATTAAAAAAAAGAAAAAGAAAAAGAAACTAGGAATAGAAGGATATTTCCTCAATATAATAAATTATCTCTTTGTCAAACCATCAGCCAAGAGATTCTTAACAATGCAACACTAAAGAAAACCCCCATTAAATCAAGTTTAAAAGGAAGCTTCCTACTGTTACAATTATGATTTAATATTGTTCTACTTAATCAAACAGGAAAAGTATGAGTAAATATTAGTAAAATGAAAGTAAAATTACTCATTATTAGAAGATCATTCGATTATTACTTGGAAACCTAATGGAATTGATCAGTTATTGCCAAAAAAAAAAAAAAAAAAAAGTTTTGTGAGCTTTCTGAGAATAAAATGAGTACATGAAACTTAGTAATTTTCCTGTATAGCATGTTGGTTAAGAACATAATCTTGGAATCAAACTGATAAGGATTTGAATTTTAGTTCTTAAATAATTTTAAAGCAAATACTTCAAACTAACTCTAAACTTCAGGTTCTTCTGCATAAAATTGAACCAGTGATGCCTGCTTCACAGGATTATGTGATGAATACTCGTAAATGACCTAATGTCAGTTAAGCTAATAGAAAAAAGTAAATGCTCAATTAATAATAGCTATATTTTCCATTGAGAAATATAACTTTAGATATGTATCTGATAAATTTAAAGAAGATCAATAGTAGGACAAAAACATGGTTTTTCACATCCAAGTCACTGTAGATCAGTAAAATAAAAAAGTAAGAAAAATAAAACAAATAAAACAGAAAAAAATAAAAAAACAACACCATGGAATAAAAGTCAACAACAGAAATAAGACCAAGATATTAGGTTGAAAGTATGTTTAATTGCCATGCAATAAAGTTTTATACTCATGGCACTTGCCTTCTAGTGTCTCTACAAAAAGAGTTAATATTACTGGAATTGTGAAACACTATAGTGTTGGCCACTGACACCAGGAACTAGTTAAACATCTGATCATCCTACCCTTTATTAAATGCTACTCTGGAAATTCTAGCAATCCATAAGGAAATAAGACGTATATTGTTAGAAAGGATGGCACTACACTGTTGCTCAATATAGATAGATTACTTACTAGAAAACAGAAGAAAAACGGAGAAACTTCTAGAACAACAGTAACCAGAATGAACAAATTTATAAACAGCCTAATAAAATACAATAAATTCCTGTTTATAGTAGCATGAAGATAGATTTAAATAGATTTGTTACTTATATGGGGAAAACTACAAACTAAAAATCATTAGCTAGAGACCTTAAATAAAACTTGAGTACATAGAAAAAAGATGTCATAGTTTGGATAGAAAGACTGAATATTGAAAAACATCAGTGCTTCCTAAATTAAAGAAGGGCTTAACATATTTAAATAAAAATCCAAATGGAGTTTATTTTGGAACCTGAAAAATATTTCCTATGTAAGTTTATCTGGCAGTACAAGAAATTGAGAACAGTTAAGAATTTTGGGAAAAAGTAGCATAATAGATACATTTTGCTAATAATATAAAGTGTAACTTAACTAAAAATACAATTCCAAGGAAAAGTATGACTTTTACATGTGGATATAAATGTCATCAAAGTCATAAAAGAATACCTGAAAAAAAAAAGTAAATAGTTCAGCACCTTAAAATATAAACAACAGTGTATTTAAGATGATGTGAGAAAAAAACACAAAACCGCAGGAGACCCCAGGTGGCAGCACCCTCTGGTGCCAGGAAGATGGGCACTGTTGGTGAACCATAGGTGTGCGGGTTACATGGAAAGCTGCCTCCATTTCCCCAAACTCTTGGTAGCCAGTGGGGTTGAAACCAAGAAGACCTTGAAGGGAGGCCACTAGGAAGAACTCAGAGCGTTGGACTTCACGTCCATTTGCTATCCATTGGTGCAAAGCCAGTCTTGTATAGAGGGTACCAAGTAGCAGGCATCTCAAGCTCTTAGAACTAAAATGGAGATGGCAAAACCATGGCGTTCTTGTGTATTGGAACACATTGTTTCTTCTAAACCGGGAGAGCCATAGACAGAGTAGGAATTTTCCAGCATTGGGTACATAAGGATTTGGCTTAGAATAAAATATAATCAAACTCATGATAGCGATTACATTAAATCAGGGGTGTCCAAACTTTCTTCAGTGTTTTTCACCAAGGGCCATATGCAGTAAAATACACAAACAGCCGGGCCACTCACTCGAGGTGAAGTACGTATTGCCTCACCTGGTTTATTTAAGTAAACTAAATATATTTTTGGAATTTGCTGCGGGCCAATTAACAATGGATCATTGGCCGCAGTTGGCCCGCGGGCCGCAGTTTGGACACCCCTGCATTAAACCATAAATTAAATAAATACGTAAGTAAAATTTTAAAAATTACAAAAACTTTCCCTACAACTGAAGGGTATGTATTTCTAGAATTATAAGGGCCAGCCTAATGCCTAGTAAAGTGAAGATCCACATAAATTTCATCGTTGTGAATTATTATAATGCCAGTGAGAAAGAGAAGGTTCTAAAAGATTCTAGAAAAAAAATTGGTCTAGCAATGATACAAGTGCTAGTTGGGTTTCACATAAAGAATTAAAGTCACAGTGGCATTCGATATATGGTAAAATTGGACACTGGAGGACAAGAAGCAATGTCTTTAAAACTCTGATTTTTAATGTGAGTTCCCTGTAAGCTGTTCCAAGAAACAGGGTTCAACAAAGGAGAGAAAGGAAGGGAATTTATAACATGGTGCTGAGGGGGACTCCCAGGATAATGGTCTGGAAAAAAAGCAATCGCGGCACGAATGTGGAAGGACTCCAGGGTGGATGTTGCAAGTGGGAAACAAATTCTCAAGGTATTTGACCAAGTGGAAATGAATCTTAGTTTTCTGTTTGAGAGTTTGGGTATAAATTGGAGAGAAATACATAGAAAACTAAGAAAACAGGAAACAAGACAATTATTACATACAAAAAATAGGAATTTTTTTAAGAAAAATAAATGTAATCCTAGTGCACTTTGTGGCTCAGAGATAAGTTTTATTCACAAATAATGTGCATACCAAATACTGATTTAAAAATAAAAGCATTGCCATGTAACTATTATGGGCAGTTGTGAAATGGGAAGTATGTACGTTAGGGAAGTTCTAAGATACCTGGACCTTAATAACCTAATATATACATTAATGCACAATATTTAATTGTGCATTTTTTTTTTAATCTCAAAAAGGGATTGACTCTTTCCTTCCCTTCCTCCATCCCTCTTTTCTTTCTTCTCTCTCTGCCCTCTCTTTCTTCCTCCTAGGAAGCAACAGATGAAAGAAGACCCTGTCCTTTGGTACTGGCTGATTCAAGGCAGGGTATAAAGGGCAAAGAAATAGGGGTGGTAATTTATGGAATGGGTCTGTTGGACAATAGGTAGTGAGAATCTTACTTGTTCATGGAGAAGGAACACTAAATGTAGAAATGTCTGAAGCAAGAATGTTTATCCAAATTCACAGAACAGTAAGAGCGTAGAAGTGCTCTAAGTGCCAGGTTTTGTAGAATTAGTTGGGGGAGAGAGAGAGATTCAGACTTGATTACATAGGGCCTTATCAAACATGGTAATAAATTTAGCTTCTCTGTGTGTGGAGAAAAGACGGTAAGCAGAAAAACAAAAGCATGGAGACCACAGTGACCGAAAGAGGTACTGTGGTTTGGGCAGGGCTGGTAACTGGAGGTGGTAGAGTGTAGCTCTGCTGACCTAACATCAATACTTTCTTAGCCAGCTGAGAGGAATTCAGTGTTCTGAGCTCTTGGCGTGTGGTCTCAGAAAGGTTCTTTATCTGGAAATGCCATCAGCTCCATGCCTGAAGCTTCTGGGTGTATGGTCCTGGAGCTGTGAGGATGGAGAGAGCACTGGGAAGTGATGAGATGTCAGAGAAAATACATCCTCACACAAAGCCTCTTCCAAAGAAAAGCATATTGACCTGAAAGACATCATCAGCAACAAATCAGTATGTTAGAATTACCTGAAACAGCTTCTAAACATTTCAGTACATATGTCAATATTGTGGATAATCACCAATTGGATTGCTTCTAGAGTGCCAATTCCTTCAAGGACTGTCTCCCATCCGTGCTATGTTTTATGATGGGATATTTTACACTCCTGTTATATAAACAACTTGTACCACCAATGAACAGGGAAATTCTTAACAAACATATGCAGCATAAGTGCATGTTAATGCCACTTTTTTCATTTTGTCAATGCAATACAGTATATTTAATGCATTCACTATAGGCTGTTGAAACTGAAACAGTTATCCTTTAGTGTCCCAGAAGTCTAATTACAAGCCAGCTAATTCTCTTTATCTATGTTCTGATAGCTTCTCTATTAGAATAAAGAAACTGTGTAATAGAATGACTTTTGACTGTAGGTTTCAATGTTAATAAGATGTGGTTTAACTGCTACTACAAGTTTATTTCCTTCCTAACACTCTTGTTGAAATGAAACAGGAACAAATAGTTTGCTAAATCTTACATAGCATTTCACTACTACATGCCAGTGGAGGATAGAGAGCAGTTTTTATTGTTTTCCCTTTTATTCTTTTTTTCCCTTACAACAAATATTTGATGAGCCCCTATGATGTTTTAAGCAGTGAACAAAGTAGACAAAAAAATCCCCTATGATCTTAATTCAAATGGAGAGCTATAGATGACAAAAGCATTAAGCAAAATATATAGTACATCAGATGGTGATAAGTCTTACGGAGAAAAATAAAGCAGGAAAGATAATTGGCTGGCTTGTAATTCAGTGAAATGCATGGAAAAGAAGGGTAGTATGTTCTGAGGTCTGGCTGGCTACTCACTAATGTCCAATAATACATAAGTATTAATGTTTAATACTTATATGAGGTAGGACAATTAAGTTCATGAACTCATCCTAAAAATAGTGCTACATATCTTATTGTTGAATATCACTATGGTCACCTTTGAAGTACTCCCCTAGGGAAGCTATGCACCAATGTTAGCGCCTAGTCCACCCTTCAAAGTAATTTTGGAAATCTTACTAGAATGGCCATCAGAGCTGTCGTCGTATTACCCTTGATGCCCTGAATGTCATCAAAATGTCCTCCTTTCAATATTTCCTTTATCTTTGGGTAAAGAAAGAAGTCATTGGAAGCCAGATCAGGTGAGTAGGGAGGGTTATATGTTTATTGGCTACTCCCTCACAGACAGTGCCTTGTGAGCTGGTGCATTGTCGTGATGCAAGAGCCATGAATTGTTGGCAAAAAGTTCAGGTTGTCTAACTTTTTCATGCAGCTTTTTCAGCACTTCCAAATAGTAAACTTGGTTAACTGTTTGTCCATTTGGTACAAATTCATAATGAATAATCCCTCTGATAGCAAAAAGGTTAGCAACATCATTGCAACAAGTTCACGAACTTAATTGTCAGAACTCATGTATTCTTTACCTTAGTCTTGGAATAAGGTTCCCTTTGAAGGACTTGCACCCTGTAACAGGAGATGAGAAAATCTAGATTTTACCTTTACTTTTGCTACTCTTCACTTTTCTGTTCTTCCCTCTCTCTGGACCTTGATATTTACTCTCCTGGCTCTTAATAGTATCTGAGGGGTAATGACTCCCAGTTTACTTCTCCAGACCTGACTTGTATTCTAGGCTCCCAGGTCTGTTGGATGCCATCCCCCTTCCCCCAAACATTTCCCATGGGCATCTCAAAATCAGCACATTCAAATATGAACTCACTACCCTACCATTCCCCTCTTGACCCAGGTGATCATTTTCCTGAATGCCCAATCTTGTTTAGGGACATCATAGTTAAGCTTACTTTTATAATCCAAAAGTGCCACCATCTTTTCTGCATCTTTCCCTTCTCTTTCACATCCGCCTATTGTTCCCAAGATATAACACTCACCTCTCACTTATGGCTTCAATTTGCCTTTTTTTTTTTTTTTTTTTTTTTTAGCATCTGGAATGCACCAGGCACCATGTTAGGTTTTGGGAACATGAATGGACTGAAGGTGGTTCTTGCTGAACCTAAAACACAACCAGACTTATTTGGCTGGTTGGACCAGAAGGGGACTCATTGTGCTAACTGATTGGTATGGCGGCTTTTGTTACAGAGGCCTGAGGGAGAGCACCTAAAAAGGGTGAGGACCAAAGAGCAATAGAAGGGACGTGATGAGGCTTGGACTATGCACTTGTGCAGCATTTTTGTCCTTTTTGAGTCTGTATGGAAAGAGGGGTTAGAGGTAGAACCTCTAGAGAATAGGTTTTCATGAACAGCTCTGTGAGACACAGGCAATGGGGTAAGGGTAGAATGACAGCATGGATTAAATCCTCTGGCAATAAAGTGTGTCACAGTTGGAGAAAGGGGGTTCCCTGCTTCAGGGCTGTGCACAGGGTTGCTCTGGTACCCCAAGCTGTAACCCTTTCCAGAGGCCGCAAGTAAGAAGAAAGAGGATTATACCAGTGGCACTTTGAGCAAAGGACAATGACAAAGAGAGCAGCAGAGATAGAACAGGAATCTATTTCTTATCATATTGCTCAAAATTAGGAGTCCCTTATTCTAATACAAACAACATCATGGACACTCACCCAAACTGAGTCCTGAAGAACTTAAACAGGATTGTCAGTGGGAAAAGCCAACATTCTCTAAAATCAGTCATTTCTAGATCCATATACCCTATCTTCCAATTGCTGCTGTCTAATCTGAGAAAGCCACACACCGTTTCTGAGTTTAGTTATTTCAAATGTTTAGTGGCAATAATCTGTGAGGATTATTGTGAAGATACATTGGAAAAGTGTATCAAGTAGACCTACCACCCAATTTCTGGAGTATTGCATATACCCAACTGCTGGTCTAAATAATCCCAACTGCAATAATAGGGAGGTACTTCTGCTTCTTTGATCCCCAGCCTTGTGGGGGGAATGAGATAATCCATTTTTGACATTATTCATGGAAACTATTTGAAGAAAATATTTAAAAGAAAATATATTTATTTGCCTTATTACCCTTTTCAGTGAAATTTGAGATACCAAGAAGGGAAAGGAAGCAAGGAAAAATGTTAACCATCTGTGCCACTGCTATTGCTCTTTGATAGCTGGTGCATATATATTAAGTCTAGCGGGCTTGTGGCCTGTGAGTAGATTCCATCTTCTGTCTAGCAATGCACCAGAGTCACTAACAGTCCAGTTTGTATTCTCTGTGATGCTGGCTGAGATTTTTCCTAGAGGACATCATTTACAGCTGGTAAAAATGAGTCCATAGTGTCACCTACTTTTAATCCAAAGAAAAACTAACATTTGTGTTTACCTTTCAATGAAATAAAAGAAAATAAGGAAGAAGATTCAGAATATAATGTTTACACATAAATTCACATGTTGAATTATCTTTCTGCAGAAGGTGAAATTAAAGTTGTGAAAAAAGTAATTCATCGGGTTTAATTTTTACTGAAGTTGAATAATAATCCTAATGGGTGAAAGTTCAGTAAAAAAAAAAAAAGAAAGAAAAATAAGTTTGAGCTCTGGAAAAAGCTCCTTGAGATTTTTCTTCTTCTTTTTTTTTTTAGCATGTAATCACAGTGATGGTTTCGGATGTTCTTTGTTGGAGGACTCAGATTCACAGAACTGAAGACTCCAAGGTTCTTTTGGCATCTGATGATCTGCAGCGGGTGAAGTTTAAAATGAGCAGCTCAGCCCCAGTGATGTCTAATGCCTCCAGAATTTTACTCGGTCTCAATATTCAAATTTCTTTCTAACTGTCTTATTATTATTTTTTTTGTTTTGCAAATCATGCAGAGATTTTAGTTCCCAGTAACAATAATTAAATACCATAAATGAGAATAATGCTAATAATGCTGGCTGATACTTATCAACTTCTTAATATGTGCCAGGTCTGTATGAAATGCTTTACATGCATTATCTCATGTGATCTTTAAACTGATGCTATTATTTAAGTGCCATTATTACCCACACTATCTATAAGGAATTTGAGACTTCTGCATATATAAATAAGTTGATCGAGATGGAATACAGATTTTCAGCAATGTGAATTCATAATTGAGCACATTTTCTGCACATTTACAAATATTTAACCCTTGCCTTGAGAATAATTTAACATAATGGTTAAGAGCATAGATGCTGGGACCCATCTAACTGGCATTAAATCTTGTATCTTCCAAGTCACGTTGGCCAAGATCTTTACATCTGCGTGTTTCATTTTCTTTATTTTAAATGAGGATAATTTTAATAGTTCCCATCACATAGATTAGTTGTAATGATTAAAGAATTAATAATATATAAAATACTTAGGACAGTGATTGGCACATTATAAATTCCTAAAGAATGTTCACTCTTATCTAGGCATTTATCATGAAAATTTTAAAAATGTTATAAGAAGCGAATTTAAGGAACTAATGATTGGGTAAATCAGATTCAACATTGAAAATGGAACCCTATTCACAAATTAAATCCATAGACAAAGTTTAGAATGAGCTTGGCCTTAAGGGAACTTGCCTCCACCATCTGGTTAAAACTCAGAGTCCATTGCTTTCAGAAAGATACACGCTGGCCCATCTGAATTGACATCTGTGTGCACACTGAAGTCCCGGAGGATAATTAACAGAGAAAACTCCAACAGCCATACTGACATAAGCCTGGGGAACTAAGCCATAAACTTCTCTATATAAACAAGTGGCCTGTATAACCACAGAACTATAAATTTTGGTCTTGCCCCAGGGGTACCTGAAATAGCCAGATGCTCCAATAAAAATGAACTTATTTCTGAAGTACATGGCAAATGAGATTTTTAAAATCACGCCTTTCTTCTACCACTTTTACTCACCATTAGCAGATGAATTCATGCTACGTTGTTTCATGACAGCTTTGAATGACATCTCATGACCAAAACATGCGATGTATTTCTCTGGTTTACCACAGATTTTTAAAAATAAACTTTTTATTGAAGCATAACATACATAAAATGCATGAAACATTGGTGTATAGCTCAGTGAATTTTCACAAATAAATATATCTATGTAACCAGAACCCAGTGAAGAAGTAGAGTGTTACTAGCCTCCCCTAAGGATAACCACTATCTTCTTCTTATTATTATTTTTTAAATTTATTGGGGTGACAATTGTTAGTAAAATTACATAGATTTCAGGTGTACAATTCTGTATCACATCATCTATAAATTACATTGGATAACCACTATCTTGATTCCTAACACTAAACATTGATTTTGTCTTTTTTTGAAATGGAATCATACAACTTGTACTTTTTTTGGTGTGTGTTCTTTCACTCAACATTGCGAGAACCATCCATGATAGCTTATTTATGCTCACTGATTTTTAGAATATCATATATAACATCACCATATAAACACATCACAACATATTCATTCTATTGTTGATGGACATAGGGATTGTTTCTAGTTTGAGATATTATGAATATGTTATGCACCTTTTTGTACATGTATTTAGTGAATATTGTGAATAATTTCTGTAGGTTATATACCTAGGAGTGGAATTGCCAGATTCAAGTACGTGAATACATTCA
The DNA here is from genome assembly GCF_004115265.2 of Rhinolophus ferrumequinum. NCBI lineage: Eukaryota > Metazoa > Chordata > Mammalia > Chiroptera > Rhinolophidae > Rhinolophus > Rhinolophus ferrumequinum. The sequence goes on along the minus strand of NC_046295.1, from coordinate 16,215,618 downwards.
ACTTCAGTATAGATTTTTGCCAAAGATGTTTCAGAGCCTTGTAGCAGTTTTCAGTTAGTTGAGTAGTGTATCAGAATCAGTCTTTTTTGGGGGCATCCCATTCAGGAACCCCCTCCCGCTCGGGAGCTGTAACCCTTTGGTTTTAATAAACTATCCTCTTTTACAACTCAAAAAAAATAAAAAAGAAAAAGAAAAAAAGGAAAAAAGAATCAGTCTTTTTTCTCATTAAATTAAAAAAAATGAGCGGAAATGCACAGATAATAAATGTACAATTCAAAGACTATGATAATGTATATATTTGTCTAACACTACTCTAATCAAGATATAACACTTCTACATCACCTCAGAATATTTCTTTGTGCCCTTTTCCAGTCATTCTCCACCAGAGACAACCAGTGCTCTGATTTCTAACCATAGATTAGTTTTGACTGTTTTTGAATCTTCATATAAACGGGATATACTCTTGTGTCTGGCTTCTTTTGCTCAATATAATGTTTTTGTGGTTCATCTCTGTTGTTGCTTGTATCAGTAGAGCATTCTTTTTTTAAATTTCTTTCACAACAATATTCTATTGTATGGTATACTGCAATTTGCTTTTGCAGATTCCATTCCACTGTTGATAGACATTTGAGTTGTTTCAAGTTTGTGGCTGTTATGAATAAAGTTGCTAAGAAAATATCTATACAAATTTTTTTGATGAGATATGGTTTCTTGTGCATAAATATTTAGGGAAGAAATTTCTTGGTTATAAGATAGGTATGTATTTAACTTTATAAGAAACTACTATACAACTCTCCAAAGTAGTTGAACCATTTTCAGACTTCATTAGCAATACCAGAAAGTTCTAATTGCCACACATCTTTGCCAACATTGGATCTTGTTTGTCTTTTTGACTATAATCAATCTTGTTGGTATAAAATAGTGTTATGCTATGGTTTTAACTGGCTTTTTCTCTGGTGAAATGGCATCAGATGCCTTTTAATGAGTTTATTGTTCAGTCCTTGGTAACATGTCAGTTCAGACCTTAGTCCATTTTTTATAAATTGGAATCCATGTTTTGATTTGTAGGAATTTATTCTGGATTCGAATGTTTTGTCAGATATATTTGTAACATATATTTTCTTTGAATCTGTGGCTTGCCTTCACATTTTCTTAAAGGTATCTTTTGATTGCTAGAAATTTTTAATTTTGAGAGTCCAATTTAAATTTCATTTTTCATGTTTATTGGTTTTTTATATCTTTTCACTAAATCTCTGCCTATCACAAAGTCGCAACAATCATCTTCTATGTTTTCTTTTAGAGATTTATAGTTTTACCTTTTGTATGTAGCTGTATGATCCATCTTGAATTAATCTTTGAGTGTGGTCTGACGTAGGAGCCAAGGTTAATTTTTTTCTATGTACTTAGCAAGTTGTTCCGGTGCAATTAAAAAGACTCTTTTTTTCCTCCTATGAATAGCCTCCAAAGACTTGTTGAAAATTAGTTCAATAGTTTTGTAAGTTTTCTCCTCTGAATGCTCTGTTTCATTGATCTGTATGCTTATTTTTATGTCAGCTCATTATCTTGATTATTGTAACTTTGTAGTGAATCTTATTATCAGGCAGCAAAACCCAACATTATTGTTTTGAGCACGTTTATTTACACTAGTACAGATTCTTGCTTCTCCATATCTAATTTAGAACCAATGTGACCTTGTGAGCAAAAAAGCCTGCTGATTTGGATTGTGATTGTGATGTTATCTATAAATAAATTTGAGGAATACTGACATATTTATAATATGGAATCTTCTAATCGAAGTCATGATATATCTCTTCAATTATTTAGTACTAAATTGGTTTCAGTAATGTGCAGTTTTCATTGTTAAAGTCTTTCATTTATGTATTTTTAAACTTATTTTTAAATATTCTATGATTTTTAATTTATTTAAATTTATTTTTAGTGGATATAGCCAATAGTATTTTATGTTTTTTAACACTGTTATAAATGAACTATTAAAAGCCAGTATTTTTTTAATTGTTTGCTGTTGCTATACAGAAGTACAATTGGTGTTTGTGTGTTGGCCTTGACCTCCGCAAATTCATTTAATTCTAGTCATGGTTTTGTATTTTCTTTAGGATTTTCTATGTAAATTATGACATTGTCTGTGTACAATAGTAGTTTTACTTCTTCCTTTCTTTTTTCTTTCCACTTTCCTTGGATAAACAGTTTTCTCTTTTGTAGTTTCCATTTACACCTTGAATTTTACTTCTCCACTATAAGGAATGCAAAAGACACAATAGAGAAAGGTAGAAACTTATCTTATCAGTCTAATGGGATTTTTTGGAAAGGCCAGAGAGATATATGCTAACTTAACTTAATTATTCCACTCAACACAATGTCTGATATACAGCTACTATAATCAACACCACAGCATCCGTCCTTGTAGGGGAGTGTAATGAAGTGTTTGTCCCAAGAGGACAATATCATGCTGCTTCTGAGTAAAGGAAGGTTCATCTGTGAGTGCTGAGGGAATGAATAATTATAACAGCAACACTACTACAAATAATACTCAGAAAACCAAACGAACATGCATTGAGTGCCTACTATTTTCTAGGAGCTTTACATTTTATTAGGTGTTATATCTGGCTTCTTTCCATATTTGCAAGATTCATCCATATTTTGTGTAGTCATTTTCGTTACTGGATTATGTTTCATCCTATGACTATATCAGGATTTATTTATCTACTCAACTCTTGGTTAGTTTCTAGCTTGGGGCTATTGCAAATAATGTGTCAATGAATATATTCTTATGTTTATCGTTTGGTGTACATGTGTATACATTTCTGTTGGGTATATACCTAGGAATGGAATTGCTAGGTCATAAGATATATTTGGGTTTAGTAGACACTGTTAAATAGTATCCCAAAATGATTAATCAAGGAGAAATTTCTTTTAAAAAGAAACTTAAATACTTTCATATAAGTGAAAATGAATATCACTGACCATAATTAGACAATTAATCATAAGATAAAAACATAATCTAAAGAAAAACTTTGTTTATATTTGTGCCACCTAGCATAATTTTTCCTGCCACAAAATGTGTGGGTACTATGCTTTGGGTAATACAGGTCTATGCCACTTAATAATTAATCATATACCATCTAGTCTTGTTACATTGCCTTGACAGCTACTTACATTTTTGAAATGAGATGCAATTATTATCTGTCTTACTTCTTTTCTTGCAAATGGCAGATACATTATATTATAGTTTTGCATATCATTTGTATCATTAAAAATGTCATTTAGTAAAAAATATTAACTATTATATCTCAGAAAATACTTATGGTAAGCAATTTTTAAGCTGGCTGTTGGCCACAAAATTGGTTTTAACCTTTAAGTCAGTGATGTATAGTAATGGCTTTGGTGTTGGATAGTAAGCTCATGTATGCTTGTGTATATTTCGTTTGGTGCTTACTGCTTATTAAGAGTTGGCACATTGGAGTGAAGAAAGCTTAGCCATTGGAGTCAACAGACTGGATTTGAATATATTCCCCTTCTACATTATATTACTTTAGTCGAGTAATTTAATCATTCTGAGTCTCAGGTGTTTTTTTGTTTGTTTGTTTGTTGTTTGCTGAATAAGGATTATAATGCATCACAGCATCAAGTTCATATGGATCAAATAAGATAATGGACATTAAGTTCCTGCATTGTAGTAGGTCTTCAATAAATGATCATTTCTCTTAGTAGACTTTTTTCTCCTTAACCTTGATTGAAAAGTAAGTGACTTGATACATCTTTTTTAAAAATAAAGTTACTTCTGTTAATTATTTGCTTAAGTATACATAACTATGTATTTCACTATGCATAGCTCTATATTTAAAAATATGTTTTAATTCTCAAAGTTTATACAACTTCTAAGAGTGTCTTTCTTATTCCTCCTTTGTAGTAATTTAAACAGAGAGAGAATCTGACTTCATGAATCTTATAACAGCTTGATAATGGCCAGCCTTGTATAATGGGCAACATAATATGGGTTTTGAAATCAAAGGACATGGAGTTAAATCTTGACTCTAGCACTTATTATTATTGTGACAGGTTATGTAACCTCTTTAGATCTCAATTGTCTAATCTACAAAATAGGGATTATAATACCTACCTCAATATCTAGTACAACACACAATCACACATTAAATAATAAGACTTTTAATTGAAATTAAAAGACTTTCTACTTTCTTAGAGGATTGGGAATTAAATCTGTTCTTTATCTTTTGCTTTACTAACAAATTCTTGTATGCATTTATCTATAAAGTAAACAATAAAAATATCCACTGTTTACATACTTGGTAACGTGGTCTTTGCAGGCTGTCCCACTTAGAATATGGTGAATCCTCTGTTCAGTGAACTTGCCCTTGATCTGAAGATTTTATTTCAAGAATAGATAGCACATTGATCTAATGTTTTTAATTGCCAGGAACAGCACAAGGTAACTATCCGATCTTTTTTTGATTTTATAAAAGGTCGATTTGAACTTGCAAATTTAATAAATGAAAAAAATAAAAAAGAAACCAAAGTAATCATTTTGAATGCAATCCAAGAAACTTGCTTATTTCATTTGTTTCAGAGATCTATGATTTGGAGAAAATCAGGGACACCGTTTTTAGTAAGTTTACTAGTAAGTTCAAGTTAAGTAAGCATTCTACATGCACAAAAGCTTGAATGACATTTTCTAATAAATAGAAGTTATTTAAAAAGCCTGACTTTGTTGATTTTATAGCATTGTGTATGACTTCAGAAGCAGTGGGAAAGGATATACAGAGGGTGACAAAAAAATGTATACACATTTTAAGAAAGGAAAAAACTGTATTAAAATTGTAATACGCAATATATACCGATAACAAAAGATGAATACAAGTCATATGTATACATTTTTTGGCACCCTCGCCATATAAAGGGTATGTAGGAAGGAAGGAAAACAGATAAAGTAAATGTAGTTGGACCTGGGAGCCATCTGGTCGCTGACTGGCACTTCCGTTGTCCTCCTCTGGCTCAATGAACATTAGCTGCAGTCGTGTTTTAAGTCAGGGACTGTCCAATTTCAGCTTCATTCTTGAAAACTGTGACCTGATTTAATTTGAGTGGCAAACACCCAAGCTGACTTCCTCATGTGCAAAGAGCAGCAACCTCTCTAGGTTACTTGTGAACTGTGTGTAATCCTTCGTAACCACCACTTGAATATCTGCCAGCATGTAACGCTTATCTCTGTGGAGGACAGCAGGGAATTCCTGATTTTGGAAGCAGTGGGTAAAACAGCATTTGAGCATGTTACCAGCAGAGATAATCACCATCAAATGAACTGGCTGGGAAGGAGCCTCACTATTTTCTCTAGTGCTTATAAATGATTGTATTTATCACTTAATCAATGAATAATTTTAAATACAAATGTCCCCAAAGTATCCTGTAAGACCAAACATACAGGTTTGACTTCAGTATTTGGGAGAATCGTGTTCTATGTGAAAACTTCCAGTGTTAAGAGAGGTAGTAATGGAGAAATGCTTTTGGCTTTTCTTTCCACTCTTACTCTAGGAAAATTCCTTTATCTGGTTGGTGAAGTGAGGGTTTAACCGACATTGTTCCATGTTTTGCTTTTGAGCGTGTGGCAACAAGTTAGGTAAGTGGGTGGCAGATCCAATCTTACTGAAGAGTGGGGTCCAAGGGGCTAGAGAAGGGACAAGGGGTTGACAGGTTTAGGTTACCAGCAATAAAGCTGCTACTTTGATTGCCATTATCCCAACTCCTGTATCTTTTTCCTGGTTTGGGTTTGAACTTGGAGGGAGAGAGGTAAGTGGTTTATTAGTTGCCTTATCTCTCTGCCTAAATCTCACAAAGATACTATTCTAATGGACATATTAAGAAATTATCAGAGAACTCTGTGCTGGCTGTGAAAGCTGAGCTGCTACTAAGAAAGGAGTCCGTCATTTGTACACTGCAGGAATTGGGGGCGCAGTGATCAGCATTGCTGGCTGTGCTTGATACAGGATCAGTGGGGAGAGCTCAATAAATCTCTCCTTCTCAGAGGAGAGTGGGAGCTATTGATCGCCAGTGGCTCCATTAGCTCTGTATGACTTCATTGAAATTAAAATCTTTAGGGCTTGATCCTCCCCTCAGATAGCTATATGTGTAACAGGGCCTATTCTAACCTTGTACAAAGTGGTGGGATATTTTTTTTCTTCTTTCTCCTCTCTCACCCACCACCTAGGTATTTGAGATGAACAGACTCCATTCTTCAGAATTTTAATAGAGCCCTGTTTAAAGTAGTGTCTCTGACCTTTATGAAATTAAGCAGTAAGGAAAGCATTGCCAGTAAGACTTAACAGATCATTTTTGTCTGCTGGCCAATCTCCATTTGTGTATGTCTGCTCTTTTCCCAAGGAAAAAACCCTTTTACGAAACTACCTCCAAGTCTCATCAAGATGTAATTGAAATGTTACAATCAGGTGAATCAGCTGTTATAAATATGATACACAGAGGCAGAAAGATACAGGATTTCTTGTGTTTCATGCTAATGGTTTTATCACCCTGATGTACACATCGTGGTCTTGCTATATTAATGGCAGGTCCTAAAATATTTAGTTTGCTCTTCTCTTGATTTTTGAATCCACTAATAGATACAAACTAAAATTGTTTCCTTGATATTATCAGAGGGATAGTACTGTGCCATTGCTGTTGAAAATTAAAGAGTCTCTCACTAGATTAAAAAAGAACAAAACCATTGCCTCCTTTTCTAATGTAGCATTATATCCTGTTACCTGAAACCCAGAGATAGACAGATATTGAAACAGCAATTTCTCTTGGGAGATAATACTTACCCATCTAATGGGACCACTTAAAAGCATGTATATGGAGTCTGAGATTTGGAATAAAGCTTTTTACCAAAAATACACCAGCATCACTGAGGTTGTTTGATGGAAAATCACAAAGCCATATATTTGTGAAAACCATTTAGAAAGATAATGTATCATAGCAATTGTCGATTGAATCTTAAAAATATAAACCACAAATGCATATTGTGAAATATATTGACCTATACACTGTCTAGACATACTAAAGAACTATTTCCTTTTACAGAGATTATTAAAGAGATTGGAAGTTATCTGTTGTGAGATTAAAATTCATGCTAGCCCAATGATAAACTAAAAGGTAATAAAATTCATCTGTCTATTGCCTTAATCAAGTCAGATAGACTAGATGACCTCTGAGTTTCCTTTAACGTCAAGATTGCAGAGAATCACGTCTCTAAACAAAGTAAACAGCTAGGAATTTGTATTTGCCAAAATGTATCGGGTCAATGGTGGCCTTTGTTACTAAATCTGAATCTATCGCTTAATCAATGATACTGTTTACAGACTATTGAAAGGGAAGCACTAAACTGAATCCTCAGAATAACTTGACTAGAAATTGGAAAATTTATTTATTTACATATGCGTATTCATATTCTGCTTTTTGAAGAAGTATTTAACATGAATTAGAAACATAATTCCTGTCTTTTCCAGTAGCGTTGTCTTATGGGAGAGATAAGTAAGGACTCCTCTCCTCATCTCCCCCCCACAAGGAACAGACAACAAGCACACACTCACACACACACACACACACACACACACACACACACACACACATTCATGGAAATTCTCATACACAAAGGTGTTTGGGTTCTGAAACAATTTGAGTTACAACTTAGTGGAATAAGGGCTACAAGGCAAACAACCGTGCCTTACAGGGAGGGTATGAGAGAGAGGTTTTCAAAGAATGGAGGAAAACTTGGCTTTTAGCAACAGGTATGATCTAAACCTGCAGGTGACTATGGCAGATTTGAAAGCATCACTACTCTACTCTTCCTCAGGCGGGGATAAAAAGAGGTATCTCAGGAAAGCTGAAAGGATCAACCAAGATTTAATGATTTAATTCTCCCTTTGTGACAAGGCTTTAAAAAAAGTGAGCTTGAGCCCCTCCTCATATGTTTATGAAGTGAGCCCTCTGTTTACAATTTAGTAAATGGGGTACCTGTTGTTTTATAGTCCAGTCCTCAGCTCCGTTTCTTGTTTAGCACTATGGTTGTTTCAGGATGGGTAAGTCACTTAACCTTTGTGTGTCGTATTCTTTTCATCTGCAAATAAAGATGACAATGTGCACGGGGCATCTGTTGCTAAGATTAGGTCATATAGGATTGTGAAGAGCAATATATATGCTAAATAACAGTGCTAATGCTGTCTATCAGAGCAGAGTATTTATTTGGATAAGAGAGCCTCGGCAGTTTTGTGAATAACATCTCCTGCAGAGAGAGGCTTTAGCAAGTGATTACCTGGTCTGTGGGACTCCTGTTTTGTAATAAACTAAGATTATCTCTCCCAAACCCTCCCGGCTACCTCCATATACACCTATTCAAATTTTTAGAAATTAAATATCAAATTATTCTATCTAGGAGAAGGAGATGAATAGAAGGTCCTGTGCGAGTCTTTTCTGCCAGGTCCTCTGAATCTATACATTATAATTTTCTTTCAGGAATTGTAAATTTAGACATGGGGCCCCATCATAATGTTCAGTGGAGAGGCCCAAACCTATACAGCCAGCCCATGTCTAAAGAATTGAATTTAGCCCATGTCTAAATTTATTGAACCTGTAATCTCCCGGTCTCTTTTCTATTTCTAGAAAAGAGTATACTTTCTTAGCAACTTAGTTTCTTCTCTCTCTGTTTCCATCACCTGAACCCCACCTCCCTTGCTCAGATCCTTAACAGGGTTAACAATGGTACAGCCAGAAGGAGGAACCTCTAATCGCCACCTTTGTGACACAGAGACAAGCATTTTGTTAAAGGCCAAAAGCCTGCTCCTACCTCTTGCTTTCTTGAGATCTTCCTAATGGCATGTGTTCTGAAGTGAGTATCATGACAAAAGGGCACAGCAAGAAAAATGCACCTTCCCCCTCAAAGCATAGGTTTCATTAGAAAATAAGAAAAGGGAAAGGTCTTCAGTTGGGTTTTTGAGAAAACCATACTATATGGAAAGGCATGACCACTTAATTTCAAACTTGAATTTTCACTTCTTCCTTAAAGGAGGCATTATGGTGATTGCATCTCACACCTACTTAGTATAATAATTTATCCATTTCAAAATCCACTCCCATGAATTTTCTGTGTTTGCGTGTTACCACACAATCCTATGAAGTACTTAGGATGAGTATTTTCCTTTCCATTTCATAGGTGAGCAAACTGAGGCCCCAGAAAGAGACAATTGCGTATTCAAAGACTTCTAGTTCTTTAGTAGCCAAAATAAACACTTTTTGCACTATGTAAGAAATTTCAAGAAATTTATTTGCGAATCTCATTTGAAAAAAAAATGGAGTCTCTGAGAGCCTTTTTAACTTCCATCTTAAATCAAAGGAATTGTAGACTCATTTAGAATTTATTCTTTCCAGTTTAGACGAATAATATGATTTCAGGGGTATCAGAAAAATTCCTTCTACTATTCGTTAAGTAACCCTTGCATATGTTCATGGAGAAATTTTCTTTCATTCCACATTAGAGAAAAGGTGTAAAAACAAAGACCTCTGATGGAGATGACACAATAGCTGAGATTTCCGCTAAGGCTTGATTTCTGCTATTTTCCTGTAAGCATGTTCCTTGAAGTGGGAGATAGGATATGTTGGCAGAGCTTTTACCCTTTGAAGGAAAACTAAGAGTGAAGACGAGTGATGCAGGTGATGTAGAAATTGTACTTCACTTAGAATAGGTTTAACTTAGGGGTCTCCTATGGGCACCATGTCTGCATTGATCGGAGCCCATGCTGTGTCAGTGGAATGCCCTTTCTTGGATATACCAATCGCTGCATATGCTGGAACATTTGGCAACCCTTGGGGGCCCCTACACTGTTACATAGCCAATGACAGCACAGGCAGCACAGATGGGCAAAACTTAAAATCAAAGAAAGCAAACATCCCCCTTATCTGGAATCCTCACACTGATTTCCTTGGGCTGGATTTTCAGGTTACCATCGAAAATGGCTGTCCTAGTTTGTCCCCAGCTGGTCTTGTGCACCCCTTAAGGCTAAGCTTAGGGAGCATTGGTATGCGGAAAGTGTTTATAATGTACCAGGCTGCTTCCGCTTGTATACTAATTCTTAATTGTGGTATGCAGTCTGTGACAGCCATCTGTTTAAGCAGCCACATTTCTGTCTCATTCACACTCAGTGAAATTAAAATATTGATAAGAATAATTTCACAAGGTGAAGGAAGTGTATAGAATGGGAATTGGTATGCTTTTTGAATTTAAGTTGAATATCCAGTTTTGTCCATAAGCATTTGTGCAATGTTTTGTGCCGTTGATCTGGGTCATTTTTAAATGAATGCTATTATCTCTTAAGAAGAAGAGCCTCTCATCATACCCAGTGAGGATGCAGGACATGGCTTTGCAGGTTTAGCCAAAGTCTTACATTTTTGTATGTATTGCCTAGGTTTTTGTGAGCCTGAACATATGTAAATTCAGAGTAGTTCTACTTGTGTGAAGGATGTTGTTCACTTGTTCAAAACAGATTTATTGAGATCCTACCAAGATTTCCTACTAAGGAACTCTTCAGAAAATTTAGTTCTGAGCACATGTTAAAATCACATCATCACAGTCTCGCCACAGGGATAAAGGGCTCTAGTGGGCCCGTTCAAAAATTCATGCTTGGTAGAAGCATTTGCTAAGAAAATAGAATGGTGACATAGTAAATTTAAGCTAAATACAAAAATAAGGGTATGTTTGGTCAAAGATGATTAGTTTTGGAGGACTGGGCAGGGTGGATAATTAGTCTCCCAGAACAAATCTGATGATTCCCTTAAAGTTCATTATAAAATTGCTTAAGCCTTTGAACAGGAATGCTAACTTCTTCCTTGAGAGAGCTTTGAGACAATTTTTCTTTTCTATGTGTGACGGACGCTGTGTATGTACCGGGGCTCCATAGGTGAGTGACTAAAGGTCTGAGTCCCCGGAAGAACTTAGAGTGTGGTCTGAATTAACAGAAAAGAAGTAGGTGAGACCCGTGGATAACAAGCCCTCATCGTTTCTGAACTGATTCCTAAGGAGAGAGTGGGTGGTTGTATAGGAGGGGTCTGGACAGGGGTCAGGCGTGGAAGAGCTCTTGCTGGAATTGAGTTTTGACAGCATTTTTGTAGGTTTTTCTCAGGGGGCTAGGAGGACAATCTGGGGAATTGGAGGAAGTGGAGAGACAAGTTTACCCTGTCAAGGAGGCAGAAAGCTGAGAAGGAAGCTTTCTGCCTTGCAGAACTTTTGGAGCTCTGGGTTCTGTCCACTGAGCATGGGGTTAAGGCTTGGAAATGAGGAGACTGAATTGTTGCAAGAGATGAAGCTACGTTGGTCAGAGACCAGTCCTCTTTGCCATACTAAAGAATTTGTTATTGTGTTAGGAATTCAAGGTAGTGGGAGATGGTAAGTGGAAAACTGATGATATAATTTTAGAACAAATCATTCTTAAAGCAGTTTATTTTTTCACTCCATAAATGTTTATTGTCTAAGTTTTCCTAAGAGTTATCCTAGGTCCTAGACACAGAGTGGTTAAGAAAATAAATATGGCTACTGTCCTCATAGAGCTTCCAGCCTAGTAGGGCATAACGATATTAGACAATAAACAACTGACGTATATACAGAAAAAAATTGAGTAAATGCTATAATGTCCTCTCTAATGAGATGGCATTCAAATCAAAACCTTTAAAATGAGTAGCCAAAATTAATTAGGTAAAAAGTTAGAGGAAGGGTATTCAGTTATGGATAATAGTGTTTCTGAGTGACATCCAGGAATCAGGAAAGAACTAACTGTGTTTAAGGAATTAAAAAAGGCCAGCATACTCATTGTAAAGTAAAACTAGCTCAGGAAAGTTTAATTGAAATTATTTAGCAGCCAATCAATGCATGAGTCACATGTAACATATTCATATTTTCAGCGAAGTGAGAAGTTTAGGTAATTATCTAGATCAGGGAATGGGCAAAATATGGCCTGCAAATCAAATCTGGCCCATTGCCTGTTCTTATAAGTAAAGTTTTATTAGAAGACAGTCATCCCTATTCACTTCTTGTTTTCTGTGGTTGCTATAACAGCAGAGTTGAGTAATCATGGAAGAAACTCCTTGGTCCCAAAGCTAAATATTTATTTGTATCTGACTCTACAAAAAATATTTACTACCTGACTCTACAGAAAAAGTCAAGCTCTGATCTAAATCCTTGTAGTTTAATATAAAGTATACTCTCACACACACTGACACATGCACACATACATATGTACACAAACACAAAAATGTTGCTTCAATAGTAATTTCCATGAATACAGGCGTGAATATCTAAATCCTGATTGGTGGAGAGTGGATCCTCTACTATCGTTTTCCTCTTTGTCGAAATAGTTCTGTAGGCTATGAACACCCAGTAAAGGAAAGATGGTGATTCTTCCAGGATTATGGTCAAAGAAAATAGAAAAGTCTAGACTATAAGGGAAGAATTCAGGGTTGCTAATTTTATGTAATATGTCTTAGGACATGGGTGATTCTAAAATAATATTTTACAAAGAAATCACCCTCATTTAACTTCAGCAACAAAAATATGTTCTAATGTGTAGAGCATTTATATTAGAAAAGTATATAGTACATTACTATAAGTAATTGGCAAAGTTTTAGAATTGGAAATGTAGAATTACATGTATCAGAACGAATTTTATCATTAATAATGAAATATTTTACTGTACTCAAGGTGCAGTGAAATTCCAAGCACTATGTATTCTAAATGCTTTATAAAATATTGACCTTTGATTAAGTGGAAATGCATAATGGCAATATATTTGAGAAGTAATATAAAATGTGTCCATTTTTAGATGCTGCATATGATTTACAATCCCAAAATAAGAAGGAATGGAAAATACATGGGCAATTCAAAACAAATATTACAGTATTTAAAGATTATTTCAAAATGATAGTATGCATATATAAATTACATATAATATATAGTTTCATGTATAATAATAAACACCTGTGTACCTCCTACCTAGTTTAAGATATAAAACAATATGAGAAAATTTGATATGCCTCTGAACTTTCTCATCATATTCCTTCTCTTCCCTAGTAGAAACAATATCTTCCTTAATTTTACAATAATGGTTTAGCTGTTTTTCTTGATAAATTAATCACCCATGCGTGTATCCTTAAGCAATCTGATATTTTTTTGTTTTTAAAATTTTGCTTATATAGTATCATGATGCTTGTAGTTTTTTCTGTAATTTGCTTCTTTCATCAACATGTTTGAGATTTATCCATATTGATTCTTGTAGCTGTAGTGCGTTTATTTTTGCTGCCTGTGTAGTGCCATGCTATATGTGATAAAATATTTAGTTTGTTTCTAGAGTTTGCTATTGTGATCAATGCCGCTTTGAATGTTTTGCACACATTTTTAAATGCACATGTCAAAGTTTTCTCTAAGAATATATCTAAGAGTAAAAATTACTGGGTCTGGGTTATACCCAGTGTTACTAGATCATGCCAAACTGATCAAACTAACTGGTATCTTCATCAGCAATATTTGAGGGTTCCTTGTGCCCTATATCCTCTTCCAAACAGGGTATAAGACTTTTCTTCTTTACTTCCAAAGTAAAATAGTGGTGAGTTACACTTGGTTTCTTTTGGAATATTCTTGGTTTCTAAATAAGTTGATATTTTTCCATATACTTTGTGTTTTCTGTGGAATATTATACCTTGTGCCCACTTTTCTATTGGCTTGCCTGTGTTTTCTTGAATCAAAAGCATTCTTTATGTAAGAGGATAATAGACCTTTGTCCTTTATATAAGTTGCATTTTTTTTCCTCTCTGTGGCTTGTCTTTGATACCTATTTACGGCGTCTTTTGAAGAATATATTTAAGGTCTTAATTTAAATGTTGTGTGTTTTTTTTTGACTGTGCATGATGTTTATTAGTGATGACAGTGAGGTATGATGGGTCTCGTGGAGCACACTCTGTAGGTCACACACTAGAGCCCTCAGGCAAGGGTAGACAGGGCTTCTGGGGGCTGTCCACTGTTCCTGTCTCTCCCCAGCTAACCACACAAGTCCTAATAGTCAAGGGACTCACGGGTTGTGCATTGGGCTCTAACAGCCTGCACTCACCTCACTGCCACACACTAGAAATGAGACAATCAAAGCCCAACAGGGTGGCACTCTCATCAGCTGAATGGGGCATCCATATACAAGGCTGGAGCAGCAGGCCAGCTATGCTGGGGCCAAAAGCCGCACAGCTGATGCTCTAGAATTGAAATGTTTTTGCGTATTTTAAATCTTTTATTTTTATATCTCCTTTAAGGCTTATTTCTCTGTCCTGAGTAAATGATAGCCTCTTACATTGTGTTCTTAATATTTTAAGTTTTGCCTATTACATTTAAGTCTTATATTTCTCTGAAATTGATTTTGTATGTGGTGTGATATAGGCATCAAATTTCAATATTTTCCCCATATGAATTACAAAAAACTCCAGCACAATAGTTTGCGTACTCCGTTCCGTATATGGGTGGGTCTGTTGCAGCGATGTCATTTCTGTCCCATTTGTCTAATTCACTATCCCTGTGCTAGTACACACCCTTTAAATTATCTGGCTTATTTTTAAGTTTTGATTGTCTGGTGGAGCAAATTGCCCCACTTATTTCTTGTTTGGTAGACTCTTGAAATTATTTAGTTTTTGCTTATCTTTAGAAATTAGTAGTTAGGCCCTTGCAATTGAAACACAGTATCACTGGATATAAAATTTTCTCCCAATATTTTGAAGATACTATTTCATTGTCATTCCATTATTTCTTCTGAGAAGCCAGCATCAAATGTTATTCCTTTGTAGTAGGCAATCTCTCCCTCTGTCTCTTTCCCTCTCTACCTCTCTTTCTCTTTTCTTCTACCTACTTTTATTTTGATTTTTTTGTATTTTTTAGTAGTTTAAATGTGATATGTTAGGGTTTTATTTTTAAATTGTGTTCTCATTGAAATTTGTTTGTCTTCCTGAATCAGAAGATGGTTTTATTCAACAAGTCTAGAAAATTCTCAGCTATTACATATTTAAATATTCTCTTTTTTGGTGAACTCCAGTTAGATGTATGTTGGACCTCCTTCTTGTGTCTTCCATGTGTTCTAACTTTTCTTTCATATTTTCTGTCTTTTTGTCTCTATAAATGACATTCTCCCTATGTGTAAATTCTTCAGATATAACTTTCAGGTCATTATTTTCTCTTTTCAGGTGTGTCTAATTTCCATTTTAATTCATAGATTGAAATTTTATTTTCAATTATAACATTTTTCTCTGCTAGTTATTTATTTTTTTCCCCAATCTGCCTGGTTAATTTTCATAGACATTTATTCTTCCATAATACTTTAAGTAACTTATTTCTTTAAATGTTTATTTTATATTGCATACTGATATTTTCAGTATTTATTATCTTTATGAGTCTGATTTTGAAATTTGTTTCTGCTAGTTCTTGCTTATTGAGGACTTGTTAGTGATTTAACAAACAAAAAATGAAATTGCATTCTTTGGAGCTATATCTGTGGAAGCTTTTGAGGCCCGTGTTTAAAAGCGTTTTCCGTGTGTAAGGAAATATGTCTTATTTGTGATACGCACCTGGGTGCAGTACCAGCCGACAAATACTTTACACTAAAATTTCAACTTAGAGCTTTTTACTAAAATCACAAGTATGAATTCTGATTCAAACACCATCATTAGTGTGCTCCTGTGGTTAGGAACTCGTATGAAAGACTATTTTCACTTTTGACACTTTAGTCAGAGCCAAAGCTGAAGAGGACTTTTTTTCTCTACTTCACTTGATTTATGTGTGTGTGATTTGCCTGTTTTACAGACTACCAATAAAGTCTCAAACTTTGTCCCTTAGCACTGTATGCCTGTATACCTGTGGTTAGTTAAAAGTGAAGTTCTGGGCCACAAAACATTGCCAGATGCTCTTGGGGCAATTACTATTTCCAGTGATTGTTTACTCATATAGAATCAAACTTTATAATTTCTTTTGTTTTGTCCTTTCTTTATCCCCAGTGTGTTCTTTCTTTGAACACACTATGCAATATATATATGTATGATGTATTATAGAAATGTATGCTTGAAACCTATATAATTTTACTGACCGATGTCACCCCAATAAATATAATAATGACAGAAAAAATGTTTTCTGTGTTTAACCAGAATATTTTCTGGGAGAGATGATGTCTTTGCATATCTAATCTACCATATTTCTAGAAACATTACTAGATTTTATTCTTCACCACACCCTGTAATTATATTTATCTAAAGGAAAAGTGTATCTTCCACAACAGTATGGGGACATCTTTCTGCATATATTTCTGAAATTTCTTTGTCAGTTAGAAAGTAAATAGTTGTTACTTATTAGCTATCACATAGAAATGCTTTAAGGATTGACGGATTACTCAGCTGTGTCTTACATTTTTTAATAATGTAAACTAATATAGGGATTTGACTATAAGCTTAAACTAAAACTAGAATTATTTATAAGGCTTTTCAGATGAAAGAAAATAGATATTCTGACCCTCCATAGTTATATAGTTTATCTTGGTAAGCGGAATTAATGTGCCTCTGAAATAAGTATTTTTATTATCAAACCGTTTTCTTTCATACCGTGAATTATTTAATTGGAAATACTAGTAGACAAATTGAGGTTTTCCTAATGTATATTGAGATTTTCTTGCAAGAATATCTTCCTAAACAATTAGGAGTCTTTATCACATTTTTAAAGTATTAAAAAATCTAGGTAATGGATTAAAATATAATATTTTGTAATTTAACATTGATTTAGTTAGTATCTTGCTTAAATATGGCAGTGACTTTCTTTGTATTGAACATGATAAAACTATGTTTAGTTTGAAAACGAAGTTGAATCAATTTCATTATATGTGTACTTTTTGTAAGGCTGATCATCTCACAGATATGAAAGTGAGTTAGACTGCATGTGGACCATAGATTTGAGGTTTTCACAGATATGAGTGGATACACATGAATTTTCTGAGCCTTGCCAAATGAAGTCAGATATAATTTGAATTTTTAATTTTGAAATAAGGCATGATAAATATTGAAATAAAGTTGCTATTATCTAAAGTTTTATGTCTTTTCTTCTCTTTCATCTTACTGGAGATATATGGAAACTACTCTAATTAGTTAAAACTGTCTATTTTGATGGTTGCTTATTTGAACTATCAGAGTTCTGTTTTGTTTAGGTGTTATGAGAAAGAATCTGAGTAATAAACCCGGTATTTTCTATTTCAGCTGTTCACATGTACCTAGATGTCAAGTCTTTTGGGTGATGTTGACAGCTAGGATGTAAACTTGGAGGGAATTCCGTGATAAAACCTTCAGGACCAAATGCTACTGAAAAGAAAAGGATGTGTTAGAAAACAAATGTTCAGCTACAGAAGGAAAGAAAAATATGGCAAACATATATATATATATATATATATATATATATATATATATTTTTTTTTTTTTTTTTTTTTTTGAGTGTATCTGAGTCTGCATTTGTAACTAGAAGTCAATAGAAAGTTTTTTGGAGTTGGAAATTAGTCTTTCACCTTTCAGGAATGTGTGTTGCATGACATTAGGTATTGCCTAACAGAGAAAATAAACTGGGAGCCTCGGTAGGCACATTACCAAACTGGAACAAACTGATTGCTTATGAACAATTTCCACACCAGCCAGATTGCTAGAGTTGAATGGAAACCCGTTGTTTGCCAACCATGTTTCCTATCACCATTAGTGGAGGGGAATTGGTCCAAATAAACTATGCCTCTGAGTGGCCCTGCCAGGACCCACTTCTGTGACCATTGAACATTACATGAGCAGTCCATTATGCAGGGACACACACACACACACACACACACACACACACACACACACACACATCCCTGAGCTTCCTCTTTTTCCTAACAGATCAAGTAGGTAAAAGAAAACAAGAAGAATAAGGAAGGAGTACCAGCCAACACCCATAGTAAGTATCACCCACATTATAAAAGTAGTCTTTCTAAATGGAATATAATTTAACCAAATGATTTTGCATGTTTGGTATAGTTGTGGCAAAGTCTGGATGTAGCTTTTGCTCAATCTCCTCAAAATGAAAACTTTGGATGAAAACCTTGTGGGAAAATTCAAATGGATCATCAAATTCTGCAGCTGTTTGCGTGTCACTATTTCTTGTCCCAGTGCCTCCACCATATCATTTATTTCTGGATCTAAAAATTCAAATTTGTGATATTAAATGGACAGGCAGGCTTTGGGCTATAATATCACTACATTATATGATGATTTTCCAGAAGCAGATTATTCTTGCAGAAAATTCTGAATTCATAGCACAGGATAAATGATCTGTGCCAGACTTTTAGAGGCAAAGACCAGTAGGGGTAGAATTGCTAATATGTACTTCTTGGTTTGGCTGCTAGCTAAGTGGCTGGGTTCAGGCTTTTCGAGACTGTTTTAGATCTGAGTAAAATGTAAGGAACAATGTTGTAAATATAAGTCTGGTTTAGCCACACCGCCGCAAAGGTTGCTGCTCACCTACTTTACCAGGTCTAAGCACCAGAATCTTGACTACAAATATAATTTGCATTTCATAAATTTGCACCCATAACCCCTTCATACAACTGCCATCATTTTTTTGATCAATATGTTCTTCAAACATTTGTAAATACACAAATCTGTCCATATCACTGTGGACTATCACTCCTAAAACATTATGGTAGAGTATAACTAAAAACTCTTGCATGCATGTTTGATTCATTATTGTGTCTAGAAGAAATGAAACATTTCTTAGGAATCTCGGACCTTCCTAACCACCTTGTTTGCACACAGTAATATGTAACTTAGTCACAAAATAGAGGTTTAAATGTTTCAACATCAATCGAGTGGGACTAAGAACTTGCAAATATATTGCCTAGATAGGAGGAAAACCCTTTCCTCATCCTTACAATTTTCCTGCAAATAAAACCCATGAATCACATTTCCCCCCAGTCGACTTGCAGTGACTGAATGTTTGAGGGTCTTGCCAATGGACGTAAGATATTAACTTTCTAAACAACTGTCTCTTGGATATGTCTTTATACTTTTGCACATGCATTTTAAATGAATTAAAATGCACATGTAAATATGTTAACAGTGTGATACTGATATTATTTTACCAGTATGTTCTAGGAAGTGGTAACACTCTTATCTGGAAGTAACAAACAGAAACGTATCTGGCTAATGTTAGTTCAATGTTCTTATCTTAATTCTCTGTTTTTAGTATTCTAGTTTTGGGATTTGTTTATTGATCCCCTTCTGTGTTTCATAACTTATCATGTTTTTGGTAATCTGTGTTGAAACAATCAGTTTCTTGAATCAGAGCCAGGAAAACTCTCAGGTAGTTAGTTTCCTTGTAGGATTTCAAATTTAAGAGATTTTGTCTCCACTATATTTAGTGCTTTAAGTATTTCTGTTCTGCTTACTTAGAGCCTAGATCCAAGCAGTACTGGAAATTAAATAGTTATATGGTCCTAAAGAGGTATGATGCTTCTTTGACATGTATTCTGTAAAATATTTGGCTAATATCTGGGAATGGACTCTTTCCACCTGTGCTGTTGTGATCTGTAAAGTTTGATTAATACCTTGAGTTTGTTCAGGATACTTCAACCTCAACATTTGACTCCATCTTTGAATATCAAAAGTTTTTTTACTATTACCAAACACATCAAAACAAAAACATAAACATGAAATGCCATGATTCACTCCTGAGAAACCCTCTACAACATCTCTTCCTGTTTGCTCGGCCGAGAACTAGATTGTGTAATTTCGCTATCTCATGACAATTTCTGGGAAGAATATCCTGTCCTTAAAAACATGTATGTGTTAGATTTTAGATTATGTGATAGGAATGATTCTCTTAAAACCGTTTTTTATTTTTGAAATAGAAGTAAAAAGTTACTAGGAAATTTGCAAAGCAATGGACTCACTCACTCCCGTTATCTTAAACTTTCTTTTACATGTCTTATCAATATCCATGGGTATTCCTAAATTATGATTCAGAATATTATTATTGTGGATTATTCATTTTCTTTTCTGTACATTATTCCTCATTTTAATTTGTATAGGGAAAACTTCTCCCTACAAATTCTTTTATTTCTCCCCAGTCCCTTCTTCATTAAATCTTCAGGCAGGACTCTTCTTTTTTATACGTTTCACATCTCAGCATCTGGGTTTTGAGTATTAGGTCAAATTGTTTTTGAAAAGAATTCTTCCTGGGTTTGTTATGATATTGTCGTCCTATAAATATTCTGAAGTATACTGAGAGGGTCTCGTTGTAAAAGGTACTGGGTAGCAAATACTATCCATGTGAACAATTTTGCATTTTCTAAATAAATTGCCTCAATTTATTCCCATCATTTTTTCAAGTGCCTCAGGCATCAAGGAAAATAGGCTCATTAATTGCTAAGTAAGTAATTTTTCTACAAGTATAGTCTTGTTCCAAACACTCATTTGTGCATTCACTATGCGTGACCAGAGTCACCAACACAGGCCTAGTTATTAAATGAAATACATATTTCCTTGAAAAGTAGGAATAAGGGTCAAATTAAAATGCCACACAAATCATAGCATCACTTGTAATCATTGCTGGAAAAGCAAAATGCTGACTTATTTACTTGGATAGGAAAGCTTAGCAGCATCCACATTGTTGGGGAAAGAGTGTAGCATTCATATAAAAGCTTTTCTCTATTTCTTGATCTGGGCTGAATGTTTTCACCTCCACATAATTTTCCTCGTCCCCCCTTCATGAAACAGGATCTCTGTGATTTGTCATAGCATCTTATTTGTGATTTTCTTCTACATATTATATTTCTTTTCTTGGATTTAAACATATGTCTTTCTACCCACTAGATTTTAAGGGTTTTGTTGACTGCATGGGCTTCCTTTGATCCATCCTTACAGTACTTAACTTGGCTTAGTACCCCGGACAGAGTAGATGTACACTAAATACTTGTTGAAAGCAGGAATAATGTAACATTACATAAAAAAATATATTTATTATAGAGAGATGGGTAGGAATACAACAGAAGAAAAATGAGCTTCTTTATGTTGGTTTATTTCTTCCGCTTTCTGTTTTTATGCAAAGCACAAGTCTCTCCATTGATTATTTGGATCTTCATTCATTGAACAGGAGTGATGCATCAGACACGGAAGGATGGGTTCTGCCAGTTTAGAACTGCTTAGAATTCATGTGCACAGAATTATGAAACAGACCCAAATATGTTGGCTTATCTTAGGCAAAACACTATTTCCAAGTTTTTAGGAAAATAAAGAAATTTGGAAAACTGTGAGAGATTTGTAAAAGACTCAGCAGTCTAGTGGTTTTTGGATGTTGTTATTTTGATTACTTTTGTTACCACCATAGTGATATTTACAGAGAATTGGCATTTATAGAGAATTCTATATTCACTTTGAAGTAATGTGTGTGATATAGTGGGTGTATTTTGGGTCTTGGGGTTTTGTGATATGAACAGATGAATGTAATTCAATTGACAATTGTTGATTGCTTCCTATATGGAAGACACTTTAAAGTCTATGTTGGCTAAGGGAGAGATATGAACAGGAAAGTTATGATCTAATGGAGCAAAGGAGTACATCTATAGATAACATTGTGAGGAAAATTAAAACACACACACACACACACACACACACAAACAACTATCTTAAATGATAGAGATATGTGTCTTGTACTCAAAGACAAGGAAGTGGCCCAGGGAACTTGAGGTAAGTTTAGATTCTAAACGTCTCTGATTTGATAAACCAGGAGTAGAGGAACATGAAAGGACTTTGAATTGCAATTAAACAGAGAATAGGGGGGCAGAGGCAACATTATAGTTGCTTGGGGGCTTCAGCCAATATCAGAATGCTTTTAGGTGACATTATCAGAATGCTTTTGGAATGATTTCTGTTTTCTTGGTACTATGCCAAGCTTGACTATTTTAATCCATAATAACTCTTTTATGTATTATTTCCATTTTTTAAATGGGGAAACTGAGGCTTAGAAAGGCAAAGAAATATGTTGACCATCACAAAGATAAGAAGAAGCAGAGACAGGAATCAAACAGCTTAGACTCTCAAGTCTGTATTTCTAAGCACTAGGGTTTATTCATTTATCATAACGATTGCCTCTATAAATTCATGTATTAAATGATAATTCTAAATTTTTATTTATGCTTATTAAAAATACTGTACAATTTAAACTCCGTTGAAAAGACTGGTGATATGATGTGGCAATATGAAACAACTGGAACGTTTATGAACTGTTGGTGGGAGTATAAATTGGTATAAGAATTTTAGGAAGCTGGGGTTAAAAAAGTTGGAAAAAACAATTATACTAGGGCCGAACAGTTTTGTTTCCTTGTGTATACTTCTTAAATGACTGTGCTTGTGTGCCAAGGAAGTATGCACTAATATTTATAACAGCAGTATCTGTAATATACCTAAATTGGAAGCCACTCAAATTTTCAATCAACACTGGAATGGATAAAGAGATTTTGGTGCATGTGCATATTCATAGAAGTTAAATAATATATGACAACAAATGAATGAAAAACATGTAATACCACATTGAATTATCCCACAATACTAAGCCAAAGGACACAGACACAACTAATAAATACATATTATATGAGTCCATTTGTATAAAATTTTTATTATAAGCAAAAATCATCTATGTTTCTCAACATAATGGTTGCCTTGGAGGTGGTTCTGCAGTGTTATGTTAGTGGTGTAGTATTTCTTGACCTGTGTGGTAGTTACCTAGATATATTCCTTTTGTGATTATTCATTGAGTGATGACCTATGAATTGTACATTTTTCTATATGTATTTTTACTTCAATGCAATGCTAAACATAATAACCATCATTTGTGGTAAAGATGATGTTAAGGTTAACTAAATACCCTTTATAAAGAGTTAATAATTGCCAGAAGAAAATAAAGTCTGTAAAGCTCTTGTCATTGGCTTGGCAATTTTTTCTAAGATGGGTGATTTTACTTGCCTTTAAGTACAAAATACAGAAATAATGTAACATTACTTGGAATATCTGAAAGTTTTATTTTAAAAAGACTGTAAAAGTAGAAGATATGGCGCATCAAGCCAAACATCTGTCTCTAGTATCCATTTGATTCCCTGCCATTGTCTTCTTCTAGAGTGTGAGTATATCAGATCACTTTTGTAATCTGGATTTGGTTTTATTGAGATTTTATATAAGTGTTAAATGAGAAATTAGAATATTGTTGGAGCTCTAACTGGTTCATAATCTATGCCAAAACCAGATATTTTTGGAACCACTCGTCAAATCCCTGAGTACAATCTCTCATCTTTGGCACTTGCTCTAATTGCTGGGACAGTATACATTCACATATTTATTTGCAATTATTTATATATATATATTATATGTGATATATAATGTGTATATATAATGTGTGATATATATGTGATATATATGTGTATATATATCATGTATATATATGTATATATATATACATGTGATATATATGTATATATATGTATATATATATACATGTGATATATATGTGTATATATGTGTATATATACATATTCAGACAACCAAAGTTCAATGAAGGCAACCTCTGCTCTAGAAAGAGGAGGCCAGGGATAATATAATGAGGCTGGATCTCTGTCTGCAATGACCAGCTATGTATTTGCAAATATATATATATGTGATATATATGTATATATATATCATATATTATATAAATATATCATATATATTCAATATATATCATACATATTCATATATATCATATATATGATATATTCATATATATGGTATATCAAATATATATCATATATATGTGATATATATGATATATATATGTATATCTCATATATATGCATATTATTTATATATATATATATATATATATATATATATATATGTATGTATGTATTTGCAAATACATAGCTGGTCATTGCAGACAGAGATCCAGCCTTATTGTATTATCCCTGGCTACCTCTTTCTAGAGCAGAAGTTGCCTTCATTGAACTTTGGTTGTCTGAATGACATGAAGCAGCTTTTAGTCACATTGGTGACCACTCAACTCCCAGTGCAGTCTCTCCTCAGGATGCGAGCAAGTTTTTGCCCTGATAAGAACTGTGTTCTCTTAACTAAGTTATCCATGGAGAGTGTAATTTAAGGACACAAGCTCAAAATCAAATGAATCTAGGTTCAAATCCAATCTACCATTGCCTCTATGCTGACCTTGAAAAATTAAACTTTCTAATTGGGGGAATAATATACTTATTACTGTGCAGATTTGTTGAGATAATGCTTATAAAACTCTCAACACAGTGTAGGCCACAAAATAAGCTTTAAGCATTACCTATCATTTGTTAATAGCTGCTAGTAGAACTTGAGTACACCATGTTTTCATTTGTCCCAACGGCACAATCCAGGGAAATAAGGCAGATCCAACAAAGGTCTTAAAATAAAATATTACTAATAATTCATGTAAACAAAACCAATACATTTCCTTGTAATAGGAAACGTTATCTAGAAACTAATTTTTGTAAAAGCTACAATCAATGAATATTTGTTTGCCTTGGCATATATTTTCAGTATTTAGATCTAAAATAAGTAAAACCAACTTGAAAATAAATGACTTCTAGTTAATTCTTATGGCATAAATATGTGTGTGTGTTTAAAGTGCTTTTATTTAAAAAAAAAAAAAAAAGGTCACCTAGGTACTTGAAACATTGCACCAAAGATTGAAGAAGATATTTCACCATTATTCATTTTACGTTTAAGATTTGCTGAGATCAGTGAATTCCAAATCATCATGCATCAGTTAGTAGGTGCAGACAAAATGCTTTTTAATGTCAGGAAATTTCAACCTCATTCCTCTGGCAAAAAAGGAATTGCTTAGATGAGTGTTCTTGAGACCAACATGCTGTAATTACACACCAGACATCTAAATATATATAAACATTAAAAAGAGGTACATTTTCAGCAACACATTCTGATTTTCAGAGAATTAGTTTTGAACCATAGTCCTAGTTTCTCCAAATATAGTTCACCATTATTGGCCACTGCATGATGGCATGGAAATACCACAGTATAACAAGGTGCTCTCAGCTATTGGCTGGTAAATATAATATAATACATACTTCCTGTTGCTTTATCATATCAGGTCTGAAATTTAAGTTCCTGAACTTGTTGCAACAATGTTGCTAACCTTGTTAGATATCAGAGGGATTATTCATTATGAGTTTGTACCAACTGGACAAACAGTTAACCAAGTTGACTATTTGGAAATGCTGAAAAGGCTGCATGAAAAAGTTAGATGACCTGAACTTTTCACCAACAGTTCATGGCTCTTACATCACGACAATGCACCAGCTCCCAGAACACTGTCTGTGAGGGAGTTTTTAGCCAGTAAACAAATAACTGTTTAGGAACACCCTCCCTACTCACCTGATCTGGCCCCCAATGACTTCTTTCTTTACCCAAAGATAAAGAAAATATTGAAAGGATGACGTTTTGATGACATTCAGGACATCAAGGGTAATACAACGACAGCTCTGATGGCCATTCTAGAAAAAGAGTTCCAAAATTGCTTTGAAGGGTGGACTAGGCCCTGGCATCAGTGCATAGCTTCCCAATGGGAATACTTCCAAGGTGACCATAGTGATATTCAGCAGTGACATATGTAGCACTTTTTCTATGATGAGTTCGTTAACTTAATTGTCAGTCCTTGTACATGCATTTTCTTTCCCAAAGAGTTTAGTAAACTTCTCCCTCCTCCACACAATCTGAAAAATGCCAACTCTCTTAGGAGACAACTGAAATCCACAGCCGCACAATTTCCCTTTTTCTTAAGGGGAAGAGTTTAAAAATAACCAGTTTTTCTCAGCCACGTTAAGCATCTTTCCCTGGGAATCACTTTGTTTTTTGTATTTTCTGCCTCTCTGTTAAAATGGAAAACATGAATGCTTCATTGCCTAAGAAACTGAGTAAACTTGGTTTCTGAAATGTACCTTTTAATGTCTTTTATGATTTTGTTTTTCTTCCCTTATTTGCACTCTCAGCTGTGGATGAATTTCCATGCAATGCATCATTTCTTTAAGAGTTTACACAGCAGAAGAAATAAAAATGGAAAACGGTAGCTATTAAGAGAGAACAGCTTTCTCGAGTCCCCAGCAGATGCTGTTGGTGAACAGCCCTCTCTTGTTCAGCACAGCAGAGCAGCTTAACCCTCCGTAGTGTTGCCGGGAGAAGAATATATTTCTGGTTGTTAAACAAATGAAGGCATTTTTAACTTGACTTTACCCTCATTTTGTTTCAGAATACGGTATAGACCTGGGAGGTTGTAAATTTAAGTCACACATCACTTCACTTTGTCTGAAATGATTTGTATTATTGTAACTCACTGGATTCTGTATGATTGGTTGCCTGTGATCAATTTGTTTTTGTGCTTCCTCCCACACCATACCACGCATCATATCACAGAGCATCTACACATCCAGACACATTGCTTTTGTTTCTATAAATTCGTTCTAAGTGACTAGAAGCTGTGCTCTACCATTTCTATTTACATTCATATCTTAGGGGAGAACGCCAATGACTCTGTGTATTGCAGGCAACCAGTTGGTCCTTGAATAAAAGTCTTAGACCTGTCTTCATTTGGGGCGTGGCATGATGATATCTGAACATCTATTTGAGTGGACCTGTGATGTGAATGATGAGTAGTCTAAATCTTAGACTTGTACTGAACGGAGCATGGCTCACACAAGCAGTATCAGAAGGGACAGGACCCTTGGAGGGATCGTGGGCAGAATATTTGCTTTGTAATCTAGTCTTCACAATGGCAGGGAAGGTGTGTGATAAAGTGGATATGTGGAGTGACAGCATAATGCTCCATATTTCTGACTACTTTTCAGTTATTCATGGCTTGCCCCACCCCTGTCAGTTGTGTGTAGACCTTGAAGACTTGCGTGCTGTGTGTAAGCTAAGTTTCCTACACTGACTGTGCTGTAGACTCCACTGCAAACCAAGAATGGGGTCTCCCGCCTCAAGTAGCTTTGGGGATGAAAGTTATACTCAAGGGGAGTCAGGTTTTGAGAACACCTGTTTGGACCTTGAAATAGGAATGTTTGATCACAATTAAGAAATTGAAAGGAAACAGCAGCACACCAGCAGCAGGAGACATTTAAATCTTCCTTCCCAGTCATTTACTGTGAAATTTAACTTCAGTCCTGGAGCAAAATTGATGGCATTTTAGGACTTCACTATTTTTCAGGTATCCATAAATTTCTGCTAGTGTCTCTCAGCCTCTAATAGCCAGGAGGACCAGTAATAAAACATAACAAAGGGTTTTAGTAAAAGAAGTGAACATTCCCCTATATTATTTAGACACATTTAAGTCATTCTTTTGACATTCATTTGACTTGAAGAAACCATATTATTCTACGATTAAATTTTAGCCATTTTATTGTGAAATTAATTAAACAAGTGTATAGCTTCTTGTTTGTCACAAAACCATCACCCTTTATCACTAACATTGTTAATAGAACACTGCCGAGATGGCAGAAGGCCCCTTCACAACTCTTCCCAAACATTAGCTCATTTCTTCCCTCACCAATATTAGTAATCCTTTCCTTTTGTTTATAGTTTCATGACCTGAGTATATATTGATAAACACTAGAGTTAGTTTTACCTATTTTTGAACTGAATTTAAATGAAATCATACAGTATGTGCTCTTTTATGTCTAACTTATTTTGCTACGTGTTATCTTTGTGAGATTGTCCATGATGTCATATGTAGCTGTTTGTTTATTGTCATTGATGTGTAATATTCCTTTATATGAGTTTAACACATTTAAAAAAGTCATTTATACTGTCGTTTGATGTTTAGAATGTTTCCTGTTTTGGACTCACACAAACAATGCAGCAATGTGCATCCTTTATTTTTCCTCAGTAAAATAACATAAGGAAATGGGAACTTTTCATGTTTTGTGGTAGGCAACTGCACAAATTTCTGTTGGGCATATAACCAGGTATGCAATTGCTGGGTGATAAAGTCTGCTTATCTTCAAATTTATTAGATGAGACCAAACCATTTTCCAAAGTAGTTGTACCAATTTTCACTCTCATCAGCCATGTATAACTATATTTTCATGGATTTGTTTCTGGGCTTCCTACTCTGTTTTTCTATTTGTCTATCTTTTCGCAAATACCACACTTTCTTAATTAGTGTAGCTTTAAAGTAAGTGGCAGCATCTGGTACAATAAGTCCATCAGACTGCTTTTTAAAGATTATCTTGATTATTCTGGGTATTAATTATTTCCAAATACATTTTGGAATCCACTTGCCAATATATAAACAAACAAATACATACATACAACCTATTGAGATTTTTTTTAAATTAAAGTTTATTGGGGTGATAGTAAAGTTACGTGCCATACAGTTTCACTGATATGTGGGATATGGAACTGAAAGCAACAAAGGAACAAGACAAACAAACAAAGACAAGGAAACAAAAACTCATGGACACAGACAATAGTTTAGTGGTTACCAGAGGAGAAGGGTGGAGGTGGGTGGTAGATGAAGGTAAAAGGGATCATATATATGGTGATAGAAGGAGAACTGGTTCTGAGTGGTGAGCACCCAATATGATATATAGCTGATGTATTGCAGAATTGTACACTTGAAATCTATGTAATTTTACTAACAATTGTCACCCCAATAAACTTTAATAATAATAATAATACTAATAATAATGCTAACCATCAAAAAAGAAAAAAAGAAAATGGAGGTACTGGGAATCCACATGTTCACGCCAACTTAATTAATTTTAGCCCTATTATATATAGAGTATGTTTATAAAATACCTATCTGTTTGTATATTCACATACGTATTATTAAAAACTACAAATATGTTTCTCTTAGGTTACAAAACTCCTACATATTTGTCTTTTGCAAATACCTTGCTGTCTTCAACCTATTAAGGTGATTAAGGAAAAACAGATAAACGTGTCATTCCTGCACATAACCTATGTTAGAGAGCCAAATATAGTACTTTGCTTTATACAGAACACTCCATAAATGTCCCCTTCATTTACTTTCCCAATATCTATCTACTTAGGTGCCATGCCTTCTTAATCCATTTCAAGAAATAGTATTTTCTTCTTTGTAACTTTTCTCTGTATTGTAAACAAAAACACATTTTTTGAAGACATTAGAGAAAATGTCACCAATTTACTAATTGTAGAATATCATTCCCTGGATTATGTAACTTTTAATTCTAATGTCTACAACATCAGTGACCATATTGTGCTTATGTTTAAATAAATTTACATTTGCTTCATATAAGCCCATAGGCATACTGTAATAATATATGACTATAGTGTAAGTTGGAATATCTCTTCATGGCAACCGTCTTTGTCACAATGTGGGAAAAAAGGAGAAGGTATTATGGCCTAGGATGGTCACTTCTAACTCTGACATATGAACCTTCCAATTGTATTTTACATATCAGAGTACTTAGGAAAAAAAGGAACCCTCAGAATGATTTTCTTATAAATAAAAAGTCTATATGGAATGTATTTTCTAGGCAACTTAGCATGGAGTACATCTGAAATAGGTATAAAACAAAAGCAATTGCCAAGTAATGAAAATAGATGGAAGTATAGTGTTGTTAGAACATATTAACCGTACTGAAAAAGGAAGGCAGAAGATTGATGCCGAAGGGCAAAAAGCCAGCTATCATTTACATTCAGATGCTTAGTAAAATAACATAAGGAAATGGGAGCTTTTCAAACCTGCTCTCTACAAAGCACATCCGTTAACCATCAACAACAACAACAACAACAACAGCAAACAAAAACTATACAGCAAAGAAAAATGGCAGTGAGCTTCATTTCTGATATTATGTATAAAGAAACATTTGCAATGATAAACTCAAGCTTCCCAGCAGTGGCCAATAACTGCACATTTTCATCTGCCCTTGATACATCTTTGGTGGCAAAGTTATGACCAATAGGGCACTAGCAGACTGAAAGGTCACTACTTTGTTTTTATGACTCCTATAATCAGAAATTTCAACAGAATAAATCCCACAATAGATGCAAGTCCCTCGAGGGCCGCAGTCTTTTCCTGGTATCGTTGGACTCTCAGATGTTCTGTGCGATGGATGGCGCTTAGTATTTGGCTGAGAGGACCTTGTGCCTGCTTTGAAGACCCTAAAGCAGAGTACTCAAGCAAGCCAGGGACGCCTAGGACTAATATCAACGTGTATTAGGCACAAGCTCGCATTTCTAAAGTTGGTCACAGGGTACAAACTTTCAGTTATAATATGAATAAGTTCTGAGCATCTAATGTACAACTTGGTGGCTGTGGTTAATAGTATTGTATTGTATACTTGAAATATGCTACGAGAGTAGATCTTAAGTGTTCTCACCACACACACAAAAAGGTAATTATGTGAGGTAATGGATATGTTAATAAGTTTGATTGTGGTAATCACTTCACAATATATACCTACACCAAATCATCATGTTGTATATCTTAAATATATACAGTTTTATTTGTCAATTATACCTCAGTAAAGCTTCAACCCTCCCTCTCCCCAAACCCAAAAGTTGTCTCATTTTTCACTTGATCTGGTAGATACAAATGTCCTCTGGGTTCCCCCAACATCCTGCGCCTCTATTTCAAGTACAAATGTCATTTATAGAAATGTCCATATTTGAAGGTTGGGGAGGGGCTCAGATAGATCATGGACTAGTGGTCGTGGGGAAAAGGAAAGTTTGGATCAATTGCAGGTAAATCTCTTATTTGGCAATGGAAAATGATAAACAGAGCCAGATTCCATAGCTTAGCTATTGCCCATATTTCTTTATTTAATTGTAATGGCTGAATCTTGTAAGGGGAAAATGGTACTGCTTAAGGATGAAGGGAAGTTAGAAGTGGTTGAGCTGGGGAGGAGGTGAGTAGCATCCTGGGACTGCAATAGGAGGCCACAGGTATGGCCAAGGGACAGTCCGATGCAGCTTTTCAACTACACTTTTAAAAAATGAATCTAACCTTTCATTCATCAAATAGAACCCTATAAAATGTCAGTGAGCATCAACATTCAATTAACATTGTGGCTTATTCATCAGGTAAGGATATATAGTGTAGGGACCCCTGGGGCTCCTGAATCATAATGGTAGAGACCTTTTTTCAGCTGTCTTTCTGTGGCAATGCCTCAGCTACTGTGCGTGGAGCACCTTTCATTCAGTCTCTACTTTAGACGTTTGTTAGATAGTCCCTGGGTGACACAAGGGTATCAGCTTCCGTTCACACCAGGTTGACATCTCACGAAGTTAACCCCTGGGAACCTAGAATTGACTGTCCACCCTCCCCCAACCCCTCAAAAACAAGTGAGGGTAGGAAGAGTTGCTCCCTGCTTCTTACAGTGTATATTGTTTACGTATAAACATTAGTTAGAGGGGAGGGAAAAAGTTGTACTCTTGTGATGTGTCTGCATTCAACCCTTCCTCGGGGTGTACTTTTAATTCTGTAGCCAGGGTATTAGCAATATTAAACTGAAAATGTCACAGAATGTCATATCTGAAAATGTCACTGGGAACGGGAAAAAAAAAAAAAAGATGGTGACCCCGTACCATCCACAGATGAAATAAATATGCCTCCTTGGTACCGTACAATGGTTTTTTTAGTGGGTATAATTTTATACATTTTGCATCCTATTAATTTTCATGGTATCGATGGAGAAATATTAGAACAGCAAGAGTGCAGAAGACAAATTAAGTCATCAATTACATGTATGGGACAGTGGAGACTGAGTTTATTTCACCATTTCAAATTGCAATAAAACTGTAATTACTAACTCGTAGAATCTTCATGGAAATCTGCATTCATTACCACTTAATTTGAAGTCAGTGACTGCTGTATACTTAACTTTTCTCAAATATCTGCTACAAAGTAGAAATAGTAGAAAACAGTTTGGATTTAAAGCAGCTGTCCCACTCTGTCCCCACAGAAACATTTTTGTAATCATCCAAACTAAATTTTGCTCATGAAACCAGTGAGATTGGTTTGTATTTAAATAGTGCAGAAAATGGGAAATGAATATATTTTTTGTTCAAGGACACAATTCACCATTTTATGTCTCTCTCTACTCTGCATTTCTGTCTAACTTTCTGCCGCTCTTCCCTCTCCCATCTTTTTTTTCTTTCTTTTTTTTTTAATTAAAGTTTATTGAGGTGACAATGGTTAGTAAAGTTACATAGATTTCAGATGTACATTCTGTAATACATCATCTATATATCACATTGTGTGTTCACCACCCAGAGTCAGTTCTCCTTCCATCACCATATATTTGTCCCCTTTACCCTCATCTACCATGTCCCTCCCCGCTTACCCTCTGGTAACCACTAAACTCTTGTCTGTGTCTATGAGTTTTTGTTTCTTTGTTTGTCTTGTTCCTTTGTTGCTTTCAGTTTTATATCCCACATACGTCCCGTCTTTTCTTTACATACTTGAGTACAGCACATACACAATTGTTTCCTACAGTAAGAATGGTGAAGGGGAAAGATAAGCCTGGAAGATTGCGATTCAAATTCAAATTCTGTTCATGCCATTTACCAACTTTATGGTTTTGAGCAAGTTATTTCACTTCTTTGAAACTGACTCTCCTCATTTGTAAAGTGGGGATTATAATACCAACCTTCTAAGGTTTATGAAAGCATTAAGTGAGCTAATATATACGGACACCCCTAGTGTGGCACCCATCATTTTGTTGATTTCTGTTCCTTTAATCTTTACGGAAAACCAAAATTATAGGTATTACATACTGTGTCATGATTTATGGAGTGAATTGAATTTCCCTGACACTTCAGTATCTAGAAGGGTCAAAACTGCATTTATTATACATAGGCCATTTGTTTTTGTTTTTGTATCTTTAATATGATTGAAAAGCAAAGTTCCATATAAATCGAAACGAATCTTTTAACCATACATCTTTTACTTGCCATTGTGAATTAATTAAGTCTGAAAGGCATCAGTTAAATGTTATCATTTCTCTTTCTTTAGTCAGTAACTAACACCCAAGAAATGATAGATCACAGATGTTACAGGGTCAAATAAGGGCAGAAATCATCTGCTTTTTATTTTGGAATCAGTGATGTTATTCAAAAGTTTATGTCTGTCAACTACAGGTTTTTATGTATGTGCATAAAGAAGCAAAGGAAACAAGTGTCTGTGGTGGATACTCTATCTGATTGAGGAACAGAGGCAATAAAGCTCACTCTTTGATCTTAGCAAGAAAAAAGAACACAAAGTAGGCTTCCAGTAGGGACTAGTCACAGACATAAAATGCAAACAGAATAAAGCTTTTAAACAATTTTAAAGTAATGATGGGTGCTTGGTTAATAATGCTAAAATTCCATCCACGAGTAGCGTTTGGTATATATTTATTAATTTCAGGTCTACTTCTCAGAGTTATCTCCCACTTTGGAGCTTAAGCTTATCAGCACTCAATAACACAGTTAATGAGCTCAGGTAAGAATCAAACTAAGTTTTGTGTATTTGCTATCTTTCATTTGGCTTTCTTTCCATACCCCTAAGAGGTGCATATGTTGCCCCTGAATCAAGTCAGACAGGGGAAATGAACTGATTACTTCTTAAGCTGATCTGGCCAATTACCTGTGTGTTCCATGAGTTTGCATTAATCAACATATATGCAACCTTTTTATTGCTGGCCAGAACCTGTCAAGCAAATGCCATGCCTCTGATCACAAACGGCTTGGGCTGAATCCACTGAATAGTGCCAGAAGAGAATGGAAAGGAAAAATCAGGGTTTTGATGATCTTTAAGACACCTTCCAGATAATAATTGCTATCTGCAAAAACTAATACGGTTGAAATGAATTAATACATGTAGAGCTCTTCTAAGAGTTCCTGCCACATAATGAGCTCTTCGTTAATGTTAGCTATTATTACTATTACTCTTCAACTACTTCTGTAGTAAAACTAGGATACAATTTTTAACTAGAGAGTGATGTTATATTTGCATGCAAAAAAATAAAGGGAAAGTGAATTCAGCTATTTATGATATCCAATTGAATATCTCAAGCAAGAAAAAGCTCATTCACTAAGCTTAGTAACTTAGTATTGCTTAGTCATAGCTTACGAGTTGATGTCCAAGCTAGTACCTATATTGCTCAGAAAAAGACAGAAGGTATTTAGTGGAAAAACATGACTATGCCATTTGCAAATTGATGCTGTTGGCTTACCTGATTAAAATTCGTATTTTCAATATGTACTCAATATACAGGATACAGCAAAGATCATCTTTAGTCTCATTCTTTCTAAGTACCTGTTGCGGAAAGAAAACTTGGTGGTCGTAGAGATTGGCAGGGTTCATAGAGGTTTATTCAGCAGTGTTTATAGGTTATTCCCAAATTGATCTAAGCTGTTACTGCCAATATGTGTCACCATCCCTGGTTCTTCCTCTACTGTCCCTCTTTGAATATTCTGAACTGTGTTGATAAGACGCAAGGAAACAGAAGGACAGTTAATGGTAAGGGTTTATTAAAAAAAAAAAAGTCACTTAGTGCATTGTGAGCAAATGGGAGTGATAGCTATGGTTTTTCCATAAATATAAAGCCATGCTGTCTGGCTTCTGTTTTGGTAGACTTGGAGTTGTAGTGCTAAAATATTTACTCATGTAGCTATATATAGGCAAAGTCTGACAGCACTTAGTTTTCAGTATTTTCTTTTTTTTTTAACGTATGTAAAAACCTTGGGATCTCAAATTACCTGCAATGTTCATTTCTCCCTATCTTTTTTGAATGTAGCTTCTCTTGTAGGTTGTATGTTGCTGAACTTTTGCTTTTCTGCCTTCTCTGTCATGTCCATCTAAATGTAGGCCTTTCCCAAGTTTCTTTCTTTAAGTCTCCTTTGCTGCTCCTCTTCCTCCCATCTCTTCTGTAGATCTCATCTGGGTCAGTAGGCATTTTCTTTTTTACATGGATAATTTTCAGCTTTATTTGACATATGTCCCTTGACCCAGCTTTCAGACTGCCTCCTAGACATCTTTCCTTAGGTATAATATCATCAAATTATACTCAAAATACAAAATATCCTTTCCCCCCTTCAATACCAGTGTTTTTTTCTGATAATTCAGTCCTCAGTAATGATATTCCTGTTTTCTCAGGTGCTAAAAAAGAACTTTGACTTGCATGCAATAACTTTGAATTAACCCTACATCCAGTCAGATTCTCTGAACTATGGGATTTCGCATATATTCACACCTTGACGCTTTCACTACCATTACTCTAATTCAGGCCTATGATACTTCTGCCCCAAATTACTACAATGGTCTTCAAGCTAATGGCCCATTTCTATCATCTTTCCATTTTAACTTCTGCAACATTAGAGTGAGATATTGTCCACACTCTTTTAAAAGCTGCTTTCTATGTCTTCTTAATAGATTAGTCGTAGATTTCTCTTTTATGGCCCTTATTTTTCACCTACACACACCCTATGCACTAAACCTGCAGTTTGAAAACTACCTACGGCCAAATTTGTGCTTCCACTCATTTCTATTAATACAATTTTATTGGAACATAGCCAACTCCATTCACTTACATCTTGTCTGTGGCTACCTTCGCTCTAAAATGGCAGAGTTAAGTAGTAGTGACAGCGAATGTATGGCCTGCAAAGCCACACATATTTGCTCTCTGGCTCTCTACACAAAAAGTTTGCTGACTCCTTCTCTAGATCAGTGCTTTTACAAATGTAACGATTTTGTATGCCTTGAGTTAGAACTATGATTCTGAATTTCTAACAAGTGCCCATGATGCTAATGCTCTTGGACTCCAGACCATACTTTGAGAAGCAAAGCTCTAGAGCACATTTACCAAATGCTACCCTCATTAAATATTGAGAGAGAGAGAGAAGGCATTTATGGTTTCATGACTAAATCAGGCTGTAACTCCACCTAGTAGCTTCATGGTACATATTAATCTATTAGCAACTTTAAGACTCTGTAACATAAAAGCCAACAGAAAAACAAAACAAAATTAAATAAAACGTAAAACATGAGACAGTTGGTCACCCTGTGAGTTAGTCACCTTATCACTTGGAAAACTGCCCAAATCTGTCCTTCCTTTATTCCATTGCTAGTGTTTCTTCCTTCATGAATGTTTTCTTGGTTCCATGTGATGTACCCCTCCTTTGAATCTTTGTGGTGCTCTCTTTGCATCTCTCTTTTGATCATCTCAAATATGGCTCAGTTTTCAACAGTTCCCTACCCTGTGTTGAACAAGGGCGATAACAGTTCAACCTTTCTCTTATTTGCTTTGGGTAAGCAATTGAGATTGTAGTTTGTACAATTCGGAGAGAATAGTGGCAACCAAATATCTCTGATGGATTTTAGTATTTTGATATCTTTATCAGTGACATTCAAGGATGCTGCACTGTACAAAGCTGTGCATCTCCGTGCATTGCCAGTGTGTAGTGTGGGAGCCTGTATCCATTCATCTGTGTCTGCCAAAGGCAAACTGATCCTTATTTCCATTAATTCCACCCGCTCTTATTGGATTACTAATCACGTTCTCATATGTCTCACACCCTTGAATGGCCACCCCTATATGTATATCACGACTGAAAATAAAGGCTGTTGTCTCTAATCATAAACCTTTTTCTAATGTAGCATTTCTTAGATCATGAACCACATTACCCTTTTAGTGAGTTCTACTGATTCTATGGAAGAGACTAGGCAGTTAACCATTTTCTTTTTTGTTGCAAGATTTGGATCCTACATATCATTTTGGGGATGTAATCATTTGTCTTTGTTATAAAACCCCCACAGATATTTTATGGCCTGAATTCAATAGTGTTAAGAGCTTTTAAGTTCGGAAGTCCAGCCTTGCCCTTTCTTGAACAAAATTGCCAGTACTCCCTGTGTCATTGAGTCATCTTTTTTTTTGAAATAGAATTGCATTGGTAACTGTTGCCAGAGACTTCCTTTAAGACCTGAGATTCTGTGATAAATTCATTCGTGCCAGTAATAGTCACATTACTTGAGTACAATCTTTCTTCAGTCTCTCTATAATTATATTGCCACTTATTTCTCCCAAACCTTTCAAAATATTTTTAATCTGAGGTTCAAAGGTAGAATTTTTATCTATTTTTAAAATTCTTACCTATTTTTGTCTTGCAGAACAAATTGGAGGAAAGTTTTCAATTGCCAGTTTTTTGACACACAGTCCTATTTTCCCTGCAAAGTCGATGTACATTTTTTCCCTTGTCCTCTTCTTCGTCCTCCTCCTTTTTTATCTTTTTCTTTTGTTTTGGAAACATTTTAATAGGTTCGTATGTGAACCATAAGTAATTGCTCCTCCATAGTATTTTACATGACTTTTATGTATCTCTCTCTCATTTGTACTTATTGGTCTTTTATTTCAGTAAATTATTTTATCTTGTCATCATGTTACTCTTTTTTTCTGTGATAGTGGTCATATTTGGACTTGTGGTCAGTAGTGAAGGAGAGAGATTTTGAGAAATAATACAAATTCAAATAATATTATTTACTGAGTGCTTATCATATTCCAAGCACTGTCTTAAGTGATTTTCATATATTAAATATTTAAATCCTCACAACCAACCAATATTTTTCTTCATTATATAGATGAAAAACTAAATGAGAGAATTTAAGTAGACTACTAAAAAGAGCCATAATGAAAAGGAGTCCTACTACGTGAGTGCCTTTTTCTAACGCAGTCTTACAACTCAACTAAAATTCATGCTTTTTCCATCAAAACAGACTAACTCTATTTGGGGGATTGTGAGAAATGGAAATAATGAACTTGAAAGTCTAAGTCATAGAAACGAAGCTATGGAAAGTCTCAGGGAAGATTCTTAGTCACCAGATGAATGAATGCCACTCTCTTTTGATTTTTTGCCTGCACTGACCACTCTTCCCTCCCCTTTGATGGCTGTTCTTTCTCTGTACATCCTCTAAAGATTGGCTTGTTCTCAGTTTCAGTCTTGGTTCCTCTTTCCTTTCTACGCGTGTGCACTAGGAGATTTAATACATTCATGTGACTTTAAATATTATCAATACAATGATGAAGCTCAATTGTAAATATCAAGCCCAGAGTTTCAGACTCTTATATCTAATTTTTAATTTGATGTCTTCATTAACAAGTACTTAAAATTTTATGGGTCCAAATTAGAGTGATTCCTATCTCTCCAAAACTATTCCCCCCCAGTATTTTCCGTGTCAGTAAATATCACAATTTACACAATTAAACCAAAATTGTAGGAAATATCCATGATTATTCCTTTTGCCTAACACCCCTCAATACAACGTAACAACAAATTGTATTTGTTTTTATCTCTAGTATATGTCTTGAATCTGTTTACTTATACTGATCTCCACTCTCCTGCTTTGGTTTAAACAACCATCTGATATCTGAACTAATTCAAGTAGTTTCAACGGGTCTCAGTGCTTTTTCTAGTGCACTGCTCCTGTTTACTATGTAGCAGTTAGAGTGATTTAATTCCAAAAGGTTAATCAGATCATAACTATCACTACCTCAGAGCACACATATTACATAATGGCGTTCCTTTACTTTTATAATAAAATCTAAATTATTTAATATGACATCTATGGCCCCATGTTTTCTGGCTCTAGCTTCCCTCTCCAACCACATTTCAGGATCACTTTTCTTTCTCTATAATTAGGCTCCAACTCTTATGGCTTTCTTTGGTCCTCTCTTTTGTCCTTGCTCTTTCCAGCCTGCAGATCTTGGTCTGGAATGCTCTGTTTTCCTCATTCTTAATGTGTCTGGTAGATTTAGTTCTCAGCTCAAATGTATTTTCTTGGGGAGGATTGCTTCGATCATCCTATATAGTCCTTCAGTCTTTACCACCCCCACCCATTAGTCTCTTGTCTCACCATCCTGGGCACTTGTGTTTCTACTTGTTGTATTGTGCAATATTTTGATAATCATTTGTTTAATTGCTTGTGAGAATTAGACTTCCATGAAGGTAGACATGTGTTTCGCAAATTGTGTCCCTAGTTAATAGCAGAATGCTCAGAAATTATAGTCGGTGTTTCAGGAAAAAAAAAAAAATGAATGAATGAATGAAGCCTGATTTAATGTTTGCAGGGATGAGGTGAACAGTAAGGAATCCTTCTATGAAAATGAGGTAGCTCAGGTTATTTTGATGAACTGGTACTTTCAAAAAAAAAATTGTTGGCACTGTACGGGATTTCTGAAGTGAGACTAAAAGGATTCTTGACACTGTGTGGCTACTTTAACGTTGTTATTTAACTTTGTCCACAAAAAAACAAACAAACAAAAAAACTAAATCTTTGTTGCCCAGTGCAATCCTCTTTTTTTTTTTGCCTTTAATGTGCATTTTTCTCATGAATGTTTTGAATTTGGAAAGGACCATTTCCCTTCACGTTCTATGCTATTTGTTGCCTTTTTATTAATAGAAGTTTATAGATTGACTTCATTTTCCTCTTTCTCACAAATTAATTGCTATATGATTTATAAAAAAACAAGAAATATTATTACTACTACTACCAATAGTAGTATATAATAGGTGGTGAAATATTTTTAGCTATCTGGTATTAGTACTCTGCTAAATATTTTACATACCTACTCATTTAATTCATTCTCTACCTAATTTACAGAGAAGAAAAATGAACTTACGTTGCTCAGAGACACAAAACTGGAACGTGGCCCACAAAAACAAAATGTTGTCAGTTACTGTGCTTGGAGTACTATCTCGTATTTCTTTCTCTGCCTTCTCCCCAGGAGTGTCTCATGCCTCTCTATACCAATGGATAGGAATGACATCACAATGGTAGATGGAAGAGTGATACTAAAGTAAATTCCTTTTGCATGGTTAAGATAAATACTGCCCTGGTTCCTCAACCAGCAGTCTGTTCCTGCTGACTAGTATTTGTTTTATCTACCAATTGTACCTTCAGTATAAACAAAACTTGAAACTAAATTCATTCTTAAAACCATTGTGTGTTATTTTGGCTGAACCGGTATTTTTGTATCATAATTTGGAGGGAGTTTGTAAGGGTAAAATGGTCACTGAAATGGATTGTCCGTGCTATGAGGCACTGTTCTTCCAAGTTAGTGCGCAGAGTTTCTTTTTGGTGAAGGGCAAATTCCTACACTCCATCACAGTCAAGCTGAATCAACATTTCTTGTCTTTCTGGTCCTGACTGCAAATGTCTGCAGGCCTACCTATTTAGATGGCCCCTCTTAACGTGAACTGAAAGACTATTTTTAACTTGAACATTTAAGATGACAAGAGAATGTATTAAAAAGGAGGGAACTCAAACCATGTAACAAATATATTGTTAAGATAATTGCTTAAGCATTAAGTACGTATGTGGCAACTAGGAAAATACCGGTTTAACGTTTGCCACCAGCTTATGGTAACAATTTAAAGAAAACTGGCCATGGTAGCCCCTATAAGCTTTTATGTTTCTGGATTTGCATGATTCTTTGATGTGCTGCTTTATCTTACAGTAGTCCACACAGCTTTCTACTGCATTGGTATTTCATTCATTCATTCACCCAATAAATATTTGATCTAGACATTCACTGGGCTAGGTGCTGGTCAGCTTTTTACATCACATAGAGGACTAATTATAGAGAGTTGTTCTGTCTGTTTCCAGTTGCCAAATATTTCATTTTTGAAGCCCAGAGCTTTTTGATCAGGCATATGCAGTTTCATCTCTTGAGTTTGTTTTTCTCTGGCCATTTCAATTTCAATTTGCTATTGTATAAAGTTGTGTCTGTGTCAGAGCTGCTAAAAATCATGGTTCTTTCCAAATGCAAAAATGCCTGGTTTATGCATTTGGAAAATGTTTGCAAAGGATTCTGACAAAATGCTTTTTATAAAGTGCCCAGTATAGCTGTACTATGAGGGGTTTTACAGCAATACTTGATTTTCAGGTATAAGAAATATTATATTCAAAGTTGTATTTTTCCTTGAAAATAACTACTCATTTCTTAGAATACCTTATTTTTGTGTTTTTTTCCCTCCTACTATCAAAATTATAGTGTGTTCTTTTGAATATTTTTCTGTTAATGTTTTAACCCCTAGTGCTTGGTACATAGCAGGCACTCAGAAATATTAGTTGTGTGATAACATGAATGAATTAGTAAATAAAATGGCCCCCAACCTGCAGCCATAACTATCTTTTATAACACAATTCTGCCTCTCCAAGCTTTGTTATTGCATGTGTGTTGCCAAAGAAATGGACTACATAAAATATTTTATGCTTCTAGCGTGAGTTTTCAAAATTGGGCATGCTTTGTAATGTAAAATAAAGGAAGATGGAATTAAAATAAGCACATGGAACTGTTCCAAATGCAGATCCTTGGAGTGTTGTCAAATCTCCTCTCCCTCTCTGTTTAGATTCTAGAATAAAAAAATATCCTTTGACTTTCTCTTGACAATTGAATGACCACCTCTGTAACCTTCGGGCTTTAACATAGTTAGAATTGACTGTTTCTGATCTTTGTTGATGGTTCCTTTAGTTGTGTGTTTTGTTTTTTTTTAATGTGTTTTTCCAGAATCCCAGTACCATGCCACCACTATTTCTGAAAACCATTCCTGCACCTGACTTCATTTCTGTTCTTTTCTTTACTCAAATCATATGTTTCCTCTGCTTCTGGATCTTCTCTTGTCCTTGTCCCTGGGGTAGAGAACACTGGAAATGCTAATGAACTCCGAGTTGCCTTCCTTGACTCTTTCCCCTTGTTTGCTTCCTGCTGGCACTCTGCCTCTGTGTGAGTGGCTTACTTTCCTGGAGGTCAAACTTCTTTCACTTTGGCTCTTCCTTTCTCAGAGGTAGCACCGCAATGGTTATTTCTATAGACTTTCCCTCTCTGTCTGTTCCCATCTATAACCAGCACTCAAGTATTCAGTACTTAGAAGGTTCTAATACCTCCGAGATTTATACTTTGGCATCTGAAAGTTTGTAGACATCGGCTCTCTTCATTTCACAGTTGAACAGAGTTGAAGATTGGTTAAATTTGGTGCACTGAAAGCCGACACTGCCTCCTGAAACCCAACTAAAAGAAAGGAATGAGAGGGATAAAAGTCCACAGGGACAAGCAGGAGTGAAGACAATAGCAGCTAAGCGATGACATCAAACCACAGGTAGAAAGCAGGTGGATGTGTCATGAATGATTTGCCAGAGCAGATGGGGAACCCTAGGTACCTATAGCGAAGGATACCAGAGAAGAGAAGGTCACTTTGTCCTCACTGGTCTTTGGAAAGTCCCTCAGACCCTTAGGGATTAGAAGCACCAGGTTCTGTGAAAGACAACCTTCGGGTGAGACAGAATCAAGACCATTGGCTTATTTTGGTAGAAGAAGAAATTAGAAACATTAGATGCCCTCTCCCATCTCTAACAGCCAGGCAGCTACTTCTTTCTGAGCTTTGGAGGGGAAATTAAGTCTAGTTTCCATAGAAACTGCCTTGGAAAGGATTTTGAATTAGGGATCCCAGGGAAAGCAGAGGTGAGGGTAGCTTCCTTCCTGCAAACAGAGGAGGGGGCTTAAACAAATATCTGTATATCTAATGATGAGAATGTCCACCTCTTTACTTTGTCTGTCTTCTATAATGGAAACATTGTCATTGCTGGAATCAAACATTCGAGGATTTCCTTGTAAAAATCTGGTTTGAAACCCTATTAATTTATGGGGCAGCCCATGAATTTACGAGCCCAGCCCATACATACACTTCTAGATTAGGTCTTAAATTTCTCATTCCATGAGTGAACAGTTAAGGACCATTGGAAATTTGAGTAAAAACGTCAACATGAGAGAAAGATATAAAAACAAGCTAAAAGAAACTTAGTGAAAACAAAATCCATGCAGTGAATGGAGGAATGTATCATAAAAGTACAATTAATATTCTCAGAGATAAGAGAAAATGTACTTATCAAACAGAAACAATATGATATTAATCAAAGAAACAAACAGGGATTGAGGAAGAGTTCTTTGAAATTAAATCATTGCAAAATTGAAATGTTAAAAGAAAACAATGATGTAATCTAGATAGTAGAACAAAAAGACAAAGAGATTAGTTCAACACCCAACTAATAGGAGGTAAGAAAGAGAAAAAGGAATAAACAATCAGATTATGGTAAATATCAAATAAATGAAAATAATTTTTCAAGAAGGTGAGCGATATGAGTTCCCTAGATCAACAGGGCCCGTGAAACACTTAGCAAAATGATTGAGAAAAGACTCCCTCTAAGGCAGCATAATATGTCCAAGTGTCAAAAATAAAGTGAAGGATCTAGATTTTTTTTTTTTAGAAGGATGTGTTTCCTGTGATGGATCATAATCAGACTGGCATAGGACTTCTCAGTAGCAATACTGGAAGCTGAAGATGATTCTTTAAAATTTGGAATAAAACATTTTCCATGAATAGTTCTGTATGTAGCCAAGCTTTAATCAATCTGAGGATAGGATAAAGACATTTCCAGACATACCTGATTATAAAAATTTACTTTCCATGTAACCTGTCTTAGAAAACTTCTGTTGATAAATTCTACCACAATTGGGCAGTAAACAAAAACAACAGATTAGATCATGAAAACAGGATTTATAGCACATACATTACAGAGGAAATCCCACCAAGAGAGGTGTGCAGATCACAGAGAGAGGAAGGAGTCCAGAATACCAGACAGAAGGAGTTGGGAAGCAGAACTCCTGGGAGACAGTAGAACTGACAGGTATCCAAGTGAATTTATATTGGTGGAACATAGTATTGTGGAGAGTTTTTATAATTCTATTAAAATGGTTGGGAAGGACTATTGATAGGTACCTAGAAAAATTAAAGACTAAATAAACTGGCAGTCACTCATCTCTCACACTCCTGCTCCCGCCATTCATCCCTGCACTAACAACTGGCATCAGCATATATGACTCAGTTCAATGTCCAACTTGATTCATGTGTTTGGCTGTAGTCCTCTGGTTCTTTCCTTTTAGAGACTTATGTCTATTTGGTATTTAGCCCAGATCTTTGCACCTACCAAATTGTTACAATGTTTTTATTGCATAAAGCATTAATTCATTTTGTTAAGTAGTCATTTGTTTTTGACTATCACAAAACACTAGTGCTGTAACATAATTTCCTCTCCCCACCCCACACCCTATATTTGACATACAGATACATGCTTATTGAAAACAGGGACTTAGTCTTTAGGTTATCTATTTTAAAAATACAGGATACATTCTGTTTAATAAATATTAGATGTTTATAGTACTGAGGTACTTGCCAGCTTTGCTAAAGCAAATTGTCAATTAGCCAGCAAGACCCTGAGAATTCATCCTCTTACCTTCTGGCAGGATTGCACTTAAACATTCTAGAAAAATTAATGTTTGTTTTTTTATAGGAAAATTAATTCTTCTCTTCGCAACCCATTTTAACACTTAACAATTCCACACTGCTAAGAAATGTCTCAGTAAAATCCCTTGAATTGCTATTTCAATTTTTTTTCCTTTATTATATCAACTGGGCAATCTCTCTCTCTCTCTCTCTCTCTCTCTCTCTCTCTCTCTCTCTCTCTCTCTCTCTCTCTCTCTCTCTCTCTCTCTCTCTCTCTCTCTCTCTTCTTTCTCACACACCTAGATTGCTTCAAACTGAGAGTGAAACCAAGTTTTTGTCTTAGCATAGCATGATATCTTGAAAACAAAGAAGACTATAGCCCGAGAGCTAACTCCAAGCACCTCACAACTTTAGT
Source organism: Rhinolophus ferrumequinum (assembly GCF_004115265.2). Taxonomy (NCBI): domain Eukaryota; kingdom Metazoa; phylum Chordata; class Mammalia; order Chiroptera; family Rhinolophidae; genus Rhinolophus; species Rhinolophus ferrumequinum. The sequence continues at coordinate 16,170,731 of NC_046295.1, read as the reverse complement.
CCATTGTCTTTTTCTGATACGGAAATCGTGCAGCGTAATGGCTCTTTTGAGTCTTGTAAATGTGAAGAGAATTTGGTCATTTGCTAACCTTGAAGTCCTACAAATGTAGCCTTTTATCCTTTGTAACAGTCTGCTTTGCTGGAAATTCCTGTTTTGGCTTATTGCCATGACTGTGGGACTATATTTTTAGGCATTCAACCAAATTGTAAGTTTAATACCAAATGATTTTTTTAATGAATGATCTTTATTGTTGGTTTCTTTTGTCTCTTATATTGATAAACACTAGCATATTTAAGGACACTTATAAGATCTGATTTACTAAAAACAAATGTTAGATCTTGAACATTGGTTCTTATACCAAATAGGATTAATATTTATTAATATTAATAAAATTTAAATATGTAGTAAATACCTACTTCTACACAAATATTAAATACCTCTGTAATGCAAGTAATTTATGAAGCATAGGCAATATATATCTACCTTTTATGTTAAATAATATTACAGTTTTGTTAATATGTTATCATCTAGAGATAAGTTCCCTACTCCCAAGAGCTGATACAAGTGAAAAGGCTGCTGAGAAGAAACTTCCAAGAGAAACGTGTATACACTTCAAGTGGCTCATAGACAAGCCAATGCATAAAATGTAAACATTCTGTGTATGGTATTATTAATGTTCTCTGCTGTTCCACAGGGAGACTATTTATGCAACTACCCTTAAAGTCCTTCACAGTATGTGGGTGGCAAAAAATTTCTGAGCTTCTCCTTGTTGCTTTCAGATGATTGAACCCATTTGGCTGTAGTTAATAACTCTATTAGCTGGATAATGGTTACTGTCCTTTTATCAGCTCAGTAACACTACATCCCTATTATGAACAACCGGTCAGTGACATAAATCTCTTTATAGAGTAATACACAAACGACTTTGTCTCTTCAGGGCAGTCTCACAGAAACAGTAACCGGCACTGCATTTTTTATTGGGGAAAGCTGCCTCAGGCTTCTGGAGGGCTACAACGGGGTAGCATCTTCTAAATCTCTTCTCTGGAATTGAGCAGATGGCAGCTTTCAGATTGAAAAGTTGATTCAATGTTGCATTTAGTGTGATTAAAACAAATGATGAGCCTGGAGCAGAGTCTACACAGCCCAACAAAACAGGTGGCTAAATGGAAAATGAAGATAACCAGTTTATTTGTCTACACAACACCAAAGAAAAGGCTTGATGAATTTTCCCCTACTGGAGTGACTGACTTTTTTTTTTCTTTTTTTTTTTTTCTCATCAAATGAATTGAATTGACCAGCTGTATTGGCGTCCTGTAGATACAGCCTGAAAAGTCTCCTGCTCTAACAGGCTTCAAACTAGTGGGGGTCTGTAGTGACACAGCAGGTGCAGAGATCTAAGCCCTTAAATGCAATGTATACACAGAGCTTTGCAGACAGCCCCGTGGAGCTACCACAGAAGATGGTTTTTCATGTGTAAATGAGAAGGTCTTTCATTTTTCAAACTATTGCATTATATCCCCTTCTGTTGAAAGACAAATACAGGAAATCAACTAACATTGATTAAATTACAGAAAGGTGCCCGGTTTCATAGTCAGGATTGTAGGCTTCAGTCTCTGGGCTTAAAAGCACAGTGTATTTTGCATGATGGTACTCAGAATTTGAGTCACACTGGGCTTCATGGCTTTCATGAGATTGTTCCCTGGGAAATCCGTTCTGGGAGCACCTTGATTTTGAATGTAACCCTTCACAGGAGGTGTGTTGAAGGGAAAATTGTTTTAGGGCAAAGAATTATGAAGAGCTCAATGGTTGATTTACAAAGTGAGAAATTACCTGGCATGGTGTTTTAGTAGAAACTCCTCCCTGCCCTGTAACTTGCTTCTGCGTAGAAAGGAAATTTGAAGTCTCCTGGGATGAAAAACAATAAATGGGGATAAAAATATACATTTAATGATTCCAAGTGACTTTTCTTAGTCATGCAATGAACAAGTTTATTTCAAATTACTGTAAAAGCTGTTTAAAAGTTGTTAATATTTTGACGGTTTAGTTTTTGAGGGAGTCAATTGGAGGTCTTTATATGTTTATGATTTCCTCATATTTTACTTAATAATCCAGGTCCTATAAATATAATGGGACCTTAAAATATATTTTGAAAGTGGATTTCTCATGCTACGTGCTTATGTATATACTTGTATATGTGCCCACACGTACATATATCTTTGTGTTGCATATGTAGGTATATATGCACAAACACAGTGTTTATTTATGTACTGTCGCTCTAAAACACTTACATTTTATTTATAATGACTTTAATGAAGACTAAATAATGAGTGCTAAAACTCATATGGAGTGACCTCTCTGACAGACATTGAAACATGAAGTTTTTATAACACCACTATTATACCAATTTTATTAGTGAAAAAACTGATTCAGAGAGGTTAGGTAATTTTCCAAAGTCACAAAGCTTATAAATGATAGAGGCAGGAATTTTAACCTAGGTCATAAATCTTTGAATGCTGCAATGTACCTCCTCTTGTTGAATATGTATTTCAAGGTAAATGCTTGAAGCATATTTCAATATGTGCTACAAAATGAATAGAATGTGTACATATGCTCAAAATTTGCATGCTGAGCATTTCTTTAATGAATTAATTTTGTATGGCAAATTTCTAATGTAGGCAATATTAAAATATGGTTTTCTTGGACAAGGTAGAGATCAGACATAGCATTGCTTTCTTTAGTGGTATACATCTGTTGAGTTGGTCTTTTTTATGTAGCTCACATTCATGTTTTATTGTAAGTTTATCCTCAAAAGGTCAGTATTAGAAACATAATTTTAAGGCCATGGTTTATTTACCTTACTTGTTAGTAACTACTGGAAAATAAGATTTAGCTTGTTTCCATATGTCGTCTCTATGCAATATATCTCTCCTGATTGGCAGGTGGCATTTTGTGTTTGTTCTTTTATTCTGAATAAAGGAACTGAGGCAATATATGTCCTGGACATAGTTAATATTTATTGAAACAAAGAGGATATCAAAGACAAGTCTGGGTCTTAGAGACTCCTTTTGATAAAGCCCATTATTAAGATTCTTGTAGCCAAATACTTCCATGATTTGGGGAACATAATTGTTGAAGTGCTAACAGAGCTCTCCCAAAAGTTCTGGAAGACTTATCTTGGAATAGGTTAGATGGGCTCAGATCCCACTGCTCTATGTAGTAATAAGACTCTATAATAGCCATTGACTTTCTGAGAACAAAAGGGAAAAATGAAAGAAAATCAGTCATGCTGTAGGGGACCACTTTGGTCCTCTACAATCCCCTCAGCTGTTCAACAAGTGTCTTCTGTTGGGTCTGCTCTGTCATTGACAGCCAAGGGATTGATGTATGCAGGACAACCATTAATGCCAACGGGGCTGCATATGTTAAATCCCACTGCACTGACAAAGGACAAATTCAAGTGTCGTGTGTGAGACTTCTGTGAAAAGCAAGTTGGGATGGATCTTGTTAAAATAACTGTTCCTTCTGCAAATCCAGGGCCTTTCACAAGACAAATTGGCCTTTTTTCCCCATTGGTGTTTGTTGGGACAGGAAAAATTTTGAAAAAAAAAAATGTAGGTGTTCTTGGTGATGATTTACTACTATAACTAATTTTGGAAAAATACATTTTTCAAATGCAAAATATGTGATTGTAATAGTTGTGCTAGTCATTGTCTCTACAAGATCTCATTTATTCAGGTAAAAATGAGACATTCAAGAAACTATATGTTTCTAAATATTTGGGTATTCCTGTTCTTATAGCAAGAGGATTAGATTATTTCAGTCTTTTCTTCATAATTTTTAAATTAATTTCATCCATGGGTGCTTTGAGTGAGGGTACTGGTAGTGTGCCAACGCATTCCAGTTTAGCTTTTTTGATCATTTAAAAAGGTTTCCTAAGTATTTTCATTACCCTTGGCTTTATTCTACTTTACACCAAAATGATTCTTTGGTAGAACTATCTAGCTTTAGATAAAACACTGAGGCAACATAAGAATGGTTTCCTTATGGAAACGAAAATTGGAGTCATTTTCTACTCTTTCATGAATTTATTAATTCGTGTCCATATATCTATTGAATGCCTACTGTGTACCAAGAATTCTTCTAGGGGCTGGGACGGGGAGAGTGAACAAAATAGATAACGCCTTGTTCTTATGAAGTCTCCCTTTTAGTGTGGGAAGATACACAATAAACACAATCACATAACTGCACAATATGTCTGACGTTGTTAAGTGCTATGCAGGAATACAAAGCGGGTTAATGGGAATAGGGAGTTGAAAGATTCACCTGTTTTCTATATGGCGTGGGGAACTCAGCTGGCATTCGAGGTAAAGAGCTCGATGCTAAATGTTTACCATTGGCTTGTGTGGAGGACTAGACCTTGAGGAATATGGAAATAGATATTTTTTTTCTTTCTAAAGAATACAGGACATTTTACATAGTGACATAATGTGACATCTTTCTCTCTGTCCAACATGGCATGACTTTAAGAGATGGAGTCTTAAACATGGAAATCTGTCACCAGTTCATTGTCTTATTAGACAAAGGCAACAATTGGCAAGATTGAGCTTCAGAATAATTCACATGATTGAAGAAAGGCGGGAAGGGTCTTGCCACCACCTCACTGAGCACAGGAACTATATTGCCTTTGGGATCCTCGAGAAATTTTTACCTCTCCTCCCTGTGCTTCCTCCTCCTCCTCCTCCCCATGGTGGATGTGGCCGTCATTCTGTTTAGAATTCAGCATGGCATACCCTTCTTCCCACCCCATCGTTCCAGAATCACTCTCTGGCTTTGCCCACTTTCTTCCTTCACACTTAGGAGTGAGAAGGAAGGAAAAAGGAAATGATTTCGCTTATATGCAGACATTTTAAGAAAAGGCATTAAAAATAAACTGCACAGTATCCCAAGCAACCTTGTTGTAGTCAATTTAATATTAGTCCAAATTATTACATTTTTAAATTACAGGCTTGCTGACCAAGATTATCAGAAAACTGCCAGCAATCAGAATTGGGCAGTTTAATGCATACATTTATCACTGCATTCCTCTTATTGTTTACCCAGGCTGACGAAAAAATAAATTATTATCTTTCATACATTTAAAATTTGACAACAATAATATCTAATATTTATTGAGCACACAAAATGGCCAATCATTATGCTAAGAGGTTCACATGCATTACCTCATTTTATGCTAATGGCAGTTCTGTGAGGAAGAGATTGTTGTCATGCCTGTTTTACAGCTGAGGGAACTAAAGCTTGGAAATATTAAGTAATTTGTCTACAGTTAAAAGGCTAGTAAATGCTAGATGTGGGATGAAGACCGAGGCTGTCTAAATCCAAAGTCTACAGACAACCACAGCATTAATATACTATTGTTTCTAGAGATTAGTGAAGAGAAAATGGAATCCCAACTCCAAGACGTGTTGTTAGTCACTGCCAGTCGCAGAGTTTAGTGGCTTTAAGTATCAGTAGCCAAGTACCTTGTTACAAAGAGTAAAAAGAATCAAACTAACAAAAAGCTGATTGGATATTACACTAGTATAATGTGGAACCTCCAACATTCTATGGGCAACACGCAGAAGTAGGTCAGTTGGGGAGCTCCTGACATGAGTTTGAGATTTGCCCAAAGAAAAGGGGTTGGAGTTAGGATTAAGACTTGGTGAAATACATGATTTTCAATCTAGTAGCCAATGCATGTCTCTTTTGGAAATAACATCCCAGAGATCAGTGTGGCCAAAAGTGCCAGAATTTGGCTTTTTTTTTTTTTCGTTTTTTTTTTTTTACAATCAGCAGGCAGACTCAGAAAGCTGTGAGTGAGCGCAAGTCAGAACACATTGCTCCTCCTTCTGTTCCCTCGGGTTCACCCGCAATGTCGTGATTCACTGTTAATTCAACAAATAGTGGGGAGCTTTCACTTGTCAGACATTGTGGTAGGTGGCAGGAAAACAACAGTGCACAAAGCATAAAATCCATGCCTTCGATAGAGCTCACATGTTAGTAGGAATAGACAGATGATACCCTAAATAAACAATTAATAACGATGAGGATGAAAGTGTATCAGGGAGGGAAGAGCAATGTGATTTGAGATACTATGTCGGAGAGGGCCTGTGAGAGGGTAACCTCCAGTTAAACGAGATCTTCGTATTAAGAAGTTTTATACCTGAGCGAATGAGATGGAACATAGGTCTCTTTCTCCCTCTGCGTCACAGTGTCTCACACCCCAGGTCTTCTGATCAGCCCCCTACTACTTCAGTGAAGTCGAGCATGTCATGGTGTCCATCATTTTGAATTTTATGCTAAGTTGGGCAGTTACCAGAGTATTCCATTTTTTAAAAGAATGTTTATCTAGTTTCCCTACGATGAAAACATAGGTTCATATTGTTTATCCACCTATGAAAGAAATGCATAATCTGCACAAATGATTCCAAGTTTTACAGGAATTTGATCTTTGCTCAGAAGTATGCTGAATGGTGTTGCACCAGTTGCTTTTACTTGGTGAGAAAGCAGGAATTGAGCCAGAACCTTCAGAACGGTCAGGAAGGAGGAGTTTAGGGCATGTACTATACGCCATGGAGCTGACATAAAACCCTAATGAGGGTAACATTATCCTTATTTTACTAATGAAGTGATCGAGGCTGATTTGGCTAGCCTGCCTTCAAATGTAATATTCTGAAGGATTGTCCGGGTTATTTAATTTCCAACAGGAAGCACATAATTTTATTTTTCTGTGTTTTCACTGTGTGTATGTGTAGGTTGGGCAGGGTGGGGTGGGGAGTGCATCTGTATCGTGTGTGTTATAATGACATCAGAGATTACATAGCTTTTAGGGGCTACAATGGTAGCATCTCTCCTAATGCACTGTTATATCTTTTAACTTTTATTTTTTAAGTTCTCATTGAAATGCTTGAGTCTTTCTATTCAAATACTGTGTTCCAGTATCAGTGGAATGCTGAATAACTTATCACAGAAAATAAAATTTTTGTAACATAAAATAAAGTAATATTTCATACTATCTATTAATTTTCATTCTGCAGTAAATTTATTATGCATTCAAATGAATCCATTTTAAAATCGCATACTTGCTGTCCAAGGTCACTAGAAAGATAGACCATAATCATAGTTGGAGAGCTAAGGAACGCACTTATCGTTACATGCCTTTCATCTTTTACTTGGGATTTACAAAATAATTATTAACTGTCTGTACATTTAAATCATAATAGTAACATATCTAATAATTACTGGGCATGTGCTATGTTCCAGGTTGATTCTAAGAGCTTTGTGTGCATTATCTCATTTCATCCCCATGGCAGTCAGTGAGGAAAGTACTGTTAATATGCCTGTTTTAAAGAAAATGAAAACTTGGCTTGATCAGATTAGAAAACTTGCTCCAAGTTACATACCCAGATGTAGGTTTAAGACTGAGACATTCGGACCCCAGGACATACACTTTACTGCTGCACCATCTGCACTTTCAGACATTGGAGAAAGGAACATGAAATTCTGAAGCGTAAGTTACTCATTTTAGTGTCTCTGTGGACTTAGATTTTGTGACTTTCCACTTGTAAAACCATGATATTCTGTGGAGAAAACTGGACAATAGGTGTGAACGTACTTGGAAAATTTTGATACTACCCTAATAAAAATAAATATAATTTATCCTTTCCTTAAAAACAATTCATTAATTGTTGCTTGTTAATAAGGCATAACTGTGTAGACAGTAAAAAGGTCAGTGGTTGCCAGAGGCTAGAAGGGAGGGAAGGATAAGTACGGGAACAGAGAGGATTTTTAAGCAGTAAAACTACTCTTTATGATGCTAAGATAGTATATACATGTAATTATACTTTTGTCCAAACCCATAGAATGTACAACACCAAGAGTGAACCCTAATGTAAATTATGGACTTTGGTTGATTATGATGTCTCAGTAGGTTCATCAATGTGAACAAATGTTCCATTCTGATAGAGGAAGTTGATAATGGGGGAGGCTGTGCACGTGTCAGGGCAGGGAGCGTACAGGAAATCGCTACACCTTCCACTCGGCTTTACTGTGTTCTAAGAAGGCTCTAAAAAGTAAAGTCTAGTAAAAGAAAAAAAAAAGTTCTCACCAAACTTTTTGTTTGACACAGTGGACTCTAATCTAAAAATTAAGTGAAAAACAGAAAAGTTACTTAAAGTTTCTTTTAAAAAAATGCATAGGTCCTAAAAACAGCATTGTAGATTTCACAGTTTTAACACAAGGTAGATCTTTATGTTATAATTTCCATCTAACACAGAGATACATATAGAGAATTAAGATGCTTGGTCTTAAAAATAGTTTAGAACAGCATAAATTATTATCATACGGGGCAATATGTTTTCCTTCTGATGGCTTATCTATAGGAAAATAACTGTGGTATTAAAAACATGGCAAATAATTTTTGGACAAAGTTTGGCAGTACAGTGATGACAGAAATACCCCTTTCCATGTTTCATTGAAAATACTGATTAAATTATATTAGAAGGTGTTCCAAATAAATTACCCTGAAAACCAAGAGACTCAACAAAAAAACTCTTAGAATTTATGTAAATTTGCAACAAAATGGAAAATTTTAAAATAAATATATAATATCAGTGATATTTATATACAATACATAGTAAGATAGAAAATATCTTTAGAAAATTATTTTGAAATTAGCACTGCCATATATAAAAATGCCTAGAAATAAACTGAATAAGAAATAAGCCAAACCTTTTTCAAGATATGAAACTCGATTGTCTGGACCAATGGAGAGACAGATCTAGTGCCTGACAGTAAATTTATAAATATAATGATTATAAACAAGTCTGAGAAGACTCTAATGAAAGCACAGTAGTATTTTGGTACCATTTAGTGGATGCCCCACTCTTCTTGTGTTATTTACATTTTTGAAAAACAGCGTTATTGAGATGTAATCAGTATGCAATAAACTGAACATATTTAAAGAATATAGTTTTATATTTTCCAAAATGTATACACCAATCAAACCATCACCACAGTCAAGATAATCAACACATTCATTAGACCGAAAAGTTTCCCCATGCCATTTGTAATACTTTCCACCCTTCCTTCTCTACCAGGGCCCCCTTCTTCAAGCAAATACTCATCTTTTTTCTGTCACTCCAGATTCCTTTTTATTTTCTAGACTTTTATATAAATGGAATCATATACTCTGGGCTATTTTTTTATATGGCTGTTATCATTCATCACAATTATTATGAGATTTCATCTGTGTTTTCATGTGTATCCAATAGTTCATTCATTTTTTTCTTTTTAATTTCTTGAGTAGTATTGTGTTGCAGGAATATGCCATGATTTGCTTATCTGGTTACCTGTTAATGGACATTCGTTTGGATTGTTACTAGTTCTTGGCTATGACAAAGCTGCTTTAAACATTCATGTATAAGTGAGCTGTTAAGTTATGGTACATAGGATGCACTTCCTAGGTGATACATATTATATTGATTATAATAACATTAGCAACTATGGTCCAGTGCATGTTATATGTCACGTATTGTTAGAGACTAAATGTAAGATATAGTTTCCATGTGTAACTGTATCAAGATAAAATTAAAGTTTCAGCTCAGGCCCAAAACAATAAAATTGTCAGGTCTTCAAGTAAGTGTGAGACCACGTTAGAGAAATGGTCAAATTAGATGAAATGAGGATTATTTCCATGGCTCTGGGGTAAAGATTTCTTCCTAGAGTGAGCTGGCAGCATGCCATGTCTCTACATTGGAAAGTACAGAGATTCAGCTGGACTTCATGGAGGGCTTTATATGCGTTCCCTGTCATTGAAGGACCCTGTGTGATGGTACCTGACCATAGCGGGGAAAGCTAAAGCCAAATTTGGCCAGGCAACACGGGCAAGTGGGAGGCTGCTGTCAGAAAGGAACCACACACTGAGCATGGTAGACCAGGAGTAACCTGGAGTTTCGTCTTGGCCAGGGGGCCCTTCTGGGAGGGTCAGAGGACTCCAATAGTAAGTGTAAGTAGTGGACAACTGGACAACCAGGGCTGAACCTGGAAAAGTGGCCAGGAGTCTGCATTCACATGCATGCTGGAATGTCTGCCTGACCTAGAGAAAAAGCAAATAAAGACTGCGCCCACACTGCTTGACGTTAGGGAGATTAAAACGGCAGCAGTGGATTTGAGGAAGGGGTGTAATAGCAGAGCAGAGAAAGAGACCAAGAGTCAAGTACACCCTCTCCCTGAAGGCATGCAGGCTACCAAATTTAATTACTGAAGAAAGACAAGGTTGTGTAACTTAAAGTTATTGTAGAATTACCTATTACCAAAAATGTAAAGGGAATTGCTTTCCCCACTGGATACATTTTAAATGGGCTGTGGGAGGCAAAAATGAAGTTACAATTTCATTACAATCCTGTGTGTCATTCTTACTCAATGTTTTGTTTACGTGTGAATTATTAGCTCATATAATCCATAGCTTCTAAAATTTGACTGGTTAAATACAAAACTCTTAAGCACAGATATTCATGTGAGAGGCAAGAAATTTACCTATTAGGTGAGAAATTCAGAAGAAAATAATGCTTGCCCCTCAAATTGTCATGAAATCAGCATCACAAACAGTTTGGTGCTGACCTGGCTTGGGAGAAAAAATTCTAGTCATATCTCAAAGAGCAAGATTTTAGAAAGCTCTTTGCAGTAAAAAATTTAAGATGTGAATCTTTTGAGAATTGTTCATTTCATTTCTGAAACTGCCACTGTTCGAGTGTAGGTTCGTATCAGCTAACTGCATGTCTTTCTCTGGAGCTCACTGTTTGTTTTTAAGCAGGAGACATGAAAAATGAGGGTTTGGTATTGAGATGTAACTTGGTCACAGTACAATGATCTCCATCCAGTTATATCACAGAGCTAGCCGAGCCTTAAGAAACCAGAGACAAGGCTTTGAAATGACAATTGCAAGTATAATGAAATAGTCACTCTTTTTACCCAAAGCTTATGAGTAAAGACTTTTTTTTTCCTGGCAGTTTTTCTTTTCTTTTTATCAACCACCAACCAAATAAAAAACTCCACACACACACTCACACTCACAGTTCTGAGGCATATGTGTGTGTATAATATATTTAACAGTTGGGGAAGAAGGTAGCTTTAAATAGAAGTCTGTTTTGGCCAGGTCTACCCTAAACTTTGTACATCCTAGGATTTGGTATTGTCTTTTCTAAAAATGAAAATGAAAAGAGAAGTTCTAGCACATTGCTTATCTGAATGGCAATGCAAGTCAGATTCCAGTAAACTAATTTATTTATATTTAAAATGTGTTCAGTATTTTTCATCCTGCATATATTCTGACCAAGAAAATTCCCAGCAAGTATTTTACATTCCTACTCTCCATGTGAGATAGTTACAAAGGGAATTTTAAGAAATCTTCTGTATGAAGTAGACATGATTATAACCATTTAGAAAAAAAATGTGTGAGAGCATGCATGCCTGTTTCCAATACACTCAGATAGGAAATACTTCAACATGTTTAACTTGAATATTTCTCTGGAAAAAATCTCATATTGCCCTTGTTTCTAGTTTTAATTGCTTTCCTTATGTTTTTAATATTTTCATTAATTTTGTAGTAAAAATAGCTATATGCTGACTTCCAGAAAAAATATTTTCAGGAAACATCGTCACCAGTCAGCATATTTGGTTGAGATACTACAACATTTAACTAGCCAAGAGGTAATAAGTTTGCATTTTTCAATGAGAATTATATAAAATTCAGGGTAAATCATTATATTTATGGATACAATAAATTGGAGAGGCTAAACTCATCATTTTCCAAATGTGTGAATTGAGGTCCAGAGCAGTAAAATGGTAGAGCCTAGAATTCTTTCTGTGTCAAGGTATTGTTCGTTTCCCTGAACCAGGTTGATTATACAATTTGTTTCATTATTGAAGCACTGCTTTGAAATCAATATGGAGGAGCTTGGGTGAATTTTGATAAGCATTTGTCCGTATGCATAATCATTTGACATTAGTTATGTGAAATAGTCGGGTGAGTGTATAACAGTTCCAAAAGTAGAGTTATTTATATTTTAGCAGGAAATGTTCTTTTTAATTTTCTACATTCTTTAGCACTTAGCACTGTCTTGTATAAAATTGATTATCAATTTATATCTGTTGAGTCAAATTAACTTGGACTTAGAAAATGTTTTTCATGTATGGCATGGGATGGAAATCAGTGTTATGAATGATACAGGTTGTAGATAAGGAACCAAACTTAATCAAATCTTCTAATGCATGTGTTCCTTAATAACAGGGTAGCTGGCAGATGCAGTAACTTTTTAACTCACTGATTTGACTTATGTTTAATGGTTTAGGATTACATTAAGTCAATTCATTTGGAGTGCGTGGGCCTAAGGTTATTTTTGTGTGGTGTTTATAGACGATACCTACCCATGGGAAATAGAAGGGTGCACATGTGTGTACACGTGTGCGCACATCCACACACACATAAATATTTTATACTCATCATACTTATGTATAACTTATATACTTATGTCATTCTTATCAAATACTTTATATGCATTGTTTTATTTGAGCCAAAAACAATGTCATTAGCATGTTACCATTGGGGAAACTGAGGCTCAGTCAGATGAAGCAATTAATCTGCCTGATTTCACACAATTAGTAAGATTCAGGATTTTATTTATTTATTTATTTACTTAATTATTTGTTTATTGATTTTTTTAAGGAGGGCACAGCCCACAGTGGCCCATGTGGGGATCGAACCGGCAACCTTGGCGCTACCAGCACCATGCTCTAACCAACTGAGCTAAGCAGCCACCCTAGATTTAGGATTTTAACTGAAGTCCACTCATTTCCAAAGTTCTGTGTGCTCTTTTTCATTGACGTTCTGCTTACAAAATCAAGCAGTTCAGAAGAATTCTATCATATTAATAATCTATTGACAAAGTTGACAGTTTCCAGATATACATGAGCTTAATCTATTCACTAAAAAATCATGGTCAGTCTTAGTCCATGGTAGAACCTGACCTTTAAACATCAAGAACCAACTCGCCTGTAGCTGCAGGTTGACAGGAAGAAGGTATCATAAAAGGACACCCTGCTTGAAAGAATTACCAAAGTATGGTGGTGAATTTTTACAGTTGCTAATCGTGTTATTTAACTCAGTAGCTCATGCCCTATAGGTATGAAACACAATAAAATGACTGTACTCTCAGTATTGTGGTGAGCAAATGGCAAAGACATATTTCCTTGGGATATAATTTTTTTCCTGTGCACAAACAATATCCTCCTTTATTTGAATGAGAACAGATGGATGAAGCCTCAATATAAATACTTATTGTCCATAGTAATGGATGATTTTATGAGACATTCAAATTGGACTTAAACAAGGCTATGAGTTAGTAGATCTGCTTAGTTTGATATTTTTGTTCTGACAATAAGAATTTCTATAAGAAAAGGTGAAACTGAAAGGGCCAGTGCGACCCTTTGAGTGAATTAGTATTCCTATTACATTACCCGGGTGGACAATATTCTCTACCTCTGATGTGACCCTCACAAATTTAATTAAGTGTGATGGCTAGCCAGCATGTAGATTATTTCTGCCATAGTTAAAACTTGAATGTTTTCTGGCTGTGGACAAAGTATTTGTGGAACTTTCTGTTAATTTATGATACTCACCAAAATTGCTAACTTCAGGTGTTAGAGTTGAGAAACAAATTACATTTGTTGTCTTGTTATTACGTAGTTCATGTCTACGTATTAACAGTAACTCAGGAATGTGTCATAGTACTTACTGTATGGTCAAAGTTACTGGAGATGTTTTATAAAGTTTGCTTTTAAAGATTTTTCATTTTAAACGAACTTGATATATAAAAATTAGATCGAGGTTTTATTTTTTAATGGAATTTATTTCTCTCCCCCCTCCCTATGAAATTAGGGATCATATTTCCTAAAGTAAACCTTAAAAAGAACCACATCCAATCCATATAATGAGGTACATTTTTATTACGACATCGACACTTGAATGTTTTCTATTGAAAACCTAATTCTAGTAAGAATTTTTTTTCCTCCTCTGGGCAAATCTTATTCTTCTCAGCATCTTGATGCATAATATTTCACATACATTACTTTTAACTGCATTGGGTGATTCTGAGATATGACATCTTTCTGAACCAAGCCTTCCTACTGTCACAGAAGACACTAAATGGAGCTTTTATCTAAGAACATATTGAGAAGTAGAATGGGGAGGTAGAGGCTGCTTGGAACAGAAGGACTGACGTAAGCATATTGCTTTCTGGTGTTATGGCTCTGGAAAATCAGCCAGTGCTTTACTGTCTCCACTTCCTCATCTATGAAATCTGGTTAACAACACCTTCACTGTGATGACCGACGAGGAACAGATTAGGAGAAGCTTTGTAACCTTCACATTTTACATTATTATTTTGGAAGCATTGACAAAACTTTCTAATGAATGGTACGGTGGAAGGGAAGAGGAATACTAGACAAGAGTTCCTGTACCACAAAGTAAAAGCTACACCGATTCACTGAAGAATAGGATAGAACTGTGTTAAAAACAAACAAACAAACAAACAAACAAACAAACAAAAAGGGGCTTTAGAGCACTGACTACCTGGTGGTCTCTAGTAGAATACACCAGTCATCCCTAGAATGATCTTCCAGATACCTACATGCTTCATTTTCTTACTTCCGTCATGGCTCTGCTCAGTTATGACTTCATCACAGACGCCTCGTCACATGATCCAACATAAAATGACCCATCATTCTCAACCACATCAAGTTTTTTCTTTAGCCTGCTTTGTTTTGCTTTACGATCACATGACATTGATTGTTTATTGTCTTTATCTTATTTGTTTATTGCCACATCCCCAGAAGCTAGTATATGGATGTAAATGAGCACATAAATTAGGAGCAGAATACCTGGGTTCAGTCCTTCCTCACTATAGTAACATGGAAAATCTGTCAATTATTTTTGTATTGCATTTTTCTCATTTGTTAGTCAGGACTGATATAAATTTTATTTTCTCTCAGTAGTTTGAAGAGAAGGAATCTATTATGAGCACCTATTACTAGGCATGCAGTGCTGTAATGTAAGAATCTTCCATAAATTGTCTGAGCCCCATATCAAGCCAATTAATGGATGTTACTATTCCCATTTTACAGATTAAGAAAGCAAGGGCAAAACAGTTTGTGACTTGTAAAATCCAATACAATGAAAGTATGTGAAATAAATATTAACAATATAAGAGCCTTTTTAATACAAAACATATTTATAATCATCAAACTAGCAAAGAAATTAATGAATAGCTATTTTGGATAAAACCATCCTACATTTTGCTGGAGAGAAATGATATCTGGTTAGGTTAGTTTCTCCATTTTTACAATAATCTTAAGCGTGGACAGGAATAAGTAAAACAAAAGTAATCCATTTGGATATATTACCATTGGTGCTATCTGCTGAAAGATTTATGGTTACCACTTTTTATAGAGATCTGTTACAAAACTTGAGAGGAGTAATTCCCTAAACATTTCATTCTTTTTATAATACAATATATTTTTCAGATCCACTTAGTAATTTTTTTCAGCAATGGAATAATTAGGCCAAATTACCACTATTTGATGTTGCTTTGAAATTAATTTCTACTTTGTACATTCTGCATAATTTTAAATCATTAGAGCATGTGTGTGTAGGGTACATATTGTATTCAGGGCACAGACAATCTTTGACAAACATATTGACTTATAGGCCTCTTGTAATACCTTGAAGGCCTTGTGATGTCTATAGCACAAGATCTGGCAAATGTTCAAGAAATTCTTAGATGGAGAATACTTCTTATACCCTTTTTGGCTGATTCAGATACATAAATAAGAGGCCTGGAAATACTTTTAGTCAAAGAAGAGGTCTCAGAAAGCTCTTTTAAAGAGAATTTTCAAGTGTAAGTGGGAGAGAAAATATGAAAAAAGATTCTCTGTAGAAAAGCATTTAAATGACGAGATACCTGAATGAGTCTCTCACAAAGGGCTTATTGAGTAGAAAGAGGAAAATAGTGGCCTTAGTGCACTGAGAAGAAAGGAACGATTTCTCATTCTAAGTGCGTTATACTTCACCTCTCCTTATTGAAAATTTGGAAGAAATAATCATAACTGGGCCTAGAGCCACTTAGTCAAACTGAACAACTAATTCCTATTGTTGTTTGTTTTTCTATACCAAGCCAAAATATTTCATTCTATTGCCCTAAATGGCTTTAGGCCAAGCAAGCAATATGCTAAATGAAAAGTTTGTCATGTGAAAAGATCTTTAAAAGTTAAGCAATTTTCTCATTCTTTATAATTAATTTTAAGAGACCCAGAGAAGATCTTGTTTTAAGTATATTGACAGAAATGAATTATCTTTTAGTTTTGCCTCTCCACTCTTAAAATTATGAAAAGGTTCATTAGAAATGCACATATGATTTCCATTGATTCAATGGAAGAAGGTATTGAGATCCTTTTTAGTTTCTGTGTTACTGATCTTAGTCTGCTAGCCTCGGACATGCTGTTTCAGATCCTCAGGGGCCAGTTTAAATGAAATTGGCCAAGTGAAAATGACAAGAAGAAATGCTTTTTATTCTCCTCTAGAGTTGAAAAAAAAGGTGGTGGGGACATGAGATGAATGAGGAAGAGTATCCGGCATCAGGCAAAGGGTTGGTACAAATACGTTGCTTGATTTTTCTGATGGAACAGATCAGTCATACAAGAAATTTTTGATATCAATCTATTATTTAGTTAATTATTCACTTGACAAAGACAGTGTGAAATAGTATTTAGTAACGATTAAAAAAACCTTTTTTTTTGTGAAATGAAAATGAAGTCAAGATTTGCTATACTGTGTTATATTTATTTAAATACCAGTTCTGATGTTCATTAGAAATTTGCAACTCCATGTACTGAGTGTTAATTAGGAGGAATAAAGTATAGAATAAGGGCAACATAGGACAGGGATGAGTGGAGTGGTGTGTGTGAGTGTGTGTGTGTGTGTGTGTGTGTGTGTGTGTTTGTGTGTGTGTAGGAGAATGTGATTTAAACTATAGTTTTAGAAGAGGGAAGAAGGAACTATATCCAGGTGCATATGAACCTATTTTCTATACGATAATGTATTGAAAGCTTAAATAGATGAAACATGTATTCTAAAGAGACATTTTAACGTAAACCTATCAGCTGGATCCAATCTGTGGACTAATCAATATGTTACTATTATGATTCGAAAGGAAAATATGCTTGGCCAGCAAGCATGCTTTAGAAAATAAAAGCAAACAAAAATGAAAGGAAAGTTCAAAAAAATTTTTTTTCTTATCATACATTGCTTTTTCCACAAGCAGCAGTATCCTAGCAGTTTTTATCTGAAACATTAGCCTGGCCCAGTAGGTGTCAGATTAGATATACATTACTCCATTATCTTGGTATACTACTCTGCATCAAAGGATCTATGGACTTGAAAACTAAAAGGGAAGGAGAATAAATAAAGGATATCTCTTTTCAGTTTTAGAGAAGCACTTTTAACATTAAGAAAAATCAATAACTGGATTGACTGCATTCAGTAGGGAGCATTATTGTTTCCCATAATGTATCTAATGCATATCATTACCAGAGTAATCACATTATTATCTGCCTCTGCCTTGCTGCTTGCTTGGCTAGATAGGAAGCCAGAGCCATTTGTAAAGTAAGGTTTTCTCCTGTTTTGCAAAACTGCTGCAAATTGTATTCTTCCCATATTCTTGATGAGTTGTTTGAACTAGCCAGAACCTCTGAATTCAGATTAAGCGGCTTGGTTTGTTGTGGTGGTTATTATTGTTCCCCTTCCGGATTTCTTTTTGTCTCCAAATTAGTCTCACCTTTAGGAAATGGGACCAATCATTTGTGGTTCATTGTGTTTTTCTGATGTGGAAGCTGGGGTAGCATAAACTACATGTGGGGGTGGGTTTTATGTTTCTGAGGTATCTTTTAAAGCCATTAATTGCAGCGTGATGCTGGAATGTGTTTCAAATAGCGTTGCATTCCAACACTCCAATGCAGGCATCTCAGTCTAAAACCATGAATCTTATCTAGAGACTAGAATATTTAATTTTTCGGTCTCTGATTATAAAGGGGTAAAATGGAGAGACATGGTTAACTTAGTTTAACTCTTTCATTCAGGAGCTTCATGATATTTAACTAGTCAAACTGTGTGAGTGAGCCTTAGTTCTTAGTTGTGCAGTTGGAGTTGTACTAAATTCCATCGTACGTGTTTTTGGTGGAGATTCAAGACAATGCATGTAAGATACCAAGCCAAGTAGAGGTACTCTTCCAAGTGACAGTGAAATAAAAAAGGGTCAGTGGAGCAGAAAGCACTGCCCAGAAGACGACTGAAATGAATACACATGGAAGATATTTTTCCGAGGATTTCTTTATACATTAATACTGAAGTTGCCGATGATGTCTGATTAAACTGATAAACAGTGGGAAAGAGAAATAAAAAGAATGCTTTAAAAATATGAATTTCTCAACGTACAGGATACAATTAGGGCTTCTCAAAAAAGCCCTGAGCGTTGCAGTCTAACTGAGATCATTATGCATTACATAGGAAATAAGGGATATGTGCAGCTGGCCTAATTCATAGGCCTGGAGAATGAGGAAGGAGATAGCATTTTTTGGTAAAATAATTTTTCTCGGGACATATGCTTTTCCCTGGACTTTTGATTCTTCATCTCTCATTTCACTTACACACTAAAAACACCGTTACTTAATGGGAGACTTCAGAGTTTTCTAACCAGAAATATAAGTCTTCTTTCTTTCCTCTTTTCCTCCCTCCCTCTCCCTTCCCTTCTTTCCTTCCTTCCCTCCTTCTTTCCTTCCTTCCTTCCTTCATTCCTTCCTTCCTTCCTTCCATAGGCCAATTCAAGACTATAATTTATTTGACAGAAACTTGAACCTTGGCAAACAAACTACTTTATGCTTACTTGGAATTAATTATTTGGTTACATACAACCACTTGTCCGTTCAGTTTGTGGAAGCAGATTAAGCCATAAAGCTGCCAGTATGTTCCATATCCAATTCTCTTTCCGCATAATGGAAAGGAAAGCAAAGTACTAGGGAATGAAAAACCTCTTTGAATTCAGAATTCAAGTGTATTGCTCAATTTGGAACTGGCAAGGGATGCAGAGGGACAAAGGAAATAGATGTAGAAAATGGATGTTCTAATTTTCCTTCTAGTCCAGATGGAGGCATTTAAAAGAATCGTGCTTTTAGGGTCCCTAGAACAACCAGTGGAACTTGCAATATGTTGACCGGACTTACTGGGTTATGTAGGAAAGGCTTTTACTATGACACTTAACTTTTAATCTATGTTCTGATATAGTTTCATATTTGAGTATATTTATTTATATTATTATATGTTATATATAATTTATATAACTAAAAATGCAACTGTAATAGGAGGACAACTTGCAGTTTCTCAAACAAGTTTGAGAAATATATTAAAATGAAAGTACAGGAGAATATATATGCGTGTATATTTTTACTCGTTTTGTTTAAATTGTTTCCCAGAGGAACATGTTTCAGTATATGTTGTAGCAGGTTGATAGCAAATGATCTTTCAACCCAGAACAAAAATAAAACAAGTAACTCTAATAGCTGATGGTCAGTGAGAAAATTCAATTGTTTAGTCAAGTTTAAAAGTCAGTGTGGCCACTCCAAATTTGACAATAGTTACAAATCAGCAAACTTGAACACATTCTTAAAGATCTGAAATTCTTTCAGTCTAGCACAAATATGTCAGAATATGGGGGGCGGGGAGGGCGTGAATCACAACCTCAAAGAGAATAAGGATGTTTCATAGTAGGTACATAAAACCTACTTAGAAAAAAAAAATGACAAAGGTACCAAATATCTATAACAAAGTTACTGCTGAAAATATGATTTCTTCAGTAATTTGGTCTCAATACTCTCATAATTATGAGTGAAATTTATTTTGTATTTTCCAAATGTATCTAATGCATATCATTCAAGTGGAAGTATCCCCAGAATTAGGAACTCCATTGTTTGAAGGCCTTGTCATCTAAGATTCCCGGAACCAGAGGCCTCAAAAAGCACTGTCATTGTTCAGTGGTTAAGAACTCTAATTTTTGCCACCAGACACATGTATGTCTAAACTCTGACTCAGTCACTCTGCTCTGAAACAAGTAGCTTTTCTTTTTTTCCCCAGAAACTCAGTTTCCTCATTTTTGCAATAGAGATATTCATAGGGCATATTTCATAGTTTTTAATTATCCTTATAGGATAATTATCCTTATAGGATAATTAAAAGATTATAGGATAATTAAAACACTGCACTAATGTTTTGCCTAGAACAGAATAAGCATTGAATATTCCTATTATAGTACAATATGTAATAGCTAATATAGCTATTATGACTCCATGTTTTTATTTGGACTGGCTAACTCATTTGTTAGACTAATACTGAGGTCACAGCCTTACAGATACTCCTATATAGAGTCCACATATTTTTATGAAACATCTACTGTATGAAAGTTACTCTGCTGGTTTTATAAAATAGGAAAATTAACATAACATCATCCCTTTTATTAAGTAGCTTATATTCAAACACGTCTAAAGTGGCTATTCACAAGTAACTGTAATGTCAAGTAAAAAAAACCTTCTCTGGTGTTAAGAAGAAAAAAGGAGATACCTCTGACTTAGTGGAAGGCAATCAGTAAACTATAGATATTATATTTACAATAGTTATTGCTAACGCCAAATCATACTTGCAAAGCTAAACAAATAGGTCTTTTAAAATATAGAAGTATCACAAAGTGATTTATTAAATCTATTAATAGTATTCACGTGAAATCTCTTTTGTTAAAAATAAATAGAAAGGAAAGTGGAAGAAAGACTATTGTAAAAAGTTAAGACTGTATTGTGCTTAAGGCAAGTAGACCTCATTGAGAAGAAATCTATGGCTGATTAAAATATGAGCTGTCCCATTAATCACACAATACATTAGATAATAAATTGTGGTTGTTAACTTGATATGCACCATTGAACATGGAGAAAAATATCACATAGGCAGACAAGTGCACCAATGTATGACAATGTAATAGCTTGTGGATATATTCTTTTTTGTAAATATGTCTGCAGCATATCCAGTGTCTTGCTGAACTGTGCTGTAAAATAAAGTTATTCTTTAAGTCACAGAGATCAATGCTGCAGATTTTTCAACACTGGAAAAAAAATCATACATTTGAATAGAAGAAAGGGGGAGATAGAAATGAACATTTTTTCACTCAGAATGTGTCATTCTAATATTTTGTTCAGTTTTCAAAGGGAGCTCGGAAGATGTTAGATTTAAAAAAAAATTGTTTTGAAAAGAGAAAAACCAATGACATATTCCACTGACAGCTAATTATGTGAACTAATGGCAAGGACCAGTTTAAACCATGATCAAGGATATTTAACTGTCTGTGCTGTGTGGATCTAGGGAGACTATCCTAAAATTGTGCTGATAGCACAAATAGGAAAGAGTAGAAAAAGTGCTACATTCTGTAGGTCAGGCATCATTTTCAATAAAAATAATGATATATTTCTATTAATTTCTAGTAAATATAAAAATTTAACATGTAAATGATTGTTACACATAATTTTGACCTTCTCTTATGTTTCCAACTTGCCTGGCAAAGTAATATATATTCAGCAGCTTACACCAAAGTTTCTCTGTGAAAATTGTATTTGCCTATATTATCCAACATGGAAGCCACTAACCACATGTGGTTATTGAGTAGTTGAAATGGACTAGTGTGAATTGATATGGGCTTTAAGTATAAAATATACACCAGATTCAATGCCTTGACGAAAAAAAAAAGAAGGAAAAGATCTCATTTGGCTATTTAAGGTTTAATAGAATATATCAATTATGCCTGTTTCTTTTTTTATGTTTCTTAATATGGACACTAGAAAATTTAAAATTACAAATGTGATTTGCATTTTTGGCTTGTGTTATATCTGTTGTATAGTGCCATTCTATGGGATTCATGAAATAAACCACTAGTAAAGGAAATAATATTCTGCACCAAGAATCTTGACCTCCTCAGAACTACATTAAAAGGGCTCATATTCTTTCTATAAAACTTGTTTAAGTTGTGTATAAATGGTTGTATAGAAATCATATGACTCAAAATATATGTTTCATTAGAAAAAGACACAAGAAAAATAGACTATAATTACAAATATGTGGAAAGATAACGTTGTATAACCTAAAACACAAAATATCCACTTAGTTACCACTTTGTATCTGAAAGGAAGAGCCTGTCTGATACTGTGATTATAAAGGAAACTCTTCCTCCAGATAGTCTGAGAGTTTGTGGAAAATTTATTTTCTCACTGAAGAATTTTAAATGAAATGAATAGAAATCAATTATACAAGAATCTTTGCCTAAGTCCCTCCATCCATCCCTACAAAAACAAGAGAAAACAAAACAGTACTTCTTCCACAAAAAGACCATATAAATCATATGCTCCTTTTCTTTTCTTTTCTTTTCTTTTTTTTTTAAGGTACGTATTTGTCAACAATTTGATCAATTAAAGGGTAGGTTCATGTGGGGTCATAAGCAAGAACAACACAATAGGTGATTCTCAGGATTTATTGCTTTGGATTATTGCGGTAGCCTTTGCGTTGATAACTTAATAATCTTTATTGCCTGAAAGAATTCATATATATCCCAAAGTAAGCCATTTATGCTTTCTTTTGCATTTTCTAAGATGAGTTCTTCATTTATATTTTTAAAATACTGTGTCTCTTCCAGGAATTATCTCCATATAAATTCAGAGTGCAGTAGTTATTCCCTCAGGCAGGGAGCCACGATATACCAGGAGTCACAATCAGAGATGTATTCTGAAATGTTTATCGTGTGTGTGTGTGTGTGTGTGTGTGTGTGTGTGTGTGTGTGTGTGTCTATGTTTATGTAGGGGTGGTTATTTTTTGAATATGTCTTCTGTGAAGGTGTCTGTCGGAACCATAACTGGGCTTTGGTGTGTAGGCCAGATCTGAGGATTAATCCCCAACAACAGAAAAAAAAAATCCAACTGTTGAAAGTCTGAGGCAGAAACAGCTTGTGAATTTTAAACCTGTGCTGTACGATACGAAAGCCACTTGCCTCATGTAGCTGTTGAAGCATTTAGAATATAGCTAGTGTGATTGAGAAACTGAATTTTTAATTTTACTTAGCTTTACTTACGGTAACTTTAAAGACTGACACTGAATTCAGTGATTGGAAAACTTTTGTGCATGTTCGGAGCAACTTTGGATTTAGTTTTCCACCTGTACATTTTATGATATATAAATGCAGGTCAAGTATTTCCAATCAAATTTCAAATTGAGATATACTGAAAGTATAAAATACAAGCCAGATTTTGAAGACTTGCTACCTAAATAAATAAATAACTCATTAATATTTTATACAAATTACACATTGGAATGATGCTAGTTTGGATATTTGGATTGAAATATATTATTGCAATTCTTTTCACCTGTTTTTCAATGTTTTCTTAATGTGGCTACTGGAAAACTTAAAATATATGTGGGTTACGTTATATTAATACCTCTGTTAGACAGTTCTGTCTAAACCAAAGAGGAAAACACATGGGAATACCCTTGAGATTCCAAAATCGTAAATGGGATATCATGACAAGAATGAGAAACTAATGACACCATAGTAAGAGTAGGTGGCAAATACAAGAGAAGCTGACCTTGAGCTGGCCTTGCTGTGTCGGCAGATGGGTAGCATGTAATGCTTAAACTGGCTTACGGTTTTGAAAACATGACGTTTCAGCTTTTTGTACCTCATAATTAATGACAAATACATTGTTGCTTTAATAATAACAATTTTAATTATATTTATAATTAAATATATTTAAAAGATAAATTAAATCACTTTAATTATGTAATGGTTTTATTTTTAAAAAGTGTGACTGCATTTCCATCTCCTTTTAGCCTCGCACAGGGTATTGAGTACATCGCATGCAGATATTGAAAGGATTTTACCGGAATAAACCTTTAAAACAAAATATACCAGAAGTATAGGACAGGAAAAAGAACGTTCAACTAAAGTTCATTTCCAAGAGTAGAAATTTAATAAAGCATTAATTCGGTCCACTTTGTTATATAAATCTAGTCCATACACGAAGTACTGGATTGAATTACTAAACCATTGGACAGTTTGGAACAAATTGTATTACATTGTGTTCACCATGAAAGTGCCTTCATGTTCAAGTCAAATAGAAGTAAGATGCAAGCTTACTGTAGAAAAACCAGACATACCAACGAAAAAGGAAAAAATAATAATTACTCGTAACCGACACCAGCCAGAAATAATGACTGTAAATTTCCCTTGCATTTTCTTTCTAGGAAAGACAGTTGGTTTTTAGACAGGGTTCAGTGTGTTTTCATAAGTACCGCATCACAAACTCTGTGTTTAATAAATACTTTTCACCCTTTTCTTTGAACTCTCTTTGGACGGTTTTCATAACCCCACCTGAGGTTATCAGTTATGGAAACAATTTAATAAATAATGTCTTGTTGGCCTGAAAGTGTTATTCACATAGATTTCTAAAGTACTAAAGATAAAACCAGGAAGTGTTTTATTCACTAGAAAATCTTGTTGAACATTTTCTGACACTCTTAGTAAGATAAAGAGAGGTGGATGAAAGAAAACATGAATTCTGAATCCTGAAGAGCCTGTGCTTATTAGTACTTTCAGCAGAAATCATGAAGGGCCACCTCATCAGGCAGACTGATGAAGCCTCATTAGGTAAAGGCTTGAAGTGTTTCAAGACTAACGCCTCACAGAAAGCCCTGTAACTGCTCAAAGTGGATGCTAGACAAACATGCCTACCTACTAATGCTGCCCTTTGATTGGAAGGAATTTGTATTTCTTTCCTCTTTAACAGGAAGATGTGCCTGAAAAATCCCTTGGCAATTTTAGCAGCGCTACATCTGGGAATGCAAACCCGAAGAACTGAAGGTAGGCAATCTTGGGGAGATGAAATGGAGAGCAAAGTGTTCTTTGTCTCTTCTTTAGATATTTATTCCTACTCCCTGACTTTCTTTATTGTCCTTTTACTCAGTCTTGCTATTCAACCTGTATTTAGGTAAGAAAAAGAAAAACATGCATCTTGAAGTTAGGAAAAGCAATAGCTTGGTATACTGTTGCAGAACCTCTACCATTTATTGATTTTAAGACCGTTAAGTACCCAAGTACCAATATCTCTACTTGCTTGTCCCTTACCCAACTCATCCTCATAATTAGGGTAACTCAGGGGATATGCTGCGGTTTCTTATCTCTGCGATAATTTCTAGATTTACATCAATGCCCAAAGTTTTGAGAACTCTTAGAAAGTTTGGGATTTATTCAGGTTTCTGATCCAATTGGCAATACTAAGGCAGGCTGTGGGGAATTGTCAACCGAGCTCCCCTGAGGTACACATGGAGGTACCGAGAACTTCCCATAGGTGTCCTTGAATGAGGTTTCACGCTGGGAACCTGTGCACTTGATGTGGGAATTTGGAACCTATTCTAATTCTGACTTAAACTCCATTGAATGTGTTAACTCCAAACAATGTGAAAGTAGCCCTTATTTCATGGCAGTGCTGGGCATCTCTACCTGTGAGAAATTTGAAAGGTGAGGACTAAAGTTAAGGTAGACAATATGACAAAGTCTCTGGGGTAGTATTAAGAATATCGAGGGTATACTCAATTCCAAATAACAGCATTCGTCAATGATCTCATTTACATATTCATACTTTCATCCAACTAATAGTCATCGTTTCTGTGCTAGGTATTCCAATGAACTCTCTGAACACACAGTAGACATGATAGCTGACCTCTTGGAATCAGACATTAATTCATAGTTATATAATTCCCCTAATTCCTATGGAGAAAAAAAAATTAGACAATGATTCAATGTAGTTGGAAGCGCTAATATAATATGGCAGTTCAGGAAAATCATCTTTGAGTAAGTGACAATTAAGCTCATGCAGATTTTTGCAATGTGTTGCTAAATGTTGGGAATATGAGGATAAACAAGGCATTGCCCCTGTCCCTGAGGAAAGAGACATGCAAAAAAGGAATAACAGTCTTCTGTGAAAAGTGCTGTACAGAAGCATATGAGTTGTGGTGGATCTCACAGGGTGTGGGTGATTAATTCTGTCCGACCATCTCAGGACAGTATGAGATGAGATTACTTTAGATGCAGGTTGAGGAAGATTACCAGGCAATCAAGATAGGGCATAATAGAGCAAATAAAGTCTAGAAATAAGAAAAAGTCTAGTGTGTATGGCAAACCCTAAGCAGAGGAGAAGACTTGAAGACAATTGGCTGAAGGTGAGCTTATATAGAGAGCAGGATGATAAAATGGAAGGAATACAAAGTGTTGTGTGATAGAATTGATACTTCTCTTTTAGGAGAGGAGGAACCATTGCAGTATTTTAATTAGACATTTGAAGTCAACTTGTATTTGTAGACTGATCATCTGAGTTTAAAAAGGAAGGATGGATTTGGCTCCTGGAGAGCCTGGACTCAGGGACACTGATTCAGAGGCCATTGCAATAGGTGCTGAGAAAGGACAGGACTTCAACTGTGGCAGTAGCCAGGTACATTTAAAAGATGTTTAGGAATGAAAATCAATGCTAATTGAAGAGTGATTGGCTCTAATAGAGAAGGGGGAGAGAGAGGATTCCAGAATACATTGACATTTCTACATTGTGGGTAATTTATGGTACCCACGGACCCAGTGCTAGCTAGTAGGAAGTTTTCAGGACTTGGGGTGTGAATCCTGGCTCCACCACTTACCAAGTAACCACTTGAAAGAAGTTACCTAACCTCGCCTAGCCTCAGTTTTCTCATCTATACAAAAATGGTTTAAAATAGTTTTGTGGGATTTGTAGAAAGATAGTTATAAAAATGCTTAGAAAAATACATTGTCCATAATCTACATTTAACACATACTCGAGGACACTCTGGATTAAGATAAATTGTATAGAATCAGAAATGGTTTGAGATACTGAGTTCAGTTTTAGGCATGCCAAGTTTGAAGTGGGTATTTTACGTGTAGATGGATATATCTAGTATGTACTCAGAAATAGAGTCAAGGACTTGAGGGATGGTGCAAACAAAAGCCTAAGAATTTGAAGATTAAAATATTTCGGTGATAATTGAAATCCCATGCATGGATGAGCTTCTACCAAGTGTAATGAAGAAAAGATTTGAAGTGAATTATCTGGTGTTCAATATCTAAATAAGTAGGCAAAGAAGAAGGAGAGGAACAAAACCTTGGAAATAAGAACAAAACCTGTCCAGTATAAGATGGGTACTTAGAGAAGGGAACTCTGACAAATCTTAGAACTGACAAGTAACTTTAGGAATGAAGAGACCTCTTTGAGTATAACAACTAAGAGATCACTGACAGCCTTACAGCAGTTTCCATATGGTAGTGAGATGCAGAATGCAGATTGTAGTGATTTCAGGGAACAGGAAATGAAGAAATAGTCATGAGATACAGAATTCTCTGAAAAAGTTTGGCGTGAAGGACTGGGTGTTTGTTAGAAATGGTACAGGATAAGGAAAAGAGACTTTAATTTATAGTAGTAGACATTGAGACTAAAGACCTAGTATTGAGGAAGAGGAGGTAGATAAATGATGTTAGATAAATAATGAAGGAATGTTCTAGAAAAGGCTGCAGGTCAGGAAATATAAATCACAAAAAAAGAGATTTGCCTCACATGGAAGAAGGTACAACCTCTCTTTAAGTCAGAAAGAAAGGAAGGAAAATTAGAGAGACGATTAATAGGGAATATTTGGAAATTGAGAAGCTTCCAGTGTCTACCCAGCTGTTGTTTATATCCTGTTAGTTAACTTTTATTTTGGGGGTTCTAATAACTTTTGTTTTGAGTACTTTAACTAGATTGGCTAACACCTTTTAATGTTATCTCTAGATAAAGTGAATTATTAAATTTTCATTCAACAAAGCAAATTGAAGCCTTACCTCTGTTCTCTTTCCTGAAAGAAACCTTGGAAAATAACTGATTCTTTATAAAGTAGCCCCAAGAATGATGGAGTCTCAAAAATTGCACTGTCTGTGCCAGGGTCTCAGATGATCAGAGATGTTCCGCTAATGAATTGTATATCCTAGGGAAATGTTAGAACTAAACTTCACGCAAGACTGACATTGGGACATTGGAGCATGTGTTAGCTCCTAACATATCATTGCTCCAGTAATACAATGATTTGTATTGTTTCACTATTGCTATAAATGAATTTTTGGTTGAGCATTTGCTTGCTGGAAAGCTGTGTTTTACATATCCTTGTTTTTTTTTGTTAACTGTTAGCTCAAGCTTAAATTTGGATTGTAAGCAATTAATTTTGTATCATGTTTACTTTTGAAAACAGAACTACAAGACCTTTCCTAGTAGGTGAACCCATAGTTTACTTAGATCATGTTCATTTTATCGCATTATAAACACATTCACAACACGAAACAACCAGCCTCTCCTCGTAATGGTGATTCTAGAAATGATTAAGACCACATTCACTCCAATAAATTTTAATTAAATAAATAATATTCTAGGTATTTAAAAACATAATATTCCTGGCTGCTCCTCTCAGCATACTTAGAGTTACAGTGTAATTTTACCATAATGTGGGGATCTTTAGTATTCTATCCTTGGTCTTCATCACTACTTCCCTACCTTGTACCTGGATGATCTCAGTCATATTTCAGGTTCATTACTTATTTTGTTCAAGTGCTTTGAAATATGTTTCATTAGCTTTGATCTTCTTGTTATAGTTGTATAAGTAAATCTAAACATGGATATTTGTTTTTTATACACCAACAGCATCAATACTTGGTATTTTCAAAACTGAACTTGAGCCCTTTTCATCAAACTTACTTGTCTTCCTGTGTTTCCTACTTTAATGAAGGATACAACCAAGCATCCGACACTCATGTTGGAAAGAAATCATAGTTTCACCATCCAAGTAAAAGTGAAAGTCAATGTGTTATATTTCATTCTAGGCTTTTCCCTAAGCATGACATTTATTTTTGATAGTTGTGCTCATACCATGTCTAAATTTCTTTAAAGAACATTGGCAATTCAGGGTCACTTTTTTCTTCCTATGTCAATATTGATAATTTTCTCCTGCTTGTGCACATGGGAACTCCTGATGAGTCTTCTTTGTCAATGGAAGAAGTCTGTCTATTGCCAGCAAAACTGGCTTCCTCAGGCCACAGTGGGAGGTTTCCAGAAGATATACTTTCACCAATATTTTGTTTGAGGAATACATTTGTGAGGGGAGCCCCAGCACCCTCGAAGAGCTCTGATCACTGTAGACCAGACCTCATAGTGGGGACCTCAGCTACTCAATTAGAAAACCTAAATGCTTTGCAAATTCATTTTTAATTCATGATTATTTAGAAATATGACTTTTACTATTTAAATATATGAATTATGTTTTGTCATTTGTTGTTAGTTTTAATTTTATTGTCCATGATCTGAAAATGGTTCTTTATAATTTTGATTCTTTGGAATTTGTTGAAAATTTTTTTGGCCTGTGTATTACATAGCTATGTAAATATGTAATGTTAATCCTAAAATCTTAGAAGCTTAATGAAATAAGTGTCCAAATGAAAGCTTTATGAAATACAAAATAGATGTACCAGATCACAGCCATCTTCAATATTGTAAGATATTTCCGAATATTGACATTCCACCATTAGACAGTGAAGAAAGAGGCTGGAGGATTGTCTCTTTAAGTTTATTCCAGACCTAGAAACAGTTATATCATTTCTGCTCACATTCTATTGGTCAGAATTCAGTTACATAACCACACCTAACTGCAGAGAAGACTGGGAAATGTAGTCTAGTCATATATACAGGAGAAATAGGAATTCAGTTAGAAAATTAGCCAATATCTGTCAAACTAAGCTCATTGTCAATTTTTATAAATGATCCATCTATATTAGAAAGAAAATTAATATAGTACTTGGGGATAGGGTTTAATACAATTAATATTAATAGTTTAAGATTGTTAATTGTGTTCTACAAATCTGTTAACTTTTTCATCTTTAGCTTGATCAGATTCTAAGACAGTGTATTAAACTTTCCCATAATGGTTGTGGAAATCGTCAATATTTTTTTTCCCTTTCTTTATATCAAGGTTATGTTGTTAGTTTCATACAATTGATTGTTGCCATATATATTCCATATATATTCTGGTCTATTTACTACTTTTATCATTGTATAATATCATTCCTTATTCTTGTTAATGCTCTTTGTCTTAAATTCTCTTGTAATTGTTATTAATAATGCAATACCTGCTTTCTTTTGGTTAGGTTTTGCTTGATAGTCAAATTTTTTGCCTATGAATTTTTTTTTAATTAAAATTTATTGTGGTGACAATGTTAGTGAAATTACATAGGTTTCAAGTGTACAATTCTGTAATACATCATCTATATATCACATTGTGTGTTTTCACATTTAGCTTGTCATGTTTTAGGTTTATCTCTTATAAGTAGCTTATGATTAAAATTTAAAATATTTAGTCTAATATTTGAGCTTTTGATTTATGTATTTATTTCATTTTTATTTATTTCAAGTATTATTGTGTTTTCTATTTGCCATGTACCCTGCTTCTTTTTTTCTTATTATTTACTTCTGTTGGATCGATGGAATTTTATTCATCCCTTTTTCTCTCTTTGAAAATGTGTGTATTGTATATTCTTTTCTTCATCCCTTAAGAACAACACTCAAATGTCAAAAATTTCATAACAGAATCTAAAGTTGTCATATGTGCATATGATACATACTATAAGCAACCATTGCTTTTATCTAAATCCTCTTTGATCTTTCATTTATTTGCTCCCCTTTCTAAACACAAATATTTAATTCTCCTTTCCTTTTAAGCACAAAGATTATTTTGTTTATTTTATAGTCAATATTTTAATTACAATACTAATATGTTTTTGATACTGTTTTCTGAAACTTTGGCTTCTTATAATCCTTTCCTACCTCTGTTACATGAACTCGCATGCCACAAAGAGATATAATGATATCCTTAAGAGCTGTGTCACATTCAAGGTATTAAAAAGAAAGTTATTCTCCCTTGTGACATTTTCCTGGGTGTTTCTTTCTTATTTTCCAAGGTATTTTGTTTTCTGTATCCTGGACAGTCTTTTGTATTTCCTGTGACCAAAAGGACAAATAAGCCATGTTATTTATGAGGATTTGTTTAACTTATTTTGAAATATTATAACTAATTTATGAAGGAATTTGAGATTTGACTTTGTAAAGACAATGATATTAGCTAAAAATTCTTATATATTAGAGTTCTCTAGAGGACTAGATTTTTTTTAATACCAAAGAAGCCACCATAACAAGTATTCAAGTGAAGTTTTAGGTTGTTTTGGAATAATTCCAATATAATAATTTACAATTTCTTTAAGAGTCAGTGTCTTAGCTCTCCCTGATAGTTACTGTTTAAAGACTAGTGGTTTTGCAATGATTAAGTTCTTTTTTTATTAAAATAATAATTGTTTATTTTTCTGCACTGTCTTAGAAGTTCTTACAAAGGCACTAGGACAAGAAAATAAAATATTTGTTATAAATTGTAGAAAAGAAAATATAAAACATTTGTTTTGTAATAAAATTGAAAACATAGAAAATACAGGAGATTTTAGTTTAAAAAACAAAATTAAGAAACAACTTTGTTAAGTGATTGGATACAGGATGACTATCCAGTCAATAAGTACTGTGTTTCCCCGAAAATAAGACCTAGCCAGAAAATCAGCTCTAATGCGTCTTTTGGAGCAAAAATTAATATAAGACCCAGTCTTATTTTACATAATATAAGACCGGATATAATATAATATAATATAATATAATATAATATAATATAATATAATATAATATAATACTGGGTCTTATAATAATTTTTGCTCCAAAAGATGCATTAGAGCTGATTGACTGGCTAGGTCTTATTTTCGGGGGAAACACGGTCTTTATGTTACATAGGTATTAAAGCCTTGAAGTAGAAATAAACGGGTAGATAGATAGCTAACATAACACCTTAAGTATTCAAAGACAAAGGATGGTTTGGGAAAAATAATACTTATATGTGCAAGTGATATGATAGAGTTCAGGACCTCTTGTAAATTGACAAGACAAAGACTACTCAAATTAAAATTAGTAGAGTATATGAATAGGTAATTCACTCTAGGGCCTTTCAAATGGCACTGAATTATTGGAAAGGATGTTGATGCATGAGCAGATAAAATAAAAGTAGATTAATTATCGTATTTATCAGATTGGCAAAACTTAAAAGATATGTACAATCTGTTGCTTGTGGGGATGTGGCAATCATGGACCGTTGGTTAGTATTGGTATACTTGTAAATTATTACATCTTTTTATCATATTTATTACATGTCAAAGTACATGTAACTTACACTTCAGGTATCCCAATTCTGTAACACTATCTCTTATAAAAGAAGTTATCACCAAGTAGGGGTATGTCTGTACAGGTGTTTGTTGCAGCATTATTTATAGTGACAAAAAAAAAATGAAATGAAGAGAGTATTCAAAGTAGAGGAATACTGGAATAAGTATGATACCACCACAGCATGGTGTTGTGTACAACGATCAAAAAGAGTGACTAGACTAATACCAGTTGGCTTAAAATAATTTCCACAAAATATTTAAGTGTGAAAATCAACATACATTAAATTCTGCATAATTTTTAATTGCAAAAGAATTGCGTGTAGAAATATATGTGTATGTATGTGTGGTATATGTTCACTTATAACTATTTAGATTTGGGTAAAATAATGAAAGACGTATCCTAACTTATTCACCTAGGTTTTCTAGAGCGGAGTGATGAGAATGGGGTAGATAGAACTAGAAATTTAAAAGGCTGCACTAAACCAAACAAGCACAAAAACACACAAAACCTAGCAACTATGTCATCACATTTATATAAGATAACAATTTAATTACTACCATGAATGAAGTTAATGTGTCTCAAGATTTTTTGGTGCGATGAGCTTTAAATTATTGGGAAATATTAGGTGCCAACAATACTCTTATTGGGAATTTTTAACATGAAGTTCAAATTTAGCAACTGAACGATACCAGTATTCAGGTCTGCCCCAAGTACATTCCCATTCATTAAATATGTCATTAATATAGCAGCAGCAACAGGCAAGTACTCAAGGATCTACAGAGGGTGAAACATTTGCACAGATTTCTACCCACCACTGAAGCAGGACTCTTAAAAACTATTCCCCTGCTACTAAACAGTGGTTATATTTTGAAATAAGCATCCAGAATAAAAGGAAACAAAATAGAGTGGAAAGCTCATGTATTTTAGACTTAGTTAGTCTTCAGTTTTATTCTAATCTTTGCTACTACTATCTGTAACTAAGAATGTGCTGTGACAAGAAATCCACATTATTACCTCTCCTTTAATCTATTTATCATATACGTGTGTGTGTGTGTGTGTGTGTGTGTGTGTGTGTGTGTGTGTATAGCTGTAAGTACCAATCAGATGGTTTGGATAAGCACAGGTCAGCCAGAGGAGTTTGGCATAGCAAAGATTAGTAACTACTGTATATAACCTTGAGTTAGTAGATATTTTCCTGTTCCCTCATCTCCAACATGAAGAAAATAACAATATTACAAGGTTATTGTGAGAATTCAATTAGGTGAGAGGTGTAAAGTACTAATTAGGGTACTATATACATAAAAAATGTTCAGTAGAAGTAAAAGAATCATACATTAATATTCAATTCAGTCATGGAGCATAGAGTTAGGGAAAAAATGGTTAGTAAAACCTCAACTCCTCAGAGCTACTATTTTGGACATTGTGATATGTGTGTATGATATGAAGATTAAATATTATGTATTATCAAAGAAAATTGTCCACAATGAAAAGATAGAAATAATGAAAATATAGACATAAAAAGCAGCCTTAGAAATTTAAAGGTTATTCCAATTACAACCATTAATGAGAGTTACCAACCATGCGTTCTTTATTAATTCATACAGCGTATCATTTTTTTATGTGCATTTCAGCATACCAGCATTACTTTCTGTACAACTCCAGGTAACTAATTTGCCCTGTCATTGCTTCCATGGCTTCTGGATATCAATAAGGATCTTTACTAGAGAAACTGTAAGTTCTATTTCAGTTTTAAAATACTGTGACTTTACGACCACAAAGGAGCTTACTCCCCAGTTTTCTACTTTGAGTCAACACTTAAGAGAATCATGGAAGACCTCCTGTCTCTGTCTATGTATTTATTTTCTGATTCCAAAATCTTCTTTTTCCTTCTTTTCATCTGGCATCTCCATTAATTCTTCAAGTTTCTGCTCCAAGTATTTCTTTAATGACCTTCGTAATTGCCTTCATTTTCTTCCGATGAGTAACACAAATATAGAATCTAGAGTAGATAAACAAGATAATTCCAATTCAATATTAGTAGCCCCACTCTTTATAACAATCATCCAGTTGTTTTTCATTCCTTTTCTGGATAACTCTTCAAAAGTTTCCTCATACTTCAATTATACCTCCTCCATTTTCCTTGTTTCAAATTTCATACCATCAAACTTCCATTCACTGCATTCCTGTCACTATCATATCCCAAAGTTTGAAATGACTTCTTTCCCTTTATTTCCATTGGAAGGAATGAGAAACCTGGGCAGTCTCTTTGCCAAAGGAATGCTTGACCCAGTGTTTGTTTGGAGGAAGGAAAACTCACAGTAACAGAGCACTTCCCAAAATCACAGCTTCTGCGAGCAATATCAGAAATAGTGCAATTTCTCGATTTTCAGTCTTCCTTGAATCCTCGTCTGGAAAGGGAAAGGAAACAAAATAAAATAAGTTTTGGAGAAGAAAAATAGTAAATTGAGAACTTTATCCATAATAGAATATTCTTTTTAACCTCAAACTATTTGCTCTGTTCACCACTTCTATTACTGTTTTCTAATTAGTGTGATCTTTATTATTCTTAGAACCCTTGGCTCTACAAAACGATTGCCCTTACTGCCCCTAGCCCAATTTCTCTACCTTTAATCCAGCTTTTCTATTTCTCAGTCCTTCAGGTGGTTCAGTGCCCAGTAATTCATACTGGTACAAATTTTGCACAACATTTTCGCTTTTATTTATAACATTAACATGACCTGCATAGAAGATGCTCAACAAATATTTGTTGAATAAATCAATGAAGAGCTCATACCTTGACCCCTGACCCCTCAAAATACCACACCACAATCTTCGTTACCTCCACAATACTCTCCTTTGAAGCACTGAGTGGTGATGCGAAGACAGGTCCAACAATCCAAGGTGGGACCTTCAGTCACGACTGATAAAGAAAGACAGTTGGAGGGGGCCATAGCATGGAATTTCCTTAGCTCAGACATCAAGGATGGATTACGTCTCAGGCATTTCCAGGACTGTTAATGTTACCTTGTTGTGAATTCCTTCTTCCGGTAGCAATCAAGTTTTCTGATGGGCAAAACTTGCTGTAATTTAAGTCAGATCTCAGGAGAAGTGGGACAAAATGATGCCCTAGCTTACACTGGTATTTTGGGTTGCAAGCTATATACTTTAGGAGGCCTCTGAGCATCTCCAAAATCTGTGAAGTGTCTGAGATCTCAAACTAGATTTTGTTGTCTGATATCATTGACATTCCTCCTTGGAACCACAACTCTAGGTTCTCAGTGTGACAGGTGGAAGAGATAGGGAAATACAGAACAAAGGATCTGGGAACATACGACCTGAAACCTCAAGGCGTCATGTGTACTGTACTCACCACAATCTTCAGAACACGCTAAAAGGGAATCAGAAAGTTCTAATGAGCTCAGAATCAACGTAGAGTTAGTTATAGTTAAACCCAAGTAATCTTTATTTGGTTACTCATTAAGTTCCAGCCACCCCTCTACCCATCCTATCTCACTCTAATATGAAACCACATTCCTCCTCTCACCCTTCATTTCTTATTTCTTTCACATAATTTCAGTGTTATTAGATAGCCATCTTTTATTACCAACTTCAGAGAAGTTCTTTAATATTCCTTTCAGTTTGGATTCCAAGTTTTGGCGGACATCGAGAAGCTTGCCTTGAAGTATTAAAGCACCTAAGATGGGAGTGGAAGGGACATCATAAAATAAGGGTGGCCCTTCCTTTCAAAATTTAGTTCAAATTGTTTTGTCTTGTTTTCCCCAAAGAACTTTCCTCATACGCGCTTGCGCAATACAATCTTTTACCATTGAAACAGTACCTCACCTTTCCATGTTTCATTGCCCAGTTTATAAAGTTCGTTCTTCAGCCATGTTCTCAAACTGACAACCTTTTGAACAGCTAGAGGAGAGAGGTAAAGTTACACGTGGGGAAATAATTACATCTGCGAAGGAACTTATGTAGACTCAGCTGCTCTCTTTCCTGCCTCCCTTTCCCCTTTTCCCCTCAAAACTCTCAGGGACTCACGCTTCCCTCACCCAACACCCGCAGCATCTTCTTCCTGTGGGAGACCTTGAAGCTTAAATTGATCATCTCCTTAATCTGCCGTTCAAGAAGATGTGTTCGGCCAGGGACCTCTGAGGGTACCAGATTTGCCAGCAAGGACTTAATATGCTCTACGAATTTAGGGTCACATTCCAAGCAGGCTGTGACCCCACGGAAGGCTGCCAGGGATAGCGGCAGGAGCAGGCACAACCATAAATCTCCCATTTCCTTGCCACAGCAGCCCCAGCTCCCACAGCACGTTGTCCTGGCAACTAGTTCACCTAGTTCCCTTTGCTTCAGAAATCCAGGCATAAGAGCCTTGTCCTGGATAGTCTGTCTCCACCTTCCCCTCCATTTCCATCCCACTTCCAGGCAATTTCATTTTTTAAGTATCTTCACTTATTTTCTGACTTTTCCCCTTCATTCCAGAGAGAAGGAACTACCAACTGGGGAGTAGATACTTGAGTTCTGAGTGTAGAACACAAAGAGAGAGAAAGTGTTGAGCTCACACAAGCAGAGTTCCGTATAGGGAGATATGTTAGAAAAAGTGTTTCTTTCGGTCTCTGCCTTACTTGTGTTTTTAGTAAAGTCCCACACCCACCCTTACCACTGGGGTCATATCTCAAGGAAGAGATACATAGAACCTTAGAGTCTGCTTAACCAAAATTCTGTTTCTATGGAGGAGATAAGAAAAGCCCAGAATATTGAGTTTCTTCGGGTCCCAGTCCCTGATGGTAGCAGTATTATTGAGAATTAGCAATGGGTGTCTATATATAATTTATAGCATTGATAATAATAATTTTAATATAATTGACAATTTCTCAAAAATTTTAGGCTAGGCTACCCTTGTAAGGTGATTTCTCTAGCCATGCTATGTAACCTTTTTAATATCATTCTTCTTATAGAGAGTCTAGAGCAAGGAGAAAAGAAACAACCGTTGAGGAATATATGAGTGAGAATCCAATAACACTCAAGGTTCTTTAGCAGG
Source organism: Rhinolophus ferrumequinum (assembly GCF_004115265.2). NCBI lineage: Eukaryota > Metazoa > Chordata > Mammalia > Chiroptera > Rhinolophidae > Rhinolophus > Rhinolophus ferrumequinum. Next base: position 16,133,131 of record NC_046295.1, on the reverse strand, counting down.
TTTATCTTGAAAGTACTGCATGATGAAGTATGTGACATATAAGAAAATAACCACAGTTATTGTGGGCTGACCTCTTAGGGCACCTACATGGAAGGTGGCCAAATAGACATGTGTTTCCTTCAGCTTAAGGCTTTTGGAATAAAAATGTTGTTTGATATTTGAAGAAATTAAGGTTGCTTTGCAGACTTTTTAGAGCAGTTACCTGTTTTATAATATATTGCTTGTATGATGGAACCTCCTGGAAATTAGGAAACTGGAATCCTAAAACTTGAGTGGTAGAATTTAAACCTAAGATATGGGAGAGTCACGTATTAGAAGGTTGTGAGGGAAGTTCAAAGAACTACCATTAATTCTGTACCTACTATGTGCCAGACATGTGTTAAACACTTCAGATAGATTATTGCAAGTATGACACAGCAATACTTTGAGAGATTGTCTCTGGGATAATACAGAAAATGTTCTCTTGGAATTTGACAAATCAGAAGATGGAGGGGGGATTCAAATCCTTTGATGCTCTGAAATTGGAACCTCTCCGCTCTGATTTTATTTTCCCTTGGCTAAATGATCTCATCTTTAGATGATACCCCAAAGGATTTTTACATTCTGAGGTGTGAAGGTACATGATAATAGGATTAAATTATCTCTGGAAATGAAAGCTGTAGACGAACACGGCTTAGAAACTTGGCAGGCAAGTAGGCAGGTATAAGGAAAAACTGTTCTTCTAGAGAAATATACATTGTAGATGAGATGTTTTCCCGTTAATATATGGATTGTACAGTTGAAAGAGAATGCTCTGCCATGTGACTGAAAAATTCTATTCCATGGCACATTATCTTGATCCAGACCAAATGGCCCATCTACCATTTTTTATCTCTGTCTCACCCTTCCAGAAATCCAAGAATTTTAGGATGAGAGAAAAAGTAATTTAACTTTTGGATAGTCTTGGGAAGAGTGGAAATATCAAGCCATTTCCTACAAAGACAGATAGAGCTTATAATTGAAGGGAATATATAAAAGGGCAAATAATGGAGGAAAAATCACTCTTGTGGAGTAAACAGATAACAACAGAGTGTACTAATTGTAGAGGCAGAGGTACACATAGAGGTCTATGGCAAAACAGAACAGCATGAGTCTGCAGGAATCTTTTATAGAGAAGCTGGATCCGGGAAAGTAAAACAACAGCCAGTGAATCTATGGTCATGAATGACAACCCAGTAATGTTTAGGAGCCTTTAAGAGAAGCATTCTGAAAAGTACTGATGAGAAAATATATAACGTATAAGAAAGTAACCCCAACTGTCACGAACTAGTCCTTTGAATTTCATAAATGTAAAATGTTTGGGCTTTGGAAAAGAAGAGCTGTTTGGAAATTGATTAATAATGTAATGATCATATTACTTGATTAAAATAATAATACTTATGTGGGAGGCTAATACCCAAATCCTTCATTGATCATGCTAACATGTGGTTTGGATTGGCATGGAGGGGATATGATTTATAGTCAGTGTGAAACTGCAGAATAGCTAACTGAACTCTTTATGTACTTAAAGTAGCACATGCATTCATAATATTATACCAAATATACATTTACTCATTTGTGGTTCTTACACAGATAAGATACTCATGGATAGTATTGTATACTTGTATGTCTTTGTCCTCCAAGACAATTAGCGCTAACAATTAGAGGCCTCCCTTTTAAGGGCTAGAATCGGTTGTTTGCAGCATTTGGCCTTTGTTACAAATTGTATAATGCACTGAGGTTTGAAATCTAAGGAACAATTTTCATAATGAAGAGCAAGAAGCTTCTTATAGTAATTTTCCGTTATTCTGTGGTAGAACTGCTTCCCAGAGCCACACGAAAAGTAAAAATAATGAATCTTTCTGGCTCCCGCTTCTGTAGCTTTTTTTCTCATGGGTCATCTGTTCCCGCTGAGCCTTGCTGCCTTGCTTTCCATCCCTATCATTTCGCAGTATTCCGTAGAAGTTTGGCCAATAATCCAGATACCTCTTGTAGTCAAGGTGAGCTTAATGAGGTTAGCCTCCTCCCTGACTAATCTGAGACTAGGAAGCCATTACTTGCTCTTTGGTCATGTTATAAGCTGTCTGTGTAGGCGGCATAATAATTAGTTATAAATGGTGAAATGATTACTATATGCCAGATACTGCCAATGTGAAATAACTTGAACGTTCTCTATATACCTGTCCATTTATATTCCATGGTCATTAAGGTAATTTCTCTATCCATATCCCATTCATCATGGAGGAAAAGTCATAAGGTTGAAGCCTGGAAGATTTTGAAGGCATCTTTATCTGGAGATCAAACTAAAAGAAAAGCCGGTCCCATCAGTAGGGATTGTGGGAAGAACAAGGGGAGAGGAATAATGGAAGCAGAAGATGTGTGTCACAAACCTCTTCTGTCTAGCGTATGGTCCCAGAACGGACAATATATTAGATATGTTAGATAGGTTAGAGGAAATACTGAGGGAAGTGCCCTCCATCCTTTGGGAGCACCGAATACTATACCAGTTATTCACATATGGACAACGGTACCCGAGGAAAAGTGTTAACATGTCATGATTGGCTAATATAAGACACTCCTGAGTCAGTGCAAATTCCGTGGTATGGAAGGACCAATATGCTTCCACTGGCTACTGGGCAAGGATATGCAACTGAACTCAGGATCTGACTGGGAAACTTCCCAGTTTGTATCATCAAGGCTTCAGGTAAAGGGACCCTGTCTGAGAGCTGGATAGCAAACCTCAAGTCCAGGAAAGGAAATGTCTGCAGCAATCCCCAGATTACTGATGGGACCAAATTGTCAGTAAAGACCACCAGACCCTGATGACATAGAGAGAACAGGCCCAATGTGCTCCACATGCAGAGTTTCCCAGAAAACACCACGAGAAGAGTCAGAGATGGGATGGTACCAACCTCACCTTAGAAGACACAAACATATGTACTGTCAACAAATAAAACAAATATTCTCAAAGTTAAAAAGAAAAAGTGGGTTTTATGCAAGGGAACACACATCAGTAAAGAAATTCACTGCATAATTCACTGAGGAAGAAAGGGCAGGGATTTTAAAAACTAGAAAGAGTTCATGATGGTTATGCTGTACCAAATTGCCATTTTAGCATGCTAGATAAGATAGAGTGAGTCCATAGTTAGACTCATAGTTAAAACATCCCTCTAGTTCCAGCCATGTTGCAGATGTGAGATCTCATTCCTTTTTATAGCTGAGTAATCTTCCATTTTGTATACGAGTATGTACACTTTTTTTTCCATTCCTCTATTGATGAACACTTGGCTTACTTCCATATCTTGGCTATTGTAAATAATGCTTCAATGAACATATGGATGCATATGTCTTTCGAATTAATGTTTTTTAGTTTCTTTTGCTAAATATTCAGGAGTGAAATTGCTGGGTCTTTAGGCCCAAGAGAGGTCTAGCATCCCAGAGTTATTCAAGTTCATAGTTCCTTTTCATTTTCAGAAGATTAGCACCAGTGGAGTGAAACATAATTTTCATATCTCCTACACAAGTGCTTCTGTTAAGTACAAAAGTTTCCTCTCCGTGCTATACACCATGGACCCCCTTCAACCATGGGGGGAGGTCCATGAGTTAACACAGGCCCTCTCTCCCCATTCCTATATCCCATTGTGTAAAGAAGCAGGGAAGGGGAAAGAAATGTGAAAGAATTATTTTTCCAGAAGGAATTTAGTTATCTAAAGAAAGTGTTTAAATTATTGGATGGGATTAAATTTATCAGATTGTGCTGTCACTGCTTTTTTTTGTCTTCCCAGTAAGGTGAGAAATTAGGTGTCTAGAGAAAGCTCAGACCAATTATAGAATATGAAGAAGTAATGTCTCCTTTGAATATCTGAGTAGTGTTAATAAATGTGTGACCTTGCAACATAAACACTGTAATTTTTAGTTCTCAGCACACACCTGCATTACTATTTCTACTTTATAAAATACAAACCTAATTTTCAGAGACAGTAAGGGATGTGTTGAAGCTCACACACATTGTAAGGGAAAGATTTGGGGTTGTAGCACAAATTTGTCTGCCTTCCAAGTCTGTGTGTTTCCTCCCAAGTCCAGGTTACTGATGGGACCAGTAACTTCTTGAGTAGAGTTAATCCAATTTACAATCGTCATTGCCTCCAATTAGCAAAGATAGGGACCCTCAAGGAAATTATTTTTGTGAGAAAAGAAAAATGATTTGTTATTTCCCTTTTTAAATAAGTGCAATCCATTTTAAATAATTGTAAAATGTAAAACAAATTTTAAAAAATGGAGTCTATAATACAAACATCTTTTAAAAAATTTCTCAATTATAGTTGACATTCAATATTATTTTATATTAGTTTCAGGTGTACAGCATAGTGGTTAGACTGTCTTTACCCCAATGTATATTCATTCTTCCTTTGTCATAGATTAAATGACCATATAGGTATGGATTTATTTCTCGGCTCTCTATTCTGTACCATTGATTTATGTGTCTGTTTTTTGCCAGTGCCATGCTGTCTTAATTACTATAGCCTTGATATCAGGTAACCTGATACATCCCAGTTTGTTCTTCTTCCTCAGGATTGCTGTGGTTATTCGAGGTCTTTTGTGGTTCCATACATATAATTTTAGGATTATTTGTTCCAATTCTGTGAAAAAATGACATTGGTATTTTGACAGGGATTGCACTGAATTTATAGATTGCTTTGGGTAGAATGGACATTTTAATGATGTTAATTCTTCCTTCCTATCCATGAGCATGGTATATGCTTCCATTTATTTGTATCTTCTTTAATTTCTTTCTTCAGTGTCTTATAGTTTTCCAAGTATAGGTCTTTTACCTCCTTGGTTAAATTTACTCCTAAGTATTTATTTTTTATTGTTGATGCAATTGTAAATGGATTGTTTTCTTACTTTCTCTTTCTGATAGTTCATTTTTGGTGTGTAGAAATGCAACCAATTTATGAATATTAATTTTGTGTCCTATTTTACTGAATTCATTTATCAGTTCTAATAGTTTTTTGGTGCAATCTTTAGCATTCTCTCTATATAGTATCATGTCATCTCCAACTAATGACAATTTTACTTCTTCCTTTCTAATTTGGATGCCTTTTAATTTCTTGTCTGATTGCTGTGCCTAGGACTTCCAATAATGTTGAATAAAAGTGGTGAAATTGTACATCCTTTTCTTATTCCTGATCTTACAGAAAATGCTTTTAGCTTTTCCCCACTGAGTATGATATTAGCTGTGGGTTTATCATATATGGCTTTTATTATGTTGCGGTATGCTCCCTCTGTTCCTACTTTACTGAGAATTTTTGTCAAAGAGATTCTGGATTTTGTCAAATGCTTATTCTGCATCTATTGATATGATCGTATGATTTTTATCCTTCATTGTGTTTATTGATATGCAGATTTTGAACCAACCTTGCATCCCAGGAATAAATCCTCCTTGATCATGGCATATGATCTTTTTAATGTATTGCTGAATTCAGTATGCTAATATTTTGTTGAGGATATTTGCATCTATGTTCATCAGGAATACCAGCCTATAGTTTTCTTATTTTGTAATGTCTTTGTCTGGTTTTGGAATCAGGGTAATGGTGGCTTCAGAAAATGATCTTGAGAGCCTTCATTGTCTTGAATTTTTTGAAATAGTTTGAGAAGTATAGGTGTTAATTCTTCTTTGAATATTTGGGAAATTCAACTGTGAAGCCATCTGGTCCAGGACTTTTGTTTGTTGATATTTTTTTAAATTACTGATTCGATTTTGTTTGTAGTAATTGGTCTGTTCAGATTTTTTTCCTTCTTGGTTAAGTATTGGAAGATTGTATGTTTCTAGGAATTTATCCATTTCTTCCAGGTTTTCAAAATTTTTGGCATATCATTGTTCATAGTGTTTTCTCATAATCCTTTATATTTCTGTGGTGAGCGTTGTCACTTTTCCCATTTCATTTCTGATTTTATTTATTTGGGTCTCTGTCTTTTTTTCTTGAGAGTATGGTTAAAGGTTTATCAATTTTGTTTATCTTGTGAAAGAACCAGCTCTTGGTTTCCTTGATCTTTGTTTTTTGTTTTTAATTTTTTTAAAAAACTCTATTTCATGTATTTCTGCTCTGATTTTTATTATTTTCTTCCTTCTACTATCTTTGGGCTTTGTTTGCTGTGTTTTTCTTTTTCTTTCTAGTTTCTTTAAGTGTACAGTTAGATCGTTTATTGGAGATTTTGTTTGTTTGTTGAGATAGGCCTCTATTGCTTTGAATTTCCCTCTTAGGACTGTTTTTGTTCTGTCCCATAGATTTTGGGTCATTGTGTTTTCATTTTCATTTGTCTCAAGGTATCTTTTGGTTTCTTCCTTGATCTCATTGTTAATCCACTCATTATTTGGTAGCATGTTATTCAGCCTCTACATGTTTGTGTGTTTTTCAGTTTTTTGCTTATAATTTATTTCTAGTTTCTCACCATGGTGATTGGAGAAGACATTTGATATTATTTCAGTTTTGTTAAATTTATTGATACTTGTTTTATGGCCTAATATGGTGTATCTTAGAAAATGTTTCATGTGCACTTGAAAAGAATGTATATTCTGCTGCTTTGGGGTGAAACGCTCTAAAAATATCAATTAAATCCATCTAATCTAGTGTGTCATTTAAGGCTGCTGTTTTCTTGTTGACTTTCTGACTGAGAGACCTATCCATTGGTGTTGATGTGATAGTAAAGTCTCCTACTATGATCACATTACTGTAAATCTCTTCCTTAATTTTCTTCAATATTTGCTTTATATATTTAGGTGCTCCTATGTTGGGTACATATATGTTTACAAAGGTTATATCCTCTTATCGGATTGATCCCTTTATCACTATGTAATGTTCTTCTTTGCCTCTAGTTATAGGCTTTGTTTCTAAAGTCTATTATGCCTGATTTGCTACCCCAGCTTTTTTTTTTTTTTCATTTCGATTCGCATGCTATATCTTTTTCCACTTGTTTACTTTCAGTCTCTATTTGTCTTTCAACCTGAGATGGTCTCTTGTAGACAGCATATGTATGGGTCTTATTTTCTTATCCATTCAACTACCCTATATCTTATGATTGAAGCATTTAATCCATTTACATTTAAAGTGATTATTGATAGATACATAGTTATTGTCATTTTTTTACTCATATTTATGTTCTTTTTTCCTCCTTCTTTTAAAGAAGTCCCTTAACATTTCTTGTAATACTGGTTTGGTGGTGATGAATTCCTGTAGCTTTTTTCTTCTTCTTTTGTCTGGGAAGCTCTTTATCTGTCTTTCAATTTTAAATGATAGCCTTTCTAGGTAGAGTAATCTTGGTTGAGGTCCTTTCTTTTCATCACTTTGCCACTTCCTTCTGGCCTTCAAAGTTTCTGTTGAGAAATCAGATGATAGTCTTATGGGAGTCCTCTTGTAAGTAACTGGTTATTTTTCTTGCTGCTTTTAGGATTCTCTTTATCTTAAAACTTTGCCATTTTAATTATTATGTGTCTTGGTGTGGGCTTCTTTGGGTTCATCTTGTTTGGGACTCACTGCACTTCCTGGACTTGTATGTCTATTTTCTTCACCAGGTTAGGGAAGTTTTCTGTCATTATTCCTTCAAATAAGTTTTTAACCCCTTGCTCTCTCTCTTCTCTTGGTACCCCTACGATGCGAATGTTGTCCTATTTGATGTTGTCCCAGAGGTCCCTTAAACTATCTTCAGTTTTATTGATTTTTTTTTTTCTATTCTTATTGGGTGGTTTTTTTGCTACCTTGTCTTCTAAATTGCTGATTCAACCCTCTGCTTCATCTAATCTGCTGTTGATTCCTTCTAATTTATTCTTCACTTCACTTATATTCTTTATGTCTGACTAGTCCTCTTTCTTATGGTTTCTATGTCCTTCTTTTTTTTTTCCCCTTGCTCTCTCTTTGTTGAAATTGTCACTAAATTCCTTGAGCATGCTTATAATCAGTATTTTGAACTCTGTCTCTGGCAGGTTGGTTGCCTCCATTTCATTTAGTTCTTTTTCTGGAATATTCTCCTGTTCTTTTATTTGGGACTTATTTCTTTATTTCCTCATTTTGGCTGCCTCTCTGTGTTGGTTTCTATGTATTAGGTAGATTTGCTATGTCTCCCAGTCTCATCCAGGTGGCCTGACATAGTAGGTGCCCTGTGGCACCCAGGAACCCAGTCTCCCTGATCATCTGTGCCAGATATTCCTTGTGTGTCCCTTGTGTGGATATTGTGTGTTGTTCTTGTAGTTGAAGCTTGATTGCTTTTGGCATGTCAGTAGGTGGGACTGAGCCTCAGGCTGACTGGCTATAAGGATTGGCAATGCCCACATTGTACAAGCTACTGTGTGGGACCTGAGTCCATGGAGCGGTATTCTCTCCAGCAGGCTCTGGTGCCTGCTGTAACTACCCTTTGGGTGTGCCACTTGTGCCACTTGTGGGGCTAATCAGGTGGTGCTCTGTTGTGGTCTGAAGCCAGCCTTTCAGTGTTTTGTTCCTGAAGCTTCTTGGGAGGGGCTCCTGTGCAGGCCAAGATCAGCTGCTGCTTGTGACCAGTCCTGGTATGAGCTACATACTAATCTGGGGTTGGTCACTTACTGTGCTGCACCTGAGGCATGTGGGTCAGGCCACACTGCTAACACAGCCTCGCTACCACCAACTCTGGGCCTAGCACAGCTCAGCAAAAGGCTCAGGTCACCCCAAAGCCTGCTTCCACCTGCTGGCTGCCCATAAGTCTCAGCCACTAAAAGAGCCTCCTGCATTACGTGAGTTGGGTGAGGCTGTGTTTCTTGGATTCACTGGGGTGGGGCAAGTAGTATTCACCAGCTTAATGCAGATTCAGGTTTGATGCCAGTGCTGAGCCTGGGGCCACTCAGCAAAAGGCTCAGAGCATACTGAGGCCAGCTGGCATCTGCCTGGGACCCAAAGACCCACAAGAATTGTGCAAGAAAGACTGCAGCATGGTATGGAGCTGGCTAACCTCCACCAAAAGTGCCTCCAGTGGTGTGTGAGCTAAGGCAAGATGTTTGCTGCCAAAAGAGCATCCTGTGATTGTGGGAGGTCTCAACGCAGGAAATATGGTGCCTGCCCAACTACTTCACAAGAGGAAGGATCGATACAGAGACAATTGTGGCTGTCCCTCCAGCTCTTGCCCTGAAGCCATACAACTTAGTCTCTCCCTGTATGTCTCTGGCCCCTCCTGAGTTGCCATCCCTTCACTAAAGCCCAGGGCGAGTGCCTGGGACTGAATGAGTCTCTGCAATGGCCCTTTAAGAGGATGCCTGGGTTTCCAGCAGCCTCCTATCTCACCCAGATGGATGGAGTCCCCACTTTTTTTCACAACCAGATTTTTTGGGGGGCTCTTCTTTCTAACACCAGTGCTCTGGTCTGCGGATTCTGGTGTGGGGCTGGGACCCTTTGCTCCTTGGGGGGTACCCTCTTGTTTCTCAACTGTCACATGTGAGTGTGATGTCAGCCTGTTTCGTGTCTCTGCTCCTACTATCAGTTTTGACGTGGCTTCTTCTATGTTTTTAGTTGTAGGACTTTGGTTCAGCTAAACTTCAGGTGATTCTCAATGATGATTGTTCTGTAGTTTAGTTGTAATTTAAATGTGGTCATGGGAGGAGGCAATCACAGCATTTACCTGATCCTCTATCTTGCTCAGACTCTCCCAAACATTTTTTAATATTTCTCCCCACACCCAATTCTTTTTTCTTTCACCCTCAATTACTTATATAGAGGATGTGAAGAACATATATGTTCAACTGTAGCTTGTTTGCCTCTCAGTTGAATTTCTCAATTTTATTTAATATTGTGTATAAAAACTCATCAATATTAATGTGATTTACTGTAAATAAATACCAGGAAAACGTAGCATTACTTCTTTTCTCCCTTCAAAGGAAATTAAAACAATCAAAAGAACACAATAGCCAAAAACAACAAGTAATATCATTCAACATATGCTCTGTGTCAAGTAGTATTTCTCATATTTTTTAGATGCATGATCTTATAAAATCCTCATGCTAAGTGATTGTTTCTGTCATTCCTATTTAGAGATGAGTAAACTGACACTGACTGGTTCAGTACTTTGTTCCAGATCACAGAGCTCTCAGGTGGTAGAGCTTGTGTTCTTAATCCTGTTTTAACTGATTTCTTGCTTATATTCTTTTAACTACTAAGTTCTCTTATATCCTTTATTAGCTTCCACTCCCCCCCACCAAAAAAAAAAAACACACAAAAAACCTAACCAAACAAACCCACACTCTATCTCAATGTCTAATGAATTATCATATTTCTTAAAAACTAACACTTAATGGGTGAGGCATTGTAGACTAATATACTTGAATTACACTGAGTTTTAATTCTGATTCCCATAGGAATAAGTTTATCTTCAAAGTATAGAGTCAAGTGGGAAACTCTTAATTGAATTTGAACTTCATGGTCACTACCCTTTAAAAATGAATCTTATTATTAATGATTTTGTTACATTATACTATCTTTCATTAATATACATTTTTACATTTAGACCTTACTCTATTTGTAGAATACTATTTTTTGTCTTGAAATGACTGAATTTCTTCTTGTTTTATTTTTTTCTAATATGCTTAGTAAATATTTTCTGCTTAAATAAAATCTCTTTTCAACACTACGGCTAGATTATTGATCAGTTTCTTGGGAATTTAATCAAATTCTGTTATATCTTGTAAGGTCTTCTGAAAAAGGGTTTCAACAAAATTTACTATGTACTTATTTACAACCTAATGACAATAAGAGGAAACTGAATGGGTCAACTGTGAGGCAAGAAGGTTTCAATTCAGTGGAAGAAAGAAAGTCTTGGTGGATTGGGTTATTGACTTTAACTCTTGGAATAAGCTACTAAGAAGGTGTGGAGTCTCCATTCCTGAAGATTAGTGGTCACCACTTAGTGTTGGGTGGCATTACCTAGGGGTTTAGGCTTAGTTGAATGGCATTCTTCCAACTTGATGCCACTGCTATAATATACAGATAATAATAACTTGAAAAGTATGTTTCATATTAATTTTTCCTTACATTTACTACAAATTGAACAACAGATATATATTCCATTTCTTTTTCAAAGAATGAAAGTTGTGGTATTACATATACTAGACCATAAAAGAGTTTGTCGATTGCCATAATCTATAAATTATTGCCATTTTTAGCGTAAATATAATCACCAACGTAGATTCTAGAAACCACCCTAAATCTATTTCTTAAGTGGTAAATGGAAATTTTAAAGAAAAATATAAAATGTTTTTCAGTTGCAGCTATTTGAGAATTTTACCATTTCATTTTCTTTCCCCGGAGCTGTGAGAAAAGACCTTGACTAAGTGTACATTGAGTACTTTTCATTTATACCAGGTTTAGCTCTATGTCTAAAGGGCATATGTGATAAATTGGTCATACATTATCTCATTTTCAGTCTGAAGTTTATGAGCTCCCATAAAACAATTACCATATATGCCTTTTGCAATAAATGGGCAAACAAAGTAGTTGCAAACAATATGGAAAAGTCAATAATTACTTTTAGATTTCCAAATGTAGCAGAGACACTGTAGCTTTCTTTTATTTTCAAAAGAGATGGTTTCTTTATTAGAAATATGAAAGCATGTTAATTCATTACTGTGTGGATTTTCTTTTTCCAAAGCTAGTCGAAGGCCTAATTTATGTGCAAGACTGAAAGCTGTTTAAACGGATAATATGCCTCCTTCATGAGAAATACCACCCCTTTATGCTCCATTAAATTCAGACGTTGACTCTCTAAGCTATGTACCAATTATTTCTTTCCAGAAACAGCCACACAGTTTTTTCCACAAAGGACAACAGATTATTGCAGGCTGCTATTAATCTCCACATAGTCCACAAAATACACAGGACACTAGAGAGAAAACAGTCGAGTAGCTATTTTAACATTTGAGAAAATTCTATATGGAGAGGAAATAAAAAGATAATGCTTGTCTATCTGCTATTCCTAAATTATATTAAATCTCAAAAAAAAAAATAGAAAAAGTAATGAATCTGCTGACGTTGAATCAGTGCCTGTGGATGAACACAGATGGATCTTAATCTGCTTGATCTGTTTTCTCCATCATGTACTCGTATGGTTGACCACTGTAAAGTCCTATTGGTGTTCCACTAGTTGGATGGTGGAGTGAGTAAAATGCCTATTAACATCCTAAAGGTGTTCTTTCATGATACAGCATTGTTTGGTACATGATAATGGGCCCATTCTCATACTAAAAACTAGAGAAATATACTAGTAGCTCAGTATGACGTGTCATAGACTAGAATTTAATATAGTGGCTGTGGATCATTTTGAGAGTTACGAGTCACTCTAAGAGCAGAACTGTTTTATAAAATTGTGGGCACCTATTTGTCCACATATCAAAATCCAAAGAGAATTTTAATAGTGAGAAACCAGTAACTAATTATTTATGTAAAAATTTTTGCTTTTTTCATTCATTCAGTCAAAAGTATTTGAATTCCTATTGTTTAACTGTCATTCAACAACTATTCATTGAACGTTTGTCAATAGTATTAATAAAAGGAGGCTGAGGACAGAAATGCCTCTGCCTTCATAATGCTTGCAATCAAGTATTATAGTACTGATATTTTAATGTAAATAGTTTTTCTTTTATGTGCTCTAGTGGCATTTTTTTTGTGTTCCTCCCTCCTCCCCGCCCTCCCTCTTTCTTTCCTTCCTTCCTTCCCTCTTCCCTTCCTTCCTGTATCTGTCTTTATAAATTAGAAGTTTCCTTTTTTTTTCTAGATGGGGATTTCACTTCATTCTCTCCAAGTGAAAAAACACTTAGGTGGCCTGGTCCACAGATAATAGCGATAGGTTTGGACTAGCATAAGCCAGTCAGTATATTTCATTCCCCCAGAAATTGCATCAAGTATGGGTATATAAACCAATCATAGTTGATGAGGTACTGGCAAGTACTAGTGGGAGGTTTTGGGGAAAAGCGTTTCCTCCTCCTTCTTCAGGAACTACCAGAGAGAACTTCGACTGTCCCCAAAGACTTGGTGACATAAAATATTAACAATGAACTGCGAATGCCAGAGAGGAGTTAGAGCTGGCGCTTAACTGCCTCGTGAGAGCTGATTGTACAACCCACTCTGCATTCAGTGACAGCACATCAGTAGTTGTGCTGAAATGGCCATGTTATTGGGAGTATTTATACCAATTCTAAAACTAAAGGTTCTCCCTCTCTCTCTCTCTGTCTCTCTCTCTGTCTCTCTCTCTGTCTCTCTCTCTCTCTCTCTTTTTCTCTCTCTCTCTCTCTTTGTCTCTCTCTCTCAATCTCTCTCCCTCTTTCCTCTTTCTCTCTTTGAGAGGTTGCTGCAGAGAGTCCATAATGTGGATACAACATGAGGACAATAGAGTAGAGAAACTGGGTCTTGGTGATATAATTTAACTATTAGATCAAGCTTTACTGGAAAACTACCCTACTCCTAAAGTTTTCAGTTATGTGAGTGTATAACATCTCCACAAAATAACAAAGAAAACTCTCATGGTCAATGTACATTTTTTGAAGGTAGAACATTCTAAATTAGCATTACTCAAAGTATGTTCTTAGGTGCTATAATTGAGGTTTCAAAAAAAGGGAATATATGCACTTGGAATCTTAAGAGAGGGATTGACAAATTTGAATATGCAACTCAGCTTCTCAAGGTACATCTGGTGGGCTTAGGGGGTTGAAAATTTTGGGAAGAAAACAGTTTAATTGTTGAAGACATGTATTGCCTACAGAGGTAAAGGTTAAATAATTACACAAAATGTGGTCTTTACCTAAGTACTGAATTCACTGATTAGACCTACTCCAGTAACATTTGCAATATATATTTGCTAAGTATTTCTCCAGTAAAATTTGTAAAACCACATCTGCAATTCTGTACTGGTCACTAGCCATCTAGGAAGTAAGACTAAGAGCTGTGATGAAAGGGAAAAAAAATTCCAAAATAACAGTGTGGTCAAATTAAAACTCCTGTTTTAATATGACCAGAAAGCAGGGAAGTCGATTGATTCTATGGAACCTAAAATAAAGTATTTAATGAGTCTCAATAGTGAACAAATAACTTCTACAATATTTTTCCTAATTTATTAAAAGTCAAAAGTACAGAAAGTATACTTAAACTGTGATAAACAAATAAATCATTAATAGAGAAACATTAGTGTACTTTGTAAAGCTAATTTTTGTACAATTTTTTGTTGTTGTATGTGTGTCAATTTATTGACATTATTAGCAGGGGAGTTAGATCTTAACTATTTAATGAAGTCCTGATATGTAGCAGAGATTTTTAGAAGTACTGTGCATTTCATTTGCATGGCAACCTCATGGATGCAGGTGTTATATTCTTCATTTATTAAGTAAAGAAATTGGACCTTCAAAAGGAAAAATAACTTGTCATAGATTATTTGTCCTGTGAGGGCAAGAGTTTGAGTCCATCTCCAATGTCTATACTTAGCTGCATTAGATCACATTGATTATATATCTTGATGCATATTTAATTTTAGCCCAATCAAAGGTTAAAAGGATTCAAGAGGGATGAAACTAAAGGGGGGAAGTATTTTCAGTTTTGTTTAGATAATGGAGGATATGAAACAGAGGGCAAACCACTGGGATGATTGAACTAATTCTAACCCATAACCAAGTTGAGTTATAAAATTACATTTGATGACAGTACTTAACGTGAATCTAGAAGCTTATCCTCTGACCTGGATTAGAACTTGGAAAATATTGGTAGGGTAGAAGAAAAGCCCAAAATACATGGCGAGACTTATAAGATCTTTAATGTGTGGAATAAATAGGGATTTTTTTTTTGTTAGGATGAAATAATCAAGTACTTCTATTTCATAGCATCAGACAGATCAGTTAGAGAGACAGAGGAATTTGGAAAAGCAGAATTGTCTCTTCGAAATGGCCTTTAAAGTACTAGCTGTATGACCTTGGACAAGTCAGTTAACCCTTAGAGTCCTAAGGTTTGGCATCTGAACATAGGGATAATGAAATATACCTCATAAGGTCATTGTAAGGATTAAATGAGAGGATAACGAGCTAACTCCCTAATACTTGTCAAATATAAACATTCATTTGTTGTTGTTAATGGTGTTGCTATTACAAATAAAACAAAGTGTTTTTCCTGGCTTTCTCATTCAGTAGCTGTAGATCTTGCGCTAATCATTGGGTCTAAGTCTTAGTTTTTTTTGTTTGTTTTCTTTTCATTTGTAAAAATGTTTCTAATATACTATCATGCTGATCTGGAAGTTCTGTGTTTTTAGAATTAAACTGAACAATGAACATAAAAGCACTTTATAAAACATAAATTGAGGAGTGATGTCTTTATGGTGTCCTCACTACAAAATTCTGTGGATCTTCTCAGTCCACATTTTTTGGCTTCTCTTTGTCTTAAATAGCATAATTAACTTTTTCTCAATTTTCTTTGTTCATCTCCTCTTTTCCCATGCAGTTCTTTTTATTTTCCTTTGTGGAATGTACTTTCTTTCTTGACCTTTTAATAATAAATGTTCCACAAGGCTCCTCTCAACCCTCTACCACCGGTATCTAACTCTGCTTAATCTCTACTACTTCTACTACTTTGACTTCTAAATACCTATCTGTAGCCTAACTCTGGACTCGAATACTCTCGTTTTAAAGTGAAATTTACCAAATGGAGCTTGTCAAAGACTAAATGGTTAATGATTGTCAAAATATATTGAATAAATTTAATAAAGCTCTATCCAACCCCATTGTTACTCTAAATATTGATAAAGAAATAACTTAGCTATAGTATCAGACACCATTAAAATGATGTATTTCTCTCAATTCTTGGCTTTAGGCTTTTGCGAGAAATAAGTAGACTCAGAGGACAAACTGAGCAAAGTTAGCCCAGTTCATTGATGGCAGAGATCATTCTTGCATTTAATTGATCACATCCTCCTCTTCCTCATCTTGTACACGAAATATTTATTTAGCGTTAATTGTGTGTAGAGTACTAAGTTTTCTGAAGGAACGGAGAGGTGATCCTAGGGTGTGAAGAAGATCATTTTTAGTTTCTAGTTGTTCACATATTTTAAGCCCTATCCTTACTCTTTGCCTTGACTTTAGCTTTGGGGTTATCATAAATGGGAGTTACATTGGAAAGTAAGAGCCCCTTTGTAAATATTCAATTTGATAAATAATCTCGTGTCTGATTTGAAGTCAGTCTGAAAGAAGAAAAAAGTTAACTCCATCAAGTGAAAATTGACACACAAGTCTGAATTGAAAAAGTAATTTTCTTCTAAATTAGATGATAACTCTTCTTTGGGAGATAATTACTTACCATTTGGAAACTGCCAATTTTATGCAAGGTCATAATAAGAAATACATAAAAGTTAGAGTGACATACTAATCACTGACCTGTCTAGTACACTAGATTCTTATTTTACTTTATATATTTAAAGCATTGAAATGTAGTTTTCTACTAGTTTCCTTATTTCAGGCTATAAAACACCTCAGACAGAAAGAATGACAAAATTGCCTCACAGAAGCCATCCGATTGATTTAAATTTTGAATTCCAAATGAGAGAGAGTGTCCACCATTGCTTCAATAAATACATACATATTGCATTCCTATACTCTTTTGGTGAGAATATTGTATTTAAACTACTTTTAATTTTTTTAGTAATTGGTAGTATATTACAAAAGAAATGTAAGATTATTTAAAGAAAAGAAACCACCGTCAAAATATGACCAAAAATTATTTGGGATTGTTAGGTAGAAAATAAAGGTTTACTGCTGCACTTGATACTGAAAAATTATCAATATGGGGAAAACTGAGGGGCTGAGATAAGAGCAAGGTCACAGGTAATCATTGGTCGATTCAGAATAATGAATCTACTATGTATAATTTCTTAGTGACTGGGAAAATCAGTTATAATATTAGGTCTTATATCTTATTTAATATTCTTTACAATTCTGTGAAGAAGTTATTTAAAATTTCAATTTTTGCAGATAAATGTTAATTTACGAATGTTAAGATGCTTTCTCATGACTGTGTGGTTGGTATACAACACGGACAAGATTGAAATCCAGATCCGTCTGATCCCTGGGCCCATGTTCTTTCCACTGTCCTATGCTGTCATCCCATTACCTCCCTACAGAGTGAAGCAACATTATTAAAATATCCTATATATTGTGATGTGAGTTAACACTAACTAGTGATTTTTTTTAAGTTACGGAAATTAATTTTGTGCTAATCCACTTAAATTCCTCTGTCTTCCTATGGTCCAGGTCATGTATTTATGGGACAGATGGTGTGAGCTGAGGTCATGAAAGAATAATGACTCACCCATGTGAGGATTATTAAGATGTTATGAGCTAAAAGAATCAGTTCATTCTTAACTAAGTTTATGAGCATGAAAAAACTAATTTGTACACTCATATTTTTTCTTAAATGTACTTATAGAAATATGTATTCTTCTTATTATTATTTTTACCTTTCTACTTAATACAAGTTTAGTATTGAATGCTAGGATTGTTTTAATGACAGATATATACACACACACAAACACGAACTATTAAGTGCGCTTACACGGTGGAAAGCTCGCAAATTTAATTGTCCTACTTTTGTGTGTGCGCATGTGTATGTGTATATGTTCATTTATACTAATAGGATGTATAGCTTAAGAAACATATTACCATAGTTAATTTACTCACTGGTCTAACATACTCATTTACTTCCTATAATACAGCTGGTGTTGAGCTAGGTTCTGGGGATATATCAGTGAGTGAAATAGACAAAACTCTCATCACAGGTTACACACCAAAAAAGGATAAGAACTGGGTTTTAGAAGAGCACAGGAACCTGGCTTTTAATGGGTGCAGAAGGGAATTTTTTCATGATAGAAATCAATTTGAGCTAAGATATGAAAGGTGTATAGGAGTTAATTAAGGTAAAGAATTTTGAGAGAATGTTCCAGATGCAGAAGGAAGTAGGTGCAAAGGCCCTGAAGCAAGAATAGTAAGAATAGTATAATTAATTCAAGGAACTGAAAAAAGTCTGATTGAATCAAGGCAGAGAGTGATAGGAAAGAATTCACAGAAAGAGATAAGTTCCAAACAACACAAAACCCTACAGGACAGGTTAAACATTTTGGCTTTAGCCTCAGAGTAGGGAATATCCATTGAAATAGTTTAAGCAGCAGCTGATCTGATCAGATTTATGTTTGAAAAGGTCACTCAAGCTTTAAGGGTGCCGGAGTGTATGGAGGGAAAACAGTAAGCTTTCAAACAATAGTGAAGGTGAAAGAAAGTGTTAGATTGGACCAGGGGTGTGGGAATGGAGGCAATGAAAGTGGCTGAATGGATTTTAGATTTTGTAACTATTACTTCGGCTTTGTCATTTCAAATAGTAAAATTAGATTTTGTGTGTGTGTCTTGAGGAAAAACGAAAACAAAAAAAAGATATGGAGTACATTGGAGATTTTCCCAAAGGAATAGGAGAAAAACTCTACAGAGCATAGTTGAACTGGCAGTCAAATGAGGTGGAGGAAGAATGAAGTTGTTTTTCATTGCACCTTATGATAGGTTACCAGTTAAAGATTGTTCACAGAGGTGGGTAATATTGAAGGTTGACCAGGTTTAGATAAGAAGATTTTGAAGCAGTATAGTACAGTGTTTAAGAAATTGATCTTTACCCAGGAGGCCTGGGTTTAATTCTTGGGTCTGAGCCTTGTTAGTTGTATGGACTCAGACAATTTATTTATATTCTTTGTGCTTATTTTCCTTATCTATGAAATAAGAAGTGTCATGATGATAATATTACCTAATTTACTGAGACCATAATGTGACAGAGGACAGTAGCTTAATAAGTTAATATTATTACTATGAGTCATTTGGATGGGTTGAATTTTAGGGTTCTTTAAGACATCCAGATATTGTGTTTCCCCGAAAATAAGACCTAGCCGGACAATCATCTCTAATGCGTCTTTTGGAGCAAAAATTAATATGACCCAGTATTATTATATTATATTATATTACATTACATTATATTATATTATATTAAAGACCCGGTCTTATACTAAAATAAGACTGGGTCTTATATTAATTTTTGCTCCAAAAGACGCATTAGAGCTGATTGTCTGGCTAGTTCGTATTTTCGGAGAAACAGGATGTTGAGTAAGCATTTATACATATGGATCTGGAGTTCAGTGGAAAGTTCAGGACTGCAGATAAATTTAGGAGTCAATAGTGTTTAGATGGTAATTGAAATCATAGGAGGAGATGAGTTTGCCCTCTGAGAAAAATATAGAATGAAAACAGAAAAGAAAGTAACACTTAAGTCTGAGGAGCACTATAATTTAAATGGCTGGGTAAGAGAAGATGGGCCTTAAAAAGAGATGAAGGAAAATTAACCAGATGGCTAGGAAGAAAATTTAGAAAAAACTTTATATTATATACATCAAGGAAATAAATATATGCGAAAAGTAAGACAATGGTTACTATTGTTCAATGTAAGTCATATGAGACAAAAATTGAAAGGTGGCTGTTGAATTTAATTGTAAAGTCAAGGATGATCTCAACAAAGGGTTATTTCTATGGAATTATAGGATGAGATGAGTGTAGTGAATTGAAAAATTATTTGGAGGCAAATAAATGAAAACTAAAAGAGACAGACTCTTTTAAAAGTTTAATTGAAAGAAAAAGAGAGAGATTTCAAGGTGGTGGAATAGGTAAATGCTATGCCTGCTTCCTCCCAGTATCACATTAAAATTACAGCTAAATCATAGAATAGTCAACTTCAAGAACCATCTGAAGAGACTAGCTGAACAGAACACCTCTAACTAAGGATATAAAAAAGAGGCCATATGGAGACTGGTAAGAGGGGTGGAGATGCAAAAAGGGCTGACCCCAAATCCATAGGTAGTGGTTGAGCATTGGGAGGGACATCTCTGTGGAGGAGATCCCCCCTTGAAGACTGAAGGGTCCCAGCCTCACAACGGGCTCCCGAGCTGAGAGGTCCTGTGCTGGGAAGAGGAGTCCCCACAACATCTGGCTTTGAAAATCAGTGAGGATTCTGTCTGTCCCTGTGAGACAGAAGGCAGTTGTAAACACAGACTTCCTCTTAAAGGAAGCCTTTGCAGACTTACTCACTTGCAAGCACTTTTCCTTGGCTTGGGCAGATGGGCACAATTCAAGAGGCACCAGAGACATACAGGAAAAGATTGAGTTGTGTGGCTACTGGATGAGGGCTAGAAGGACAGCCGCCATTATTCCTGTAGGGAGCCTACCTCAGTTGTAGCCTACAGTGGGGCTCCATCTTTCCTGTGTTGACCCCTCCCCCCACATGGCCAAATCTGAGACAGCATTGGCCTGGTGAACTCCACCCAAGCCCCACCCTCGTGATTCCCTGGGACCTCACTCTACCCAGCTCATTCCGCTTTGCAAGGGCACTCTCAGCTCCTGGGTGGCCAGCCCCACACTGCAAGCTGTCAGAGTCTTTTCCAGCAGCACATGGACTGAGCAGCCTCTGCAGCCATCTGGGAAACTTTCTGTTGTAGGGAGTCAACCCCAGTTCACGCTGTAGCCTTTCTTGGACAGCTCTCATGGATCTATAAGCCTAAAGTGGGAAGAGGCTAGCCCCAGTATTCTCTGGGCATTGTGCAGAGTAGCCACAGGCATGGCACTGGTGCAGGAAGTGAATCTGCATTAATTTTGTGTACACCATCTGCCCCATGCCAGTGACTCCCTGGAATCCTGCCCTGCCCAACTAGTGTAGCATTGCTGGGTGTACTGTCATCACCAGGACAACCAGACTGGCTTGTGCTCCTAAGGAGGCTCTTTCAGTGGCTAAGCCTTAAAGGCCTAGGGGTGCCACCCTCAGTTCACAGTGATGCCATCCCCACATGTCTTCAGGTCCAGCACAGGCAGCAACCAAATGCATATAGCTTTGTAGATCTTACCAGGTAGCCATGGGCTGGTCATAGGCAAGGCTGAAATTGGCCTGCATGGGACACCCTCCTAAGAGGCACCGGAAGCAACACACCCAGCAACACCAGAGCACCACTTGATTAACCCCACAAGTGGCACACACAAA
The DNA here is from genome assembly GCF_004115265.2 of Rhinolophus ferrumequinum. Lineage (NCBI taxonomy): Eukaryota > Metazoa > Chordata > Mammalia > Chiroptera > Rhinolophidae > Rhinolophus > Rhinolophus ferrumequinum. Next base: position 16,112,021 of record NC_046295.1, on the reverse strand, counting down.
GGGTTGTCTCAATGGGCACAAGAGCCTGTGGGGTGAATCCCTCTCTGCGGGGTCAGCCCCGACACAGCAACTCATACACTGTTGAAATAACCAATCCTCAGTCAGTCAGCCTGGGAGTCAATCCCACCTACTGATGTGCTAAAAGCAATCAAGGCTCACATACAATAGAAGAACACACACTGCGCACTCAAGGTACACTTCTGGAACACACACACAGGAGACTAAGGCAGACTGAGCCATTGGACTATGAAGGTCATATACTGCATAAGGCCACCCAGTAAAGACTGAGAGACACAGGAAATCTACCTAATACATAGGAGCCAACACAGAGAGGTAGCCAGAATGAGGAAACAAAGAAACATGTCTCAAAACAACAGGAGAAACCTCCGGAAATTGAACTAAATGAAATGGTGGCAACCAACCTACCAGGGACAGAGTTTAAAACACTGTTTATAAGAATGCTTAAAGAACTTAGAATTTCAACGAAGGACATAGAAACCACAAAAAAGAACCAATCAAAAATACGTACAATATCTGAAATGAAGAATACACCAGAAGGAATCAACAGATCAGATGAAGTAGAGGATCGAATTAGCGATTTAGAACACAAGGTAGTAGAAAACACCCAATTGGAACAACAAAAAGAAAAAAGAATATAAAAAAAATACAAAGATAGTTTAAGGGACCTGTGGGACAACATCAAGCATAACAACAATTGAAGCATAGAAGTCCAGAAGGAGAAGAGAAAGAACCAGGGATTGAGAAACTATTTGAAGAAATAATTGAAAACTTATTCATTATGATTTTGTACCAACTGTATAAACAGTTAACCAAGTTTACTATTTGGAAGTGCTGAAAAGGCTGTGTGAAAAAGTTAGACGACCTGAACTTTTCATGAATAGTTCATGGGTTTTGCATCACAACAATGCACCAGCTCACACGGCACTGTCTGTGAGGGAGTTTTTAGCCAGTAAACAAATAACTGTATTGGAACACCCTCCCTACTCACCTGATCTGGCCCCCAATGGCTTCTTTCTTTACCCAAAGAGAAAGGAAATATTGAAAGGAAGACATTTTGATGACATTTAGGATATCAAGGGTAATACAAGGACAACTCCGATGGCCATTCCAGAAAAAGAGTTCCAAAATTGCTTTGAAGGGTGGACTAGGTGCTGGCATTGGTGCATATCTTCCCAAGGGGAGTACTTTGAAGGTGACCGTAGTGATATTCAACAATGAGGTGTGTAGCACTTTTTCTAGGATGAGTTTTTGAACATAATTGTCTGACCTTGTACATAATTTTCAAGTGCACATGGAACATTTTCCAAGATAGTCCACATATTAAACCACGAAAAAAGTCTCAGTAAATTCAAGAAGATTGAAATCTTATGAAGCATCCTCTCCGACCATAATTATATGAAACTAGAAATCAATGACAAAAAAAAAATCAAAAAAACACAAAGACATGGAGGCTAAATAAAATGCCACTAAACAATGAATGAGATCAAGGAAGAAATCAAAAGATACTTTGAGACAAGTGAAAATGAAAACATGACTCAAAATCTATGGACTCAACAAAAACAGTCCTAAGTAGGAAAGTCATAGCAATACGGCAATACTACCTCAAAAAACAAGAAAAATCTCAAATAAACAATCCAACTTTACATTTAAGAGAACTGGAAAAAGAGCAGCAAACAAAGCCCAAAGTGAGTAGAAGGAAGGAAATAATAAAGATCAAAGTGGAAATAACCAAAATAAAGGTTAAAAAAAAAAATCAATGAAACCAAGAGCTGGTTCTTTGAAAAGATAAATAAAATTGATAAACGTTTAACCATACTTTTATGAAAAAGAGAGAGAGGGCCCAAATACATAAAATCAGAAATAAAATGAAAGAGGAGAAGTGACAGCAGACACCACAGATATACAAAAATAATTTAAGAAAGTACTATGAGCAATCATATGCCAACAAATTGGACTATCTGGAAGAAATGGATAAATTCCTAGAAGCATACAATCTTGCAAGGCTGAATGAAGAAGAAACAGAAAATCTGAATAGACTAATTACTACTAATGAAATTGAATCAGTAATGAACAAGCTCCCAACAAACAAAAAGTTGTGGACTGCATGGCTTCACAGGTGAATGTCTTACTAAACCTTCAAAGAATTAACATCCATTCTCCTCAAACTGTTTTTAAAAATTCAAGATGAGGGAAGGCTCTCAAGCTCATTCCATGAGGCCACCATTACCCTGATTCCCAAACCTGACAAAGACATTACAAAAAACAAAAACTATAGTCTGATATCCCTGATGAACACAGATGTAAAGATCCTCAACAAAATATTAGCAAACCTAATTTACCAATATATTAGAAAGATACACCACGATCAAGTGGGATTTATTTTTGGGAGGCAAGGTTGGTTCAACATCTACAGATCAGTTAATGGGATAAACCACGCATAACAAAATTTAAAATAAAAATCATAAGATTGTATTAATAGATGCAGGAAAAGCATTTGACAAAATCTAGCATCCATTTATGATGGAAAATAAATCTTTTACTAGAGATATTTTCATGCGGCTACTCTAGAAATATTTCTGGGTAACCTCTTGCTTTGTGTCATGTAGTAGCTTTGAGCCTGTATATGGTAGAGTCCATTGCACCTCACTAGGTCTGATAATATGTTTTTAGATCTTCAACAATCATTCCCTTAAACAGTTGTGAATGGAGAATGGGAAGAACAGGGGTGCGGACTCTGTGCGAGCCTAATTCCAATATTTAAGCTGCACGAGTGTTTCAGTATACCAACAAATTACAGAGTGATAGGAACAAAGGAAGTGTTTCATGCTGATCTACACATAATTCTCGATAACAGCTGGATCTTGCTGCCTTTACCTAATTTATTTCTCTTTTATTCTCACCGTTTCCCTCTAGCACTCAGTAATGGAGTAGTTGAAGCAATAGGTATCTCAAGAAATAGAGTATTGTTTATTCACCTATTCCTTTATTTCATATATTTCAATGACTACCTATTGGGCCAGGTAATGCACAAGCTATTGGGAATCCAAATATCAAAGACACAGTTAATGCATTCAAGTTGATTACAATTTAGTAGAGAGAGACAGGAAAAAAAGCAGAAAATTATAATAAATAGTGATAAGTGGGAATATAGCATAGTTAACGTTCTCAGCTCTGCAGTCCAACACAACTGGTTTGGGAATCTAAATTCTATCACGTAGGACTATATAGCCTTGGGCAGTGATTGAACATCTATGGGGATACCAGTAATAATTGAGACACAAAGATGTTATAAAGATTAAATAAAATGATTTAATATGGTATTTATCTCACAGTAAATCTCTTAGAGTTTTACTTTATACTTACAGTAAATCTCTTACTTGACACTTAAAGTAAATCTCATATATAGTTAGGTATCACTTTTTAATCTAATCTTATAATCTAGCATTTCATTGGAGTATTTGGATAATTTAAATTTACAGTAATTATTGATCAATTTTTGTTTATATTGACTATCTGGCTATTGCTTTTTACTTCTATTTGTCCCTCCTTTTCTGTTCTCTTCTGGATTAATTATTTTAATTTTCTAATATTACATTTTTATTGTTTTGCTTTTTTAAAAACCTATAACTGTATGTGAGAGAAAGTACTTTCAGCATTGTAATATGCAACCATAACTTATGACATTCTATTTGCAATTTGAATTGTAACACTTCATATAAAATTTAAGAACCTTACAAGTATGTTATTACATCAGCCACCTATCCTTTGTGTTATTGTTATCACCTTATTACATGTTATAAGTTCCAAAATATGTTGTTGATATTTTTTTATTTGAATAGTTATCATTTAATTAATTATAAAATAAATGTCCCCTTATTTAAAATTTATTTTTCTCTGTAAATTCACATTTTTATCTGGATTTTATTTTATTTCGGCCTGTAGAACTAAAGATTGTTCTTTTTCCAATACAGGCCTGGCAATGATTTCTTTTTACTTTCACTTATTAATAAACATATAAGCATAAAGATATATAAAAAGAAACAATTATATGGGCTTATACATCATGAGTATTTTTTGTTTAAGTCCTTAAACACATTAATTGCTTCAAAGTTCTTTTCCGTAGTCTCTTTTTATCGATTACTTTCTCTTTGATTTGGGTTCCTTTTCTCTGCTTTTTCACATGTGAAGTAATTATTATATAATGGCCTTTGCTAATGTTTGTTGTAGGTAGTCTGAATTATGTCATCTTCCTTTGAAAGTTTTTCGAATTTTGTTTTGAAAAGAAATTAACATCCTGCGAGCTTTTTTTTTTGTCCTGGCCATCTTGGTTTTATTCTTTATGAGAGCAAGTATATTTCACTTTTGTCTTTCGTACCAGTGCATTCCACTCTCTAGGATACGGTCCTTAGTTCTAAGTTCTGACCTTCTGAGGTCTCCACTGAATGCATCCTCATAGGGGTCTCTTTACTCGTGCAGAGCAGGGAGTCCAAAATCTCCCAACACTGAGACTTCTGGTATACTTTTTTCAGTTTCCATCTCTGAAAGAGTTTTACTTTGCTATTTTTGTAGTAGGGTTTTGACTTACACGTTTGCCACCCAGACATTGGCAAAATGACATGTTGTTAACCCCTGGGAAGATTTCCATGCTCCTCACCCTTGCCAAATTTTCCTTCTCCAATGTTTTGTTCACAAATTCCAGCAGGTTCAATGGTTTCTTTCTTATCTCAGTAAGTCTGTGATTCTTCTTGGCTCTGCCTGCCTTCTGTGGTAGAGAAGGCATTCCCAGTTAGAAAAGTAGGGTGAATGTGTGCTTTTTTTCTCTCTCAAGGGTTATCATTCTGTTCTATTTGATAAAAAAGAGTTGTCTTTTTTTTCTTTTTCTTTTTCTTTTAATATAAATTTTTATTTTACATAGTTTTTGTGGGGTTGTAATTTTTTTTTTTTTTTTTTTTTTTTATGGGGAGGGCAGAGTTCAGTATGGCCCCTGCAGGGATTGAACCGGTGGTGCCGTCAGCACCACACTCCAACCAACTGATCTAACCAGCCACGCCCGAGTTGTCTCTTTTTTGTGTTTATATAGTGCGTTCATTTTTACGTTTCGTGGGAGTCCACAGCCAATATAAATTATTTCATCAAAGCCAGAATTGGAACTCAGTGCTTTCTCATAGATTCATCTTGACTGACTTTTGACTTCATGTTTCTAACAGGAATGTTTTAGCAAATGGATATATCTTCTTGCTCTTAAAAAAAAAAATTCTCACATAATTGGTGCTTAATAAACAACTATTGGTTGCTTATGAATAATTATAAGGTTAAATGTGAAATGCATATTTGAAAAGAAAGCCAGCAATATATTAGATAAAAATCCAAGTTACTTTTGCTGTTCTTTGCCCCAAAGACCCTGTGTCAGACCCCGTGCTTTAGTTCCTCAGTATAGAATTTTTCAACCATATTAGGAATCTTAGCTACTGTGAAATACTTTTTTTGTTTCTGTTTTTGTTTTTCTCCCTCTTACTTTAATATCTTGACAATTTCTAGCATGATTTTCTTTCTTATCTCTTCAGTCCACACATTCTGTTCTCAAGGACAGACCAACTATTCACTTGACATATCAAATGACTGGAGTGTACATGTTTTCAAGGTAAGTAGGTATGTGAGTGGATTGAGGATGAGAAGAAGGACATTATCACTTATCATTTGTATTTTTTATTTATTCCTATAACAATCTCCAGAGTTACGTAGGATTGTCCCTCTTCTGCAAAGACAATCATAGTAAATAATTTTCCCAAGAGAGACAGACCCTGAGCTGTTAGTATCTTCACTCCCAAACCCTCAACTAGATTTATTAAACTTCATTTGAACCTTCATAGTGTTAGTGTTAAAATGTGAATAACACTATCAGCCTCACAAGATGTTTCAGATCATTAAACAGTGTAATAAATGCAAAGTTCCAGGCATGTATTTGACTAGTTTCCTCCTCTCTAGAAATTACTTTGTGGTCCTGGCATATGAATGTTAGAAGTAGATTTTGAATCAGTACTTGTTAAGTACCTCTTTCCTTGTAGTCTGTACTCTTTTTCAAAGCACCAAGCTATTTTTCCAAATGATTCTTGAGGATAGGCATAGGACGAATTTCTTGATTATACATCTCTGAGCCATTAAAATGATTCTTTGGTAGTCACTCTTATTGAGTAACAGGATTTTCACACTTATTGGATGAAATTTCTACCACTTCCAAACATCATTATTAATAGACACTTTAAATACACTATCAACTCCTACTTATGGGTCTGGTGCCATTATAGACATATTATCAGTTTCTAAGGTTAGCAGATTCTGATTCTGTGACCTCTTTTTCATCTTACATCTATGCCCCAAATGAGTGGAAACCAAAATAAACGGACTCATTATAGGGCCACCATCCTCATATACATGTCTCTCTTTGGAAACTATGACAACTTTTTGTATGTTCACTACCTCTGACTGCTTTAAGGAAGGCATACAAGGAACGTGGTATTTTGATATTGCTATGTAGTGTAATAGGATTTAGAGTATAAAGAATATCTTATATTGCAACTGATTATTTTGTAGAATTTCAGAACCTTTTTCATCATTCTGATATTAGAGCCCTATTTGCTTAATGAATGAATGAATAAATTACTTATCTTCTCATTGTTCAAAAGTATGACCCATTCTAGTTGAAGTGAGGCCATTTGATTTATCAGTTTTGAATTCCAAGACATCTGAATTTTAAAACCTGACTCTTTTACTTTCATGATTATAATTTCATGATAGTAATTCCCAGGAATTACATGAAATACAGAGAGAAAAAAATTAGTAACCAAGTCTAGTTAAAGTGAAATTATAGATAATAGTATTTTGGTGTAAAATATTCACATTTTTTCCAAGAAAAGAATGGTAACAAATAAAGGAACTTACTAACTATTACAATTAAAACCTCATGTTTTAAGGAAATTGTCTGATATTTTGACATATGAACATATTTTAGTGAAAGGTTAGAAAATTCCCATAGTTTTTTGACAGTGTTATTTTAGAAAATCAACAGATATGAAGAAAATTGATAAAAGAGGGAGGCAGCAAAATTAGAAATAAGAAAGATACTGTACTTTTGAGTATGGAAGCATGTGACACCTTCTGACTGAATTCTTAAATACTTCAGGATTATACAACCAACCAAATGGAGTTCTAGGTTGTAATGAATAAAGCTTTGCCAGTTAATGTTAATCCTCCTAAGATTAGTTTCTATCCCTTTCTATTTCCTTCTAACCTTCACCCATACATTATTTCTTAAGCCTCTAGAAAAATGGGGTCCATGTGAAAATTCATCTTTTACCCTACCAAAATATACCTTAAATAACATAAAAAACATACATAGTTCTTGAGTGTGATATCATATATATATATATATATATATATATATATATATATATATATATATATATATATATATATATATATATACTTTTTTTTTTTTTGTAAAGTTGAGCTTGGTATTTAGCCCTTCATGATTTATCATAAGTCCAGGTCACTCCACTTCTAACTCTTACCTCTACAACATTAGTGCCTTTTGCTATTCACTTCTTGGGACTCATTTATTAAGAGGTTGAGATGTGAACATCTGTCTGTGTTCCAACTGAACAAATCATTCCAAGTAACCTTTCTAACCCAAAGTTCAATGGATGAGGCAGACCATGATTTATATTTGTGGGTTTTTTGTTTTGTTTTTGCAACAAAAGCCATTCTCTTTACTGTACTCTCAACAACTGCCTGTACTGCATTAATCAGACCTTAATTAACAAGGAAGAAAGGTGATAATTTACATTTATTTCAGATTGACACATTGTACTTTATTTAGCAAATGAGACCTGTCAAGCACTGCCAGTGATGCTTAGATTGAAGACAGAGTGTCAAAAATATGTCTTCCACCTGCCTGTGCCTTTGTAGGAGGGAGCTTTCAGTGTGTTTACACAGGGATCATTAGACGTACCTCATGCTAAGCTTTCATGAATCTTTGAATAAAAAATACTCAAAGGTCATCAGGTATAAAATATATTATAATGACACACTGCCATAAGGCAAGAGAAACTGTGATTTATCCTCTAGAGTAAACTCAAAGAGGATAAAGGAAAGAGAAACACACAGGCCTCAAAACCATTTCAGATATGTTGAAATAGAAGAGAGGAGGATTTAAACTAGGAGGAGGGAGGCTAGGGGAGATTTATTTACCCAGCACGATGTGCAATTCTAAGTCAGACTTGGAAGTCAGAAACAGATGAGCACTGTTACTGGCCATCAGCTTTTGAGAAAGTACGATGAGTTGCTTGCTCTAAATGTGAGGAAGGAAAGAGGATTTAGGAGTCATGAATATCCATCTACTAATTCTATGAGATAAAAACAGAAAATTAAAGAAGACAATTGATCTGCCCATTCTTGCCTTTCATTGGGCATATAGGTAAAGGCTGAATTTGAAATTTAAGTCTACGAAGATTGAAAGAAGTGAGACTTACAATTAAACTGAAGTAGATTCCATGTTTTCCTTTTGCCCTTTTCATCTAAGCTTATTTTCATGGTTCTTATTACCACTTTATCACACAGTATTTTATTGCACAGTTTATGCCAGGCAATGAAGAAGGCCTACAAGCTTCCCTCTGATGTGTGTGATGGGCCTGGGCCCTTGATCACTCCCCAGAGCACACTATTGCACATACAGGTATCCCCACCTTTGCTTATGCTGTCTGTATTGAGATGACTGTTCTATCCACTCTATATGGTAAATCCACTGTCAGCCTTAAAGTGTGGCTCAAATCCCATCTCCTTTATGTTGACATTGTGGAAAGTACACCAACTTATAGGTCAAGGAACTAAAATTTCTATCAATTAATGACATTGAATAAGTCCCTTAACTATTTTGAAACTCAGTTACTTCACTTGAAAATATGAGTGGTTTTGTTGAAATAGTAGCTGCCATTCTGTGAAAGAGAGATAGGAACTCTTTGGAGGAGACAGAAATCTCTCGTTTGACATATATACTGCTGTTAAAGTTATACAGACAAATGTAGATGGAAAAGACATTATAAGGCATGACAGGATCCATGATGCTGAATCTGCATAGTCTTACAACACAACACTGCATTAATGATATGGTTTGAAGTAGAGATGTTTCTGATTACTCCTGATCTGTATAATAGGAATGTGGAGTTTTGTTTTCTCAGGTGTCCTAAGAAAAGCATATTATTTGTGGATTAAAGTTGCAAATTCTGCTTTATAGGAAAGCCAATAGGGATTAGAAAAATCTACTCAACTTTTCTTACGAATTTCATTATCATTATCATGGTTGTTCAGAGTCAGAGCTGGGGCTAAAACTAAGTTCTTGTTTACTTCCATGATTTTAACTCTTGCCTATAAGGTAATAATTTACAGATCTAAGAATCCAGCTTCAACTCCCCTTTCAAGTTTTAGATTCTCTTCTCAAATTTCTTGCTAACTTTTCTACACAGAATATTACACTAGTATTATAAATACAGTATACTTAAAATGAAGTTATTTTTAATAAACACTAAATGTCAGTGTCCCACACACTCATTTGTTCTTTATCCTGATTTCCCATTCTCCTGGTCACAAAGATTCAACATTTGTTTCATTTCACTCCATCTACGTTTGAGGCTTGAACAATGTGGAAGTTAGGGGTGCTGATCCCCCAACACAGTCAAAAATTCACGTATAATTTTTGACTCCCCCCTAACTGAAGTACTAATACCGTACTGTTAACCAGAAGGTTTACCAATAACAGAAACAGGCAATTAACACATATTTTGTATGTTATATTTATTGTATACTGTATTCATACAATCAAGTAAGCTAGGAAAAAAGTTATTAAAACCATAAGGAAGAGAAAATACGTTTACAGTACCATACATATTTATTGAAAAAATCCGTGTATAAGTGCACCCATTTAGTTCAAGCCCATGTTGTTCAAGAGTTAACTGTATTTCCAAAATCTGTAGTGACTCCTTCTGGAGTGTTGATTGTAGGCTTCCCTTTTATACCCACCACCAAGACCCCTGTTGATGACTACAATATATAGTTGCTGTCTCTGGTCCTTTTCTGAAACCATTTTTTCTACATCCTTTATCCACATAAATTTCTCAAAAAAAATTATAGTCCATACTGTGGCTCCTCACTGCATAGAGGACTAACTTTAATTTCCTCAGCCTGGTACACAAGGACCTTCAAAAATGGCTTTATGATTTCTATTTCTGAGAATTCAGAAGATAGCTATAAAGTATAGACAACATATAAAGTACTTATGTTTGAGGATATCAAGAACTAACAGTATATTGAAGAATTCCAGCTAAAATTTGAGAGAAGACAGAAAGGCAGGGCTCGAAGCCTGGAATTTATCTAGGTAATGTGTTCAGATTTTGGCAAGGGGTTATGATCTTTGAGTCAGAAAGTCTCTTTTGAGAGGCTCATGAGTATGAGGTGTGATCAAAGAATAGGGCGAATGTTTAAATAAAAAAGAATTATTACACTAAAAGACACATTGCCATTAATCCCCCTCAAAGTACTCCCCGTCACTTCAAACACACTTATCCCATCATTCTTGCCACGTTTTAAAGCAGTTCTGGAAGTACTCTTCCGTGGGTATCTTTATTTGCACTGTTGTGGCTGCCTCGATGTCCTGAATCAATTCAAAACGTTTTCCTTTCCTGGTAATTTGGCTTTAGGGAAGAGTCAGAAGTCACACGGTGCCAGATCCAATGAATAAGATGGATGAGGACACACTGTAATGTTTTTATTTGACAGAAATTGCCATACCAGAAGCAATGTGTGACATGGAACATTATTATGATATGACACGGAATGCATCATTTCTTAAATGCTCTAATAAGCCCTTATAATATTCAGAGTTCAGTGGATACAAACTCAACTCGCACAATTCCATCAAGGTCAAAAAACACAATTAATATCACCTTGATGTTACTTGTAGAGCATTTAAGAAACTATATGCATAGAAAACAGCCTGAGAAATGGGCAAACAATTTCATCCTCCATCATGACAATGTTCCATGTCACACATCACTTCTGGCATGGCAATTTCTGTCAAATAAAAAAACATTACGGTTTGTCCTTATTCATCTTATTCACCAGATCTGGCATCGTGCGACTTCTGGCTCTTCACCAAAGTCAAAATGGCCATGAAAGGTAAATGTTTTGAATCGATTCAGGACATCAAGGCAGCCAGGACAGCACAACGAAAGACACTTACGAAAGAGGACTTCCAGAACTGCTTCAGAAAGTGGCAAGAATGAGGGGATAAGTGTGCTTGAAGTAGGGGGCATATTTTGAGGGGGATTAATGGCATGTGTCTTTTACAATAATAATTTTTTAAAAAAATTTAAACATTCACCGTATTTTTTGATCACACCTCATATAGGCACAGAGTTGGAATTCAGAGCCTGATGTGGTCCTACTAAAACCCTTGTGCTTTGAGGTGAAATTCCAAAGAGTTTCACCACAGAAGTAAGTCTCGGCGACAGTTAGGTAAACCCTCACAGAGTCTAAAGCCTAGCATCGAATGATTTCTGTGCTTGAAATTCAACTAAGATGATCTCAGATGATTATTGTCCCCAGGAGCCTGGCAATTGCAAATGTAAGTCTTCCCTGGAGGAATATAACATCATCCTAGTCCTTATATTATTTCAACAAACAATTTTCAACAAAGTGTCTCGGATAAAACAAAAAATGACAAGGCAGATAAGTCGACAAAACAACCTGAATGATGAGCAGAAGCAATAAAGAAAAAAGGCCTTCAGATATTGGATATATTAGATACAGCCTCTAAAATACTATAGTATTTTCCAAGAGATAAATAAATGAAGACCAAACATTTTAGCAAATAGCTAAAAACTATAAAAAAATGACATGAAAAATATGAATCAGTGGAAAAAATCTAATAATATTTAGAAGTTGAGTTTAACAATGAGTAGACACAGGTAATACAAGAATAAGTGAATTATCCAAATGAAACTAAAAGTTAAAAAAGGATGAAAATATGAAAATAGATATGACACATAGAGAATATAGTATTAAGTTCGTTTTTGTGGTGTGTGTGTGTGTGTGTGTGTGTGTGTGTGTGTGTGTGTGTGTGTAATTGGAATCTCAAAAGGAGAGAGGAAAAGGAATGTAGCAGGAGTCATATTTGCAGAAATAATGTTTGGAACTTTCTAATACTCTTGAAACCATTATGCCTTATAAGTCCAAAGCTTTATGGCTTCATGGCTCATAGGTCAAATAACAAATCTCAATGGAAATTAGAAGATGCACTAAAGGATGATAAAAATACTACAAATCAAAAGTTGTATGATGCTGGAAAAGTCATTCTTAGAAGGTTCTTTATAGAATTAAATGTATATATTAAGGGGAAAAAAGGCTGAGAAATCTATTAGCTAACTATCATTAAGAAATTAGAGAAAGAATAATAAGCTATAAAGAAAGTCAAATGGAGTGCATGGTAAGGAAAAGGGTAGATATTAATAGAACAAACAACAGAGATGATTAGCAATATTCATTGATTAAAATATAATAATACTATTAGTGAATTAGGAATAAAAGGAAATTTCCTTAGTCTGTTCAAGGGTATCTCCAAAGAATTTTGGCAAATAACATGGTAATGAGGAAGTACTAGCTTTTCCTTTTAGATCTGATCAAACGTCCACTATCTCCCCTCCTAATAAACATGTTTTTGGAAGTCTACACAGTATATTAAGATGAGGCATAGAAACAAAATGTAGAGATTGGGAGTGAAACTATGAAATTATGATGATTTACACTTAATATGATTGTGTGCAAACCCCAAAGAATCTAAATTAGAATTAACAAGTGAGTTTAGCAGTGTATTTCAACATAGCAACAATAAGAATTTGGAAAATGAAATAAGAATTATACATTTTTAATAGAATAAATAATGTGAAATGTATTGGAATACATACAATGAAACATATATAAGACCTCTCTATAGAAAACTAAACTGAAAAAACAGTATTGAAAGAAAATAAAGAAGGCCTAAATAAATGGAGGATAATCCATGTTCATGGATTAGAACAGTCAGTATTTCAAGGCCTAAATTATCCTAATTGAAATCCTAATCATTTCAGTATAATCAATCAGTATAATCAATCAGTATAAAATTTATGTAAAGGTCCAAAAATAGCAAAGACACTTCAAGAATAGGTAGGAAGGTCTTACTCTGTCAGCTATTAAGACTTATAATAATATTACTATAATTAAGACATTGATATGTCAGAAAAATCAGAAAATAGATTAAAAGAAATAAAAGAAGATTAAAAGAAAAGTCCAGGAAAATACTCATTTTTGTGGACATCTGGTTACAAAAGTGGCACTACAGAACAATGGGGAAAGGTTGATCTTTTTGATAAATTGTTAGGACATGGCATTTCCATATGAAAACAGTTAAATTTGCTAGCAAACACACAGTTTTTAGATCTAAGTCTTTTATAAGATAATATAGGATACTACACTGATGACCTTAGATAGGGAAATTTAGCATTCTGCACATGCAAGTTGTTTGCCTGCTCTAATTAATTTCCACTGGATTAGCCTGTTTTGCCCTGTGCTGGCTGTAGCTTGTTGACCTGGCAACCTTTTATGAAAATAACACCTATCCAATAAGCCACAGGCTGGCCATAGGCTTGTAGGGTGTGGTCATAAATAGATGAGAATGGTTGATTATATTTTTCTCTCAATTTTTTGAAATAAGAGCTATAAGAGTATTCCATTCAACAAGTGGTTTGTTCCTAATTACACTATGTTAGTTAACTTCCAGAAGCAAAATTTCTTCAGGTTCTATTTAAAAATTGTTTTACTGCTCATGTTTCATACGTAGGTGCCTCGGAATTTCTACAGTGCAAATTGGCAAACTGTTTTAATTCTTTTGGTAAGATTTATATCAGTAAACTTTAGTCTTAGTCTTAATTACATTTGAATGCCAAAGCCTATATTTTACTTCAAAATGTAGTAGAAAGGTTTACCAAATTTACAAATATATCCGATTATTAAAAATATATATGAGATTAAGATGGAATATTTAATTTTAATTTTGTTTCTTTAAAATATAAACATTATGAAACCAGACATCTGAAAACTGATAAACCGGAAAGTTTAACAAAAAGAAATAAAAGATAAAGAAAAATGACTGAATAACTGGTCTTAGAATAAACTAGAGATCTTTAATATAAAATATCTGAACTAATGCTTCATACAAATTTGAAAAATTGAATATAATAACACGATCCAAAATCTCAAAGAAGAAAACCATTAAAAAGTGGAACCTTTTGTCACTCATAATCGACTGATTCCTATTTCTGTCTCCATATTGAAATCTTCATTAAATTCGATTAATTCTGTATTTCTCTTATATTCAATAATCACTTTCAGGAAGTTACCAACATAATCTTTGTAATACTCTACCAACTCCTCTCTCCCTTCTATCACTCAGTTCTTAAATTCCCAAAATTAAGTTACCCAGCTATTATTCTTTTGGAAATGAATTCATTACTATTAAAAATAAACAAATCTTTATTTACTATTCCAATATATTGGCACTTCAGTAAGATTTAAATATTCAGTCTTAATTGATTCAAGAGCTCTTAGCTATCCCCCTACTCCTATCCACTTCTAATATTCCTTCATGCCAACTATGGGTAGATATTAACACATTTTAATTCCTGTCCCTGAAGTTTCTAATTAGCAAAGTATTGCATGGTATTTAAATTTGTCTGATTAGCATCTAAAAGAATATCCCCAATAACATTCCCACTGTGTATTAAATCAATCCAATTTTTGATAGATTAATTTTTCCCTTATTTTAGTGAAACTAGCCATTTATCCATATTAATTTGGTCTCAGAGAGAACAACACAAGTTGTCATTCATCTCTCTGTAGAAGCTACTAATTTCCAAAGTGATTCAAATCTGCTGAAAGCCAACTCACCACTAGGAATTAAATTAAAATTGACAAACAGATATATAACATTAAGGTTGCTGGGGAACATTTAGATCATTGGGCTATGAAATGAAATGTGTATGTTCCCCAAATCAAAGCCGCTCTTCTCCAAAATATTGTTCTTTCATTCCCACTGTGCCACAGTTAAATTGTGGAAAAGCAAGTTGATAGGAATTCACTTTCTCTTGCACTTTTATACCCGCAGAGCTTCAGCTTCTTCCTTGTCAAAAGTCACCAGCTTGGTAACATTTTCATCCTTCTCTTCCCTAGGATTATAGAATCAATGGGAATCTCAAGGAGCAATCAGTGACCTTAGCCCATTTTTTATATGAAGATAGTGAGGTTCGTGTAGGGGTTGTTTGAGGCCACCATTAAGTTACTGTAAACACAGAAATGACATAAAAGTTTATTCTTCTCGTTTGTGTTATTTCTAATCAAGTTTGTGTTTTTCTGTATGTTTTCTTTTGTTTGCTTTTCTCGAACAGAGGTAAAATGACTACCTTTGATGGTAATGTAGTAGGCATCCTTATTATCTGCATTATCCATATCCTTTCTCCCACACCTCCTGTTGAGTGGACAGAGGAAGTGTAAAGCTGCCAGCATATTGGACTACAGATGAGTGGTTGACTCAAAATGAATCAGTCATATTCTTTATCCTATGAATTAGAAAATGTGACATGGGGGCTTCTAAATCATACCAGTTCATCACGCTTTCTGAGAGAGCAATTAAAGCAGAAATACTGGAGTGAGGCTCACACTTTTTATGCTCCCCAATTGTTTCTAATGGTCAGAATTGAGAACCCCTGAGTCTGATCATGGCTTTCTTACACCTTCGTAGATTGACCGTATAATTTCTAGGTGCATATATATGAATTTGTATGCTTATTCATATTATGCACATGTATGTATGTGGCTACATTTGCATACATTATTCTAAAAATGTAATCTATGGCCCTTGCCTTGATTTCTACAATTCTATCATAGTTTACACTAACCCGAATTAACAGTTTTGATTTAGTGTTCACGTTGCTCCAGTCTTCAATAATCATCTCTCTACCATATTACTCCACATAATAGTCATGTGTCAATTAAACATTAATTATGAAAACATCTATTTCTCTGCTGCATAAAACATGATTAGAACTCCGAGTAGTAAATTAGCCCTTAAAAATAGTACATAAACAATTTATCATGTGTAACACTTTTCTGTTAAAAAATAAATCTATATAAAATGATAAACACTATTTTGATTAATAGGTTAAATTGACCTTTTCTTTTAATTCACTATTTCTGTATTACATTTATTAAAAAATACTACAGGATTTAATTAATGTTTAACATGGAAAATTGTGTTTGGTAATTGACTTAATTTTTTTACCAGTTGGTTGCATACTAAATCCTTATTTTCATAGAACACTGCTCATTACCAAGAATAATAATTCTAGTCAAGAAAATATTCATCACTTTCTTGGAGATTTTCTTCCTGACTTAATAAGAAAAAAGTTATTTTTTATTCCGTTACTTCTAGTGAGAGATATTAACTTTAATCAGGCAAATTTCTTACCATCTCTAGTTTATAAGTTATGTATGAGGTCAGACAATTAAGTTCGCGAACTCATCCTAGAAAGAGTACTACATACCTCATTGCTGAATATCACTATGGTCACCTTCAAAGTACTCCCATTGGGAAGCTATGCACCATCGCCAGCGCCTAGTCCACCCTTCAAAGCAATTTTGGAACTCTTTTTCTGGGACGGCCATAAGAGCTCTTGTCATATTACCTTTGATATCCTGAATGTCATCAAAATGTCTTCCTTTCAATATTTCCTTTATCTTTGGGTAAAGAAAAAAGCCATTGGGGGCCAGATCAGGTGAGTAGGGAGGGTGTTCCAATACAGTTATTTGCTTAGTGGCTAAAAACTCCCTCACAGATAGTGCCGTGTGAGCTGGTGCATTTTCCTGATGCAAGAGCCATGAATTGTTGGCAAAAAATTCAGGTCGTTTTCATCTAAATTTTTCCCGCAGACTTTTCAGTTAACTATTTGTCTGTTGGTACAAATTCATAATGAATAATCCCTCTGATATCAAAAAAGTTTAGCAACATTGATGCAACAAGTTCCTGAAGTTAATTGTCAGACCTCATATATGGTTACCAAATATATATGTATGTATGTATGTATATATTTGTGTGTGTGTATTTACCCAAGTTCAGTGTTTATTTAAACAGAGATAATTACCATCCATACATTCCAGTTGGTTAATTGTTTGTTAATTACATTAACTACCTCTAAGTAAAACATAGGTATTGTATTTTTTAAAGATTTTTATTAAAATATAGCTAATATATAATATTAGTTTCAAGTGCACACCATAGTTATTCAGCATTTATATACCTGAAATAGTGATCACCATGATAAGTCCAGCAACCATCTGATGCCATACCATGCTGTTACAATATTTTAGACTGTATTTCCTATGCTGTACATTACATCCCCATGACTCATTTGTTTTATACCTGTAAATTTGAACCTCTTATTCCCCTTCACCTTTCCCCCCCTTTTAAATTTTTCAATTACAGTTAACATTCAATATTATTTTATATTAATTTCAGGTATACAGTATAGTAGAGATACATGTACCAACTTGGCACTATACATAGTTATTACTATATTATCGATTATATTCTTTATAGTTTACATCCCATGACTGTTTTGTAACTACTGATTTGTAATTCTTAATCTCTACCTTTTTCACCCTGCTCCCAACACGCCCGATAAATCTAGTACCCATCTGACACCATACATAGTTATTACAATATTATTGACTATATTCCTTATGCTATACCCTACATCCCCATGGCTACTGTGTAACGACCAATTTGTACTTCTTAATCCCTTCCCCTTTTTCACCAATCCCCAACACCCCTCCCATATGGCAACCATTAAAATATTCTCTGTATCTATGAGTTTGTTTCTGTTTTGTTTGTTTATCTTAATCTTTAGATTTTACATATAAGCAAAATCACAATGCATCTTTCTTTCTCTGTCTGATATATTCCACTCAGCACAGTGCCCTCCAGGTCCATTCATGCCACCGCAGATGGCAAGAAACCATTCCCTTCCATGGCCAAGCAATATTCCATCGTATGTATGTACCAGCTACTCTATCCAGTCATCCATTGATGGACACCCAGGCTGCCTCCACATCTTGGCTAATTGTAAACAATACTTCAATGAACTTATGGATGCACAGGTCCCCTCAAAGTAGTGTTTTGGCTTTCTTTGGATAAATACCCAGACGTAAGATTATTGGGTCCTTCTTTATCTCTTGTTATAGCCTTTGTTTTAAAGTCTGTTTTGTCTGGTATGAGTATTAAATATTGCTATCTCAGCTTTTTTGTTTGTTTGTTTGTTTGTTTGTTTCTATTTTCATGAAATATCTTTTTCCCATCCCTTTACTTCCAGTCTAAGTGTGTTTTTTGGTCTGAAGTGAGTCTATGGTAGGCAGTTTATAGTATAAGGGTCTTCTTTTCTTATTCATTCAGCCACCCTATTTTTTGATTGGAGCATTTAATCCATTTACATTTAAAGTAGTTGTTGATAAATATGTAGTTATTGCCATTTATTTATTTATTTATTCATTTATTTACTTACTTATTTATTTATTGCCTTAAAGAAGTCCCTCTAAGATTTCTTGTAATACTGGTTTGGTGGTGAAGAACACCTTTTGCTTTTTCTTGTCTGGGAAGCTCTTTATCTGGCCTTCAATTCTAAATGATAGCTTTGATGGTAAGAGCAATCTTGGTTGTAGGTCCTTGCTTTTTATCACTTTGAATATTTCCTGCCAATCCCTTCTGGCCTGCAAAGTTTCTGTTGAGAAATCAGCTGAGGGTATTATAGGAGCTCCTCCCTTGTTGGTGACTAATTGCTTTTGTCTTGTTGCTTTTAAGATCCTCTCTGTTTTTAATCTTTCACATTTTAATTATGACATGTCTTAAAGTTGGCCTATTTGAATTCATCTTGTTTGGGGTCTTCTGCGCTTCCTGGGCTTGTATAGCTATTTCCTTCACCAGGTTATGGAAGTTTTCCATCATTATTCTTCAAATAGATTTTCAATTATTTGCTCTCTCTCTTCTTCTTCTTGTACCAGTATAATGCAAATGTTGGTATATGTCCCAGTGGTCCATAAACTATCCTCATTTTTTTGGATTTTTTTTCATTTTACTGTTTTGATTGGGTGTTCTCTGCTACCTTATCTTCTAAATTGCTGATTCAGTCCTTTGTTTCATCTAATCTACTGTTCATTCCCTCTAATATAGTCTTAATTTCCAATATTGTATTTTTTATATCTGACTGGTTCTTTTTTCATGTTTTCTGTCTCCATTTTTATGTTTCAGATCTCTTTGTTAAATTTTTTCCTGAGATCATTGAGGATCCTTATAAACAGTGTCTGAATCTCTATGGCTGATAGATTGATTGCCTCCATTTTATTTAGTTCTTTTTTTTTTGGAGCTTTGTCCTGTTCCTTTATTTAGGCCATGTTTCTTGGTCTCCCATTTTGGCTGCCCCCTTTTGTTTGTTTCTATGTATTAGGTAGAGCTCAAGAATCTAAGCTATGGCTCTTGGTCTCAGTAAACTGATCTTATGTAGTACGTATCTTATGGGGTCCAGTGGTGCAGTCTCCCTGGTCACCTGATTTGGGTGCTCCATGTGTGTCCTTTGTGTGGGTTATTTGTATCCCCCTGTTGTAGTTGAGCCTTGGTTTGCACATCAGTGGGAGGGATTGACCCTCAGGATGATTGATTGGAAGGACTGGCCATGACTACAGTGGAGGAACTGCGGTGCAAGGGCTGACCCTACAGAGCAGAGTTCACTTTAGCAGGGCTCTGGTGCCTGTTCAGTCTGCCCTTTGGATATGTCATCCTTGGAAGTGGCCACATGATGCTGCAGCTCATTCCAAAGCTGGCCACTGGGTGTGCCAGCCTTGGGGCCTCCTGGGAAGAAACATGCTGCAGGCCAATTTTGACCACCTGCCTATGCCCTGCCTGAGTCCACATGGGGTGAGCCACAAAGCAATCTGGAGATGGTTGCCACTTGTGCTGGGTGTGGAGGTGCCTCAAGAATCTAAGCTGTGAATCAAATCCACCTACTGCTATTACCGGGCTTAGGACTACTCAGGCAGAGATACCGGACACACCAAAGCCAGGTGCTGTAAACATTGTTTATTATAGTTTTGTCTGGTTTTGAAGAATATACAAATAGAATCATAAGAATGTATTCTCTTGGTCTGGTTTCTTTCACACAACAATATTTCTGATATTCATATATGTTGTTTTGAGTCACTATCATTCATTAATTTTCATTCTAAGACTATTGTATTACCTGAATATGCTATAATGTCTTTATCTATCATAATATTTATGAATATTAGGTTGTTCCTGTTCAGGAATCCTCACAAATAATGTACCTATGAACATTTTTGTAATGCTTCCTGGTATACACATGCATCTATTTTTCTTGGGTGTATTTGGAGTCATAGAATTGGTAGGTCAGAAACTATGTATTTATTTGACTTAAGTAGCTGATGCTAAACTGGCTTTTAAAACTGGCTTTTAGAATGATTGTACTAATTTACACATTTGATCCTTTAGCTGAAACAAATATACAAAATCTTCAGTTCCAAGGATGCTCATATTTAACATGACTAAAAACACATTTAACATGTACTCCATTCCCAAAGGAGACATTTGATGGTAACTTCCAGAACTATATCATAGGATGAATTTTCCCAGAGTCCACAGTTTCCAAGTCATGTAGATTACTCTGTTAGTTCTTCCAAAATATACCCTATACAGAAGTCCTCATCATTTCAAAAGTACTATGTTGATTAGTGGTAAATAAAAATTATGATTGTAATTGTAAAATATAAGGATAAGAGGGGAAAAATGCATTATCTTTGGTTGTTCACCAATTGTGGCACAGATTTGAACTATTTTAATTAAAGGATATGGTCCCATATGAGCTAAAGGAATAGATAGTCATTCAACAAGAAGGGTGTGATTAAAGTAATATAGGCAATTTGAGAAGTACAGTAAGATAAGAATTAAAAATATCCATTATATTTGGCAAGTTGAAAGATGTTTTGAATTTATGGAAAACAATTTTAAGAATGCAGGGAGTAGAAACCATGTAGAATGCAGATTGCAGTAGAGTGAGGAGTAAGGAAGTACAGAGGGCACTGTAAGGAAATGGAGATGAGATAGCAATGTGGATGGAGTTAGTTTGGACCTCTATTGGCCCACTGACCTATGGGCTTAGAAGTGTTATCCAAAATACCATGTTAAAGAAATAAATCAATGTGAGAGCTCTGAATCATAAAACAAAAATCAAGTGGGATCTGGCCATAGACAATGTTGAAAAGAGCAAGGTTGTTGAGGTTAGGGAAATTGAATAAAATAGAGGTCATAAAATAGAGACACAGCTTACCTCAATGCAAAATTCTTTGCACTTGTTTTATAATCTTAAATCTTCAATATTAAGATAATTAGTTTATCTAATTCTGTCCAAATCATCAACGTTAAAAGCATTATCAAAGTCTCTTAAATGTATCATAATTCCAAGTAGAACAGTGAAAATCTCCTGCCCTTGGAATGGACTTTTAAACAAAGGCACAGTTATCTTATCACCCTTAGAGAAGATATAAACAAGAGAGAACTTCTGAAAATCCACAAGATAGCTTTCCCTAATCTGAGGTTTTTAGGATAAGTAAACCAGAATGTCACTTGAAATCTTGAGTTTGGTCTGCCCAATGTAGTGAATGTATCTCTTCGTAATGTTGTCATTTTCAAAGTCAATAAATGAAATATACTTGTATGCCCAAAATTGTTTTCAAGATTTTAAATGACTTGTTCTTGGAGTTTTTAAATACTTCCTTTTCTCCTAACTCCTACTTTGGTCGGTTATAATTTGGTACTAAAAGCCAAATAAAGTGGTTAGTGTACAATTGCCTGGATTCTCATGGATTTTCTTTCTTTCAACTCTGTGTCTTATAGAATGGTGATTTTAAATATATTTGTGTTGATCAATTTCCAATAAATTAGTTCCCCGATGTTTTATTTAATAAATTTTCAAATGTAAAGAAAAGTTGGGGAACTAATTTATAACTGCCATAATAACTGCCTTTTTAATCTTTTTTGTATCTAGAGTGCAGTCAAGATTTACATATTGCTTCAGATTGTTCAGTCTCTTTACTCTTTTTTAATCAAGAAAGTTCTTGCCTCTTTGTTTTTCATGAACTTTACTAATTTGAGGAGTCTAAACTAGTTTATTTGCAGAATGTTCTACATTTTGTTTTTGTTTTGTTATTTGATTTTGTTTTCCATATGATTTTTTTCTCTATAAGAATACCACATGAGTTACACTGTATATTTCTGATTGATTCTTTCCAGAAAGTAATAATGTCAGACTTTACTATTGGAGATGATAAGTTAGGCCACTTGTTTGGGGTGGTAACTGCCAAATCTCTTCATTAGAATTTTTTTCCAACTCCTTTCCCTCTCCGATAATATTTCATAAGTTGGTTTTAGATCTCTTGCTGACATATATTTAATCAATCATTATACTAGTGGTTGCAAAGTGATTTTAAAATTCTATTCTTTCTACATTAATTAATTGGAAATCTCTTTTACATAAATATTTCCTATATTTTCCTCACCTTCTTCCCTGCCCCTCCACCAAATTATTTTTATATGACATACCTAGGGATTAGTGAAAAAAAAAAAAAAATGCCCTGAAGGCAAAAGGTTTCTCTAGCACTTAGTTTTATTTTCTGCACATCAGATCTTCTCATATATCCCTCCTAATCTTGGATAATGCATTCATATCTTCTTTTATTCTTTCCTGAATGTTGTAGTGCCTAATAATTACTATTATCATGTTTCCCCAAAAATAAGACTGGGTTTTAAATTAATTTTTGCTCCAAAAGACACATCAGGGCTTATGTTCAGGGGATGTCATCCTGAAAAATCATGCGACGGTTTATTTTCCGGTTAGGTCTTATTTTTGGTGAAACACGGTAGCTACTTTAGGCCTTCAAACAAATCACTTACTACCTTTGGACATAGATTTTTAATGAAATCATGATAATTACACATTGGGTTGTGAGAATTTCACAAAGTAGCGTAGGTTCTCTCATTGAGAACAGTCTGAACTATTGTTGAAGTTTAATAAGTTTTCATTATTGTCATTGGTAAATTGAAAATATTGGGCAGAAACAAGTGTCAGGTCCCTTCCTCCTCTACATTTTATACTATATTTGTGTGTTAGGAATATTTATGTTATTTAGCTAATGTTATTTATTTATTTATTTTGATGTTTAAATACTTATACCTCATTCTTTGGCAGAGTATAAAAATGAATGTTTTTATTTTATACAGAGTATATATCATGTTTCAAAACATATGGATATTGAACAGAAGAAAATTACCATATAAAAAAAACTCACATAAAAGTTGCACCTTTATGAGGCTTTTAGGACATTGTTTTTAATTGTTACTTCTGTTGCCTCTACCTTATTTAGAATATTAAAAATACGGTATTTTAAATGTCAAACTTCACGGTGTCTATTGAGGTTTAATGGTGATAATGAATTACATATATATTTAGAACAGAAATGGACAGAGGAATCAGAACAATGGAGATAAAAATATGGATGCTATTATTCACACTGAGAAATCAGCTTGCCCTATAGCCAAATGGACTTCCTGTCTCATCCCCACTGAGTGTATATATTGGAATAATCTAGTTAAGAAAGAGTATAAGACTTCCAACCCAACATTTACTCATTCAGACATAAACAGGATCGTAAACAGGATATTTTTGAGCCTTAAGAGCATTGGCAGAAAAAATAGACTATAGAACTATCTCTAGAAAGCAGGCCTTGGGACCTGAGGGCAAGCAGGATTACGAGGAAAATGGAGAATGGCAAGCAGAGCACCCCAAAGAGTGAGCCCAAAGGGAGTGAGTAAAGTCACATATGTCCAGTGCCTTTTTTTTTTTTTTTTCCTCAGAGGGGCTGTATGGGAGGGAGAAAATAAAAGAAGGAGGAGAATGCCTGGGGAGGAGAGAGCCTGCATATCAGGCTCTCAGAGTTAAGAGAGTTAGGATTGTTAGTTCCAAGACCAATGCTGGGCTTGGTCATGTGCCTTGCTTTGGCCAATAGTGTTTTAGAAGATGTGACTCCAGCAAAGGATTTTAAAGTTGCCTGCAGTGTGAACTTCTCTTGTCTTTCCCCCTTCGACTTGAGAAAAGCATGCTTTGTGTAGCCTTCTCTCAAAAATGAGAGACATGTAAGATGAGCCCAGCTAAGTCTAGCTCAGGGGAGCTTAACCCTAGGATGGTCTGCCGAAGAAAGGGTGAAAAATAAGCCACTGAATTATGAGACAGCTTGTAACAGGGCATTGTTGTGAAAATAGCTGAAAAGTATAGAAAGTTTGGGTTAAAAATCGTTTTTCTTCAGAATGTTCATTTGAACATTTTTTTTTTTCCCTTTATGGAGCATATTAGAAACTTCTCTTTAAACTTGGGGCTTTCAAATTTCACACTGATGGACATTGTTAGAATTTTTTTTCTTCTCATTTTTTGTGTTGATTTCATTATAGGCCTTTATATTCTGGAGATACAAATTCTTTATTTCCAGGAATTTTCTTACATTATTGTTTTTTGTCTTGTGTAATTACTCCAATCTATTTTGTTTATTTGCTTTTCTTAGAAGTCCTGTCATTTAGATGTTAGACTTCTTCAGTTGATTTATCTTTTCTTTTACACTTTACTTTTATTTCTGGACTATTCCCTTGACTTTATCTTCTAAACTTGCCACTGAATTTTTTTTTTTAATTTATGCAGTTTTATTCAATTTCCCAGCAGTCCTTCTCCTGTTTTGAATGTTTCTTATAAATAAGGTCATATTTTTATTTTATGGCTGCGTTTTCATCTATTTTTCTGAGGACATAGAAGATCTATTTACCTATGAATTTTATATTCTTTGTTGTAGGTTTCTTTGTTTGTTTGTTATTTTGTTTATTTGAGGGTATCCTCTTTCATGTTGGGCAGTTTCCTGATGGAAGCTTTATCAGGATGAGATGAGTCTTTGTGATGGTGGAGCTTTTTGGTACAATGACAGGTTGTTGAGTCAGCCTTTTTATTGGGACCACTTAAATTCAGCATGAGTCTATTTTTATTTTTTGTTCCCCATGTGCTATTTAGTTTCTTGTCAAATAATCTTTCAGTACATCTCGTGAGTGTGTGTTGGTTGGATGGTGAGGTATTAGTGAGGGGGAATTTGTCTGCTGCCAGAATTCTGGTAGGAGGTTTGGGAAAAGTGAATTAGCATGCTGCAGTTCAAAATGTAGCTGTTCAGTTCACCTCTCTGTTCTCAGTACTGCTGCTGAAATCTGCCTCAATTGGGTCAATGGCCATGGATCTGGAGCTTCTCCAGATCAATCTCTTCCAAGAGGAGATGGGTACCTTGGCTTCCCTTGCTCCTGAGACATTTATATTATTATTTGTTCCTCTCCTTTAAGCCAATTATCACTACTCCATATGTTTTCTGCCTGCCAACAAGGGGAAATAACTTGTCTGCTGTTTTCTGTTCTCTTATTTTCTGTCCTCGGGTTTATAAGATTTTACTGTCACTTTGGTGGAACCTGGGAAGAGAGATGTGATAACTCCATGTAGACACTCAGGCATGTTTAACTAGAAGTGAACTTTGTTAAGTGTATTAAGTAGACTGCAACCTGCATGAAGAGAACCCCCATGGTCTAGCACAGAGCCAGGCATGTAATTAGTACTCATTAAATATGCATTGAATAAGTCAATGAATGAATGCATTAAAAAGAAACACCCATGCAAGTATTTAGATGTCTGTTTAGCGGAGTCTATGTGTTTCCACTCCAAAAGAGAGAAAATGCAGAGGTGAGGTGGGAAGCAGGCCAAACTGTTCTGTTGATCTGGCAGGTGGCATGAACAGACGGACAATTGCTATCTACTAATTCAGTTTCATTAGCTTTGCTCTTAGTTGACTTACCAGATTTGGCAGGTTGTTTATCCTTATTTTTTTCCAGGAAATACTTCTTTCTCTTATTCTAGGGTATATAGAAGTTATTCCTGTGCCACTGGTAAGTATTTTGAGATGATTCTTTCTATCCTAAAAAACAAAACAAAACAAAACAAAAAAACCCCGGAAAGTCAAAAAGTATTTTTCTTTCTGTGATTTTTAAATGTGTAGTAGAGAATTAAGAAGTCACCCTCCATAAGCCCCGATAGAAGATAGTCAGCCATCTTTAATTTGAACAAATTCATTGTCAGATAACTGTGTATACTTGCATTCTTGAAAAACTTACATAAGTGATTGTGAAATGCCTTGATAAAGAATACAGAAAGCAGAAACAGATCTGAATGTTCCTCTTGTTCTCTTGAAAGTTAGAATTTCTCAGCATCTTTAGTCTGGCACTTTTATGAGAACTTTGGCATGATGAATGTGCACTTATCAGAAAAGGTAAGTTAGATTACTTTATTCTCGACAGTTTCTCAAGAATTTCTGAATCCTAATTTGATTTAGGCCTTTTGACTAATATCCATACAACCCAGTGTAATTTATACGATCTGCCTGTACAGGTATGCGCTTATTAGTACATGTTTGACACACCAAGACATTTATAAGAGTAGGCAAATATTCTTCAGAGAAATCATACCCTTTCTAAGTATTTCCCTCGAGGGCAGGTTACCAGTTTGGGAATAAAATTTAAAAAGATATGTACAAATATTATACATGTTTGCAAATGAAAATATGTCAGGAGTAAAAAATTTATTGCCGTGTGTGTAATAAATTAGTACAGTGTTACACAAGACTATGCTTCCTTATTGATTGCAAAATACCGAAGTTACCTTTCTCTTGACATCTATATACTCCAATTTGAAACAAAATCCCTGTATAAAGGAAACAGAATAAAGCAGCACCAAAGCTATAATGTGTCTTTTTCACTTCTAAAAATTCTAAGTTACACAGATGTAGGTGACACACTCTATAGATAGCCCATTAGCATTTGCTGGATTCATAGGACCAAAATTAGTATTGCTTCCATCCTGTGACTATGGCCATTCTTAATGACTCTTGCAATGCTTATGGATAAAACCAATTCTCAATTATCACTCTAGTAATTGAGGCTGCATTTTTAGTATAAGTGAAAACCATGGGAGGCCTGAAACTTACTGTCGTAGAGAAACCAAAGCCTCCTTACTCTGTCCTTTCCTTTATAACTTGACCTTCATTTTGTTTCAAAACCTTGTTGGGATTTGAGCAAACTCCTCTGTGCTTGGAAAAGGTCTCATGAGTACACATTAATTGACCACCATCTTTTAAATCTATTTATCTTTTTTTCCATTCTGAGCTGTTAGCCCCTTTCTTCCTTTTTGCTTTCCCTTATATAAGCTGTGTTCACATGCCTCCTACCCCTGCTTTTTCCTTATATTTCCCCTCATAGAGACCAATCCTTAAGTACATAGAACTGATATTGTGAATGGTAGATGTCAGGGCTGCATTTGTGTTTAACTTGTTATCTGTCCATAGACTAAGTCCTATCAAGACAGGCACTTTGTTTATCTTGATAAATGATGTATCGCCAGAGTCTAGCACAGTGTATAACACATAGTAGGCATCTGGCACGCTTTATTGTGTGAATGAATGTAATTGTTTGTGATTCCATTACATTTTGAACTTCCAAATGACAAGGGCTAGTCTTCAGTCCAGCTACTGAGGGGTGTGGTTGAGAATTGCACCAGAATCTGACTCGTGCTGCATCATGAGAGGAAATAATGTGCTATGTGTATAATTTTCCTTAACAGCAGTTACCACAAAAGTGCTCGTAAATGCTTAATTGTCCATGGAGAGATACGTGGTTGTGTATGGAGAAAAGAAAAAAAACACAAAATTTAAAGGGCTTCACAGACCCCTCTGTTGTAGACTCAGACATGTGAAACCAGATGAGAGGCAGAATTTGGGCCCTTGTGATGTCAAAATTAAGAAAAATAAAAATTTCAATTTGTGTGCCACAAAATTATTTCATTTTTCTTAAATAAGATCATTTTATGTGAAAGTTGTCAGAACAATGTTTGCATGTAGTTAGTTGTCCTATTACTAACATAAGGATAGAAAAACTCAACAATACCCAAATGGTTAGCAAATTTTATGCACACAAACATTTTCTTGCTATAGATTTTAGAAATCTTATACATACCTAATAACCATTAGTAAATTAATAATTAAGAGTCTCTTGATAATAAAAGATAATTAATAGCTTAAGAAAATATTTTTACTGATTGAGGGAAAGAAATGTTCCATGTGTTGTCACCAGGGATTTGGGAAATTCAAGTGTATAAACTCTAAGTGGCAATAGTGTCCTTAATAAAACAAGGGGAGGCATCTGTGTGTTTTTTTTAAAAAGGTTATTATAATTGACAATATATGTGCTGACATCATCCTAATTATTTGAATTTGCTAATAATTGTCCTCCACATAACAGTAGCACAAGTTCAACCTTAAGATGCATATGTTTTGCTAATGTTAAGATTCGCTGATTAATATTGATGGCAGCTAAGGCCAGTGGCTAATGTCTGACATCTGTTTGGGAAATCAGCATTCCAATTCAGGAAGCTGGCATTTCTGTCAGGGTTAGAAAGAGGGGTTATTGTGTAAGGAATTATGATTAGGGTTTTGTGTGTGGTTAAGGTTAGGAATAGGGACATGATCTATTTCATTTCTTTTCATCTCAGTGTATTTCTGGTGTCAAGCTGCTTGCTCTGTTCTGTGTTAACAGAGAGGTCTTCCCCTCTGTTCCCTCATGGCACATTCACTGTGGCACTTTATTTTACTTGCTCCTTCTATGTTAATGGACTGATTGATCTCTTTTGCTTCTCCTGGGTTAGTCCTTACGTTGTTCTTATATAATCTTTTCATTTGGGACAGAGGTGTTTCTTTTTGTTCCAGTGGTTTTTTTTTGTTTGTTTGTTTGTTTTTGACACTTGCCCTGATTTAAAATAAAGGGTTAATTTTTACATCATTCTTTTCTTGATGCCAACCTCCATCTTGATACTAAAACGATATCAAAGGGCATTTTAGGTTTGGATGGGAAAGGTGAAAATATACAGATTTGTCTCCAAACTAACTGCAATTGTTTTGATTCAAAAAATGTAAACCAAAAAGAAAATAAATCTCATAAAGTCCTTGAAATTATTCACACATAATATTATTCCTTTTATTTCTCTTTCTCTAGTGGGCTTCAATTGGCTTTAAGTTTTAACTAGTTGTGCAGAAGAAGTAGAAAGCAGAGTATGCACACAGCTTATAAAAGGGAGCAAAGAAAGCTTTATAACCTACTTATTACAACAAAAGGGGCAATAGTGAAGTAAAGTAGCCACAGAAATTCAGAAAATGGATCAACTGGAAAAGCAAAGAATGCTGGGACCTTGCAGTGTATTGAACGAAAGCCCAATTAAAATCGTTTTTCATTTCCACTTTACTTCAACTGAAAAATCAAGTAGAAAATCATCAAAACCTTGAAAAGTTAGGAAAAATTTTCAAAAACATCTGAGATTCTTACTATATGAATGTACATTGCCTACTTGATGTTTATAATGAAGACCTTGAAGCCATTGTATCAGTGTGATCAAGACAGTCTGTGCTGTAAGGCAGGAAAATGGAACTTTAACACACCCTTGGAGTGTTTTCTTCAAAAACTACTTAAGAAAAAAAAAGAGACGGTTTTGTATGTAATGTTTAATGCCAACAAATATATATATATTTAGTAAACATCTCCTGTCTATGGGGGAAAGCAAAATAAATCAGAGGAAAATTGAAATTAGCAATGAGCATCCCATATTAAATGAAGGTTGGGGCAAAGGAAAGTGGTAATTTTGTTATTGTCTGTCCAGATCACTGTTCACTTTTAGGCAAGGATTTTTTTTTTTTTTTTTCATCTCAGTAAAATATCCCAGTGTCCCAACTTCTATCTTGGGCAATACGCTCCTCGGGCTTTTTGTGGCTAAGATTTTACATCTTTAAAATGGGTGTAGTAATATGGATAATGTGATAATTAATGAAGTAATCCATGTAACTGGCATACCTGGTAGTATTGTTTTATATTGTAGAAATGCATATTGTTTAATATTATAGAAATATTAATAATACCCACTTAACATTGGGCTTTTTAAGTACATGGTCAATAAATTAATGAAGGAATGAAGAAAATGTCCACAGCATCTCCATAAGAATAAGATTCAAGGAAGTCACAGAAATTTGATATTAGAAATTATTTATTGTACTCTCTTAATATGTCAGTGCTCCAACTTGTAGAGATGGATTAATATTGTTGTCATGCAAAATATTTTCCTTAAATTAAGATGAAACGTGAATACATTAAGCATTTGCTCATTGGTGCTAGCTTTAACCTCTGGAACTTGACAGAGTTGGTCTACATTTGTGACCATGTGATAACACTAAACATTGCATTGCAGGGATTGTCATTGCCTTATGTAAACTATCTGTGAAAAACATTCATTTGCTCTCAGTTGACTTGGTTTTCTCAAGAACTAATTATTCAATTATTTTGACTTGGAAATGTCTCCTTGTATATACCCTGGCTAGAACATAATAGAGACTCCAGAGAGATCGGACTAGTGCCCAGTTGATCATTAGCTACTTTTATGTTTTGATCACCCCAGCTAACAAAAATTTAACACTTGTTATTGTCCAGCCACTGTAGCGAGGCTGTTCTCCTTTTGTTTAGAACCCTCATAAGGCAGAATTCATTACAGTCAATTCTTCTACTTGGAAACTGGGGTCCAGCCTGGTTATCTCACTAGCCTAACGTCTTGAACCTAGTCATGAAAGATCTAGATCTCAAAACTTTGTCTTTTATAACAAGAAAAAAATGAGCTTTCACCTCCTCACTTTGTTGCTATGTTTCTTCTGCCTTTTTCTGGACACCATGGTGTAAACCTTCGTATTTTCGAAAGATATGGCTAAGATCTTAAAAATTCACCAGCAATTAAAAATGAAATTCCTAAGCAGTAGAATTTGGGTTTAAGTGGTTGATTAGGCTCCTGTGTACCAAACAGAATTCCAATCCAGAGTGGGGGCGTTACATGTATTATTTCACTCAATTCTCAATTATGAAGTAGGTGCTATTATTGCCTTTTAAATTAATAGATATCATGTATGTCCCTGGTCACACATGAATTGCTAATGCAAGGATATTGAATTTGCATATGTCAGGGGTCTGTTTCACCTTTGTGAATACTATTTAAGATTGCATTAGCATTTTTGACAGTTACAGCATATTATTATCTCATATTAAGCTGTGCTGACTAAAACACATATTTTTCAGGTGAATTGTTCGGTGAACATTCTAAAATTTGGAACCTTTGTGACTGAGGACCTGAAGGCTAGATTCTTAAGAGAACAATTGATCAGATCATTGCTCTAATGCGAATCTTCCCTTAGGAGAGATTCATACTCAGTCTATACTAATTCACTTTTGAGTCTCTAAAGTTACTTGCTTGGCTCCGCTGTCACCTAAAAGTAGTACCTACCAAATAACAACAGGATACAAGCATGAAAGCAAATAAAAGGAAAGGAAGTAAATTCAGTGGTTTGATATTTTGATTGATAGTTTCAGGGTTCATGCCAATAAAAGTCATTATTTAGACAGCTTTAAAGTAGCTATTGACTCAAGCAGTGTGTTCATGCATGCAGTATTTTATTTAGATATTCTTTATCATTTTAAAATAATTAGGAATGGATATACTCCTTTTCTGAAAGAAGGACAGTAACAGAGCAGTTTGGGCATACAGTTTGAATAACTGTATCTAAAATACAGGTCATGAGAATGGGAGCTTTTACATCTGTCATATTCATTGGGAGACAGTAATTCTAGATCTTTGAATTGGTTTAATAATATAACCATCAATCACATGCTTTAAATTTTAAAAATGAAATAAATAACGGGAATTGTGGCAGCAAAAGGGTATTTTTTTAAACAGAGAGCAAAGTGAAGCATAACTCAAAAGAACCAACGAATGAGAGAAGATAAAGATAACCAATATGCTCAAACAGAAAAGTATGCTTAGTACACAAAAGTGAGGAGTTTCTGAGGATGCTGGTACAAGTAAATTACTGCTTTCAATAAAATGAATCAATTGTAACCAAATTTCAAAATAATCTTTTAATATTTGATTTTTTTTGATGCATGAAATCAATTTAACTGCAGATTTTTAATGTAACAATATGTTACAGGCATAGAGAACTTTCCTAATTTTGTATTTGAAACCTGGTGGGAAGAAAATGTTTTCCTGTTTTTATATTTTCTTGAATTAGCCATAACTTATGACACTCTCTTGAGGAAGGTTTTATTTTCTCTTGCCAAGTTTCTGTAAATAGAGTTGATACAACTAGATGTATAAGACGAGGTGGGTAATTTAACTGTCAAGCAAATTGTAGGTAGTTAGGCTACATAGCACTTTTTGTTTCTCTTCCAGAAAAGTATCAGTTAAATAGCATTCATTTCCTTCAAAATACTTCCTCACCTCAGCCTCTGGAAAGAATTTCAACGCTCCTGTTAGAAATATTTTGAATTAGTGGTCATAATGGAGTTTTAAAACATTCCTGTGAAGTGCTTTGGAGCTTCACCTTGTAGCATCGGAAGTAATCATTCCTGTTCAAACTAGAGAACAGGAAACAAGCCTGGCTTTAGCAATTGCCTGCTTTAAAAGATTCAAGTTGAGTGGAAATCAGAGAAAAGAACAGGCAGCACAGATGGTTCAAAAGTAAGTTAGTGTTTCTGAAATGAGTTTAAATTGTTTTAATAGCTATTTATATTTTAATAGCATCCTTTAATGATTCATATTTTGAAATTATATCTATGAAAATAGGTGCTAAATTGCGAAAGTATTTGCATATCTATAGGAGTATTAATTTTCAGAACTGGATTCTTAAGACTGATATGAATCATGACAAATGCCAAAATATGAAACAAAAACAAACCCAAAGCAAAAACAAACAAAAATCTCACCATCAATTTTTGCTATCTTTGTTTTCTCATTTTATAAAAATATATTTAATAATCTGAATCTTCACTAAACCCTATGGAGGATGGTTATATTTCTAGGAGAATGTTCTAATTATTAATTTTTACTTAGTATATTATGTTGCCTGAAAAACTATTAATGTAACAGAATACAAAGACAGAAAAACAACCCCAGTAACTGAGAATTCTGTTACATCAGGATCCATTATATATTTTTCTTTCTTTTCCAACTCAGGGTGGGCAGTTTTTAGAGATCTGACCTATCCTTCCTTCTTTGTTTAAGTATTTTTAAATTCCAGTCATTGTGCGGTGAGAATTTGCAGGTGTTTCTCAGAGAACTTTTTCCCCTCTAGCTGGATGTGGAAAGGACAATGCAATTAATAACAGATGGCACAGGATGACCACGTCCTTGAGAGAACGCCTTATTGGCACCTCCTGCTAATTGTATCACATATAACACAACTAAAAGCATAATAAATCTGAACTGGGGGACATTTTATGCAAGAGCTCTTCTCCTTTTCCAGACGGTAAATTGCTCGGCTCTTGAAATATCTATAACCTTGTGACACCCAACTTACATTAGCTTAATTGCCTTTTTCCCTCTCCCTCCCCTTCTTCTCTCTCTCTCTCTCTCTCTGTCTCTCTGTCTCACTCTCTCTCTGACACACACACACACACACACACACGCGCGCACACTCGCACTCACACAGATACACAGACACAGATGCACACACGCATTATTTTTTTTTTCCTCTTGGACATAAGGGAATAATTGGACTTTAGTTTTTTACTTAGCTTAGTGCTGTGTCTCAAACAGGTATATTTCCTGGCTTAGAATTTGGTCAGAGTTTGATCTCCTGACATGAACGGAAAATTATTCTTTTAGAGAACTTTAAAATACTTTTCTAACATTACTGTTGGGAAAGAAAATGTATGTGTAACTGTTGATGTAATTTAATAAACCTGCATAAGAGAGTTTGATTTAAATAGGAAAACGTGAACTTGAGAAGGACATATACACTAACACACACACACACACTCACAGGCACAAAGCTTTCTTCTTTATTGCACGATGGCAACAACTCACAATATCCTGTGGCAGTATAAAGCATTGAATTGTCACTTTATAACTTGGTTTGCTGTTATTAACAATTTGTAAAGGAAAAGTTTTTGAGTATGCCAGAAAGTAAACACCTAGCAAGCATTTTTTAATTTTCTTTCTCTAAGAAAAGGCTTTAGTGAGTAGCCTGAATTTCATATTCATTTCCTACACATCTATTTCTAGTTTGAGGGTTTGCTTGTAAACAAACGAAACAAACAACCAAAAAGCAATTTAAATTAGATTTGGAGAGGCTTAAAACAAATACTTCAAAATCATGGAGTATGTGTTGAAATTGAGTTTTGGTTGGCTAGCTGTGTATATGTATGTTTTCTCCTTAGCTTTATGGATGTCTATTCCTTTGCAGTGATTTATCCCCACTTGTGAGAGTACCCTTAATATTTGTGTCAGTGGGATAAACCAGCCCTAAAATAATAAGACAGATCATAGGCCAACAGGAAATGATATATAGTAAGGGAAAACAACCATATTCTGAGATATTTCTGGTATTAGTACTATCCCTGGACCTACTATTGAGTAGTTAGTTATACTGTGAAGCAACAACTTTTACGTCAGTTCTGGACCTGGGACACACTTAAAATTGGATATAAAGAAAAATGAAGATTCTTATTATTCTGATTATTCTCATTTTGGTTTCTTGTGAGGTAGGAAGCATTCTGATGAGTTAGCTGTTAGGGATATAATCCCCAGTCGGTTTGCAACAGAGTAAGTACAGTCAATATCATTGTGAACTTCAAGAGAAGTTGATTTCAGTTGTTGATTTAATTGACGGTTTTTATGTATAGCTGATGAGTGAAATTGGGTAAGTCTCACCACATTTCTGTGCGTTATTGTCTTCCCTTATAATGTGAGATACTAGGACTAGTCAGTAATGTTCAAACAGAGGTTCGTTTGAAGAGGAGGGGTCTGCAGGCTGCCACTTTGAATGACAGGAAGTGGAGAGGGGAGAACAGAGAACAGGAGGCCACTATTCTCATAGAAATTTTGGTATCATTTGTTGTTGCGTTTGTTTCAAATAGGATTTCCTGTGAACAGTTCTTTTAAATAGATGTCCACGTAAAATTATTCAAAAATGATTGGACTACTTAATTGCTAAGGTTCCTTTCAGTAACAAATTCTATGATATATGTATTAGCTGCTCCTTATTAAATATGAACTAATTCTAATGCTCTGAATGAATGAAACATGGCTTTTAGAAACAGTTGCTCTACTCTGTCTCCATTTGTTCTGCAGTTGATTTGAAAAATAGACAATATAGGGTTGAATATCAATATCCTTCTTTGCATTATAGGTTGTCTGTATGTGTGTGTGTATATGTATGTGTGTATGTGTGTGTGTGTGTGTGTGTGTTTAAAATGTATTGTACTTTATGACTTTGTATTTTGAAGAAGCAGAGTCATTTATACAGCAGGCAGAATCTCTAAAGCCTATGTGAGTAATTGATCTTCTTATGTTTTTCTTTGATTTCGTGTTTGTCATCTTCATCCCTGTGTATTTATAGTCCAGAATCTTCAGGTCAATGCAGATGGATAGTTGCCCAGTAGAAACACGAACATAGTTTTATCACACTTAGAAAAAGAAAATAAAGTCATAATATTAATTACAGTGACATTTGGTCTTTGTCTCATCTGTATCCCTGTTCATATCAGACAGTTTTCTAGGAGCAGATCCTTATTTCTGGTTTAGTAGTCAAATAAAGACATTTCCTATAAACAGTGGAAATATAGGCTAATGTCATAGGAAAGATACTCATTACCACATATCACTACACAATAACTCATCCCATTCCTGACTTTTTCACTTTTGGTTGCTGTGAAGACTAGAGCAATGATACAGTGAAAGTATTTGAAAAATATAAAGCCTCGAATAAATACAGTAGTCTCCTGTGGGTTGGAAATTTGTCCTCGTTTTCTTTGTAGCCCACCACTTAACATGCTTCCTAACCCATAGTTGATGTTCAGTAAATCTTTGATAAATACACAAATAAATTAGTGAATAAATAACAACAATATGTATAATTCTATATTTGGGGCAATGTATTAGATAAGGTGGATGCTACAGAGAAATGAGTTTCTAGTCTCTGAATTGCTTATAACAAACATAATAAAAAACAACGAACAAATGTTCATATGCTTCTTATCTATATATGACCATGTGTGATTGCAGCAACAACAAATACAACACAGATGACTCTTGGAAAAGATGGCTGTTTCCTATATGCAAATATCAATAAAATAGTGTCATTTATTGGGGATGGGGAGAAGACAAAGATAAAAAGAAAAGAAGGGCCAGAAATTGAATTTGTCTTTCTTTGGTTACTATAACCTTTCTCCTTTGCAACTCATTATGGGTTTTGCCACTCATCTTTGAACTATTTTTCATCTGGCCCACACAAACCAGGTGATATCTCACTTACATTATTGTAAATTATTTACACCACAAGTTCTGGGTCATGAAGCAGAGGTGATGGAATATTTTTACATAAAAATGTTGGGGTCATGTTTTATTTTAAGCCTCTTACACTGATCATTTTATTTGCAGTGTAAGTATGTCCTACATTAGCTTCTAGACTTGGACATTTGTGCAGTGAATGGCATCAGTTAAATAGCAAGCACTCTATCTCTCCTGATTAATGTTATACCTCCAATCTTTGGGTAATTGCTGATATATTTGGATGTAATCAGGACAACGTGTTACACTTTCTATTTATGTATGACTTCGGATAAGTTATTTGAAATTGTTTAGATCCTTGTTCTTTTCAAAATGACAGTGACGGTACCAGGTATTGACATCATTTAGAGTTGGAGATCATCATAATGTTTGGTATGTAGGGGAATGACAAGCGTCGACTATTAAAAATTAGACAGGAAAAATACTGCCTTTGGAATCTGCCTGATCTGGATTCAATTCTTGGCTTTATTATATGATACTGAAACAGTTTCTCACACTCTAGGTTGCTCATCAATCAAGTTGCACAAAAACCTCACGATTGCATTGTGTGGGGGATTAGAGATAATAAAAGCAGAGTGACTAGTCGAGTGCATGCCTACCATATTCCTTCAAGAAACTTCCTCTTTTGTTACTATCATTCTATTTCTTGTGATTAACATAAGTGAAAATATTGATTTACATCAGTGGTTGTTAACCAGGGGAGGCATTTTTGTTTGTTTGTTTTTTTCCTAAACCACCCCCCTCAGAGACATTTGTTAATATCTGGAGACATTTTGGGTTGTCACAAGCTGGGTGAGGGTACTACTGGAATTTAGTGTGTGGAGTTCAGAGAAGCTGCTTAGCATCCTACATCGCAGAGGACAATCTTCAACAACAAAGTATTTGGCCCAAAGTTTCAATAGTGCTTAGACTGAGAAACCTTGATTTAGATTATTTTGAACAAGAAAATTTGTAATTTAAATGAACTACTTCAGATTCCAAGAATTTAAAGCTAGGAACTGTCTGTACCAAATAGCCTCCATATCCTTTGCATTATGTTATTTTGGTCTTAGGCTAAAGGAAATGGCTCTGCCCTTAATATAACATACTAGAAATATCTAAAAATTTCCAATCATTAAAGATGTATAATAAAGATGAATTATAATTGCCTCCTGACCAAACTGGCTAAATAGTTAAGAATTGAAGCACCCCTTGACCTGAATTAGTTATTCTGTGGTCTGTGTTTCTCACCACAGTTCGACTTAGCTATTTTCAGGAAATGAGAGGGATTATGGAGAATCAATGCTGCAGTGGATGGCTAAAAGCATAATTACTTTCACTTAGCACAACTTTCTTTACTAACATTAGTTTGAGTTTATATTATTTATTATATAAGCTCATGTATTTTATTCATATGAACTCAATTTGGAATGTAGTCAACGGTATTATAGATGATTGATTTAGGTTGGGGTACAGATGAGACAAAGACCTAATACCAACTTAATTGACAATAGGTTTTTGTTTTTTTTAAGGTGGATATTAACTATTATCATGTTGTCATTCATTGAATATCCATGTATTTTTGGCAATGCTCTGAAGATTGCAGACTTTAAATACAAGAGGACAGAAATAACAGAAACAAAATCAAAGAAAAAGAGAAGAACCTATGAGAATCATTCATTTATTTACCTTTATTCAAAGATCAACACTGTCTAAAATATTTATATATTATATCAACATGGCTTTTTATCCTCATAAGGAAAAAAATAACATTTTGTGGTTGAAATTGGTCTGTTGTGGGTATGATGGGTCATGTGGGAGAGAGCTTGCTCCCCTGCAAGCTTATGCTCTTTTGTTCCTTTCATCCTTACAAGTGGAATCAGGCAGACATTTCTGGGTTTCTGTCTTTTTCATTTTTTCCTAAACAGGCAGCAGTATCCTTAGAAACAAAGAGTGGCACAAACTTCTTTCAACGAGCATTTTTTTCCCCCTGAACTCTCGTTGCCTTTACTCGATGCAATCTCCCTCCTTTCCTTATCACATTTCACTAACCTTTGGACCCTTGCCTGCAACGAGTGGGGTATAAATAGTGAGCCCCAGCAAAGCCACAGTAGTTGCATCAAATAGGTAAACTCTGTAAAGGAGGCATGAGGGATAAGCAATGTTATATTGACAAGCTGCACTAGAGGGCAAGAGAGAGAAGAATTCTAGCTTCAGCTGCAGTTCTACGGAAAATACTGAAGGTAAGCTTGTACATTCACCTTTGGGAGGTTAGTAAATGAAATTTGTTTTAAAAGCCTCTTTCAGATATCCAGCACTTACTTTGGAATAAAAATGACTCCACAAAGTAGGTAAAAAAAAAATCTTTATATATATCCCAGAAGAAAATTAATTAATCTCTACGAAGAAATCTTTAATAAAATCAAAACAAACAAACAAACAAACAAACAAAAACTGGGGAGCAAATGCACAAGGAAAGTATGATTAAGCTTTAATAAGGAGAAGAGCCTTACAAAAATTTATAAGTTAGAACATTCCTTGACCTTTTCTTCCTGCAAGTTCTTAGTCAGTTGGGTAGCTGTCCCTTCTCCTGATGAGATTTTTGAGTTGGGAAATCGATGTGGTGACTGTCTTTGAACAGAGAGCTGTCACATGTTGGTAACCATAGCTCTTATTATAAAAATATGAATTCAAAGGGATAGCAAGGAAACATACTGGTGGAAATGGTAACACTTGTTTATTTGTCTGTCTTCTATCTACTGGACCAGCAAGGATGAAGTGGTGAACTATATCACTTGCTAGATCCCTAACTCATTTGCTTGTTTGAAATTGCACTTCTACCCCATGTGGCTAGAAATCAACAGAAAGACCTTTCCTTAAAATAGCATGAACTGAAAACCAATCTCTCTTCTCTGTTTCTGTTTACTAAGGGCTGACTATAAAGTACTCTTGGGTTTGTTACCAGAATGGGACCCACGTTTTGAACCATGTCTAAGGGTTCAGTAAGTTGTAATGCATTATAAATTCTAAAATTCAGACACGTTGGAAACCTTGAATGATTTATTTAAATGTAAAATGTGTTCAAATAAAGAATATTATATTGAAATTTAGGGGATAACAAGAGTTTGTCAGATGATTCTTATCAAAAAACATCCTTATTTGTAAGGAATTAATTCTAAGGCATGGTCCAGAGGAAATGAACTTTTATGGTAACACGTGAAAGGAGAAATAATTAGAATAAAGGGGACTATTAAAGAATTGGAAATTCTAAAATTTCTAATTCTTGAATTGAAACTTTAGAGGAGACACATTAGCTTTCTAAAATCTATTCTTAGTATATCATTATACTTATGTATGGAGGAAAACTGATTTTAGATAGCTATTTAATATTGTTGTGATTTTATGAGTAATTTGTCTTCCATTTGGTATATGTGAGTAAACTGTAATCACTCCTATTGCATACAATAGGAAAAAACCAGCAAAACATTTTTAAGAGACTTGAAATTATAGTTTTTGAACCAACTTGACATGAAAAGAACAGTGGAAGCATATTGAACACTTTTCTAAACATTGCTAATCCAGGCTTGATGATCCTACCAAAGAGAGCTGACTTCCTAGAATGAACACAACTCACCATAATGAGGAGGGAGAGAGTAGTTACCTAAGGAAGTGGGAAATCCAAGTTGTCTCTTTTCATTTAAA
Source organism: Rhinolophus ferrumequinum (assembly GCF_004115265.2). Lineage (NCBI taxonomy): Eukaryota > Metazoa > Chordata > Mammalia > Chiroptera > Rhinolophidae > Rhinolophus > Rhinolophus ferrumequinum. Next base: position 16,071,567 of record NC_046295.1, on the reverse strand, counting down.
AGGAGCCCCCTTTTTCTCGTGTAAATATCATTATGTAGGATATAATGAAAACTTGAGGAACCGCTGAGGGGGACCTGGTGCTTTTAGAAAATGATGCAAGCCCCATTAACTTACAGTAAAAATTAGTTTGTGGATCTATGTACTGCTCCCTTTGGCACCTGAACTTCCTCCATTCTTCTGGAAGAAGCAAGAGAAAGGCTGAAAACGTGTAACTTCATATCAGTTCCTTGGCAGAGGGAATGCAAACATTGGGATCCCTGGAAGGTTTATGCTTTCCTATGAATGGGCTCACCTGGCTAACCCAGTATGGAAATGGTTTAGGATGCGTTTGAAAGCAGGAGATAGATGATCAAACTAAATAAGTATCAGATAAAGTTGATTTGGGACGTTGGTTGATGGAGGTATTCAGTAAACAAATATTGTGTATTAAATAGGGCACCTTTTAGCACTTCAAAATATTATTAGTGTCGTGTGCTCCCAAACAATCAAACATTACACATACGCACATATTTTTTTACATAAGTTTTCTTTCTCATTGTTTCAAAACAAGCTCTTTGAGTTAACTCTTGATTACCAATTTCAATCCAATATTTTTTACCTGGCATTTAACAAAGAAAATGAAACATACTTTTAAACACTTCTTAATAATGTAGAATAAAAAGTTTTCAACCAAAACACATGACTTTATATCTTATGAAACATTGCTCCTCAACTGACTAGGGTATTGACTTTTCCATAAAGAGATGGAAGAGTCAGCTTTTTCTTCATCCTATGGTGGGACATTCAGATTTACTTTGCCAGAATATTTCTTACAAATTCAAGCACTCAGAGCATGCACGCAATGTTGAGTTTTCAGGGAGGAACCACTTGTCTTGATGTTCATATGGTTTTAGGATTTCTGAGGTAAATGTTTGCCTATGTAAATTGGTTACTAGCCATGAAATAATACAAATGCAACTTTCATACCAAAACAGGTAACATTTTTAAATTTAAGAAATTAAGGAATGAGGTGAAACTTTAAAAATCGTGTATATAAGACTGTCACATTATTTACCGCATTACACAAAGAAATATTAAAACATATTTAAGAGGTTGTTTCTGTCCTTGAAAGAGGAATACAGAAGAAGAGAATGATGAAAGGAAAAAAAGAAAACGTTTCACAAACTACATATTTACAACATGAAAAGAGTGTCTGAGGCCCTGTTAATTTGTAGGACCTGACAGCTACGCCTGCAGATGGCTCTACTATGTAACTTGATTATTGGCCAGTAGGTTCCCTGGGGAGTACTAGGTACTCTCCCACTCTTACTCAGTCTGTGAAGTGATATAACTGCCTCCTTCAGGCCAGAGGCAGAGTGAGATTCCACATACACAAAGGATATCAAACCAGGAATCAATCATATTTCTGATCTAATAGGTGAAGTATTAAACTTAACCAGCAGGGTTAAAAAGCCACTTGTCAAATCTATCATAGTGACAGGGAGTCAGAGTCTTATTCCTGTATCTCAATGGTAGCAGTATCTTTGGTTTGTGATACTGGAATAACAACTGAAATATACTTCAAAACTAAAGTTTAAAGTACTGAAATTGATTTGGGGAATATGTGAAAAGTCAGTGTATGGGGAGTATTAGTTTCACATATTTTTCCCTAAAATATGGAGAAGTATACTTTTTTTCTTTTTGTATAGTAATTAAGTAGCTCTCCTCTACCAAGCAATGTGATAGGAACTTTGTACATCATGCCATTTAATTCTCTCTCACACACACAGAACATGAAGTGAATCTCATCTACAATTTATAACTGAGCAAGCTGAGTCTCAAATAGGCTTATGAATTTGGTTCAGCTCTCATAGCTAGTATGTCATACAGCCAGAAATTAGGCCAGTTCTCTCTGGAGCTAACGTCCATGTTCTTTCTACCAAACCAATACAAACTTTTGTGTTTTTTAAGTCAGTTGTTTTCTGTTGCTTTGCCCTTAATTAATTCTTTAATATGTTTGAATGTTTAATTTTTCACTAATGTTGATAGGTTAAATGTTAATTATGGGGAACTAGATGTTTTTACTTACATCAGCAAAAACAACAATGAACTTTAGTGTAATTGACACTCTTTGATACTATTGGTTTTAAGAATGAAGAAACATTTTTTTCTCTTTTGCAAAATCAGACAAATACAGTATTTTCCTTGTAATAAATATTATAGCATAAATGTAATAGGTTCAAAAATAATTGTTTTTTATTCAAAATTAGATTTGCAGGATTAATGTGCTATATTGAAGACATAAATATAATCACATATCCTGTAAGCAGTCTCATAATTATAGTTTGTTGGCTATTGCTTTTATGAAAATACTGAGAATGGCTTTAAAAAATGTCCAATATAAGCAAAAAACTAACTTGATTTTGGGTGGTGTAAAATTTAGAAAGGGTTACGAGATATATGTTGTTTGAATTTCTGATGTCCTGTACGCTCTGCTCTTTTCTTTAATTAATTAATTGGTAAGGTACAAATATCAGAAGATTCAAAGAAAGAAAAAGGACATATTTTGAGCCTCTGTATGTGCCGAAGACGGAGCTGGGGTGCTTTTCATCCATTGCCTTGTTTAAGTTCAAGTAAAATTAGTATTGTTCTCTCCTTAGTTCTGAGGAAAACTGAACTCAGAGGTCAGCTGATTTGGGAAATAGCCTGACAGAGGTATAAGCCTGAATCTCTGTCTGGAGAGGTTCGACATTTTCCTACTACTTCAGGGTCTTTCTGGAGTTGCCAAAAGATCACAGGCTTCTTTGACTTTCCTTTTTAGTGCTCACAAAATAGATGATTGAGTAACAGGAGGGAGAAATTTAAGAAAACCTAGGGAAATCTTAGTGATTTACATTTTCGTCCATCTGAATGCTTGAAATCAGTTGCTAACATGCTATGCATAGATTGCATACTTGTAAATTAAAATCTGTTCTTTTTTTTTTACATTGACTTTCACTTTAGTATCAGTTGGGTGATATATTTTATTTTCATTTTTATTGATCTTCAGTAGACATCGATTCTTAATCATTTTAGCTTTCATTTCCCATTTACTTTTTCAAGTGAGATCTGTAAAAATATGTGTGTATGTGTGTGTGTGTGTGTGTGTGTTTAAGTATACTATGTTTTAAGGAAATATTTTTACAAATTCTTTTTGGATGCCAGTATTCTTTTACTTTCCCCCCCCCCCCCCCCCCATAATTTAGGTCTGGTTAAATTAAGTCTTTTGTTGGAGCAGCTATCCACTTCTAAGGAACTTTTCAGAATATTAAAAAGTAAAACCCTATGTAACCTTATGAGGATTGCTTTCATCCTAAGGATAGGGAAGCCAATTTAGGAATAATATGTTATGATGAAGAGAAGAAGGCAAACAAACAAACAAAAAACCCATGTCAGAACCATCACGATATGTAATTAGTATGGTTTAAGGCTATGTTTTTCAAAATTTCAAAAGTATGTTTCCTTGAATATTAATCTTGTGTGTTGTCCTGCTATCCTCAAATCTCTCTCTCTCTCACACACACATACACACACACACACACACACACACACACACACACACTTTTTTGTTTATAAATTACCTAAAAATTTGCATTAGTCTGTTAAATGCCATGGTGAACCAAACAGTGGAGAACCTCCTTTTTGAACCAAGGGTCTCTCCAACTTTATTTGGCCACAAAACTTGTCTTTTCATGTGATACTTATTAGTAACATCTAGAACTAGAACTCAAAATTTATGTTGGAAAATACTGTTCTAAGGACATATCCAATGCCTCTATACAGAGGGATTTACTGCATCCAATTTGAAAAGATGATGAGAATAAAGACAGTCAGATTAAATTAGAGCAACTTGAAATAATCTGTGTTTCCCCGAAAATAAGACCTAGCTGGACAATCAGCTCTAATGGTCTTTTGGAACAAAAATTAATATAAGACTGGTCTTATTTTACTAAAATGTAAGACCGGGTTTATATAATATAACATAATATAAGACCGGGTCTTATATTAATTTTTGTTCCAAAAGATACATTAGAGCTGATTGTCCAGCTAGGTCCTATTTTCAGGGAAACACGGTAGGTGAGAGACAGTGAGGGCTTGAATTAAGGCCACAGAATGGGATAGATTCAACAGGTGCTCAGGATAGGATGTAGAATTTATCTGCTTTAGTGACTATTATTAGATGAAGAGAAAAGTCACACGTACCAGGTCTGGCTTGAGTGTTTTGTTAAAAAGTGGTAATACCATGCTTCCCCGAAAATAAGACCTAGCCAGACAATCAGCTCTAACGCATCTTTTGGAGCAAAAATTAATATAAGACCCGGTCTTATACAATATAATATAACATAATATAATATAATATAATACCAGTTCTTATATTAATTTTTGCTCCAAAAGACGTGTTAGAGCTGATTGGCTAGGTCTTATTTTCTGGGAAACAGGGTATTAGTTGACAAAGGAAAGTCAGAACAGGAATTAAAGGGTAAAGGTAAGGAATTCACTTTTGGACAGTTGGCTGGGAAATCCTTGAAATTCTTCCAGGTTGATTTTTCCAGTAGGAGCTAGAAATAGGTTGGGAGCATACAAAAAAAAAAAAAAAAAAAGAAAGTCTCAGAAAAGATATAGATGCTGGAGTCACCATGCTGATTGAAGCTCCTAGGAAATGGATGAGACTATGGGTGACATCATCTTTAACTTGTAGGGATCCAAATTACTTCATTAAATGCATTAGTGGAGCAAGATGCTGAAAATGCAAACCATGTTTTGCTACCATAAATGCTATTTTTGAAAAAGATAAGAAAATAAAAAAATAAATTTACCTACATATTAAATATTTTAGCTATTCCACATGACAAGGGATCTGTGATGCTGAAACCGCAGTTGTCCCACAAAGAAACAGGCAGAATTTAAGATAATGTCTGAAGATGTTTAAACTTCTCTATGGGCTTATGCCAACAAATACTGCATTGAGCTTATAAATTCATTAATCAAGAAAAGAGGTGCTGAATTATGATTCACCCAGAATTTAAATAATTCTGCGATTTATTTGAAGCAGGCCAACAAGACTATAGGAACTAGTAAATGCATTTCCTGTTAAGCATTTGCTTGCTTCATTTACTGTAATTCCCTGTTCCTGCTCAACTCTTTACTTTTGTCTGAAACTGAATATATTTATATTCATTTCAGTAATCAGTGATGCCCACTGATAAATGGTGTGTTTGAGAGGGGTTGGTATCCCTTCCCGTTTCAAGAAGATAATAGTAAGTACTAACTACTGTATGCTAAGTGTCTACTTAATCCCATACTTCACTAGGAGCTTTGCACATGTTATCTAACCTTCAAAGCGACCTTGTAATGAGAGTTTTATTGTTGTCCTTTAAAGGCCTAGAAACTGAAGCTTTGAGGGTTAATATTCAAGGGTACAACTTAAGAGACAGATCTCCATTTTTATTATTAGGTTATTAGGTTTTATTATTATTATTCCATAGTTTGTAGTCCTTCCATTGCCTCATGCTTCCCATACACGGAAGATTTAAAAAAAAAAAAAAAAAGAAGAAGAAGAAGAAAAAGGAAAGAGAAACGATCCCTTTCTACATCAATTAATTACATCATATAGAGTAACATTTGCATGCAAACCTTCATACTGTTTTTCCCTAATTTTTTTGGTAACAGCCTTTAACAGGAACTAATACACATGAGCAAGATTTATTTTTTGAGTTTTGCTTTGTTCTAGAAAAACCACTTGGACAATGGTGGGTAATGATTTTAAATACTATTGAAGGTGAGGAATGACTGGATTAAAATAAAAAATATACTCGTATATACATATGTATACACACACATATGTACGTACATGTGTGTAAAGAATGCCAGATAAATTTTCCCAACTTAGGAATTGATTTGATTTCTATCAATAAACACTGTTTGGTTCTGCCTTTTGCAGAGATATCCCACTAAAGTAACTTTTTTTTTCATTTAATATACCACAAAACTGCTCTGCTTTGCTTTTTAGAAGCAATCAGAGGAGGTAGGTCAATCAGCCAACCATTTGTTCAAAATCTATTAAACAAATTAACTCACCATTGATTAGTTTCTCATACAGCATGATGAGTTGGTGAACTAAACAGAGGATTCTGACATCAGAGATATGCACAACTCTTCTTTGTCCATGAAAGTTCTTGATTCTAGTTTGTTTAATTTACTCTGCCCAATGAAATTCATTATGTCTTCCACTTCAGTTATGTTTGGGATTAGACTTTTAAAAATTTATATTTGAAATTACTGAATATTTTCTTAAAGCCCTGATATTAATAAAAAATTATCTCAAAATGTGCTGTTGTCAATATCATACAGTCACTAATATTGATCTATTTTACTTCATATGCAAGTTTAAAATGAATTCTCACAGATAAGTAAGGCAACTAGAATTGAAAACAAATTTAGCCAAAGGAAAGAAGATATGTGAAAATATTTCTATAGAGATGCCTTAAATGCTACCGACAGGCATTAAGAAATGTGTTATATAAAAGCAACTTTCCTTATCTCTAGGTGAAAAATCTACAGTCATGCTAAATGTTTTTTGATAAGTTTTGACATTTGAAAATGAAAGCTATTTTAACAAAACTACAGTCAAGAAAAATGCTTAAACATTTTAAATGCTACCTAATATGATGAAAATATTTTTTGTTTCTCTTGCAGATAGGGATTTTGTTGAATGACATTTTTTGGTATGTTATAAAAAATACTGAAAATAATAATGTGAATCAAATGCTTGCATGTTGGATGTGGAGGACAATAATAAGATAAAATAGCATGCAAATATATCTTTCAACCAAATATAATAAAACTGTTATCTCTAATACTTTCATCAAATTTATTTCCATTCACTCTATGATCATAACCAAAGAGATCACTGCTTACAATGTTTTCTTTAAGAACAAATCAGAATGCAAATATTTGTAGAGAGTATTGTTTTCAGGAATATTTTACTGACTGATGATTGCTTTTTAACTCATCTTAAAGGGAAATGATAACAATGCTTAACACTTTTATAATGCTTTTTGCCTCCAAATAACTCACCTAATTAATTCTAATTAATCTTTACAACACCCTGTGAGGTGACAAATTGGCTAGAACTGTTCCCCGATACTGATATAATTAATTGTGATCATGTACATATATATTAAAAACAGTCATATTTTACTTCTTAAACTTGTTTGTAGCTTCAAATAACGTAGAACGAATCACATTCATTTGGTGAAGAAATAATATTGTAAAATGAGAACATATTTAAAATCATGTCTGTTGGTCTTTTAGGGTAAAATCAGACGTGGATTTTGGTTTTCCCACTTGTGTGTGGAGTGTATTTGAAGCAATGGAGTATGATGGGGACCATCCTGACCCAGGACCTGAGGGACCCTAGATTCTAGCTTTAGTTTTCTTATTAATTACATGTCTGATCTTGAAACTTATTTTCTCAGCTGTAAGGTAGTGATAATGTTACCTGCCTGGCCTATGTGGCAGGGATGTTTGAGGGTTAAATGTGACAATGTATGTGAAAACACTTCACTACTTTAAAGTATTTTTCAAATATAAATTATGAAATAAAACATAACCAATATTACAATAACACATTCCTAAAAGCAGAAATAGAGAGCTTAGGAGGCTTGCCTTTTAATTCATCAATTTAACATTTAAAAAAAATGTTTTCATTAAGTGCCTCCTACCACAGAGCCCACATGGTAGATGGTGAAGGGCATGTAGAGAGTGGGTAGGATACATACGGTGAATCTGTGTAAGATACAGATATTAATTATAAGCCCATTGGGCTCTGCATGTCCTAGCGTTAAGTTTCTGAATTAGTACATTGAAAGGAGGAAGTGTGGGACTGTATGTCTTTCTGAATGGATGATCTGATTTATGACCAGCGGAGAAATATATGGGTGTCATCCTTTTTATTATGTGTGATTATAACATCTAATAATCCTCAAAACAAAGGATGGTTCTGACTGTAGTCATGAAGTGACCTACGTGATAATCACTTCAGGACCTTTGGCCACTGGTCCGAGCCCCATAGCTCCACCCTAAATGCACAATCTGAGGAACATTGGCCTAGTCAACACCTTCTGTCCGTAGAGTGTAATGGTTCCTAGCTTATGCACTGTCATCCTCATTTATCTTTTTTGGTTTCTTCCCCTCCTTGGTCGGTTTCTCCTTCTGAGGCCCCTTTGCTGGTTACTTCATGTTAGTCAGACCTCCCAAACTGGAATACTCCAGAGCTCACAGTCCTTAGGCCTTTTTTCTGTTTGCATTGACTCGTTTATTGGTTGTCTCATTTATTTCCATGGCTGCAATGTCATCAATTCTCAAGTACAACAGTCAATTTCATATTTCTGGCCTGCACTTCCTCCTTGACGTTTATAATCCCATCTCTAATACCTAGTCATCATCTCAACTTGAATATGCATAACGTGTAACTCAAACTCAGGAAGTCCGAACCACATTCCAGATGTGCTCCATTTTCTGCTCCATTCCATCTTTATCTTATTAGTCAGTAAATGGCAACTCCACTCTTCCAATTATTGAAACAAAAGCCTTAGGGTCACGCTTTATTGCTTTCAGTCTATACACTCCGCATATCCTATTGGCTCTACCTTCAAAACATATCCACAACTCATCTTCTCATCACATCCACCGAAACATCCCGGCTCAGGTACTATTGTCTCTTCCTATCCCAATAGTTCCTAACTGCTCTCCTTGCTTCCACCCTTGCTACCCTGTAGTGTATTTATAATATATCATTTGTAATGTATCATTGAGTTGTGGTTCTCAAACTCCACCATGAATCAGAATCACCTGAAAGTCTTGTTAAAATATTGACTGCTTGGCTCTATTCCTAGAGCTTGTGATTCAGTAAGTGGGGCCACAGAATTTGCATTTCTAGCAAGTTTCTAGGTGATATGAATGCTGGTCGTCTGGGGAGCATCCCTGGAGAACCTGTGATGTAGAGCTTTGTTACTCAAGGTATGGTCCGTTGACCAACAAGATCAGTATGACTGGGGAGCCTGTCAGAAATGCAGAATTTCAGACTCACTGAAGCAGAATTTGCATATTAACATGCTTCCAAGGTGATTCTTTCATACATGATGGTCATAGAAACACTAATAAAGAATATTCTCTTCACATTTCAAACAACATAATAGTATTCCTTTACAAAATGGATTTCAATCTCAATATAGATAAAGCTTTACATCCTTACCAGGTTTATAAAATTCTGCATAATCTGACCTCCTGTTAAACCATCTGACTTCCTCTCCTACAACACATCTGCTGATTCACTGCCCTCCTGCTGCATTGATCCCCTTGGTCTTCCTTGAACCCAGCTATGCTCTGACTCAGGGAATTGGTACTTGGTTTTTCCTCCAGCCTGGAATGCTCTTTCTCCAGAAATCACATTGCTTTTTCCGTTACTTCCTTTAGTGCTGTGCTCAAAGGTCACCTTTTCAGTGAAGACCCTTTTACCAACAATATCTGATAACAGCTCCCCTCCCTAACCTGCTTAGTTTTCTATGTAGCATAGTTATGTATAACAATGTAGCTTAGTTATATCTTAACCTACTTTAGTTTTCTATGTAGCACTTATCAAAATATAACATACTGTATATTTATATACTAGCTCATTTTATTTCTAGAACACACACACACACACACATACACACACACACACATACACACACACACACACCCTTTCTGACAAATGAGATCTTGAACTTGTTGCAACAATGTTGCTAACCTTTGTTGACATCAGAGAGATTATTCATTACGAATTTGTACCACCTGGACAAATAGTTAACCAAGTTTACTATTTGGAAGTGCTGAAAAGGTTGTGTTAAAAAGTTAGACAACCTGAACTTTTCACCAACAATTCATGGCTCTTGCATCACGACAATGCACCAGCTTTCACGGCACTGTCTGTGAGGGAGTTTTCAGCCAGTAAACAAATAACTGTATTGGAACACCCTCCCTGCTCACCTGATCTGGCCCCCAGTGACTTCCTTCTTTACCAAAAAGATAAAAGGAATATTGAAAGGAAGACATTTGGATGACATTCAGGATATCAAGTGTAATATGACTACAGCTCTGATGGACATTCCAGAAAAAGAGTTCCAAAATTTCTTTGAAGGGTGGACTAGACATTGGCATCGGTGCATAGCTTCCCAAGGGGAGTACTTCGAAATTGACCATAGTGATAGTCAGCAATGAGGGATGTAGCACTTTTTCTAGGATGAGTTTGAGAACTTAATTGACCGACCTCATGTGTGTGTGTGTGTGTGTGTGAGTGTGTGTGTATATATATATATATATATACACATGTATACGTATATATATGTGTGTGTGTGTGTGTTTCTGTAAGCATTTTGACTCTTGTTCACTTTTATATGCCTAGAACAGTGCCAGGCACAAAATAGGAATGGAAATTTTGTTGGCTGAATAAATAAGTTTTTCAAATCTTTTTCCAGGTATAAATTTTGAATAGGAAATTATGAGATCATGTCAGTACCAGAGTATTGAGGAGAGGGGAAAAAACAAGTAAGTAGAGTTTAGGATTAAGAGTCAACAAACAAGGGGAAGATGTCTAGAAGACAGACTTTTTCCCACATATTTTCTTTGGTTGGTATTAATGAGACATTGATTGGCAAATGGCAGTATTTCATCTTATGGCTGAATAATATTCCATTATCTATATGGCATATAGATACCATTACCACATATTCATTATCAATCATCCATCAAAAAACACTTAGATTGTTTCTCCATCTTGTGTACTATGCATAATTTTGCAATGAACATAGGGTTGCATATATCTTTATGAATAAATGTTTTCAGACTTTTTTGGGTAGATACCCTGAAGAGGGATTGTTGGGTTGTATGGTAATCCTATTCTTAAATGTTTGAGGAACCTCCATACTATTTTCTATAGTGTCTGTACCAGTTTACATTCCACTAGCAGTGTATGAGGTTTTGAGAGTATCATGGTAAGCAAAATAAGTCAGATAGAAAAGGACAAGAACCATATGATTTCACTTATATATGGGATATAAAACAGAGAGCAACAAATGGACAAACAAAACAAAACGAAACAAAACAAAAACCCTCATAGACACAGAAAGCAATATGGTGGTTACCAGAGGGTAAGTGGGGAGAGGGGTGTTATAAGAGGGCAAAATGGGTCAAGCATAGGGTGATGAAAGGAGACTTGACTTTGGGTGGTGAGCACACAGTTCTGAATACAGATGATGTATTATAGAATTGTACACTTGAAACATACAATCTTATCAACCAGTGTCACCTCAATGGATTTAATAAAACAACAAAAAAAAAACCACATTGATTTGCAATTTATGGATACAGCTGCTTCTCGAATAAATGTCATTTTGTTCAATGTCATTTATTATAGTGTTGATGAGAAGCCCTAGGAACTTAGCTCCTGTTTATATTAATTAGCTTTTTGTAAAATTGGTTTCATTATACGTCATCTCTCTTAAAGTCACAGAGACATTTTTTGATGACATTAAGTGAGGATTTACTGTAGATCTTATGCATAAGACATGTTTTCTCCAGTTTCATACTTTATTGTAGGATGATAGACCAAAATTATGGAAATTTACTAATGTGTTTACTGTCCCTTTAAGTAAATTCACACCAGTGGGCCCATCTGTGATTACTTTTGGCTAAAGAATTTTACATTAATGGTGATAATGTACAGCCATGTGTACAATTGAGAAGAGGTAGCTGGTGAGAAGATGCAGGGATAGGTGTTAGAACTGTTTTTATTTAATGCCTTTGTTAATGATCTGGAAGGAACAGTGAGAAGTTCATTAATTAAAATCACTGGTTTACTAAATTGGGAGGTGCCAGTGACACCAGGGAGGAGAACTAAAAAATGCAGAAGGCCTTAGAGGAGTCAGAAAAACTGAAGTAACATGAATTGGAATTCCATATATAAGAAAATAAATTCTGATTTATATATGTTAGCACTGATGATGTTGAGAATAATTCATTATGGCTGAATTCTTACTCTTCTGTACCAAGAGTTGCTCAGCCACTGTCACTATGTGCAATAACCCATCACAAAAGGCCTGAGTGTAGCAAAAGGCAAATCTTATTCTTAAACTATACTTATATTTGTATTTAAATATATCTAAGAGTATTAGATGGGGGTGGCCCATGTAAGGAAGCATAAAGTATTCTGGGAAAGAATTCTTCCTATGGAAAGGGAATGAGGAAGTTTAGACAGTGGGTCGGAGTTGGAAGGAGAGATGATTTCTGTGCTCAGGTCTTCATTCTGATTATATTATAGCCCAGCCTCCATGGACTCATTTCTGAATTGCAGAGTGAAATTTATACAACATAAGAGCCAATAAAGCTATTAGCCTGAAACATATGTAATTGGTCATATATGGTCAGATATTGATAATTTCACATGTTTCAAATAATGAGCTGTTTGGTATAAGAATTGAAGTCATAAAGTACCAGGTACCCTGCTTCCTTGGGTGTGGGCACATGTACTCTCAAGAGACCCTGCCAATTTCAGTGCATCCTGAACACCAAGTTAGGGAACACTGATGGGCAGCGAGGCAACACTTATTTTTGCTTGAGTTCTAGCAATGGAAATGGAACTGCTGGTAAGAGTTAGCAGCAGGAGGAAGAGAGAAGGAAAATGAATTTCAAGAAGTGCTCTAGAAGCCTAATCTACAGATGAGGAAGACTTAAGTTTTTACAAGTATTTGGGAGTTCCCAAATATCTTCCCTAAAAGAAGAGATGTGGGGTCAGAAACGCTTATTTTCATGTTGCCTCAGGCTAAAGTCACACAGAAAACATATACTTGGTATAGAAGAGACAAAAGCAGAGCAGAAATAGGATCTAAAGAACTTTAGGAATTCTGCTATTGTTTTCAAGACTGATTGCTCAGATTCTCCTGTCCGCTCTCCTATAGGACATATCTATGGCAGCAGGTGATATTCTGAGGTTAAGTGCAGCCCCTTTGGGCAGTTGAGAATGAAGGTAGAACCATGGTGTTCTTGCAGTTGTGTTGTTATCATGTGTATACATGGGAGCGTTTAGGAAAACACATTGTTGGCACTCCCTCAAACTAGATGGCTCAGAAAACCAGGTGTTTTCTATCTTGAGAGCCAGTAAAACTTTCAGGCTCCTGGCATCCTGGGGCCGTAGGTGAAATAAAGCAAAACAGAAATGCATGCAGACATGTGCATCAACCTTCCATGTAGAGTGTCCCTGTTTTGAACTGTGTGAGGGATATGAGTCAACACGCTATAACGCGTGTTAGCTCCCGTAGGTGTAAATTGACAGAATGGCACCAGATGTTCTTGATTGCTTTTTTTCCTAATGGAATATTCTATTACACTATTATGTTGATACCTTTAGTGGATTATTAGGTATTGTCTACATATTTCACTTTACCAGAGAGCCAGTTTTATAACTGGAATAATAAAAAAATCAACAAATACAAATTAACAATAATAAGTAGCTACCATTTAATGATGATGGTTATTGTTTGCCAGACATGGTGTGTGGGGACAGAGCCCCAAAAAGCAGTTTCCAAGCTCTCGGCCTCACATAGAAAGGTGCTGGCTCAGGTAGTAAATGGCCGTCGACTGTGATCAAATGGCCAGCAGCTGTGGCTAGTTGGCCGTCAGCTGTAACCAGTGAGCCATTGGCCACGAATATAACTGCTGTGGTTACGCTAGCAGAAAATGGGGAGCTAGCAAGAAGATGGTGGCTGAGCTAGCAAGCGGCACAGTGAGGGTTGAGAATTGTGTTGCTCCTGGTTCCTGTGTCTCCAACCTAGCCACCAGTGAGAGTATAGTGGTATGACCCCCCCACCTATGGCTCCGTGGGTGTTCCTTTTTGGCCTAGACATATCCTGCGTTTTTGTGTGGGGAGTGGGACCAGAGACCCCGCCGGACGCCCCGCACGACACTTGGCGTAGTTGGCAGGATCCCCACATGACAAATGGCGCAGCGAGCAGGGTACGGTGCCGGCCAAAGCCCTCCGAAGGGCGGTGGAGCAGTTTGTGCGTATGAACACTCAGTCTCAGGAAGACCAGGAGGAGCAGCTGCCAGAGAGCTGGACCCCCGTGGAGGGGTGGAAAGATGTGGACGGTTCCCCAACCAGCAGAAGCAGGAGAAAGCGAAGGTCGTTGCGGCCCCGTGGGCTGGGAAGTGCTTGCTGAGGCAGCCCGGATGCAGGACTTGTAGTCCCAGGAGGAAAGGCTTGCTGAGTCCTCCGTGGGACTGAGGGTGAGGTCAAGGTCATCTCTCACCCCCAGGACAGCCCTGGCGAATGACTATGGACTATGGGGAATTGTCTTCCATCCCTAATTTAATGGACAGCTTGACTATTTGTTTGGGAACATACCACTATGTAGTGGAACTGGCAGATGTTTGCTATTGTGTCTTGACTGGTCGCCATCGAGAATATGTAAGCACCTTGACTGTGAGCTGCTGTTGTTCCAGCACGGTACCCTGAGAGGCCCAGAGAGAGTGGCAGTGCCCTGAGAGCCCTGGCTGAGTCCAGGAAGTCTGGCTGTGCCCAGAGAGAGTGGCAGTGCCCTGGGAGCCCTGGCTGTGTCCAGGAAATCTGGCTGAGCCCAGAGAGAGTGGCAGTGCCCTGAGAGCCCTGGCTGAGTCCAGGAAGTCTGGCTGTGTCCAGAGAGAGTGGCAGTGCCCTGAGAGGCCCTCGTGTGTCCGGGGAGACTAGTGGCACCCTAAGAAGTCCAGGAAGTCTGGCTGTGCCCAGAAGTACTGGTGGTGCCCTGAGAGACCCTGGCTGTGCCCGGGGAGACTAGTGGTACCCTAAGAAGTCCAGGAAGTCTGGCTGTGCCCAGAAGTACTGGTGGTGCCCTGAGAAACCCTGGCTGTGACCAGAGAGCTTGGCTGTGTCCAGGAAATAGCATTCACCTCCAGGCTCCTCGCACAGGGCCCCTTGCGGAAGATGCTTGTTGCGTAGATTGTGAGGCGAGACCCTGTAGGGGTGGAGTGTGGGGACAGAGCCCCAAAAAGCAGTTTCCAGGCTCTCAGCCTAACATAGAAAGGTGCTGGCTCAGGTAGTAAATGGCTGTCGACTGTGATCAAATGGGCAGCAGCTGTGGCTAGTTGGCCGTCAGCTGTAACCAGTGAGCCATTAGCCATGAATATAACTGCCGTGGCTAGGCTAGCAGAAAATGGGGAGCTAGCAAGAAGATGGTGGCTGAGTCTGCAAGCGGCGCAGTGAGGGTTGAGAATTGTGTTGCTCCTGGTTCCTGTGTCTCCAACCCAGCCGCCAATGAGAATATCGTAGTATGACTCCCCTACCGATGGCTCCGTGGGTGTTCCTTTTTGGCCTCACCATGTCCTGCGTTCTTATGTGGGGAGTGGGACCAGAGACCCCGACGGACGCCCCGCACAACATGGTGTTCAGGTTTTTTCATGAATTATATGATTTTAAATCTCAGGTAAGGTTAGGGTTCATTTAGAGCCCATAATAAAGTATAGAGTAAAAAGGCTGGGAGGGCTGGAATTAGACACCTTTTGAGATTTTTACTACCCATTTCCCCCTTGCCCCAGCTACCCATTTGCACACAGGGGATTTTTCTGCTGTTGAGAAATGTTTTCCTACTTTTTTTTTTTTTTTTAATTAATAGAAGATGCAGTGAGTAAAATGGAAATAAAGAAGACATAGCTATACTACATAATTATAGTCCATGATTTTCATTTTTTAACAGAAACATAATTTGGGGCAATCAAGGTAGGAGAGATTTCTTTCTCATTCACCCAGGAAAGTGCCATCAACATGATCTACTTTATCTGTTTCATACAACTAAAAGGAGAGTAGATAAATTTACCAAGATCCTTAATGCCACTCTATCTTGAAACATTTCTCAAAAGGCTGAGTCCAATGCTACCTCCCTGGCTCTGCATCATGTTCAGGTTTATGATGAGCACCTAAGAGAAGCATGCTAGATTAAAGCTTTTTTCTTTTTTTTTTTCTTTTTAGAAAACATCGCAACATCATGTAGGAACCATTGATTTCTATGCAAGTGTCCTCTCTAGTATTTCAGAAATTTTATTCAGATGAAGTAATTGGTAGTTGTAGGCTCCTTAATCTCACAGCTGCCAAGGTTCCCTAATCTGGAGTAGATAGTCAACCGTTCTTAATAGGTGATTTATAGCTGGGCAAAAAGAGCTATTGGACACCTGGAGAGTGGAGTAAATTCACTCGATCGAGCAGCTGAGAATATTTCTTGACAGATTTTGTTTTAGGTAAAAATGCAAGACATTTTCTTCTACAGATTTCTTAAAACATATATTGTAAGGGAAAGAAAATCCATATGGTATTGATTTATTTAAATGTTTTAAAAATTAGATATTGGGAAAGCCATTTTTTTCCTGGTATTTTTCTTAGAGAACATTTTATTTTACCAAGAATAAAGACAATAAAGGCCTGAAAATTCATGTTTAGTTCCAAATTTGAAGTCAGATTTGACTTGGGTTTTAAAACATGACCAAACAAAAGTAAGTGTATGGTTTCAAAGAACAAAGTAAGCTTTAGGGGGGAGGCAGGCAAGCTGTTTCTCTGGAAGCCTCCTCACTCCCCTAGTCAAAACAGCAGCAAACGAATAAACAGAGCCCTCACGTAATAGCACCAAATGTTAGTTTGCTATATAATTCTACAGAATTTAGAGCTTCAACCATACAGAACTGGGTATCAACTCATGATTTTGTTTTCGTTTATGCTGCAAGACTAAAGAACTCTGCTAAAAGGGGTAATGAATTATGTGGGCTATAATTGCTATTCTGTTGGTACTGTTACTCTTAGAAATGCTTCAGACTGAGCTGGAAGCACTGTGTAGTCTGCTAATCCATACTTTTTAATAAACAGAGGGGAAAAGGAGAAATAACTATCTTCTAGAGTTGTTTCTAAAGGGGACTTTTATTTACTCTGGATACAGACTAAAATGTTACCGAGTTTTACCCAGTTTTAAGTTATTTTTATATTGATACAAAAAAATTTACAAATACTTAAGTTCCACAATATGAAGTTGTTCTGTGAAGAATACTATAAGGAACTTTTTCTTCTTCCTCTTCCTTCCTTTGTCTCTTATTTATCTATACACACATCTACCTAGTTAGGTATGCTTTTTATTTATTTTTTATATTTATTTAGGAATTTTTTATGCCTCAATTAAATGTGGCCCTGAGAACATAGAAACGCTGATTTCTCTTCCTTTTCTTGACCCTTTCCCTCAAAACATCTTTTTACTAAAAACCTAGTTATTATATTTCTTGCTGCACTGTACATATATATATACACACACACACGTATATACATATACGTATATATACACACATACATATACGTATATACATATACGTATATGTGTATGTGTACATATATACATATACATATATAGTATTATATTTGTATTTTTTATATATTAAAATGTATATGTATAATTTACTATATATTTTTAATTTGCCAAATCATTAAAATATCATTAGTTGGGATGGATAGAATGATATCAACAAGTCTGTTGGTAGATTAGAAATAAATTGTTTTTAATTAATAGAGCTCACATTTATCATGTGTTAAAAATAATTAGATTTTTAATAATTACTTTGAACAGTTTTATCTTCTATTTTTTCCAAATAATTGAATGAATAGAAATCACCCTCTTGTTTTACTTCTAGGAAACGTCTTTGAGAGTAGATCAAATTCCTATTTTTTTCAATATATCCTCAAGGAGTCAAATATTATGGAAAGAGTATTAGGTGTCCTTACGATCTCAACTAATAATTGTTGACTAACAAGGCACAAGAAGAACATTTTTAGTAGGTATTTTATTTTTATAAATATCACTATTCACTTCTTTTATATTTGCTTCTGAAGTCATACAATATAGATATCAACAACAGAGTTAAACAAGGAGTGGAAGTGGGAATATAACTAAGATTTACTGGGCATCAGACGTGTTAGATGCTTTAGATATACTAATTAATTTAATTTAATTTTCATGAACACCTTAGGGGTTAATATTCCCATGCTACATTTGGGAAAAAAAAAAACTTTTACAGATGAAGAAATTTACTCATTATTTAAAAAAGGTTATTAGGGAGACCAAGATGGTCGGGAGACTCACTGCCTTCTTCAACAACGCTGGGCCAAGGAGCCGGTGCTGGTCACATCCTTCACCATCAGGGGTCTCACTATAATTCTGCCCCTCCCCGCCCCCAGCCCCTACACCAAGTACTTCTCCGAGATCAACCAGGTCACACCCCTACAACTAGCCAGTACCCGTGCAAGATGGTGGGAATGTGCCCAACATGCCCCGCCACCCCCAGGAACCCCGGGCCCTAGCTTGGAGTGGCTGAAGAACCTGTGAGCAGCAACACTGACAGGGAGGCCCCCAATAAAAATGTGAAAACCAAAAAAAAAGTCATTAGGTCTTGAATATGAGCCTAGATATCTCTCTCTCTCTCTCTCTCTCTCTCTCTCTCTCTCTCTCTCTCTCTCGCACGTGCGTGTGCACACCCATACTTAAAAAAAAATGAATAGCCTACTGCTCAGGACAAAGTATATTTGAATTATTTTCTTAATTTGCTTCTGTATATCAGAGGAGATAACCAGTCAAATCTAGAAAAATAATTTATATATAACCTTATACAAAGTAATCATCTTCTATCAGGTATCATTTCTCATATGTTCTCAAATCTATCACTTAGTTTTTCACTTGAAATTTACTTACCTCTTAAAAAATTCTTTAAGAATTATAAACTTCTGATTTTCATATTCAAAATAACAGGTACATAAATGTTTTGTTTTCTTTCTGGTGAACCCAAATGAATATGTCATAAAATTATTGTTTACATTTAATTTTTTATCTATCCTGGTACAAGTTTTACAAGGGAGTGGTATGGGAAAAGTAATTAATAACAGTCTGTAAGTCAAGTATAAAAATTAGCTTTAATACTCACATCAGTTTCAAATGCAAATTTATTTCTAAAGTTCATATGAGGTTCCTAGGCTAAGTGTGTTTGTGGCTGATTTTTAAGATTGGGTTGTTTCTTACTTTAATATTGAGTTTTGAAAAGTCTTTAGATACTCTGGATACAAGCATTTTATTAGATATATGATTTACAGATATTTTTACCGTTTGTGTCTTCTCTTTTCATTTTTTTAAAGGTGTCCTTGACAGAGTATAAATTATTACATTTTCTGAGGTCCAGTTTACAAGTTTTTAATGGAGTATGGTTTACAGAGTCTTATTTAAGAAGTCTGACTAAGTCAAGGTCACAAAGATTTTCTTCTATGTTCTAGAATTTTTAAAAATTTTAGATTTTACATTTTGGACTGTGAACCATTTGTTGTAATTTTTCTGTATTTTGTGAGTTATAGATCAAAGGTATTATTTTATGAAATAAATATTCAATTATTCTAGTGGAATCTGTTGAGGAGATAGACATTTCAACACTTTGTACTTTACACTTTTGCAAAAATCAATTGACATAGACATGTGAGTCTATTTCTAGACTCTTTTATGTTCCATTGATCTATTTGTCTGTCTTGACGCCAACTACATTATCTTGACCTTCGTTGTTGTAAAATAAATCTTGGAATCAGTCAATTTAACTCTTCTATCTTAGTTCTGTTTTCAAAGTTATTTTGGTTCTAGATCTTTTGCATTTCCATATAAATTTTATACCAAGCTTGCCATTTTCTACAAAAAATTTCTAGTATTTTGATAGAGAATGCATTGAAATTTGGGGAGAAAAGACATTTAAATAGTATTAAGTCTTCCAATCCATGAATGCATGATATCACTACATTTATTTAGATATTTTAAATTTTTTTGTAAGCAATATTTTTTGATTTTTCAGATATGGCAGATTTATTCCTAAATATTTTAGATTTGTATACTATTGTAAATGGTATTTTTAAAAATATCAGTTCTAGTTGTTCATTGCTAGTAAATAGAAATGTAATTGACTTTGTAACATTTATTGATTAGTTCTAGGGACTTTTTATAGATGCCATTGGATTTTCTACATAGACAGGTTGTCTGTGAATAAAGATAGTTTCAATTCTTCCCTTGCAATTTGAATGCTTTTTTTTTTTTTTTTCTTGCTTTACTACACAGGCTAGGAAGTTCAGTGTGAGGTTGCTTAGGAGTGGGGAGAGCGGATCACCTTATTTTGTTCCTAATTTTAAAGGGAAAGCAATTCAGGTTTTTTCATTAAATACAATGTTAGATCTGTATTTTTTATAGCTGTCCTTTAGCAGGTTAATATAATTATTTTCTATTGCTTGTTTCCTGAAAAAGTTTTTTATCGATAATAGATGTGGGGTAAAGTCACATTTTTCTACATCTTTTGAGAAGACTATATAATTTTTCTTTTTTTAGTTTAATGTGATGAATTGCAAGTTATATATAGTTGGTTTCTGTTTGCTAAATTTATTTAGGATATTTGCATCTTTGTTTATGGATATTGGTCTATAATTTCATTTACTTATCTTTGTTTGCTTTTGGTATCAGGATAAGTTTTGCTTCATAAAATGTGCTGGGAATTATTCCGTTCTCTTGTTTTCAAAAACAGAATGTATAGAATTGGTATCATTTTTTTTCCTTAAATGTTAGCTAGAATTTATGACTGAAGCCATATAGGCCTGGTATATTCTTTCCTAGTACAAATTAACAAGTTTTAAACAGATATAGGGTTATTTACTTAATCTATTTCTTCTTGAATGAGCTTTGTTAGTTTTAGTATTTCAATGCATTTGTTCATTTCATCTATAGTGTTGAAATTACTGAAGTTGTTTATAATGTTCTCTTATTATACTTTCTATATCTATAGAATCTCCTGTGGTGTCACATCTTTTATTACTGGCATTTACAATTTATGTATTTTTTATTTCCTGGTCATTCTAACTAGAGGTTTATTGATTTTTTTGATATTCTCAAACAACCAGTTTTTTATTTAATTTCTTTATTGTTTTTCTTTGTCTAATTTATTTTTCATTCTGACCTTTATCCTTTCTTCTGGTTACTTTGACTTTAATTGCTCTTCTTTTTATAGTTTATCCACATCTTCCTCAAGACTTGCTATTATCAGTTATCATTTGTTATTATCTTTATGACTGTAGCAAGCCTAGTGGGTGTGAAGTGGTTGGTATATCATGTGGTTTTGATTTGTATTTCACTTATGGTGAAAAATATCCTTTCATTAATGTCTCTAATCTCTTCTCACAGTATCTGTTATCAGTGTGCCTATCAACATTCAAACCTTTCAAATGGCAACAAATACATTACTCTTTTCTTAACTGCCTTTATTCCCTCTAGACATCTTAATAATAAAATTGGTAGCCAGCACTTTTTAAGCACTTTCTGGGGCCTGGGCTTTTTATATATCTTATTCCATTCTCACATAATCTCATAGATGAAGAATTATATTAAGTGAGCTTTAATAACATGGAGTTCCATGTTGTTTCTGTCCCCTGTTATTCAATGTCAATTTTTTTCTAAATGTTGTCTATTTGGAACTCTTATCTACTTGGCTTATAGGCCAAATCTATCCCGCTATCTACTCTCATAATGACTGTATGCTAAGAATATTTGTTATATTTTAAAGTGTTGATAAAGGAAACAAGAGTATGAGACATATCTGTGTGACCTGGAAGGCTTAAAATATTTAATATATGGCCCTTTACAAAAAAAGTTTGTTGACTTCTGACTTATAATGACATATAACTGCATCAAAACCAGCTTCACCGATTCTGGAATGTAGGTTTTACAACTGATAATATACTTGTGGACATACAAAGCCTCCAGTTTCTCTGACCTAATAAAAGAGCAGGGGAAAACAAAATAAACATATAAATCTATTTTTTTAAAGATAAATTACGTTGGATATTCTGTGCTTTAATATAAAACCTATGACTTGAAGTAGAGATAAGGAAATTTGAACATGATCCCTCAAACATATATGAGGAAAGAGAAAACTAACTATAGCTGTACAAAACCTAAATAGGACATGTACTATGGAAAATATTCTGGGGATAGGTGCATACCTTTACTCCTCCATAATTCTTAAGGATGTTCCATTATTGTAAATTGGATATATTCACCCAGAAGGATAAATAAATGACTAGATTGCACATGATGTGGGAAGACAGACTAACCTAGGGTAAGCATTTATATTAGGAAATAAAATCACCAATCTATGGAATGGATTATTTGAGAAGAAAATGGTAGAATTGGATGAACTGTACAAAGGGAATACCCACTATGACACTGTAGACCAAATACCAATTCTCAATATTGACAAAGTTACATTCACAAAGTATTCAATTAATTTTTGTTTGAGCTATTTTATGTGTTCTCTATGCCATCCAAAGATTTGAGATGATTATTATGGGGATCTTGGTGTAATAGTAGACTTTCTCCTGGATGATTAGTGTTAGATCCTGTTTTCTGTTCCTCACCTTGCCTACCCTTCCTGTCTACCTCCTCTACTCTTCTTTAAAGAATAAAGAAGCGCTGTACTGTCAAGTCCTTGATAAATAAAAACAGGCTTGTACACTGAGTATCTTTTAATTTATTTTCCCTGTTATTCAGTGCCATATTTTTTTCTAAATAAGGCTTGCCAATTGGAACTCACATCCAAAAATATAAATTTTGAATCCCCAGAGCAACATTATTTACTTTTTATTATAAAATAATATTTAAAAGAACTTGCATGTGAAACTGAAATCACCACCATCTTTAAACAAGGCTTTAGTGGGTACTAAACTCTTTGTCTTAAAATTTTATCATTAGTAACTAGATTTTTTTTCTGCTAAAAAGAAATTAAATCCATTCCTTTCTCATCAGAATGAAACACCCTCAAACATAAACAATTAAAAATTCAGACAGTATATTTGATCAGGCTGAAATATGAATGCTTGCTTGAGAGTCACAATATTCTGTATTGTCTGTCATTGATGACTATGCTAACACAATTATAATATTTTATATTTCAGAATGGCAATGTAACTGGTCCCAAAGGACACATGAAACCTTTTTATCCACATCCTTTTGTGCACTGCTAGGTCATATCGGTTCCTTTCTAGAATATCCTCTAATTTAATTTTCCTTTGAATAATTGTTTACCAGATCAAATCTATCTTTGTTTTTTCCCCCCTAGAAATCCTTTTGACCTTTACAGAAGACTGGACTTATAACTAAACATTATGCCAATGGAAATGATAAGATTTGTTCTAAGACTTTAAAAATTTGCTTGAAGATATTGGTGTTTTAGTAAATATTCAAAAGCTCTTTTCTTACACATTCTTAGCAAAATGAATAATGTAATGTTCTTTAAGCATTATTTGTGAGATTTCAAAAATAGTAAATTATTTTTGTTAACCCTCAATAAAGTTGTTTCTTCCTTAATTTTCCTCTCTGGCTAGCAAATATATAATAACTTATTTAATCTGCTTTTATTACCTTATGTATTCACTACATATCCTGGACTTAGATTTGAGATAAAATAGTCAAACTAGTGTTGCTTTTTAAGTAGTGACAAAGTTACACATATAATTCAATCAGGTAAATTGTCACAATAATGTTTTAAATCACCCATTTCATCTTTGCATATTAAAATTGTAGACGCCCTTTGGTCATTTGGAAACTATAACAATTCTAAAATAATTATCTTTGTCGATCCTATATTTTCTCCACTCTATTATTCAAGGATCTTCATAATTTTCTGTTTCCTTACTTCTCTAAATTACCTTCTTTTTCCTTTACTTTGTTTTTAATAATAACTTTTATATTCCTTCAGAAAGGGTCTATGTATTTTTTAGTAAAATACTTGCCTTAAAACAATTTCTCACTGATATTTATGCATTTATTTTGTGATTAAAATGGCTTGCCAACTCTTCACTCACAAGTTTCATTTTACCCCTAAAGTCCACATTATACCTGCTCTATGAAGTCAATGTGAATTATCTGATTTGTCTCTTTCCTAAACTACTCTAACATGTGTTCTTAAAACCAATGGCGCTTGTACTGCTGCATGCACTTACATTGCTTTTGTCTTGAGGTTCCAATAGATAACAGAGACTTTAAGGACAAGAAAAAGGATTTAATATCCGTTTAAATCTTTATTACCTATCACATAGTAGTTATTGGATATATGTTAATGAATGTTTAAATCAATCACTTATTTTTAGTTTTATAATTAATGTTTGTGTAAGAATTAAATGATAGGCAGTTGAACATAGGAAAAACCTGTAAAGAAAGTGTCCCAGTGAAAGATTAGGGGCCAAAGAGAGAATAATAAAAAGTAAACTTGTGGAAACAATGTGGGTACTAAGGTTAGACAGGTGACTCACTTCATCTCTGCTTTGACTAAAGAAGTATTCATGCTACCCCACCTCACCCAAGCATGTATTATACATTGTCAATAGCATCTCTTTTTATCAAGAGCTTTTACCTGGGCCCAAGGCTAGTAGCCTATTCTCTACCGTGCAGTAGTAGTGATCTTGTCTGAAATAAGTCAAATCATTTCACCAACTGTGTGAATCATCACTAATTTCTATTTTACTCAGAATGAAACCAGAAGTCCTTAGTATGAGCTACGTATGAGACAGGGTATTTTATGAGCAGTAACAAACATCTCAGAATCTTAATAATTTAAACAACCAGAGTTCTTTTCTGCCTTCTACTATGTTTTTATTGTGGAAGCTGTGAGTTCTACCTTTCGTGAGCATCCAGGGACCAAGATGATGGAGGAGGCGTCATCTCAAATATGCTTGTCACCACGCTCAGGAAGTGATATGCTCTGGTCTACAAGAATAGCACCTCATATTTTGATCACAACTCTTTGTCCAGAACTCTTCTAATGGTTGCACTGAAACATGGGGGCAGGAAATAGAAATTTACCGGAAAAGTGGCAGAATTATAATCCTAGGCGTTATGTGGTCCCCTCACTCCTCTATCCACATTAAGGCTCTGATCTTATCTCCTGTTACTTTCCCCCTTAACTTGATTTTAATTCTGCCACAATAACCTCCTTGCTGTTACCTGAGTACCCTCTGCATGTTCTTACTGCTACCCCACCCTGAAGTGTCTTTACCTGATATCTCCATAGTCAGCTTCCTCACTTCTCCTTCCCTGCAGTCTTTATGCAAATGCTATTGTCTCACTGAGAACTTCCCCTGTTGTATCTAACATGAAAGCCTCTTAACCTCACAGCTGCTTTTTTTTTTCCTCCTTGGCCCTTGTTATTATATTACATAATATGTTGTCATATATCCCTGAAAATGAAATTTAACAAAGAGCAGGGATTTTAATTTGTTTTGCTGTATATCAGCATACAGGACAGGGTCTAGCTATGGTAAGTGCTTAACAAATATTTGTTACATAAATTTTAAGGAAAAACTTATGAACAATTAAGCCTCTTAACTTATTGCAATTATAACTACAATAACATATTCAGAATTACAATTTATAATTATTTGTTGATAGTTACTATGTAATGAATGTTTGTTTTTATGCAAACATTTTACTAGGTACTTTCAGATGTATTAACCCATTTTGTTTCATGATAACCTTAGAAAGTGAATACAATCATTCCCACTTTATAAATGTGTAACCAAGAGATAAGAATTAGTGTGCTTGTGATCACACAGAAATAGAAATTGACTTTAAGATATGTCAACATGGTAAAGTTTCATTTAATGTTCATTTTAACAAAAGAATTCTCACCAAATTTATAATGTAAGTGGAAGAAGAGCATTATTGTTCTAGTGATGAAAGAAGGAAAAAAACGCAGTAACAGCCATGATTTTCAAATCATGAAAGTATTGCAAATAAACTCACATTCATATTTCAACATGTATTCATAGGGATAGCAGTAGTCCTCAGTCCTAACTGTACATTAGAATGCTGCAGGAAGCTATAAAAAATGCTGATGAAATTCTGATTCAAGCTCACCTACCATGTTTCCTTGAAAATGAGGCCTACCCGGACAATCACCTCTAATGCGTCTTTTGGAGCAAAAATTAATATAAGACCCAATCCTATATTATATTATATTATATTATATTATATTATATTATATTATATTATATTATAAAGACCAGATTTTATAGTAAAATAAGACCGAGTCTATATTATATTATACTATATTATATATTATTTTATATTGTATTATACTAATTATATATAAATATAATATAATATTATATTATATATACCTTGTTTTATATTATAGTAAAATAAGACCGGGTCTTATATTAATTTTTGCTCCAAAAGATGCTTTAGAGCTAATTGTCTGGCTAGGTCTTATTTTCAGGGAAACAGGTTAACTAATTCTAATATGCTGCTGTTAAAGAGAAAACCATAGGCCCAGAATGACATTATTTATGCTGAAAGTCCATGATACCAAGCCTAGATTTAATATCTGATCTAGTTGCAGTTTTAACTTCTTCCAGAAATGTAATTTTAATTAACTTTAACTAGTCTGGAATTTTCTGGTCAAGCACTCCATCCCTCATAGAAAGAAGACTCAAGGTAATTTACAGGATAAAACCCCTTCTCCTTCCCTTCATCCAAAGAAAAGATGTCCCCAGCTCCAAAATAGTCCTTTCTTTTCTTTCCCTAATAGCTCCCTTTCCCCACGCTTTTTCCTATAAAATTAGTCCATTTTGTTCAACCCCTTGGAGTGCCCTTCTCCTTGCTGGATGAGAGGTTGCCAATTTATAGATCCTTATTAAAGCCAATTAAATCTTCATGTATACTCGGTTAAATTTTTGTTCAACACAGCCAATGCAGAGAGCCAATGAGTAAAAGGATTAACTTAATCACCAAGCTTCTGCTGGTAGTGGTGCTGAGGATCTGTCAGTACTATTTGTCAGAAATGAGGAGCAGCTACGGATGAGTTCAGATTAGGTTCGATACAATTGCCCATTTGTTCCATTGACCAAGAAAAATAATGATGTAAGCAATAGTTTATTCAAATATTACACTTGTTTTCACACATATATCTTCGGCTCTTCAGTTTTCTGTGAAGGCTTCATTTCCGTTATGTTTTCTGATTTGGATAAAAATAAACTGACAAAGTTGTTGGAGAACAGAAAAAACATTGTCAACTACTCTTGAATTTCCTTTCTGTAGTGTCAGACCTTTATGGTTTGCAGAAGCCCAAAAGTTTCCAAAAGTCATTGTTTTACCTGGGATTATTGACATATCTTTTCACACTTTCTGGTCTCGTACTTTAAGGAAGTCTAACTCTATTCTGGGGAATTGTTCTAAACGTATTTTTGTTATTGAATTGATAGAATTCTGGGCTTATAGGTACAGATGTTTTTCTCTTGGTGGCATCTCCACAAAGTTGAGTTGCTTTAACTTTATTCAGACATTAAAATATTCATGATCGTTGTTGTAAAGAATGGCCCTTTTTTCAGTCCAGCTCATGAATTAATTCAATAGCTAAGCTTAGAAACTTGGAAGGTGTTGGTTTCTATTTCAGATAAATTATTGTGAGGAAAGAATACAAAAGATTTATTACAAATCATATGAATGATATAGCACCTTTATGGCATGCATCTTGTACAGTTAAAACCAACAATTCTCTACCTCTATTAATGCAATGTATATACTACTCCGTGTTTCTAAGGTTGCAAAATGCCTGCAGAACTATCTCCAAAGATATTTACACTCAAGATTCAGTTCTAGAATATATGGGGTGGGGGGCACTTAATTCTCATTTGCTATTATTTATGAACTGGCCATGGCTTATCAGTCAAGCTCTTGAACTTTGTCAGTGTGCCTCAAACTCCTTACACTTTTGCCTCAAATGCACATCTCAAAACATCACACATCACATATACCATGCATGCTCTGTCAAAACAAATCAGAAATTTTTTAAAGGGCTTCTTTTATTTGGACTTTCTTATCTTTCTGGGATTCCCATTTCTACCACCTAATGCTAGACTAAAGACATTCAGCAGAGCCTAATTTGAACAGTGCCTACTGTTTTGATATACATTCATCTGTTAATTTTGCCTTCTTTCTTTAGGCAATATGATGTCTTTTGAATCAAACGCTTTCTAAACTAGGTAAGGGCACAAGATTGTACAAGAGGTTAGCCAGAATTTTTGTTGTGCATAAGCAGAGGACTTGCTTTCTGGTTTTGAGATCTCCTGTAAATTTCTTCAGTTATTTCTCATTAACACAACAGAGCATGGGTTTTACCAGTGCAGCCCCTTCCTTGTGGAAGGGTCTTAGGGTCTTAGATTTATTGCTGTACTCTTCACCCTGTGCTAATTGGTCTCTTAAAAGATTGACACAGGACTCCTAGCATCTCTATGATTCTTCTAGGCCACTGAAAAAAGGGACATGACTAGCAAAGATTTATTTAAACTCCATATCTTCATTACATACTCCAGTTCTATATTAATGTTTTCAAGTCCCAACATGAAAGAAGAGAAAGAGTTCCAAAGCATTTCTCTAAACTACTTAGATTTTCTTACATCCAGATTTCTCCAAGTAGCCTGAGAAATACTGACTCTGGAATTAGAAGGCAGTTTAATTACTGGCTCTATTACACATGTTGATGTAAGAAACATCCAAACCTGTGGAGAATTTTTATGAGTTTATTTGAGCCAAACTGATGACATGCTGGAAAGCAAGATTTCAAATGCTCTACAGAATGACAGTTTTTCAGTTTCTTTTAAATATTTGGAATTCAGAAGGGAACCTAAGGAAGATTACATAAAGGTAGGAGCAAGCAAGGTGCAGGATAAGATTATGTGCTCCATTGAGGGAGGTCTGGAAAAGAGGATTACTTTTGGCATTTCAAAGCTGTGTTAACCTAGATGTGTAAGAACAATGGACAGGGCTGGTTTACAAACCTTTTGCTAAAGAAGTTATAGGCCTGGGGTATGACTACCCATCATAACGTACCCAGTTGGGAATTTATGATCAGATCACCCTGTGAGGTTACTTTCGGTCACTGAACTTGTATGTACCCCCTTTTTTTGTCCACACACATGTAAATGGACAATGTTGAGAAACTGAAAAATCTTGAACTTCAAATTTATTTCTACTTTAAAGGTTGTTTTACGTTAGGTGGATTTGTGTGAATGGTTGTTGAAACTCTAAAAGTGCTATATGAAATTGAGCTGAGCATTCTTTTTTGTTGTCCAGATTCATAATCTGCCTTTCTCGACCCTGCTTTGGGCCTGCGGAGCTGAGCTCCGTGGACTGTCTCAGCAAGTCTTCGTTGCCCTCTGACTTTCAGCTGGCCTATGGGATGCACCAGTGAAAGGTAGGAGAGAAGGCGGATGGAGAAGTCAAGGTGCGTTTCCCCTTGGCTCCCCTCTTGCAAGGCTGCAGTTTGCCGCTGACCGTTTCTGTTTTTTTCTTCCGATGTCTATAACTCCTTTTGTACGTTCTCTCTCTTACCCATAGGTCCAGATGAGTCCAGGTATCTGCTCCTCCCTGGCCCCTTTAGGCCCAGGAGTGACAGTGGCTTCCGCTGTTGCTAGCCCCAAGGCACTTCCTAGTACTTTGTTTCCCAACCCCTCTTCCATCGTTATATAGTCCCTTCAGCACCTTCTCTTTCATCGTCTGTTTTGAGTGTGTCATGTTTCTTGCTGGAACCTTAATGAAGACAAAAATTGCATTTTTTTCTTTTCTTTTTTTATTAGTTTCAGGTGTACAAAACAATGTAATAGTCTTATTG
This sequence comes from Rhinolophus ferrumequinum, assembly GCF_004115265.2. Lineage (NCBI taxonomy): Eukaryota > Metazoa > Chordata > Mammalia > Chiroptera > Rhinolophidae > Rhinolophus > Rhinolophus ferrumequinum. The sequence goes on along the minus strand of NC_046295.1, from coordinate 16,041,762 downwards.
CTGATTTATTAATCATGAGATATTCCATATAAACCCCAGTATAAGTCCACATGTAGAAATTTATATTTTTTTCTAAGTGTTCTAATTAAATACACACATATACATACCTTCCTAAATATATGTTTGTTTCTTTCCCTTTTCCAGAACATGTTTCCAGTGGGGATTTGAGGGCTAGGTTAAATTGCAAGGCCATTTTGTGAATTTATACTCTATTCTATTTAAAATTGTGATCTTATTTCTGCTAGTCTTGATTTTAAATTGTAACCACTGTTATGTTAATTTCAGTCATCAAATTCATAGCTAGCATTTTGCATCAACAATATTTTTGACCTTGGAAGGTGTTGGTTTCATATATATATATATATATATATATATATAGATAGATATACACACACACATATATATATACACATTTATATATATATATATATGTATGTGTGTGTGTGTATATATATATATATATATATATACACACACATATATATTTATATTCCCCCCCCAAAATATAAACCACTTCCAACCCTATGGCTAGAGAAATATTCATAATCCAAAAAGTTCCTTGAAAGTGAAACTTCACTATATCAAGAAGTTCTTTGTTCACTAGAATGTGAGAAAATATGGGGTATCACAGCTTCCATGTTATTCTTCTGAGAAAGTCTTGGCTATAAAATTTGAGGATATTTGTCCTTGACGTTCATGTTCACTACATTCTCTAATGGGTGTGTTATGCTACATACAACTCAACTCACCAGCGAAGCCACTCTTGTGCACATGAACTTCATGCCTTTAGCATACAATCTGCCCTTATCTAAACTAGATTTGTTTAGCCAGACAGAACTATACTTACTTGCATTTTTTCCGCAGATTCTCTATCTGTGCATATACTGTATGTCCACTCCTTTTAATCATTAAGCCCTTGGGACATTAGTTTCTGGTCAGTGTCAAACTCACTTAATAGTAAAGCTTCAGGTCTATCAACCATGACCAAGATACAATAACCAAACCTCCAACTAGAATAAGGTTTTAATCAAGCAAAGATAACACCTTGGCCTCGGTTATGGTACAACTACATACTCATGAAAGCAGAACGGCCCCAGGTGTCCATCCCCTGGGAACCAGACAGAACAATGCCATGACTGACACCAGGACCTGAGCAATGACCAACTGCTCCCTGCCTTAGTCCCGACCAATCAGCAGAGCCCACAACCCCAACTCCCATAGTCACCATGATGAATGATTTTCCCCTCATATAACCCAGCCGCTAGGGGCCAGGTTTGTGAAAGCACTGGCTCATCTGTGTCTCCAGGCTTGGCACCAACTCCTTAAAAAATCCTTTTTTTACTGCAAACTCTTGCTCCTGTCTTTCTTTGACTTGGATGCACACAGGCAACTGGGCCCTTTAAGTCTATGGTAACACGCCTGCCAGTCAAGTTACATATTTGTGGGCTTTCATTATTCAAATAACTTTGAATCTAATTATTTTTGAATAATGAAATGATTTGCAAATATTGTTATTGGTAACCAGTGACTGGAGTTGCATATTATAGAAACATTGATGTCACCCAGCTGAGTATTGCTGCTCTTAAAGTTCAAACCATGGTCACTCACGAGTAGCGTAAGTGTGAATCACTGTTTTAGGGAAACCTGTCCACCCATCAGAACTAGCCTGAGTTCCGTGAGTAAGTTAACGCTTTCACTTCATCATTCACATGTCTGACTCTTTAGCTTCATTCTGAGGCAGGACAAAGACTGGCTTCTCCTGTGCAATTTTACCTCAATCCATTAGATGCCCTATTGTTCACTGTTCTCCCCTTGGAAAACATTAAAGATAGCAATCACTCCAATCATTCCTCCTAATGGCCAGGCCTTGACTCACTCCTACAGGGAACCTGGAAATAGGACTATAGAGATAGAGATAGAAGTTTCTATGTCTGTCTCAGTCTCTGTCTCTGTGTATCTATGTATCTACGAGTCTCTCTCCCTGATATTTTTCTCCCCATTTTATTCTATAAGTATTATCATAATTGTCTTTGCTCTTACCTATAGTGTTATATGTGCTTATGTTGAGATGAAACCAGTTTTCACTGAGAAGACTCATCTTTGCTTTTAAACCTATCGTCTGTTATCATCAAACACTAAAGTGAAGGTTTGAATTTGTGGTGACGCATTTCCTACCTCTTGGTGTGGGATACGTATTTCTTAAGATGAACTGAATTAAATTGCTAACCTGGAGACTAAAGTGAGGCTGCTTATAAATCTAAGCTCTTGATAGACTTTAACTTTATGAGATTTATAATTAGTGTCAGTAAGATCAATGCTATTTGAAGTTCACTGAATTTTCAACTAGGCACTACTCATTTTCTTTTTTGAGCACCTACTCAATATAAGCCTTTGTTGGTCTGGTAGAATGGCATTTGGTGTGATATTTTGAAAAGCACTCTAGCATAAGAGAAAGAGCTTGTAGCCTCCCAAAACTGTGATTGCGTACTCAATTATAATGATGGATGATTACATTAGATTGGACAAATGTTTTGACTCTAAATATATATGTATATATAAAAATGAGAGCCAATAATACCTACTATAGCAAGTTGTAAATAGTCAACAAATGTTGACTTAATTTTCCCACTTCTATTCTTCTCTTTTACTTTTTCTTTATTTGTTACTCTTACAAGTTGGGAAAAGGTAGCTCTTACTAGCAATGCAGGAAAAAGGCAACTTTTTTCTTCTTTTTTCACCCTTTTAAAAACAATTGTGGTAAAACACACATCATGAAATTTAGCATCTTAACCATTCTGAAGTGCATAGTTCAGTAGTTCAGCAGTGCAAAGTACATTCACACTGTTGGGCAACCAATCTCTAGCCCTCTCTTCATCTTCCAAAACTGAAATTCTATACACAGAGAAAAACACCCCATCCGTCCCTTCCTCTCACATTTCCTTTTATAGTGTTAGTTTTGATGATCACAACAAATTTAGTTAAAATTGAAGGTTCCAAATTATTGTTTCATTAACATGATCTATAATCATATTGGCTATACATCTCCATTTTCCAGAATAATTTCTATGTTAAGAGCTTTTACTCTTTTTAAGTAAAGTTGACTCTTTAAGTGAAGAATTTGATGTTTATTATTGTTCATTAAATATAGAGAAACTGACAAATCAGAAAAGGAAATTATTTATCCTACCAGTTTCCTCTACCTTTGGTTTTAGAAAACATAGTGACTATGTCTATAAGTTGTAGTAACTAGGTAGGATCAGTGGGTTAGGGTCTTCGCTACATACAAGGTCATGTTTGATAACTGGAGACTTGAGGACACTGAATATTACGCATTTTACCACGAAGCTCTGTTCTGTCTCTTAGCAAAAATGTGAATATTTTTACTTACTTTTTAAGCTGTACTCAAACAAAATAGTTTAATACTAATTTCTCCAGTTTTAAATATATATATATGTAAGTTTATTTTCATATCTACATTTGAATTCTTAATTACTTCCTAGTTGTCAATATATCTGGGTTATAAGCTGAGAAAATAAATACATAATTGACTCAAGAGTGTGGAAACAATTATTCTTATAATATTACTTGTGTATTTTTAAATTATTCAGAAATATTTCTGTTTGATTTTTATAAGAAAGACTATACTTATCATCTAATAGTCTGTAATTTAGCTATAAGGTTTAAACATGTTAATAAATGTAAAGCACTTAAAATAATGCCTGACACAGAAAATGCTCAAAAATTTTAGCTATTACCACTACAGTGGTTGGTATTATCATTACTACTTGGGGAATTAAATTGAATGGACAGTGAGTATGATATTTACTAAAATTATAGTATTGGGAAGCCTCAGACGTGCTCTTTACTCCAGCTACCTGCTATATAAAACATTTGCCCCAAACCTGTCTTACAGAGAGTAGTAATTGGACAATCTAGGTTCTTTAATTCTGCACATACAAGATTCTTTAAACCGAAAACATTTTCTCTACCTAATCCTGAGTTTTGGGGCCTTCTTTCAAAAAACAGCAACCAATCTATAAGCTTTTCAAATTTGAAAGTATAAAGTTTTCACACTATATTACTTTAATTCCAGTTGAATCCCACACTATTTTCAAGTTCAGTGAATGCCAGTCTTTAGGAATCTTCAAACCCCCTTCCTATGTCATGATCTTTTCATTTGGAGAGGTATCTCTCACGATAATAGTTACCCCTGTTCAAGCTTGTTTGGTTCTAACGTCTAGTAGCTTTTCTACTTCTACATTTGGTGATATCAGTAAAGCCTAAGAAGTTAAGTTAAACTATTATAGTAAACATGCACCAAAGAGGGATTCTCACTTTTCTCTGAGGCAGAGTCATGGGTTTCCACAGTTAGCAGAAGAAGCTCAGAGCTTCAAGCATTTCTTAGTATTGAGACTATTTCTATTCTAACAGAGCTGAAGCTTCTGGAATTGAAAAGCCAAGAAGACAATTTGTTCACAGACAACTCCTCATTGATGCAGCACACAGTGAATCTTCCCCTTCATCAGTGGTTCGCAAGCTTTATCGTGTATCAGAATCACTGGAGGGCTTGATTAAACACAGACTGCTGGGCTCTCCCCCCAGAGTTTCTGATTCAGTAGATCTTAGGTGGGGATTGAGATTTTGCTTTTCTAGCAAGGTGAAGCCAATGCAGCTGTTCCAGTGTCCTCACTTTAAGAAATGCCCTTCTAAGGCAAAAGGAAGAAAAGATTTGACTATAAAGAGAGTTTGTGATGAGGTAAATGCTATACAAGTAAAAATTTAAAAAAAAGTGAAAATGGAAAAATTACTGTCTCGATACATTATTTTGCTAAATTGTTTTGCAGGAATACAGAGAATGTATACACAGGATTTAACATCAGACAAAGAAAGATATAACATCCTGGCACTGACATACACTGGACAATTAACTGACAGAATCTTGATTTTCTGATTTCTTTCATTTGATTAATACCAGTTTCCTAGCAGAGTGGCTGTGAATATTCAATGAGATTCGTGAAGCACCAGGCACATTTAACAAATGCCAATTACCCTTCTCACTTTTACAGAACTTTCTGAGATACTGGAGTAGAAAAATTGAAACAACATAGGTTTTAGAGTAAGACAAGCTTGAGTTCAAATTTCTGTTCTATTACAGACTGGCAAATTGATATTGAATAAATTGTTTAACCTCTGAGCCTTAGGTTCCTCATCTGTAAAATGGTGTTAGGAAGATTAAATAAGATAGGTTTGGAAAAGCAGTCAGAGATGTATCTTGCCTGAACTAGACACTCCTGTCAACACTGTGTTCTCCTACCCTCAAGAACGATAGACTGTGAATTTGTCAAAAATGTGTATTCCTTACATAGAATGGGAACAAAACCTGCTTTGGACTTGTTGCTATGATACTTGTAAAACAGTTTGATGTTGGGAGACCTTTCCCAATCTTGACTAGTTTTATGAGAAGTTTAAGGAAAAACTTGTATTCATTTAACCCGTCACTTTTTCCCCCCACAAATTACCATATTAGTGATGTTGACTGAAGTGAGTATGTGCTTCCAAAAAAAGGAAAAAGGTAAAATCCTACCTATTTCAGAAATCTATGTTAATTTTCTTTGTCATTTGTCTGGAAAAAATTATTTAGTGTCTTAGGAAAAAAATGAAGAAATCTGGATATCCTCAAACAGTGACAGAGTCTCTTTATAGGATTTTTTTTTTTTTTGTATTATTGTGGTAAAATGTACATAACACAAAATTTGCTACTTTATCCATTTTAAGTGTTCAATCAGTAGCATTAATTATATTTACAATGTTATACTAAATAATCACTTAAAAATTCAACGTGACAGGAAAATCTAAAATTTTGAGAAGTTAATATTAGAGATTATATTCTTTTTCTCTTATGGTATAAGTGTTTTTAATTTCTTTTCAAGAAAAACCACTAGATACATACCATATAGAAAACATTTGATAAGGTTGATGACCTCAAAATTAAGCATGTCTCTGCATACAAAGAAATCAGAAAAGAGTAAAAAAGTAAGTTACAATCTAAAAAAAGTTATAGCAACTTATAATTTTAGTATCCAGAATATATGAGGTACTTGATCAATACTGTAAGCAAAAGGAAAACATCATACCAAAATAGTAGCATAAATCAGGAAAAGGAAAATCACTGAAGAGAAAATGTAAATATTGCATAAGCTTATGAGGAAATGTTCAACCTTATTAATAATGAGGAAAGTGTAAATTAAACATATCAGAGAATACTTAGTTGGCAAAAATTAACAAATAGAACAATACCAGGTTTTTGTTTTTGTTTTTAAGGATGGAGAACAAAAGAAACTCTCGTGCAGTACCAGTGCAGCGGGGTACAAAATTGATAAAAATCTCTGCACAAAAACTAATTTATGATGTAATAAATTTGTACATACTCTGGATTCCTGCACTGGAATGTGTTCTTGTTTGTAATAGCAGCATTGCAAACTATCTAACCACTTTCAATATTCAATTGACTGTATAAATTGCAGTATATCATACAGTAGTCTATGTATAATATACATATACAGATCTCAAAACCGAAAAATGAAATGAGAATAGAAAGTTGAAAAAATATATAGTTTAATTCCATTTATAAAAATGTTAAAAAGAGAGCAAATTGAATGACATGTTGCTTATTTGTATATTTACAGTTGATAAAGATATAGTGAAAATCAAATACGTGGCTAAGTCAGAAATCAGTAGTAATTATCTTGGTAGGATAAAGGGGAAACACCATCAGGAAGGGAAATTCATGGAGGCTTCTAGATACGGATAAAGTTCTGCTTTTTAACTTATTTGGTAGTTCCTTTTATTTCTGTGTCTTTAATACTTGTGGAATATTTCATTTATAAAGTATAAAAGAAAAACAGAAAAGAATTAGAAAATATTACATGCCAGTGAACTTCAGAGCAGTAAAGAAATGGACTTTAAATTGTGTTTCCAAAATCTGATAGTTTTGGGGGGGGCTAGAATAAGAAAGTCAGATGATCACATCTAGGCTTCCTCCCTCACCTTCCAACTTCCTGCTGGTCCAGAAGGCTGACCCGCAGCACCTCCTTTCTTGTGGAAACGGGAGTAATCAGTTTATTTCCTCTGAATCTCAGTTCATCATTTTCATTGATTTCCTTTCTGTGGGTAAAATATTCTTTGATTTCTTATGTCACTTCACTTTTGTCTTCGAGCGATCTGTCTCTTTTCAGGCCTCATAACCTCTGGGGGCTCCTGTTCTCCTTCTGCTTGTCTGTCTGAGGGTAGAAATCCTTCGAAAACTGCTGAGGCATTTTTGTCTTCATCACCCCAGCTATGTGTGTGTATTCTACACTATCAATAGCTGCCATAATTTGATGTCGTTGATTCCCTTTCTTCCTTGTTCCCATGTGTCACAGAAAGCAACGTATACAGAAGATATATGCAATGAGAAATTTTCTTGCTGGACTGCTTCGGGCAGTGACTGGGACTTTTATAGTAAGTACTTACGCTGCTTGTGCCAGGGAGATTTAAGAGAGAGCATTATTGTGAAAGCACAAAGCCACGTATTGTACTTCTATTTCAGAGGGAATTGTTGGGCATGAAAACATCACTGACAAAAAGACCACCCTATTTCCCATCAATCAGGTTAAACAATGCCAACTACTACTAATAATCCACACAATTTGTATGTCTTACAACTTTCCTTTGTGCCAGCCACTGTGCTATTGATTTGATAACGATACATAGAAGTCCAAATTGAAGATAATAATAATAATAATAATAAGAAGAAGAAGAAGAAGAAGAATGAGGAGGAGGAAGAGGGAAGGAAGAGGAAGAAGAAGTGGAGGAAGAGGAAAAGGAGAAAGAGAAGGAGAAAATTAAAGGGAGAAGACTAGAACAAGAGAAAGATGGTGAAAAGGAGAAAGGAGTCCCTTTCAGTATTTCTTATGTTACCTGCAATTTCTAAAACTTAATCAGGAAATAAAATTCTGGATGAAGATAGAGTAGAAACAACATTTTAATTTATTGTTCTAAGGGTAATATACTTACATATGCCTCATTTTTTCTCATCTGTTCCATGAAAGCTAGGCAATTATACCACATAAGAAAATTTAAATTGACCACTTAGAACCAAACACTGACCCAAAGTTTGTCATCATTTTATTTTTCTAATAAAATAATTTTATTCTTCATTTTCATTTAAAAAATCAGGAAATGTGTAAAATGTAAAGAAGAACATAAAACCTGAAATCTTATTATAAATGATAATATAATATGCATAAAATGGTTGCCTTCTGTTACATTTGGGTCCATAATATATCTATCTATCTATCTATCTATCTATCTATCTATCTATCTATCTATCTATCTAGATATCTATATATCTCTATCTATCTATACATATCTGTATATCACACTATATATATGTATATCACCAATTACTTAATATGTTTATGCTATTTAAATAAACATTTAAATATATATACACATGTGTCATGTAACTGTGTAATCCTTGCTATATAATATGGATGTAACAGTAATTTTTTTCCTATAGAATTCTAATCTATTGTTATAAACGATGTTAAAAAGAAAAACTTATGCATATAAAATCTGTACTCTTTTTCGTAATTTTTTATATATATTCGTAAACGAAGAATTGCTAGAATCAATGTGTATATACTTTGAATAGATAATATTTTTCTAAATGGTCCCCTAGAAATTCAGTATCAATTTAAACTCTCCTTAACTGTTTCTGAATGGCTGTTTTCACATCCTTAACGATGCTAGATCATATTGATCTTTTAACCTTGCCAATCTGATAAATAGAAATGATAGCTATTTTGTAGTTTTTGAATTTCTTCAAATAATACTTAAGTTTCACATCTGTCTTAATTGGAGTTCCTCGGGAAACAGACTCTAAGATGTAGGCTTGCACGCAGAAAGTGTCCTGGTGAGTCGGTACCCCAGCAGCTATAAGGGGTTGGATAGATCTGGACGGAGCGATTGAAACTGAAATATGCAGTTAGAAGATGATTCTCCAGGGTGATTAAAGACTAAGATGGCCTTTCTGAGTTTTTTAAAAATAAGGTATGCATACACCCACTGAAGATGTCTGTATATTTCTCTTTACTGAGTATATATTTAACCGAGTAAGTGGCCAAAGCTCCTTTTGGGAAAGGAATGGAGAATCTCTATCATATACACCTGTTCAGGCTTGTTCCTTCTGTGGAGTGTCCTCATCCTTCATTCAGTGGGTTCTGGCTCAGGTCCAGAAACTGCCGAAGGATTGTGTTTATATTGGGCTTGCTGCCTACTTTCTTAACTGTCTGTCCTTGACATTTTTTGATTGTATAAAATGAGCATTACCTTTTTGGCTGCCCATCTATCTTGCCCCTAAGGACACTTGAGTTCTCATAATTATCTCTCTAGGTCTCTGTGGGTCAGGCTTCTATTGCTATCACTCCAAGTGTGCTGCTCATTTATGATATCTGGGCACACCTTGTTTCTAAGAGTTCAGCAACATCACCTGACCTGTGTATTTTGGATTCAACTAGCTTTACCTCCGTCAGTGAGCCAAAATTTGTATATTCAAGTTTATTTTCTTCATTTGGGAATTTTACTCAACTAAGTCTTTTAACCTCTCCTAAGTTACAAGTTTCTCTTCTGTAAAAAAAGAGTAAAATAAATTTTTTTTTTCCAACTTCATATTCTTGTTTCCTGGATAAAATGAATAAATTAAAATTGTGAATCTATTTCATAAAACTGTAGTTCTAAACAAATGTAACATAGTATTTTTATTTCTCAGTACAAAATCATTTAACCATGCCAATCTGATAACCATAAATTATAGCTATTTTGTATTTTAATGAATTTATTCAAATAATACCCAAGTTTAACATCTGTCTTAGTGGGGTTGCTCAGGAAACAGACTCAAGATGTAGACTTGCACGTAGAAACTTTATTGGGCAATGCCTACAGAAACAGCTATATGTGATTGGGTAGATTTGGACAGAGGAGGTTTTTCTTATTTTAGAAAATATTATGTTATATTAATAATATGCAGTTTATGTGGTTCATAGTTTTAACATTTCCTAATAGAGGTTTGGCTTCTAACTATAGAGAATAATTTGACTTTAATTTACTGAGATGATTAAATAAACCTTTATATTGTCTAGGAAGTGTTTTATTTTGGAACCTGAAGCTTTTCTGATCTCAAAGCTATGAAATGTAGCTTGAATTGAGACTTCATTTTTTTGATTTAAAATTCATATTCTAATGTAGCCTTTTGAAAAATGCAATGTATATCTGGAAAGTTGGCAACAAATCTTTGTCACAGTTTTTCTGAAAATAAGTGGCTTATCTCATATTATGTTCTTGATCTGGATTTGTTAATGATGTATTTCAGAGTTATTGAGACTCTGGCAGGAAACATCGAAGTATATGAATGAAAAAGCTGCATTAACCAACCCATTAAGACAATTAAAATTAGAGCATATGGGTAACTTCTATTTTTCAGTTTGCGTACTTGTCAACTGTAGAAAAGCTACTGGAAAATTGAATGTTAAATCTGGAGGTGTGAACCATTTAACAACTTCAAAATAAAAGCATTTCCATAAAATGTATATGTAAAATTTGAGATCAAGCTATTGAAAATTGAAAACAAATGCAAAGATTATTTTTATTGTTAAAATATTAATATGCAATAAATTCTGATTTTAGCAAGAAAATGATTGAGCTATATTTCAATAATTATAAGTTATCTGAGTTTCTTTAATATATTTACTGCATTGTTGGTCAGTCAAGCATTCTGTACCTATTAGTGGCTAGCTTTACCCCCTTGTTTTGTATTACAAACCACAAAAAGCCATTTTGTTTCTTTTTTTGTATCTCTTTAAGAGATAACTATTTAGACACAAAACAATAGCAACATATTGTGGATTTATTACATATACCTGTCATATAATGACTGACAAATAGAGAATAAGGGTTGGAAAGGGAGAAATGGAAATGTACTATATTAAGTTTCTTATACTATGTTAAATGATATAATTTTGCTTGAAAATAGATTGTGATAAGTAAAAACTGTACACCAACAACAATTAATAGCAAAACAGATAGCAAACAGTAAATAGCAAAGAGTTATAGCTAATTAGCTAACAAATAAGATATGATGGAATCGTAAAAATAATCAAAAGGAAGATAGAGGGGGAAAAGGGAACAAAAAGCAAATGGGACAAATATGAAACATGTAGCAACATAATAGAAATAAACTGAAATATGTCAGTAATCACATTAAATATAAAAGTAAATTAAATTAAAGTGAGATTTTTGTGAGAGTGGATAAAAAGCAAAACAACTATATGTTGCCTATAAGAAATACTCTTTAAATGAAGATTCAAATGGATTATAAGTAATATGATAGAAAAGGATGTACAACACTAATACTCATTTAAAACATTGGGAGCACTATACAAAGTACATTTTGAAACAAAGCATATTACCAAGGATAAAGAGGGCTATTCAATAATGACCAAAAGATTGATTCATCAATAGGACATAATCATAAACATTTATGAACCTAAAATAGAACTTCAAGTACATGAATCAAAAATATAAAATTTCAAAGAAAGTAGACAAATCTACAATTTCAGTTGAAAATTTTAATGCTATGCTCTTAATAATTGAGAAAACAACTAGAAAGACAATAGTAAGAATATAGGATATTTGAAGAACACTACCAACTAACTTGAGTTAATTGATATTGATAGAACCCTGAGCCAAATGTAATAGAATACACATTCTTTTTAAGAGTACGTGGAACATTTGTCTAGATAGAATATATTTTGAGTTATAAACCAGGAATCAATGAATTCAAAAGGATTCAAGTCATATGATATATGTTCTTTGACCATAGTGGAAAAACAATGGAATTAAAATAGAAGTCAGTAAGAAAAAGATCACAGGAAAATATTCCAAATCTTTGGAAACACAATCCTAAATAATATATGAATCAATGAAGGAAGCACTAGGATGCCCTAGGTATTAGAAATATAAAACAAGTTTGTTAAAGAACATCTCAGTACCTCCATCACTAAGGTTCCTGCACTCAGTACGACAGAATGCCACCTATAACTCTAAAATTTCTACTATTGCACATAGTAATACTCAGGCACCCGTAGAGTGCTGCTCCACCTAATTTAGTCCCTGTCCTCAAAACAAAAGACAATTGTACTAGGATACCATGTGAGGTTTGTAGTTTACTGCTAAAGTTTATGTTGAAGAATACTTCAAAGTACACCTTCCTTAAGATTGAATTATGAACTATTATTTTCCAGTATTGCCCTGCATCTAGTTTTCTGCTTCTTTCTGTATTTCTATTTATTCATGATTCTGGAGCTACTTATGCATTACTATAATATTTGCAATTAGTACAAAGAACATTTTGCAATATTAAAACAATTTATATTATTAATTTTTATAGGGATAGAAGTAATATGTAAAGTATAATACTAATTCTTGCACAGGAAAAAACACCTCACAATTAATTAAAGGATCGGGAAAAAAAAGACTGAATAAATAGCAAACGATATACTATAAAATAAAGACAAGTGAATCATGATATAGAACTTTGGCATGACTTTCTTAAAAGAATAATCTTGTGTGTTCAATATTTCATCAAAGTTGTTTTTACAATCATGGTGCAAACAGGAAACTATTTTACATTTATAGTTTTAATAGAAATGATTTAGTAATTTGACATGTAAAATAAACAGAAATAATAAAATAATCATTATCAAGGGGGACAATTTCAAAATAAACTTATTAATTTAATACATAATAAGTTGTGAAAAGATATTGTACAACAAATAAAGAGTAATTCTCACTTTAACTAGATTGTACCGAAGACAAAAGTCTTTCATGCCAGGGATAAAAACTGTGTTGAAAAAAATATTTATTACCCTTATGCTTGAATAAACAGGAAACAAAGACCAAAATTAATAAGCATTTCATTCGTTTTACAACTGTTTTTTAAAGTACAGATTTATACTAAGGTGAACACTGAAAAATGTTCAGTTTTGAGCATTGATTGAAGCATTATCAACAAGTCTGAAAATGGAGTTAACAAGGTTGGTAGGAAAAAAAAATGTGGACAATACAGAATTTGTCCATATGAGTTTTATGCCTTATATAGAGCTTTAATTTAATTTTCACTAAGAGATGTGATGGTTTCAACTATGCTGATAGCAATTATATTCTTTGGACTAGTGAAAGATGATATTCAGTAATTCCTAGATCTTTCCAAAGATGAAATATCTTGATGAAACATATCAAATTTGACCTTAGAACTACTCTTTGGGCACATTACAGGAACTACAAATGCATACTGTCAAAACAATTAGATTTATAGTAGACTATGAAATACAGAGTAAGAGTTAAGGAAAACAACATAAAATTTTCCCAAAAAGAAGCAAATTATGTTATTTGATGGAAAAATGAGTACATTTTTAATTTGTGCTATCTATACTTATTTGATATAATTTGTTACTTAAAATTAATGCTGTTAGTAAAAACTTTTAACAACAGTAAAAAAAGGACATTTTATTTCACTTTTAATGGATTAAATGCTTACACACACATACAAATTTACACATACAAATTTTAAAGAAACTTGTTAAATCCAAAATTTTACATGAAATATAAAATATGGCATTAAATTTATAAAGGAAAATTATAACAAGGAAACAAAATGTTTTATAATTAACAGGTAAAAACATTTAAAATAATTCTATAATAAAATTTTATTTCTGTCCATTGTTGTTTGCAGGTACAGTTTAAATTGAGATGTTTTAAGCAAACTGAGCAATATACTGCTATTTTCAGTTTTCTTTTAATAGTTCAGCATTGAGAGAAAAATTAAGAAATATTGTTTGTGTATGCTAGCTATTTTGTCAAGGACCAGAAAAAACTATAACATAAGTGATAGTGATTTTATATTGATAACATTAAAACACTTAATATTTTATGGAAATAATAATTCAATTCATCATATGTGATACTTTTATGTTTGAACATAAATGTTTGAACATTATATGTAAAATTATTGATTTATTCTGAAATTGTTTTAAATTTTTTCATGTTTCAAGTTGTTACTGACATAGCTATATAAATTTTATTTAAATTGAAATTAAGAAATAAAGTGATATTGACAATTACTCAATGATTTTATCTAATTAGGCAAAATGTGTCATATTATGTGAAAAAATATATGACTTTATTATATTTATATATTTTTTTTATTCATGCAAATATTGTAGGCTCCTCCTTAGATGCCCCAGACAATAATGATAAATTTATTCTTAGATGTTTATTTAGCCTAACTTCGTCATCTAAAACCATATATTTACCCATACTTTTCAATTTTGTTGTTATAAAGGTTTATTTGTCAAGCTAGGAAGAAAGCATAGTTAACTCTTTATTATCTTGATTTATACTTTTTTAATATTAACATATAAAATATGTAACCCTCCATTTATACTTTTACCCTACGTCCTTCAAATGGTAGGAATTGGCTGCCTCTGGTGACCTATATGGGACTTGTGCCGTGCATGAGAAAAGAACTAGAAACTTTTTTGAATTAAGCCTCTGAGATTTGGGGGTTGCTTTTACTGTCCATTCTGATTAGAACAGGGACCGAGAGTTAGTTGCTCTTTATTTTATTAATATCCATATGAAATGAGCATGATTATACCAAATGGGCATATAACATATATCCTCAGAATTTCCTGAAAGGCCTGGTTCAAATTTAGAAGTTTTGGACAACTTTAAATTCCACACTAGTACCTGGCAGCAGCCTGCCCTGATTTGCAGCCTGTCTTACTTTTTTTGCTGTGCCTGGTTCTCTTCCATGTCAAGGGGGCACCTTGGACACCCTTGGGATCAATGAATGCCCACACTAGCTGTGTAGTTCTCTCTGGAAAGAAAGACCCAGGGAAGGGCTCATTCAGGCCTCAGATGGGGGTTCTGGGCCATTTTTGGCAGGAAAATCTGGGTTTCAGGAAAACACAAGTGACAGCTGGAGGATGTGGGCTCTGAGTGAGCAAGTTCTATTGACCCTGACGATCTGCCCCATGGACAAAAGGAAGTGCATGTGGGAAGTGAGGAAGACTACAGATGATCAGAGAAATCCAGGCAAAGGGCCAGGTCCCCTCCTTCCTAGGTCTCAGGGTTGTGCTAGAAAAGGAGAAGCTAAAACATACATTTCCAAATGTCAAATGAACTTCTGTTTTAGTACAGTTACTGTTTGGAATGTTTACATGATTCTTATGGAATCTTTTCTGAACTAATAAATAACCATTGGAATGAAAACATTTTAATAAAAAAATGAGAGTTATAAAATGCAAATCACTATTACATTTAGTGTTCTTATGACACTGATTTGTGTCATTAATTTTTATCTTTGAAATTATTCCCTGAATTAGAATTCATAAAATGTGTGGTTTACAGAGTACCACATATGGTGTGCTCCATGCTGTTTGATGTAGCATAACGCAGAGAATTTCTTAGATTGAAGTAAGTCTTGAATGAAAGTAGGTTTTGGAGTAGACAGAATTTATCTATTTTTGCATTTAAATATAACATTTAATGGCAAAAATCTGTTTCCTGCAGAATGAAAGACTTCAGCATTTTCCACATAAATCCCTTACTCAAACACTGTTCTTTTCCTGCTTTGTTAGTTATCCCTCCTCCACACTTTTATACTTCTCACCACTTCACTCATCTCATTGTTTCTTTTTCCATATCCAGATAATTATTTAGTTTCACAATTCTTCTAATTTGCATTAAGATATTCTGTCAGAGTTGTGCATTTGCTTGGAAGTACATTTACTCTTGTATTTAAGATTTTGAGGTAATAAGTTTTAGGGAAACCCAAGTGAGATATCCAGCCCACTCTGTGTAATATTTGCATTTTATTCTAGGCATATCTATAATAATCTCTTCAAAAGTGGAATCTACACTCCCACATGGCAGAGAGTGCTAAATTTTTAATAACTCTTTTAGGGTTTTAATTTTTATTATGATGCTTTCAAAGATTTTTGGTAAAATTTAAGAATGAGAAAATGTTAATATATATTTTTTACCATTGAGTAGTATACTGTCACTGTATTCCTTTGTCAGTGTTCTTTATTTTTGACTTTGATATTTAAACACAGGTAAATTTTTAAAACTACATGGAAGACAAGATATTTAAACCTTGGTTTCTTCATTTATGTAATAAAGGATAAGAATAGTACTTACATTATTGTTTTGTGTTATTAAATGGAATTTCAACCCCTCTGAGTTTCTGGCTCAAAGCAAGTATTCAATACATTTTAGCTATTATTATTAGACAGTGACTCTAAACATAGACAATAATCTCAATTGCCCAATTACTTTGGCTATTTGAGATTGATCACCAATTAGTTTGTCTGATCCCCTTATAAACAAATTATTCATTACACCGAGGTATGCCAATAAAGCAGTTGGTTGAAAGTAAAATTTAACAAATAGTATCATCAGTAGATTGTTCAGTAATTAGCTCTTTTTGTGAATGAAAAATAGAATCTAGACATTTTATGTCAATTAATTTAGGCTCTACTACTCCTACACAAAGCAATTTTATACAGTAAGTGAATACCATAGAACAATAAAACATCTGATTTTAAAATAATACAACTAAAATATTGCTAATTTTGTTTTAAAAGTATTTGTTTTGGTTCACCATTTTAATACTTACTTCTTTCTATTTTATACCAATCTTATTTTTACTTATTCTTCTGGTGGATGATTTTCCATCTGTCCCATTTCTGAGCCAAATCTTTCAAGCTGCATGTGTGTTCCTTAATTTCAATTTTGGTTTCTATGAGGTCTTAATTATTTCTTTGGGAACATTTTATTATTTCATTTACACAAGCATAGTAGAATTTTAAAATATCTACTCATGTGATACTTATAGAAAGACTTTATAATATTTTATAATCATGGGATTTCATGAAAATTAGTAAATTTTTACTTACTTTGAATTATGAAATGTACACAAAAGTAAAGAGAGTAAGATAATCAACTTTATGTACTTAATACACAGCTATAACAATCAATTCCCATTTTGTCATTTTTCTTTCTATATATATATATATTTTTTTAATATATGCATGCAACATAAATATAGAAACAAATATTCTACATATAGTGTGTCTATGGCTCAGGTGAAATATAAAAAAAATTCTGATGGGTGTATTTTTCTCATTTCTTTTAAGAGCTCTGTAAAAATTAATTGAATAGTGATGAGCTGACCATTGAAGAAAATAACACAAACTAATAATTGCCCTATGGTCTTGTCAGCTGTGAATTATATAGCAATCTTCTAAAAGTGTTGAGCATATGATTTGTAGGAGTCTTGAGTTAGTGTCTAATTTTCAACCCACTTACTTCCTTGAGCTTGTACGAAAAAAAAGCTCATGTACAACCAAATGAAATGGAAAAATAAATCTCTCCATCTGTGTGTAGAAGTTATACTTATTTTTTTCTTGCTATATATAAAGAGACTTTAATGAGGAAAGTTATTTTACTACCATCAAATCATTAACCAATTTAAATATTTATATCAAATAACATAGTCCTCACTCTCTTTCAATTCCTATATTTGATCAGATATCAAAAGAAATATCTCTCAGATGTAGCTTTTCTTATCCATTTCTTATCCATATAGTCTTGTAATAAATAGATATGGGAAAATTTGGCATAGTTCTTCTTGGTGTCTCTTCAGTGGCTGTCTTGTTTTGGTTACTAGTATCAAACAGTTGATGGTCATGTATGGTAATAAAGTTAGGTAATTGGGACTGACCTTTGCTTAACTTCAGTCAACATAGCAGTAAGCAACAGTACAATTTCCACGGAAAACCATATCTTTTGCCTTCCATTATTTGTCTGGGACTAAAAGGTTTCAACATGAGCTCATGTGATCTCTGGTAGTTCGTGTTCTCTAATTATAACAGATAAATTTATTCAATTTTTTTAAAGGAAGGGGGTTTATGTGAAAAGTCAGAGCAATTATCATTCTGTAAACACCTCAAAGAAAATGGAACTATAAAAAACTGGGGGAAGCAAACACTGTTAAAAACACATAAGTAAAGTTTCCCCCTAAGACTGGAAATAAGTCAAGAATATCCATTCTCACCCCTCCTATAGTGGAAGTTTTAGCAAGTGCAATGAGAGATGATAAGATTTTTTTTTTAAAGCATATGTATTGGAAGGAAGAAATAAAACTGTATCTATTCACAGACAACACAATGTTTGTGCAGAAAAATCCCAAGGAATTTAAAAAACAACAACAAACTGTAAGAACGAATAAATGAGCTTAGCAAAGTTATAGGATATAGGCCAACACGCAATCATATTTTCATATAATAGTAATATACAACTGAAAAACCAATTAAAAGTACATTTACAAAAGCCCCAGCAAAAATGAAACACTTAAGTATAAATTTAATAAAATTTTAGGATCTCTTTGCTACAGACTGAAAAATGCTGATAAAAGAATATGTAAATAAATGAAAGGCATCTCTTCCCAGATTGGAAGACTCAACATAAAAAAAAAAAAAATTAATTCTCCCCCAATTGATCTATAGAATCAATGTGATATCAATTAAAAAAGAAAAATCAGAGTGAGTTTTGCAGATATAGACAAACTACTTCTAAACGATATATGGAAGGACAAAGAAATGAGAATAGGTAAAAAATTTTAAAAAATAATATAGTTGGAGAAATCACACTACTCAATTTTAAGAATTACTATAAAGTGATGATAATTAAATTTGGTTTTGGTAAAGGGATAGATACATAGATCAATAGAACAGAATAGAGAATTAAAATACATTCACACAAATATGGCCATTTGATCTTAGACAAAATTACAAAAGAAATCCAACATGAAATGGTTAGAAGGTATTGAAACAATTGGCCATCCAAATGTAAAATAAAAATGAAAGAAAAGAAAAGAAAAACCTGAACCTAAACGTCTCACCTTATACAAAAATGTACTAAAAATGGATCACAAATATAAATGTAAAATATAAAACTATTAAATATTTAGAAGGAAATATAAGAGAAAGTCTGGTGTCAGGCATGGCACCAAAACACAATCCATAAAAGGAAAAAAAAATGATAATTGGACATCATCAAAATTAATGGCTTTTGCTCTGTGAAAGACACGATTAAGAAAATGGGTGGTGAACATCTAATGAAATATATAGATGCTGTATTATAGAATTGTATGCTTGAAACCTATGTAGTTTTGTTGACCATTGCCACACCAATAAATTTTAATTAAAAAAAAAATGAAACTACAAGCTACAGACTTGGAGAACGTGTTTTCAAATTAAAAATTCAATGAAGAACTGGAATTTCAGAATATACAAACTCAAATCTCAACCATAAGAAAATATGTAATTAAACATGGATAAAAACTTGGTCACTTCACAAAAGAGCATGTAAGGATGGCAAATGAGTACATGAAAAGGTAACAACATTAGCCATTAGAAAAATGCAAATTAAAATCAAAATGAGACAACATTGCACATGTCTAGAATAGTTAAAATAAAAATATACTGAAATTCTAAGGACTGACAACAATATGGAGCAAATGTGACATTTTTTTTTTCTTTTTTGGTGGGAAAGCAACATGTTTCAGTTACACAGTAGTTTCTCACAACTACCAAATGACCCAGCAATCCCACACCTTTGTGTTTATCTAAGAGAAACGAAAACTTCTGGTCACACTAAAACTTATACATGGATGCGGGTAGAAGCTCAGCACAAAATTGCTCAATAGGAACTCACCAGAAATAGAATATACCTTTAGCAAGTGAATGGAAAAACTGTGGTACATTCATACAATAAAAAGGAATAAACTATTGATACACAAGATTTGGATGGATCTCAAGAACTTTCTCCAGAGTGATAAATGCCAATCTTAAAAGTTTACATACTTAATGGTTCCATTCTGAAAAGGGAAAGTTGTAGTGATGATGAACTGATGAGTAGTGACGGGAGTAGGCATTGGGGGAGGGTGTGACTATAAAGGAATAATAGCAGGAAGAAGACTTTGGAATGACAGAACAGTTTTCCATCTTGACTTCAGTGGTGACAACATGAATATCTCCGTGTATTAAAATTCACATAACTGTACAACAAAAAGAAAGTCAATTTCACTGTCTGGTAATTAAAAAAAATTACACACACCCTTGCACACATGCATAACTATTTTATAATTTAAATTACATTTAAAAGGATGTTGAGTCCAAGGAGATTTAATGAACCCTGTAAAGCTTACTTTCAGTCAAAAAACTGAATTGTTAATTTTTTAAAAATTAAGTAGTTACCAAGCAGTGTTTATGATATAACATAATCAAATAATTGATTAAAACAGAAAAAAAAATTGCTCAAGAATTCTCTCAAAAGTGATGATAAATGATTATTGCAGTAAATAAAGAGATAAAAAGATGGAGCTACTATATACTTAGACAGACAACAGAGCAGATGGAGGTGAAATAAGAAATAAAATAAAAACTTCATTTTTTTAAATTGTGAAAAATTAGACTTGTCAGATCAAAAGGACAAGAAAAAATGATGAAAAAGTATTTGTTTTTTCCCACTCTGACACTTTTTCCCTTTTTAAATTAAATTAATTTTTAACAGTTTTTTTTTGTTTAAATTACTGTTGGCATACAATATTATATTAGTTTCAGGTGTACAACATAGACATTAGATATTTATATAACTTATGGAGTGATTCCTCTGATAAATCTAGTACTCATCTGACACCATACATAGTTATAATAATATTATTAACTGTGTTCCTTATGCTGTACTTTACATCCCCATGACTATTTTGTAACTATCAATTTGTACTTCTTAATTCCTTCCCCCTTTTCATCTATCCCTCAATCCTGCTCCCATCTGGCAACCAGCATGTCCCCTATATCTGTTTCTGAGTTTGCCTCTGTTTTATTTATTTTATTTTTTAGATTCTATACATAAGTGAAATCATGTCATTTGTCTTTCTCTATCTGACTTACTCCACTCAGCACAATATCCTCTAGGTCTATCCATGTTGTTGCAGATGGCAAGATTTCATTCTTTTTTTATGGCTGAGTAATATTCCTCTGTATATATGTACTGTCTCCTCTTTATCCATTCATTCATTGATGGACACCCAGGCTGCCTCCATATCTTGGCTATTGTAAATAATGCTGTGATGAAAATATGGATGCACATGTCCCTTGAAAGTAGCATTTTGGGTTTCCTTGGATAAATACCCAGATTGGGATTATTAGGTCCTTCTTTGTCTCTTGTTATAGCCTTTGTTTTGAAGTTTATTTTGTCTGGTAGAGGCCTTGCTACCCCAGCTTTTTTTTTTTTTTTCTTGTTTGTTTTCATTTTCATTTTTTCTTGTTCATTTTCATTTTTATCTTTTTCCATCCCTTTATGTCTGTTTGTGTCTTTTGATCTGAAGTGAGTTTCTTGTATGTAGCATATGTAAGGGTGTTATTTTCTTATCCATTCAACCACCATATATCTTTTGATTGGAATATTTATTCCATTTACATTTAAAGTTATTGTTGATAGATATGTAGTTATTACCATTTTATGATTTATATTTTTTATCTTTTTTCCTTCTTCTTCTTCAAGAAGTTTCTTTAACATTTCTTTTAATATTGGTTTGGTGGTAGCTTTTTCTTCACTGTGAGGCTCTTTTTCTGTCCTACAATTTTAGATGATAGCCTTGCTGGGTAGAGTAATCTTAGTTGTAGTTTCTTACTTTTCATCACTTTGAATATTTCCTGCCAATCCCTTCTGGCCTGCAAGTTTCTGTTGTGAAATCTTCTGACAGTCTTATGGGAGCTCCCTTGTAGTTAACTAACTGCATTTCTCTTGCTGCTTTTAAGATTTTCTCTTTTGTCTTTAACCTTTGGTATTTTAATTATGATGTGTCTTGGTGTGGGCCTCTTTGGGTTCGTCCTCTTTGGGACTCTCTTGTATGTCTTTTTCCTTTGCCGGGTTATGGAACTGTTCGGTCATTAATTCTTCAAATAGGTTTTCAATTCCTTGCTCTCTCTCTTCTCCTTCTTGTATCCCTATGATGCAAATGTGCTTTATTTGTTGTTGCCCCAGAGGTCCCTTAAACCACCCTCATTTTTTTAATTCTTTTTTATTTTTCCTATTTTTGTTGCGTGTTTTCTGCTACCTTACTTCCAAATTGCTGAATTGATACTCTGCTTCATCTAATCTACTGCTGATTTTTTCCAATGTATTTTTTTATTTCAGTTATTATATTCTTCATTTCTGACTGGGTCTTTCCTATGTGTTCTATCACCATTTTTATGTTTCCTCTTTCTCTGTTTAAGTTCTCCCTGAGATCACCTAGCATCCTTTTAACTAGTGTTTGGAACTCTGCATCTGGTAGATTGCTTGTCTCCATTCTGTTTAGTTCTTTTTCTGGAGCTTTGTTCTGTTCATTCATTTGGGACATGTTTCTTGGTTTCCCCAATTTGGCTGGCTCCCTATTTTTGTTTCTATGTATTAGGTGGAGCTGCTATGTCTCCCAGTCTTTGTAGAGTGGCCCTGTGTAGTAGATGTCCTGTGGGACCCAGTGGCCCAGTCTCCCTAGTCACCTGACCCAGATACTCCAGGTGTGTCCTTTGTGTGGGTTGTATGTGCCCTCCTGTTGTAGTTGAGCCTTGATTGCTGTTTGCACGTCACTGAGATGGACTGACCCTCCAGTTGATTTGTTGTGAGGACTGGCTGTGACTACCTTGGAGAAGCTGTTGTGCAGGTGCTGACCCAATGGAGCAGGATTTGCTTTAGCAGGGCTCTGCCCTTTGAGTGTGTCACTTGTAGATGTGGTTGGATGGTGCTCTGGTGTAGTCTGAAGCTGGCCACCAGGTGTTTTGGTTCTGGACCAAAACAATTTGATCTCTTGCAGGTCAAATTCAGCCATAGTCTATGCCCTCCCTGGGGCCACATGGCATGAGCCACAAAATAATACACAGATGACAGCCACCCGCACTGGCCAAGTCTCAAATCTAGGCCAGGTGCCACTAATGTCAGGCTTGCGGCTGCTCAACGTAAAGCAAGGAGCATGCTGAGGCCAGAAGGTGCCTGTTTAGGGTTTGTGTACCTTTATGAGTTTTTAGGCAATACCACAGCATGAACCAGGACAGGACGTTTGTATGGAAAAGCACCGCAAGCGGCTTGGGTAGACCCACAAGTTGGGTGGGGCAGGAACTCAGGGCATCAACCGAGTTGGTGATATGTGTTAGCCAGGTTGATGGACACTAAGATATGGTGCCCCCCCAAGTCTGCACTCTCTTTGCGAGCTCAACAAAGGAACAATGGCTTCCACCAACACTTCTGTCTGGGAGAAAGCTGACCCTTCAGGGCTTGCCCTGCAGCCAGGCCATTCAGTCCCTCTCTGTATGTCCCTGGCATCATTAGCACTGCTGCCCCAGTGCTGGACTTGGAGCAAGTAGTTCCTCAGTGAGTAGGTCCATGTTTAGGCCCCTTAAGAGAAACACCTGGGACTCCAACAGACCTCCATCTAATTCAGCTATAATGTTTGCTGGTTTTCACAGCCAGAACTTCTCTTTCCAGCTCTGGAACCCTGGGCTGGGGAGTCTGGTGTGGGGCTCAGACTCCAGCTCCTTAGAGAGCACCTCCACAGCCGAGATATCCCTTCCAATTTTAACTATCACATGTGGGTGAGGGATCAGCCTGTCCTGCGATCTACTCCTCCATCCAGTCTCAAGGTCGCTTCTTCTATATATCCTTAGTTATAAGATTTCTTTTCAGCTAAACTTCAGGTGATTCTCAATTATGGTTGTTTTATAGTTTAGTTATAATTTTGATGTGGTTGTGAGAGGAGGCAAGCACAGCATTTACCTTCTCTGCCATCTTGACCTGGCATTTCTAAACTTGCACCTGTGACACTTTTGAATTTCAAGAATAATGAACAAATCTTACAGCTAGTCAGTGTTGAAGGAGTAGGTAACCAACCTATAAGAAAAGCATAAATTTATGTTATTATGTTTTACTTGTTGTTTCTTTATGTGGCAATAAAACATATTCCATTATTTTGGTTGGTCCTAATGTCTAAATGCATAGCCCATCTTTCTTGTCCCTATGATTGTTTCTGGAAGGAAGACATAACCTAGTCCAAAGATATTCAGAGCACAATCCCTGGGAGCAATGACTCATTCTTGCTTGTTAAACTCAAAACAGAATGAACTTGGGACTTTTGAAAACTAGCTTAGTGCTGTGATGATGTGAGCCTCGAAATTTCTACTTCAATCTTGCCATCATGCAGGTGATCAGCTTGGGGCTGAAGGTGACACAGATTAAACAAAGTCGTGAAATATACTATTGACAATGTTTGACACAAAATTAAGGCATCTCTGAAGAAAGGTTGCTTTATGTCTGCTTTTCAGTTCCATAAGTAAATGAATTTATTTTTGTCTTTAATGCAGTCCAGTCTGGATTTTCTCTTCTTTCAAATAAAATGTATCTTGAAGGATCAAATATATTAATATTCATATTTTATTTGTATTTTCTTTATTCCTTACAATTTAAAAGAAGTCAACAGCAAAATAATTATTATCATTTTTCTTTAATAATTTTTATTATCCATAATTTAGATAGTATTTGTTCAAGTAAACATGATTCTGTATTCTATAATTAAAGTTAATATTTCTTTACATTCAAAATTAATACATCATAATCATTCCTACCTCTTTATTGTAGCAAATATATGCTCTGAACCTACATCTGACCATTTTTTCATTCATTTATGATATTTTGAAAATGAATTGGGGAAACTTGGATGAAAATATTCATGAAAAAGTTGTCTTACATATACATGGATTCAATATCCAGATGATTTATTGACTATGTATATTATATGTCATAAGAAAATGAACCACTAAATCTTTTGATATTTCACCATACGGGAGGTCTTATGTGAATCCTTCAAAAGATTTATTTAATGTCTAAAAGTTTCCTCATTTTAACTTTTTCCTTACATTATAATACAATGACTAAAAATCTATATACATACTTATGAGAATGTGCAATAAACAATTCAGTAACTTAACAGTTATAGATGAGAAGACAATCTTGTATTATTTATAACAAAATAATTGCTTAAGTTCATAAATTTATTGCAAGTTAGAGCATTATATCCATTAGTGGGCATATAAACAACACTTTTAAAACATCAATAGTACTTTTAGTTATATGTATGTTTAAAATAAATTAGAGTAATGCAACATAGAGCAGATAGAAAATAGAAAGCAAATGTAAATTATTAGATTGAGTGACTTTACTCACTAAAGCATTCTGATTAATGGTATGATCACTAACAAAGTTTCACTGTTCAGAAAGGCAGCTTGCTGAAATCAAGATGAGTATCTAGAAACAAATTTCTTTGAAATTAGGATTAAATACATGATCAGGTCTTCTTAATATGTATGCAATTGAATTTGTGTATATGAACTTCTCCCAATAGCTAAATGTTAACAAGATACAATCTGGGTCAGTTATTTGGCATCATGAACTACGTGCCTATTTCAGTGTCTTCGTACAATAGACGATAATAACTCAGGAGTCAAATGTCATGCAAGAAACAAGTAGGAGATTCACTGTAAATAGTTGGTGTAATATTACAAAAATTTAGATTGCCTAAAGACAAATGATAAAAGCATATGTTCTAGAGTTAGAAAATTGTTAATATATTTTTGTTTTAATTCAGCTCCTGTTAGTTAAAGATTTGTCTCACTTATAAATAAATTACAAATGAAATTTTAGAAAATAAAATTTCCTAGTTATAAAAATGACTAGACGTGACTTCACTAATATATTCGTTAGATTCATCTTCTTAGTTGATTCACATGGCTGGATCATTTCCTTTGTGACAGAGGCTAGATGCCTTGTATTTTAGCTGTTCACCTTCTGTGATTTGCCAGCAGACTTGGAAGTTAACAATGTGGATCCAATACAATCATTCGGTTGACTAGAGGTACCAATGAGAGAATGATAGTTTATTTTATGTAATTGTGTATATTCGCAAATGTGGAACTATTAACTTCAAAGGGAGTTCAACTTGCTGAGAGGAAAACTTTTGAAATAATGTACTTTGTTGACTTTGTGCATGGTTAGGTATTATTATTGCAGTGGCTATTTTTCATATTGACATTTCAAAACTAGTCTCTTAGGAATTCGATTTGACTATTTGGAGTGAGGAATGAGGGTTCTTTCTGAAGAGAAAGTGTATTTTGGAAAAACAAAGTTATTTTAATTTTGTTTTGTTTTCTTAAATAATAAATAACCTAAAAAGTGCAATTTACCACTGCCACCACAATAGGCTTGTAGAAACTACATGGAATAGGACAATTTGAAGATTGGAGGAAGTTCACAATGGAGTCTTTTGGGATGAAATTTAATGAATATTAATGCCAAATAATGCATGTGGGACAGTAAAGGAAGTGATGGATACAACATAATGCTACAGAAAATGAATAGATGAGAGAAAATAGATAGTAAATTGCAAACATAAGAGACATGATTACAGGAAGGAAAGAAAATCAAATAAGACTATTCAAAGCTGCTTCCCTCTGCAAATTTCTTATTTAAAGGGTGAGAATGAGTTCTATTTTCTGGAGTCCACATCATACTAAAAACATGAGTACTGTTTAATTCTAGGTTCTACATACTGTAAAATATCGGAAAGCTGTCATTTTAAGTTTTGAAGAAAAAATTAGCAGACTCCAGGAGCATCCTCTAAAATCAGTGAATCTCAACCTTAGCTTCCCATTAGAATCACCTGTAGATTTTGACATTCCCATGTCCTAGCCACATTCCAGTCTATTTAAATAAGAATCCCCACATGTGGACCCAGGCTTCAGTAGTTTTAGTTCCCTATGTACATGTAATATGCAATCATATGTGGGAATCAGGGCATACACACACACACACACACACACACACACACACACACACACACACAGATACACACACAGGTAACATATTTTTTTATTACCTTGTACATGGTAGGGATTATTACAGATTTCAGGTGTATTATTCTATTTAATCCTCAAGCAGAACTTTGAGGGGGATGGTAAAAATACACGTGCCTTTTTACAGTTAAAAACAACAGAGAAAATTTTTAAATAGTGAGCTCAAGACTACAGAGTTAATAAGTGGAAGACAAATATTGGTTAAAGTCTTTGCCCTAATGCAACCTTTTATATTATGTCAAAAGTTCTCAGTCAATTGATTTTTGACAAATACATCAAGACAATTCAATGGGGAAAGAACAGTGTTTTCAATAAATGTTATTGGGGCAACTGCATATCCAGTGCATACCAAACCATAAAGGTGGATCCCCTCCTCATATCATAATAAAAAATTAACTCAGAATGTACCATAAACCTTAATGTAAACTGTAAAATCATATAAAACTATATAAACTTAAATTTTAAAATTCTCAGAGGAAAGTATAAGAGTAAATATTAGTGACCTTGGATTAGACAAAGCCTTCTTAGCTATGACTTCAAAAGCAAAAGCAACTGAAGAGAAAATTGATAAACTGAACTTCATCAAAATTAAAAACCTTTGTGCTTCAAAGAGTACAATGAAGAAAGTGAAAACACAACCCACAGAATGGGAGAAAATATTTGCAAAACATATATCTGATAAAGGACTTATATCCTGAATATACCAAGAACACTTCTTGTTCAATAAAAAAACGACAAATAACCCAATTACATAATGGGTAATTGTTCTGAATAGACATTTCTCCAAAGATGATATACAGATGTTCAACAAAGCCATGCAAAAAGGCTCAATATCATTATCAATCAGAAAAATGCAAATCAAAACCACGATGACATACAACATCACACACACGAAAGTAATTATAATCAAAAACATAAATAATATCAAGTGTTGGCAAGAGTGTGATGAAGTTAGAACGCTCATACATTTCTGATGGACACGAAAAAATGATGAAAGCACTTTAGAAAACAGTCCAGTTTTCTTCAAAGAGTTAAACATTGAGTTACCGTATGACACAGAAATTCCATTCCTAGATGTATACCCAAAAGAAATGAAAACATATCCACAGAAAAACTTGTACGTGAATGTTCATTGCAGCATTATTCATGGTAACCAAAACATGCCTTCTTAGTGCATCTGTGCTATGTTTTGGGAATTTTGAAAAAATATTATCGCTGGTGCTTTGGTTTTTGTAGACATAAAAAAAGCAAATGGCTTTTTTTTTTCATTTTCTCTTTCCCTTTTCTCCCTCTCTTATTCCTGCTTTTTCTTCCTCAGAATTCAATTAGAATCCCAAGTATGTAGTTATTGAAGAATTATTATAATTATTATCAATGGGAAGTGGTTTAAGGACCAATTACTAGGCAATCTATAAACAAAGGCACGGTAGTAACTTCCTTACCTTCACAAAGTAGTTCTGAGAGAACATATGGTATATAAAAGTGGCATGGGATTGATCATTGCATGCTTCTGCAAAGATATATTAATCCATTTTTTTAAAAGCATGAAAGAAGTAATATTGATTAACAGTGAGTGAACATAATCATATGTAGGGTTAGAAGCATGAGGTAAGCCATGACATATGGAATTTTGCCAAGGGTTTTCTGGGGATCCTTAGGGAAACAGGATGATTAGGACAGAATTGCTGAACTGAGATTACCTAATGAAAAATTGGAAAGATTTCCAAAGGCCATTTGAAGAGGTTCTTTGAATATTCAATGAAAAATACCAAAAATACCAGGATTGATTTGATAGGCTTTGTACATGTATGTTTGGGAAGTTGATGCCTATTGCCAGTAAAAGATAATGTTGTAGTTTTGCTTTACTGGGAATTCGTGAAAATTCTATAATGTTAAGAACTCTTTGTACTTAGCAGCAATTTTACGTTGTGGAGAAGCAGCTTATATGTGCTGGAGTGAGAATAAAGCTGGTCGTATTAGCAAGTTTTTAGCCAGATATTAATTTGCCTCAACGTCTCGTGGATCATGAAAATGATCCTGGTTTGCAATTCTTTACTGCAGTATTTTTAAAAATGTAAGATGAAAGAAGCCAGGATTAGGACATTAATACAGGGAGAATGTGTAAGCCTATCTACTGGATACTAAAAAAAAATATATCTTCGTGAAAATAAAAGATACAGAAATGATGATTTTTTTAAAAAGCACTTAACCATCACCACATGCAGTTTTTCATGCACTGTCAACATGGTTAGACTTTGATGATCGGTTTCTCAGGTTTCCAGGCTCATATTTCCTCCCACTACTACTTAGGAGGCTTAGTGATCCAGCGGTCATGGCTAGTGTTCGGTTTGGCGACCACAGGTCAACCACAAGCACTCATGGCCCTCAGGCAGCTGCCTATGCAGCATTTGTGGCCCAGGGGCACTGGTTTGCTGTACATTTTTGCTCTTGTCGCTGTAAATCCTCAGACCCACTCATTTCAACTGAGCAGGTGAGGGAGAGATCTGGGAAGATGCATATGGCTCTTACACTTCTGTGAAAGACTTCGGGAAAAATTATGATTTGGGTCTAATCATAGAGAGATTTGATTATGCTCTATACCATTTGTTAAAAATTGGACCAGCCACTTCCACATGTCTTTTATACATCTAGTTTTGTATTCATATTTCTGTTTAGAATGTGTGGAGAGAGAGAGATCACTGTTTCCATGGTTTCTGGATGTCAATACTGCAGGTTTTGCATCTGCTTTCTCTCATTCCTGGTATGCTAATATTACTCGTATCACTGCTAATATTACTCGTATCACTCCTAATTACTACTCATGTTATCGTATTAATGCTACCTGTTTGGTGTTACACTGTGTCCTTTTCACAGGGCCACAGGATAGGTAACTGTGACCACCTCCTTCAGTGAGGGCCATAGCTCCTTCTGCTCCCCAACAAAAGGAAGCTGTTTCCTCCAGCACTTTCTGCCATCTAGACAGTCTTACCTCTGATTACACATGAATGCACTCTCTCATCAGCCTCCCAAATTATATTCTTTTTAGTGGTCCCCTTTCTGAGAAAATTTCAGAGCCTAACATGTCAGAGCCTAAATGTGGGGGCATTTAGTGGCAACTTATCTTGCAATGGATTTTTATTTGATAGAAATCCTGACTTTGAAATAAAACTAATCTCTGCTTTGGTTCTTCCTTACATCAGAGTAAGTTTTCTGTTTTCGTAGTAGCAACTTTCCCTATAATTGAATAATCTTTTGGAATAATAGTTTACTCACCAACTTAGGTTAAGTGCTTTATTCTCAGATTCCAGGAAATGCAATATCCTCTACACTCTATTTTCTAAGGGAACAAGGTGTCCTCATACAAAGAGGATTTCTTAGTCTTCCATTTTTCATTCCCCAAGTGTTTGTTCGGCATGTGCCATATGCCAGCCACGGTAGCAGACCCTTGGCATCAAGAAGCAAAGCAGACACACTCAAAACCACGTTCTGTGCTTTCATTCTAGTTCTTTGTGGGTGGTGTTTCTTCATAGTCCTCAGGCAGTTATTTAAATCAGGCCCTATGTACTGTTTTAATTACAGAGAAAAAGGGAAAAATGTTGGAGACAGAAACCCAGAGGCGTAAGCAGGTGATGAATAGGTGTATGATCTATGGAAGATGAAGCTCAAATACTTTTATGGGAGAGATAAATTTTGGTTCTGGTATAAAGTACATTTTTTATCTTATCTGAAAAATTTTAATGTTCTACCTAAATCCATGAAAAAGAATACTTGAGGCTATCATGAAACATTGTCGAGTTCTTGAGATAGGCAAAGGAGACCACAGGACTCGACCTGATTCTTTGAATGACTTTCTATTGTCCAGTTTATTTTAAACTACTTAGGGGTAGAGTGTAAGTTGTCAAAAACTGAGGGCAATGCAAATGATTCCAGATCATAGCAAGGCAAATGAATTTGGTCCAGTACAGAATATTAATCCCTGCAAGTCAAATTCTCATTTGAACCAGTCTTAATAGCCTATTAATTCTCTTATTAATTAAACTTAAGGAAACTCTTTGACATGGTTCATTTATATTTGTAGAAGAGTCATGCTTTTACTTTCTCCAAAATCATAACTCACAGGACCTATGAATGGAATTTGATTCTTATGTTTGGCCCCTTAGATTGCTGTGAAACCACTGTATTTCATACAAAAAGACTATATGACTACCTTCAGAGTGATAACCATACAAAACCACAATGGAAAAAAAAATTGCTGGAAAAATTTAGTCTGAAAATTTAAATATTGTGTCCTTGAAATATTAGGTGTTAACTCTTTACGAAACTTCTTATAAATAGCATAGGAAGATGTCATACATCAAATTAAGTTGAATTTTAATAGGTCTGCAAAATCATCTACAATTTTAAGCTGTTTTTCTAGAGTTATGCACAATCTGCATAATTGATAAGTTTTCCGAAAGATCTTTGAAGTATTTTGATTTAATGAAATGTGACCAATAAAGTGTTATGTACACTCTAATCAAATTAACTCACATAACTGTTATTTTTAGTATGTTTTTTATTCCAAAAGAGACACATTTTCATTATAACATTTAAAATACAAAATCTTTAAAGAAGAGAGTAAAAAGTTCTCAGCCATAAAACAAAGTAATTATTTTAAAAAGATTTGTTTCCATACTGCTTCTGTAAGATAACTTTGTATCTGACTTTTTAATTTAAAATTTTAGGGCATGTATTTATCTCCATGAA
This sequence comes from Rhinolophus ferrumequinum, assembly GCF_004115265.2. Taxonomy (NCBI): domain Eukaryota; kingdom Metazoa; phylum Chordata; class Mammalia; order Chiroptera; family Rhinolophidae; genus Rhinolophus; species Rhinolophus ferrumequinum. The sequence goes on along the minus strand of NC_046295.1, from coordinate 16,009,906 downwards.
ATTAAAACTTTGAAAATATATATTTTTAGTAATATTCTATTCTTTGACTGTATGAAAATTCAATTATTCTTCCTTTGTCAAATATTTTGAATATTTCCAGAATTATTCTAATTGTAAATTATTCTGTGATGAACATCTTAGTCTAAAGATTGTTGATTTTTCGGGTATTTACTTGGACTTCCAAAGTAAAATGGCCACTTCAAACAATGTTTGCATTTTTAAGTCTTTTGTTATCTATCGTACAATTATTTTAAGAAGGAGTCTACCAATTTGTAATCCTAGCAGAGACTGTCTGTCTCATAGGAATAAGCCAGATTTTTAAGGATAATTAGTGTTTTCTGTACACACATAAACCCACATGCATAACTTGATGATCATCAGATTACTTACTATTTAGAACAAAATTCTAATACACATTTTTATATTGCTTTGCTTTACATGTGTTCCCTGATACTTTGCTATTTTTAATAACCTTTAAGCATGGAAGAAATTGGCTAAAGCTAGGCTACTATAAAACAAACTTTACAAAATGCACATAACTGACACTACCTTTAAATAATTCTTAGTTCTTATCTTCTTAACTCATCTTCAGTAAACGTTTCTAAGTTCTGGGTAAAGCCTTGCCTTTCCTGTAAATGTCACTTAATACATAAAATGTTCTTGGACTTGGCCAGATTTAGGATGAAATATGCTACATATAATTCCGAAAGTACTGGCTGTTTCATATCTACATGCCTAAATCATTTTATTATCCGCTTAATAGCAGAACAAATTAGTCATCCTCTCTGATTCTGGTGTACATTATGCTGAGACATGCCCACCCTAATATGCTTTCTGATAAAGTAAATGCTCGCCCTGTCAAAGCACAAATCTTATTTGGGCTCCAGGAAAGTCAAGAGAGAGAGAGCTGAGTCTGCAGTAGGATTGCTTACTCAAGGAGAACTGAGATTTACTAGCTGACTTCATTAAATATATGGCAGACCCCAGCACTCAAGGTTAGAAAATTAGGATGCAAACATGAAACCTCTGTATGAAATGAAACAGGTAGCCAAAATAAGAAAGATAGATCTTTGCACTTTACACAAGTAAGGGAGGTGGGCTGATATTAAAGTAAAAGCTCTCGCTAGCTAAATGAAAAGGTCTGCTTTTCAGTTATTTGCTTGGTTCAGTAATCTGTGAGTAGAAGATAAGAAACACTAATTAAATTTCAGAGAGATATATGGTTGTCAGTAAATATAAAATGAGGTCTCTACCCCAATTGCATATTGCTTTATTTACTAAAAATTTTTTAAAAAATTATTTAGAGTATGTATTTTAAAGTAAAATTTAACATCTCCAATTTTTTAATGTAAACAATTTTTCTACACAGTAATAAATAAGTTTCAACTTGGAATAAAATGATGTATGCTACATTTCCGTGTAATTATTGAAATAGACATTTATAGATATTGTGTTTTGATTAATTGGAAAAAGAATTTCGGTCAAGAGGTTAGATAATGATGTAGGTAGCTAATATGGTCTGTTTTATATTTTGTTTTTGTTTGTGTCCCAAATCTACTCTCATAATTGACTTATAGCCATAAGTTAATTTTTCATCATTTGGAGAAAACGGGTATATATTCTGTCATCTAAAGATATTGTAATTTTCTGTCCTTTCTCTCAGTCTCTTCATACTGTAATTTGGGCATGTACGAATAATTGTGTTGGTAGCCTGTAATATTCATTTGCTTTTGACTTGGAAAATGAAATGGAATTAGAAAAAAAGACAACTGGAATCTAGAGGCAGAATATCGCCACTGTAGGCTTTAATAAATGGATTTTCTGAAACTAAGAGAACGTTTTCAAAGAAAGTATGATATCTGCAAATTTTTGAACTTTGAAGCTATTTTCTTTTCATTATTATTTTTTTTCCAAATCAAGAAAGCAGGTGGGGAAACAGGATTTAAGTTAGTGAAAATTTAGTAGAGAATAGAAGAGGTTAAAACCATGGACAAATGATAAGAGCTGAAAAAAAAAAAATATCCATTAGGAATAGGCATCGAGATAAGAATTTATAGACAGAGATAAATCCATGTAAAATAGTAAGTGATCATGGTTGCACCCTTTACATCTTCCTTATTTATAATTTGCTTCTTCTAAGTCTTCTCCACAAGGTACAAAATACACCCTTTCTGCCCTTTGGCAACCTAGCATTAGTCCTTTACACATAGGGATAACAAAGGAGGCTGAAGAAGCCACTTGAGAAAAGTCTTTAGAAGGAGGCTTATTTTTGTTCTGTGTTTATTTTGTTTTCTCACCATGATTTGGGTGGGAGCAGTTGCTTCCATCTCACTCCAGGCTATGCTAGAAGGACTTCCAGAACATCGTTTATAGAACTTCTCAGTTGCTTCTACGTTAGACATAGTCATTGGTATTTCAAACATAATTGTTAAACTAAAAGGAGCAACTAATTGTCTGGTGAACTGAAGACCCATTATGGAGACTTTATCAAGGGAAAGCTCCACTTACACCAAATTTGGACCACACATAATGGAATCAGGCCTGAGGTCATCGTAAAATGAATTTTGCTAAAGGTAACTATCTGAAAGGGGCAAAGAATCCTCCAAAGAATGATAACCATTAAAATGTTGGGTCTAAGGAAAATTAATAATTGGCCTTTTCAGCTGAGATGCTGTGCTCTGCAGTGAGGGAGCTTCAGCAGAAGGCTTTTGCTGAAGGTGGAAAATGTTTCACTAGAGTAAGCGATAGCAAGTGTCTATTGACATGTAGAAGGATCCAGTAACAGATTAGAACTGTGCAAGCTATGTGACACTGTGCCTAATGCCTTCTTCCCTTGGATCCAATCTTAGTCCCTAATTCCTTCTTAGTCCCTAATTCTAAGTCCCTAATGCCTTCTTCCCTTGGATCCAATCTTGGAAGAATCAATAAAGAGTATATAGAGTAAGGCAGTACAGTGAGAAGAATAGAGAAGAGGTTTCAAGAAAACAATGTTTTCCAAGGCATAATTTGCTTCATTTGATTCTACTTTCTCAACCCCATCATTCCCTAATATAACTTTAATCGGTTTCATATCTAAGTTTACAGTCAAATTTCTCTTCCTAGTTTCCCTGGGAGGAAATTCCTCTTCCTCTGAATGACCTTCATATCTAATTATTATCCTTGTTACATTCATTTTTTAGGAGCAAGAGGAGAGGTAAGGGTATCAATAGCAGATGGTTTCAGGAGTCCTTTAGAGAACGGTACCCTTAGATTTAGACTGAAATGCTAGTTAAAATTAGCAGGGCTTGCTTATAATCAAATCTGTCGTTGAGGGAAAAGGACAAAGAGCAGGTGACTTTAGGGTAATGCCAGGAGGCACTGCATCATTTGTAAGAAGTCCGTTCCCAAACTAATGGGATTAAATTCCAACACTAACATCTCCTTGCCACAAGACCTTGAAAAAGTTACTAAACTTGTCCATGCTTTGTTTTCTCATATGTAGATAAGGAATAATTTTAGTATCTAACTCTTGGGGTTCGTGTGAAGATTAATGAGATATTCACATAACACACTTAGAAAAGGAAGAGGAGCATAAATAGTTAATAAATGGTAGGTGCTGTTATCATCAGCATCGTCAATACCAATACCACCATCATTGTGTAAATTCTTTTATGGATTAAATTGCAGGTTTTGACTGATCCCAAATAAATTTTCCACATTTCATCGAAATTTCCAATGTAAGCTAAGCAAACAAATTGATTAATATGAGACCATTTTATGACAATCAAACTGACCAAATGTTTCCCACCAGTTGTAATCTTAGAATGGATCCTGTCCTAGCTTCGTGTTCCTTTTGTAAATAATGCAAGATAATCATGACACTGAAGCTATTTTCATATTCCATTAAATATATACTATTTATTGGGATTTACTAGATGTCAGTCATTATATACTTTACAAATGTCATGTTTAATCCTTAGAATAAGCTTCCCTTGCAAGCTAGATATCACTATCCCTATTTTACAGATGAGGAACTTAAGGCTCAGAGAAACCAAGTGGCTTATGAAAAGTCACACACATTGAAACCAGTAGTGATAGGATTTAAACATATTTTATTATTTCAGAGATCATTCTTTACTCTGGAATTAGTGTGTTTTATTGAGACTCACTTGACACAGTCCAGATGGTTAGTTACTGATCACTAAGTGCTTAATATTCTGTGTTATGATTTTTCAGGTTGAAACATATGCATAACAGACACCCTTTGTCTATTCATGGCCATCTCATCTAGCCCTCCCCTCAACTTTTACTCAATTATTAGCTTTCCAGCATCCCTTAACATCACAAATTCCCGACACCCAGATCATCCTTACCTCTTACTGATTTTACACATACTAAGTAAGAAAACAAGATTAAAGTTCAATACTTTTTTTTGACATGTCAACATATACATGGTCGAAAAATGATGGAGCCAAAAATATTGTCCTTAAAATGTGGTATAAAGACCTCCATGACAACATGCAATGCTCGTCTTAACTAATATGCAGTACCCAGCTTTCCATGATTGTTTTAGCCATGACCTCATGATGACCTTTGTCAATTGTGTTTTGTAGACTGAAGCACCAGAATCTTCTATTTTAAGGACCAGTTGTTCTCACCACAGAGACTTAGTCTGTGGCCAAATGATTTGTTTGCCTTTTTTTTTCTTTTGACTTGAAACAAGAAATGTATTGTTTCACAGTTTTGGGGGCTAGAAGTCCAAAATCATGGTGTCAGCAGAGCCATGCTTCCTCTAAAACCTATAGGAGAATCCTTCCTCGTCTGGTGGTGACCAGCAATCCTTGACTTGCAGAGACATCACTCCAACTTCTGTCTCCACTGTCACATGACCTTCTTCTCCCTGTGTGTCTCTCAATTTGTTTGACTTTTGACTGCTTGCTCTCAGTTGTGTTTGTTCAGCCAAAAAGCAATCTATGAAGATATCACAGTATCACGGAATCTATTCAGAATGTGTCCTAACACCAGGTAAAAAGATATAGGAAATCTTTTGAAATATGCTAAGGGTTAAGGGTACTTCAAAGAAAAATAACCTCTGATTAAGAAATCTTGCAAAAATGAAGGCAAGTCCCTCAAGTGTCTCTCTCACATGTGATAAATCTTTATCTTTTTATTTATTTATTTATGTATTTATTTATTTATTTATTACTCAAGTAGAGGGTTATCAATATATCAACCTGTGGCCTGCCCCTGCTTCTGTTTCAATGAAATGATCTCATGAAAACGAAGTTTTATTTCCATCACATAGATATATTCACCTTCTTCTCAGGAAATATGACAAATATTGTTCTAGAAAAAAAACAAGTTACTGAGCTTAACTGAGGACTGGCTTAATGCTCTGTTATCACTTGTTTCAATGATGGTCCAGAAAGCCTGCAGTAGTCTAGAACCAGTTCATTCCTTGTTCCCTCTTCTGTGAGATTCCCATCGAATACTGACTCCCACACACTCCTTTACTATAAATTGGCTTCCTTCTAAAGTAAAACTACCCTGATATAGTACAGCTGATGGTACACTTTCAGATATATCCATAAATTTTGCTTCAGAAAATTAAAATACATTCTTAAAATGATTGCTTGTGATTCAAGGTGGAATTTAATGGTGAATGCATGGATAGTGTGCTGCAACCCCCAAATTCCCTGATCCTACTCCCTTTCCTCTTCTTGCTGTTCCAAGTAGGAACTAGATGCAGTGTCAATAACAAAGGCAGGGCTCCAGCAAAAGGTACACTAATAATAACAAAGAAGTGGTTGTTTCATAGGAGAATTTTGTTTCTTGCTAGATTCTACTCTTCTGACCTCTACTATGAAGCCAGATTAGATTTAAGGAAGTTCACAAAGAAAAGCCCTTGTTCATTAACCCTGTGTTCTGTGTTCCCTTTAGAAATATTATTGCAGAGACATTGAAAGTTTCCAAATAGTTTCTAATACTGCCCCTTTTACTTACCAGTATTTATAAGTCCCTCTAGAACTTAGATTGTTCATCAGTAAAAATGGAGATAATAATTCATATTTCTTAGGGTCGTTATATTGCAAATTGACACATAATCTTTGCTTCATAAATGCTAGCAATTATTATTACCAATGTGATAGCTCAGATATGTGTCTCTGAGTGACTATATTCTTGCTTACCAATCATGCTTATAAGAAAATGGTGTATGCCAAAATTAGAATGGGTAAGGAAAGGTACATAGGAAAGAAGTAAAGGAAGATATCATCTTCCTCTTTAACTTAATCAAAATTAAGAAGCTGCAAATGATGAGACGCAAAGTCTGTGTGCACTAGAACAGGTTATATTGTGCTAAAGAGGCTCAAAAGAGACTAAACGCAGGCCAGTGACCTCTTCCTTTATCTGTAGGAGTATCAAAATCCATGTCACAAGTCAATGTTTTGCTCAGTTAAGAATGTCACAAGATCTTTTTTTAGGTGTGGTTTAAATTTACAGTTGATCCTTGAAAAACACAGGTCTAAACTGTATGGGTGCATTTATGTGTGGATTTTTCTCAATAAATACTTTAATGTATTTTCTTTTCCTTATGACTTTCTTAATAACATTTTCTTTTCTCTATCTTACTTTTTTATAATAATACAGGATGTAATACATATAACATATACAACATGTGTTAATCGAATGTTTATATTATCGGTCAGGATTTCTGTCAACAGTAGGCTATTAGTAGTTACATTTTGGAAGAGTTGAAAGTTATATGCAGATTTTTGACTGCACAGAGGTCAGAGCCCCAACTGCCATGGTGCTCAGGGGTCAACTGTATAATGTCATGGAATATTAGAGCTGTAAAAGGCTTTGGTGATCGTCTCGCCAATATCTGAATTTTATAGAAGAAAGAACTGAGGCCAGAGTCACGGTATGATTTGTTCTGGGTCACTCAATTGGTCAGTGGCGGAAATAAAAAAGAATTCTGGTAGTTTCATAGCCAGTGTAGATATGAAAGTTTTATATCTATAGGCCTTACAAACAGAGTTTCAATAAGAAGCAGCTGGAGGCGTGAGTGAATTTTATTATATTCAGCAAGAAAAATGAATCTGCAGATAGTTTTATTCGAAGAGAACAATACTCCACCCAAATTAGGTTCAAGAGCTGCCAACAATAAAATAATTCTATCAGCTATTTAAAGTACAGTTATTACTGTGAAGTACTTGGTAGTCTAAGAATGTTTTTATATCACACCAAAACATCTGGACACTTCAATCAACCGATATATTTACATTTTATAGACAGAGCCCAAATGATATAGCAAATTTAGAATTATATTTTTTTAACCACAGGACTAAGTGCTGTAAATGTTTGAAACAAGCTGAGTTACAACACTGAAAGTACTCAGTTAATATTGGATTTGCTTATCATTAGTATTAACCTAATTATGTTTTTGTTTCAGGTTTTAACTCTCACAGAAATATCCCAATACTACTTATACAGAGTAACGACAGCTCAAATCAGAAGAAATTTAACATTTATGGAATTTTTAATACAAAAACTTAAAAAATATTTTCAGTTCATAAAAATTTTTTTGGGGAGGGCAGGTGTTATAGTGTAAATAATAAAAATTTAAAAGTATGACAATATCTTACACTAAGATAATATACCATGGGGAAAGTAGAATAGGTAGGTGAGTTCAAAGAGTAAAAGGAACTGTATACAATTTTGAGTTCTACCATATTTAGATGCTATGTAATACCTTTAAAATCATGATGTGACATACTTTTATAATTTTCAATATTTAAAATTCATCACACATTATATTCTTGACACATTTAAATGGATGATAAAAATTATAAAAATTAACTTAAAAGTGTGTGAGGGGACCCATGGTTATTTTGAAAATTCTCTTAGCATTTACCCAAGCAAAAAGTTCAGAGATCACTGTTTTTTTCCTGACATTTGGTTTGGTTTTACTGGATGTATGGGAATCAAGTTGTAATGCTGAAATAGGTAGAAAAACAAACAGAAATTCATATAGAAACAGAAGCTAGGGCAGGGATAGATAATGGAAAGAATGAGAGAGCTAACAAAACATTTGTTTTAGGGAACTGGGCATCTAGGGAGAGACAAGGTATGAATGGTTGGGAAGTTGGCAAGCCCCATATGCAGATAATTCTAGGCTGCATGGTCTCATCACATAAAAGTATCCCTATAATACTTGTAATATATGTTGTGGTACAGTTTCCAGGTCACCCTTTCAGGGTTTGAGGCACTCACTCCTTCGCCTGTTATTCTAGGAAATTGGCTTTGGCTAAAAGGAGCTGCCTCTCCCTCATCCCTGATTGGCCTGCATCTTAGAACTGATTGATGCAACGATACAAAGGTATCCCCTTTCATCTGAACCATGTTTGAAAGGTCTTCTTAGCTTTAGAACTCTCACTGGGATGAGTCGAAGCTTCTGTTGTCACTGCATGGCAATCCAGATTTTCCCTTTGTCTAAACCTGCTGTTTTTGTTTTTGTTTTTTTTACTACGTCTTAGCAGCCTGAAACATTGTGTTGGAAAGTTATTGCCATTATCAACATTTGGCCATAGAGGCAACTACATTCTAAATATCCTAAATTAATATTAAATACTAATTGATAAACAAGAGTGTGAAATAGAGAAAATCCTGTATTTAAACATGACAATTGTTTGATAAATAGCATTACTATCTTCATGGGAACCAATCAGCCAATAAATGCTAAACTATGGTTAAAAAAAAAATCTATAGAAAAAAATGATAAAATAAAATTACTGCAAGTCTTAAGTGCTGGGATAATTTCAATGTTTCTTGGAAGTGTGACTTGGAAGACATTTTTGTATCTTTTTAAAAAGATAAGCTTGTTGGAAAGAGAAATTTAAAGCAAAAGCTTTCTCAAGAATTCCTTCTTCTGTGATATCCCTTAGAAAATTCCAGTGTACATGAATTTGCTTAGTATTTTACTATAGTCTAGAGATTTAAAAATTGACATCAAGTAGTTTAAAAATGCAATAGAAAAAGTAGAGTGAAATCAATAATAGTGTGAGGAATGACTTGAACAGCTTGTATTTTCACAGTGGTCATCAAAAAGTAATTTTATATCCAATAATTTGTATTGATTGTTTGTGGAACTGTAATGCATTATGCCATCGGCCTGGTTGTGCAGTTATAAATATATGTACCACTTTGTTGGTCTTGTTTTCTTTCTTTTTTTTTTTTTCTTATTGAGTTTCATTTTCTCCAAAGCAGATCTTATTTCGTAGTGTTTCTATGTGGAGGCAAGATTCAGAACCATGGCTATTAATTCAAAATAGCTTCGGCCACACAATGGGCACACTCCTCCTTGGGTCATGAAAAATAAGAGCAAAACATGTGAAATATTATACTACTTAAGAATACGTATTTTTGGTCTCATCTACAGTGTGATCATCACCTACTGTGACTTCATATTGAAATATTTCATTAAAAGCCTGATTGTGCCATTGAAAAGCCAAAAACGATACATATGCTACGATGTATTCAGCATAAAAGCCTCCTAATATATCTAGAATTTTTATCCTGGATAGAGGAGATATTACCTCACCATCATGGTCCTAGATAGGTAGGACTCCTTTTCTCTTTTGTTCTTTCAGTTCTAACCCTCTCTGGAATGCAAAGGCTACAATGAAGAGGTTTAGTTGATTTACTACTTATTAAGATGCCAAAGCAAGACATACCCAATATAGAGAAAGGCACATTTTTCTTTTATAATCCTGCATGGACTTGAATTGGGAGAAGAAATCCTCATTCTAGGTGAGCTGCTTGCCACTGTGGGTATTTATATCAGTTTGGAGGGAGAAGTCAGAAAGGCCTTAATTACTGTGAATAGCAATGAAGAGGAGGAGGAGAATGCATTAGGTAAGGAAGGGAGACGAGCACCTGTGAGGAGTTTTAATGCTTGTGTGAGGATGTGTGAGAACAAGTCTCTTCTCTGTTTCTCCTACGATTGAGTATATGTCTCAAAATGGTATGAGCTGAAAGAGGATTCTTTCCGGGGAACAAGAAAAGGAGCTGAGTTCTGATTTATAGAAGGTGGGAATTCTGAAGGCATGGAAATTACCCTTACAACCTCTAAAGTTTATTCAGTTAGGGCTTTTCACTAGTTTACTGTTTTGGGGACCTTGAGCAGCTTACTTAACTTCTTTGAACCTAAAGTTCCTCATCTATAAATAAATATTAATACCTAGTTGAAGATTGTTGTTAGGATTTAATGTACACATTCTCCCATTCATTTATTCAACAGATAAGTGTCTAAAATTGTTTTATGTCCTAGTTCCATAGCAGCGCAGAAAAGAGAAGTACCCTAACTTTAATAAGAAAGTTATTATTAATGAGTTGACAAACGCACAAATAGTATAATTACAGATTGAAATGATAGATATGCCGAATGATAGATTAAAGATGATTGGATAAAGTTTCATTGCTTTGGAAAAGAAATGTGTTTTAGGTGGTTTGGTCAAATGAGCCTTTTCTGAGGAATATGACGTTTCGGTTGAAAGGTGACTAGTGGAAGTCAGCCACTGAACAGCCTGGAGAAAAACATTTGAGCAGAATGAACAGCCAATGCAAAGGTCCTACGATGCACCTAAGCTGAGTGGTGAGGAATCAAGTGGCTATAGCACGTTGAGAGAGGCAGAATGCAGGGTGAGATGAAGCTATTAGTTTTTGTTTAAAATAACAAAAATACGTTTTTTGTTTTTTTTTTAAAAGTAGCTACCGTGTTTCCCTGAAAATAAGACCTAACTGGAAAATAAACTGTAGCATGATTTTTCAGGATGACATCCTCTGAACATAAGCTATAATGCATCTTTTGGAGCAAAACTTAATATAAGACCCAGTCTTATTTTCGGGGAAACACGGTATTGAAATGCTGTGCTATTTACTGTCTAAAACTGTCTCTATTACAATTGCATTGGAGAATTGATCTAATGTTGGCAGGATATTATTGTATCTAGTAGTGGGTGGTTTAATGAGTAAATTGCTAAACTAACAGACAGTATATCGAATTTTAATTCACAAACTTACTACTGACTTCCTATGTGAACTTGTCAATATCAATGATTCCCTGTATTTTACCCCTATAGTTTTTATAAGACTACCCTAAGAATTCAAATTGGAAATATCACAACTAGTAATTTCTTTATAGAAGATGTAAGGTATATATCTCTATCATAATGACATGTTATTACATGAATGTAAACATTTGTTAGTTTATGATTAATTTGCATTGTTCTAAAAATGAAGAATAATTTATCATTTTTACTTTATTTGTTCAAATTGTAATTTAATTGCCACTTTCCAAAATAGTTTTGATGCAACAATTCCCTGCTGTGGTAGAATTGATGTAAATATGTAAATTATCTATATAACAGAAAAAACTACTAATAAAAATGTAGAGAAGTATTAGACAATACTAGAATGTTTTGAAATACTCACATGGTGTTAAGGACTTAAGATTTTATCCTATGTTACGAACTGAATTGTACCCTCCCACATACAGATTTGTATGTTGAACCTCTATCCCCCAACGTGACTATATTTGGAGATAGGGACTTTAAGGAGGTGATGAAGGTTAAATGAGGCCGTAAGGGTAGGGCCGTAATCCAATAAGACTAGCCTCCTTATCAGAAGGGGAAGAGACAGCAGAAGTGCACATGGACAGAGAAAAGGCCATGTAAACATATCACAAGAAAGCGGTCATCTGCAAACCAAGGAGACAGGCATGTTGATCTTGGACTTCTTGGTTTAAGCTACCAAAGCTATAGTATTTCTTTATGATACCCTGAGAGACAAACGTACCCTATTTCCAAGCTAACAAGTTAGTCTACCACATACTGTTTCATGGATGCTGGCAGGAGCAACAAGATCCTTGGATCAGAGACAAAGGCATGTGTGATTTACAGTACTAACAGCAGAGGAAGTATCAGCATATTGTCTTGTGCTGGATCTCTAAACTCCATTTCCCAAAGGACAAGACAAAGAGGGCCAAGTGACACCTGCAGATGCATGAGATGCGTTTTTGTGGAACCTTTAGCTAAGGGAAACAGACTGTTATAATGGGGGTAAGTATGCCTTCCATTTGCTCTGGAGGCTTTATCTAAATCTGCCTTCTCTCCTGGACAGAGACACTATTTTTATCTCCCAAGATCATTCACTGCTAAACAATCATCTTTTAAAAGAGAGTCTGGAACAAAGGCAGTCAAAGTCTTTATTTGCAAGATTTGCAAAAACGTGAGTCCAATGGAGGATTGTTTCCCAAGACAGGTTTACTCTTGTAAATTAAAAAACAAAAACAAAACACTGTCTCAGGAACATTATGTTCAAAAAGAAGCTTTGATGAAGAATCTCATAGCTCTTAGATGAAAGATAACCAACAATTTCCATCTTGAAAGTCCAGTGGTTACATAATTTAAGTCATATTATTTTATTATATGAGTTAGTTTTCTAAATTAAAGTGCTCCTTCACAATAGAGTAACCTTGGGCAACAGAGCCAATTTGTTGGGTGAACATTATTGATAAATTTAACTTCAGTCTCTTGGCCAGATAAGTAAGTTGGGAGAGGATAGCAATTAAGAAATGGATCTTCTGACTAACAGAAGTTTACATCTTTGAAGATGGAGCTCTGATTTTTTTTTCACTTCCATTAGATACAGTTACTACTGATCAGTTTCAATAATTTCAAGGAGTCAGATACAATTTGTAAGGCTTCTTTCCTCTTTCCACCCTTCCAAGCATAGTTTTCCCAGAAATGGATTAAGTATATTGATTCACTCCTTCTGAGCATGTTCTGTACTTTTTCCAACAAGGACTTGTAAAGTAAATAACTCACCTTCCCTTGTATTTATTTTGAAATCCTGCTGGTCAAAAACCAAATCTATTTATGTAAAATGATTTTAAAAATCTTAAATGAATGGCAACAGGCTTTAAGATCACACTTTTGGGAGTTCTAAAACACTTCAACCTTAAACATATTGTTATCCATACAACAAAGTGAAATGCTGGCCTCTCTGACTCCATCTCGTTCAAGCCTGCTTTGTCCCCAGGACCTTTAGGCCAACAGCTTCTACTTAATCTTGCTTATAAACATGCTAATTATTAGAAGAATTTTGGCTGTGACTTGAGTTTCACAAAAACAGCACCTTATCAGAAAGTGCCTCTCCTGGGGAGATAAGAGAAATATGTATTGTTTATCAAAGATTTGCAGGAATCTCTTGACTGGACTCACATAAGCTGAGGTCAACAGACTCAACACAGTCTTCCTGCACCCCTGCTGGCACCCAGGTATCTGTGGTCATCATTCACATCTTACCCTTCCTGTTTCCCTTCCCTTGACAAAAAAGAAGCCTGAACTCCGGATTTGTGGAGGACAGATTTGAGGTAAAGTCTCCCATCTTCTTGGCTGCCACCTTCGCAATCAATAAACCTTACTCCAAACTCTTGGCTGGCACCTTCTCAATCAATAAACCTTACTCCAAACTCTGATGTTTTGAGTTTTGGCCTTTTGAAGCGTGGGCACACAGACTTTGAACTGGTAACATCCTGAGTCTCTTATGAGCTTTATCATGTGGTCATTTTGTGACTCTGCATGAGCTCCTCCTTTCAGGAAAGGTCTAAGACCCAGTTTTAACTTTGGAAATAGCATATGTTCCCTTCTGCATTCCGCCACAGAGTGATTTGTGGTGCCTCAGTGAAGACGCACAGTAACTTCAGGTCAATTATGCCACCATTAAATAGGGGGCAAAGCTGGGCTGTATCATTTGATATCTTCACATCACTACTATGTTTATATGAACAACAGATCTATTAGTGATCAAACTTCACATGTATGTGTAAAGCACAAAATATTCCAGCAAGAATAGAGAAGGAATGCCACTTCTAGTATACCAATTGGCACGTTGCTTCTAACTTAACTTTTTTTTGTATTTAAAAAAAAAAAAAAATCTTTTTTTTTCTCCTTGCTTCCACTGACAATTAATCACAAATTATTTTCAAATGAACATCTCAGCTCTAAGGAAATTCATTATTTAGGTTCAGATAAAATTTTTAATTTGTGCTATTATTTGCCACTAATTATTTGAATGTTCATAGTCTGTCAGTGTAAAACATTTCCAAGTATCATGAAGCCTCAAACTTCTCTGCCATTTCTATTATTTTTCTCTGAGAAGGATCATAAACTTAATATTTATGAAGCTTTTTAAATACTTCTCGTGCTTCTTTCAATCAGTCTAGTAATCAAATATTATCTTAAAGTAGCCAGTATCATCTGAACAGTTTAAATATCAAACAGATAAAGGCCAACTTTAACCAAAGAGAGAAACTTCCTTTAGAATCACAAATACCCAACTACTTCAAAAATAATATATGTTCAGGAAATCATCCTTAGTATTTAATATAAAATAATAGTTATATTTCAGGCTAGTTACATTGCTATGCAATTGGTCAGTCACACACTGCCAGAACTTAGCCTTAAACCACCCCTTGTTTAATATTTGACTGTTACCATCTTGAAATTTGTAATTTTTTAATTAAGACCCCACATTGTCACTCTGTACGGGACCTCGCAAATTATGTAGTTGTCCCTCGTTTTATTTTATGATGTATTATGATTTTATTTTCATTTTAATTTATCTCCCAAGTATCCAGCATGCATCAGCTCACACAGCTCACTTCTCCCAGGTGAAGGGTTGTGAAGTTTTTAGGTTTTTTGGGTGGGTGACAAAGGCATTTTTTCATATTCTCCATGTTTATATTCAAATATATAGAGAAGGAACTGAATTTAGATTTAGATGAAGAATCAGTTGCAAAGGACATTTTTAATAAACGATTTTCTTAACAATGGAAATAATTATAGAATGCTAAACTGTATCATTAAGATAGCAGCAGAAAAGAGAGGATTTATGTAATTCTTATAAATAAGAACTGCAACATATAAAAAGAAAAAGATAAAATGATCATATAGCCTAAAATGCCTAAAAATGCATTGTCACCATTTGATTCGAAATCACTCAATTAGAAAAATCAATTTCGAAGTTAAAATATTCAGGAAATGCAGATACAAACCAGACAGGGAAATGACCTTAAAGTGCGATATGAGATTCTGATTAGGTATGCAGCTAATGTCTGTACATCGCTGGTATTTGGAAGAAAATATAACTTCTCTCTCTCTCTCTCTCTCTCTCTCTCTCTCTCTCTCTCTCTCTCTCTCTCTCTCTCCACTCCACCACCCCCCAACACACACTTTTTAATTTGAGAAAAGCTACTCTTTAGGCAATGGCTTCCATAGTAGTCCTGCAAGCATTCTGCTTTTCCCCAGGTAAAGCGTGGCTACTGAACTGAAGCTCCTATTACAATTTTTCCTGTTTCTTTATATTGCTATCCATATCACTAAATCAGCTCCACCATCGCTTTAGCATTCTGCTACACTCAGCATCCACAGAAGAATCGGGATGAAAGAAACTAAAATAAAGAGTTAGAGATGATTAAACTTTAACGTCTACTGCTTAATTCTCATTAGTCCTGTCCTGAATTCATTAAGGTGTCAGCACAGGGGCCAATACTTGTTTATGTAATGGTTAAGATATTCTCCTGTTTGAAGATTCAAGACGAGATCAGGAAAAGCCCCCAAGGCCCCTTCTAGGCGTACTGTAGTATTTACTATTGAATTCATAAAACGGTGCCCTTCAGGGTAAAATCACCTCCTAGTAGCAGGGAGAGAAGATGAAGCATGTATTTAAAATGTATAAGATGGCACAACATCAGATAGCAGCATGTATTAAAATATATGGAATTTTTAGATCTGTCAGCAAGATACTGTACTCTTCTTTGTGTGTCATAGTAGCACATAGGAAAGAAGATTGCAAAGATAATACAACTTTCAATACGTTTAGGGCTTTAATGAATAAACATCTTCATTTGCATTGGATAAAAATTAGACAGTATTTAAAATATCTTTACCACTAGTTTGTATATGCGTTTCAAGACAGAATGTGCTTACACCTCATTTTATCATAAACACTGTAAACATTGAGGGATATATTCCTTGGAGTACTTAATGAATGAAGTGTGTAATTGAGGATATATGCACCTCATGTTGTGACAAAAATTAATAAATTGTTTTATAGTGAAATCTTAAGTTCATAAATAAGCTGGTATCAATGCATAGGGCAATGTGCAGAGTTTGCACACTAGCCATTTGTTCCAGATTTCTAGATCTGTTTCCCAATCTGTCAAATTACAGATTGGCCAAGAGGTATCACTTTCATCTGAGCTGTTATGCTAATTGGTCTTTGTAAGACCTGTAGAAAGATTTAATCATTCATGATCTGTCTTAGAGATTCGCAGTTTCATTGCTTTCCTTCTTCATTCATTTGTTCATTTATCCAACAAGTTTTGTTTGCTGTCAAGCACTGTTTTTAGCCATGGAGACTCAATGACAAGGTGGGTTGGGGTTAGAGGAGGTGAGGGAGACATTTTCTGGCCCTCATTTAGCTTACAGTCAGGGAGTGAAGCAGACAATAATATAAGAAAGATACAAGTAAATATGGCCTTGAAACTGTGGTATCTTAATGAAGGATTGTATGGAGCTAGGAGTTGCATATTATCAAGTCAAGAAAAATAAGGAAAGCTCCGCTGGAGGTCTTACAACAGAGCTGAGATCTGAAATCAGAGGCAAAGTTAATGATGCGAGGAGGTTAGAGTCAGGACCGGAGTAGGGAAGAACAAAATCTTCGCTGATAATGTGATTTAATAAAAGACGAAATAAACAAATTCATTGTTTCAACAATGGCATTCTTGTGACCTCACTGGCCCAAACATAGTGTATGGAAGTATTTCAATGTGCCTATAAGTTTAAAAATTGCTTTTCCCAGTTTTATTTCCTTTCATCAAATTTTAATTTTTTTAGCATGTTGAAAGGTTGATACTCATTGAAACACCACCTATTTTAGCACTAGCTAAGGATGAAAAAAATGCTATTCTAAGTTGATGAGTATGCAATAAATCAGCCTTATTGTGACATTTTCCATGGTGCCTGTGTTTCCAGCAAAGGGAAAAAGAGAAGTTGATCCACTGACTTTCCTGTCTGTAGGCGTACTTAACTGACAAAGCAAACTTACACCTGATACGGTCATCAACTCTATAAATAGTTGGAGACACATTAATTGGAATCCTTATTAAAGAATAAAGTTTTCTGAGTAATTGAAGGCATATATATGTATATATATATATATATATATATACACACACACATATATATATGTGTGTGTGTATATATATATATACATACATGTATATGTATATGTGTGTGTGTGTGTATATATATATATATATATATATATAATGAATCAGTAAATGCTTTCATAGTAAATCCTCACTTTCTAATAGCACCACACAGAAAAATCTTATTATGAATTTGCTCATTTCTTTTTCATTTGTGGGCTGACCTAATGATTTAGAGTGACTTCTCTGTCCTTATCAAAGTTAACAGATTTTGCATTGTACTCTTAAAGAAGTTTTAGCAACAGTAGTTTTCCAATTTCAATATTCAAATTCAGAGATAAATAGTCATCATGATACTGAATTAACTCCACTGAAAAATAAATACAAACGAAACTTTTCTTTATGAAAATTAGGACCACATATCAATCCTTATGTGTTTAAAAAAATAACTTACGAAACAAACTCTGACAGATTCTGGTTATGTGCAGCGATAATGATAGTGCAGTAATGCACTTCCCAGAAGGACAGCTAGTGATATCTGTAAATGGCCTTCGGTAGAAGAAAGAAAACACACTGCTCCAATCAATACACAAATAGTCTGTAATGTAAAGATTAGAATCAGAATATTTAAAAATTTAATACTTTGCCACTCCATATAGCACTTTGGAAGTCAATATCTTTGGAAACCTGGTCCATTTCCCTTCTTTGAAAGCATTATATATTTAACGTTTTTAAATTATTTATTTGGTCCATGTGATTAAAAATGAAAAAAGTTAGTCCATCCATTATCTTCTGCAGCTGCTGTCTGGATATTAGTCTCCCCCTCCCCTTTCAATCCTTGATTTCTGTTTTTTTTTAATCCTACCCTGTGAAGAAAACTCAATAGATACATTAAAAGAGCAAAAGAAATCCTTATCTACTCACTAACTTCAGAGGGTGTTGCTGCTTAAATAATGGGCAAAGTTGGCTTTGTATCAACAATATAATCTAATACTTTTACTCAACTCTATTATTTTCACATCTAATAGTCAAAAATTATGTATTTTAATGGCAAGAAAGCATATCATGTCTCTTTTCCTGGCCAATTGTAGCTGGGGGCTTTATTTATCTTTAAAAAATATATTCTCAAAGTTACCTCAAAGCTAACTCTTTGAAAATAAGAATATTTTCAATTAAATTGTTTTAGTCTTTCCTATCCAAGAATTTCTGTCATGAAAGGGAAATCTTATAGTTAAATAAAGTGAATACTTGTTTTAAAAATAGTTATCAAATTTAATGTAATTTCTTATATCAGTTTAATATTAACTGTTCATCAATTTTCTTGTTTTTAAAGGTTTTTATTTTTTTTTTATGTATTTCCTTTAGGTTTTACTAAGATCAGAATTACTGGTTTTCCAAATGTGCTATTCAGTATTGATTACAAAATATGACTTTTTATTATTTCTTTTGAGGGTTTCTACTATTAAGCGTGAAATAAGTTCGATGTACTATCTTAACACATCTTTTTTTACCCTACTTCAGTAACCTTTTTATTCCCATTTTAACAATGAAATATTTAAAAAATCTGAAAATGAGAACACTGCAAAATATGACATATCTAAAATTTCAAAGAAACCTACCAATATTCAAAGATGACAAAGACAACATTAGACAGAGTAATGTTTTATAGTTCTCTATTTTATGCTAAAATACCTTGGACAGAAATCCCTTATATCATTCCATGGACATTCTCCTTTCATTCCATGGAGATACCATCATGCCACTGAGCTCTCAGGATAATTGATTATTATAGTTTCAGTGCATTGGTCACAATGGATAGCTGTTCTTTTCTCAGGTTAAGGCCTAATTAGATCCAAAATTAACATGTTTTCTTCTACGTTATCTGAAGCAAAATAAGTAAGCAATTGGGAAGAGAACCCAAGCAAGATGAGATTCTTGGTGGTTCCACTGGTTATGACAAAAATACTTAAGAGTGACAGTGAATTATGTGTTTTACTTTGGAGCATTGTGCTCTCAAATAGTTACATTTTGTGGAGCTGAATTTTGGGCACAATACAGACTGAGAAAATCCGAATGATGTCAGCCTAATAGAGAGAATCTTCAGGGGATTTATTTATTTTATCCTAAATCTCATTCAGTTAGAAACGAACAGTTGATCTCCTTCTGTTGTTCTTAAGATCAGATCTTGGCTGAGACTAGAGGGATAAATTGGGTGCTTCCAACATTGCCATTTTATGATTTATGAAAAGATGGAATGTGTAGTGAGAACAGAAATTTATATTCTGCAGTCTTCGCTACTTCTCCAGTTCTATAATCCTCCAATTGTTCTCACACCTTTCTGTAATGGGTTCTTTTCACTGATCTTCCTACTGTGATAGCAGATTATGTTCAGAATGATATTTTTTGAAGACAATATCAAGAACTAGAAATAAATGACTGAAGTGATAGTGGCATGACAGCATGACATATATTTTTTCTATACAGAAGAGCATCAGCACAATTGTAGGTTAAAACTTTAAATAACAGAAAGATTTAGATATAAACTTACCATTTATTAGAGATAGAAAAAAATACGCTTAGTCAACCTGAATGCTTCACTTCTGGTCTTATTCAATTTTACTTCTTTTGTGACTTGGCTAGATTTCTCTAGACCTGTTCTAATACGTCTCACACTATTCTTATCCAATCTCAATTACAATGGAGTGTTGCAATCTCGTATGTGGATCATAATTACTGTTTGTTAAATACCTTTATTCGGGGAACGCTTAGTGTCCAGTGTTTGTCTGTCTTAACATCGATGCAACCCAGTTGCCCTAGGATCCACCAGCCTTTACAGTTAGTAAGATCACAATATTAGTACTTTAAGTTTGATGACTTCTTGTCTTCAATGCACTGTAGATGATCACCTTTCAAACATTTCCGACATCATTAAAAATAATAAGGACTAGCATTTATCAAATTACTTTATGTAGTCTATGCAAGACACTCTGCTAAGTACTTTGTATACATTTTCAAATTTAATATTCATCTCAAATGTAGAGGTAGGTGGTTCATTATCCTCTGTTTAGAAATAGAAAAGCACAGACCCAGAGAATTTAAGTAAGTTGCCTAACTTTTGTAAAAAATCAATAGGATTTGAACTCTCTTCTTTACTACCTGTGAGCCTGTGCTTTTAAGATCTTATGCTATTTCCTGGAAATATTTCACATTTACTTAGAAATAGTCCTTTCATTTTCCTCTTCCGTGGTCTTCTTTTTCAATGCATTGTTTTTGAAACATCACTTTGCTAGTAAGCCACCTTGCTGCTTTGTATCAATGTCCTCCATGAGAAGCGTGCCTTGTTCACCATTTTGGTACCATCAAGCTCCAAGACTCTTCATTGCCTCCCTAAGACACTGATTCCCTTATTTCCTCTCTGTGTAATTCTGTAGCTTTGTTCCTTGCTTGCCAATTTGAGTACTTTCTATTTGCCTGAAAGCTTATTTTGTGTTCCTGTGATCAGCCTTTTGTTCCTGCTCTCATCACTGGAGGGCTATTTTTTGGGTAAAGACATTTGTTAGAGTGCTAAAGTATAATTTTCAAAAAGTGAAAACATGACTCTCATAATAATATAGAATGAACATGTCAAAGTTTATTTCATTCTAATAAAAGAACCAGTAAGATATTAAATCTGGTTTCAAGAACAATTTTAGGTATTGGGATTAGTCAGTTAAAGAAATGCAGACATAAATTTGCGAATAGACATATGACTGGTTAATTGTTAATGTCTACTGGACAAGAAACAGTAACTTTGGATTACTTTTCCTTCTGAGCAGAAATTATTGACTGCTACTGTTGAAGAATCGTTTCCAACACTCTTGGACAAGGATTATTTGCAATGCTCTTAAACAATGCATGGCTATAAGTTTTCTAACATGTAATCTCTAATATTACAGCATTGTAAAATATTCAAATACATTTGCAGTCAAAGGAAGGTACACATCCTAGAAAATCAGGTAATACTCAGGAAGGGTGACCTACTCCTAGCACTATATTGAAAATACCCCAATAATCTTTGAAAGTTTATTCAAACTTTGAATAACATTTTCAATAAACTTCCATAAGTTTAACTGCCAGAGTGAATGAAATATGGCTGAAATGGATCTTTATTTTGTAGAAACATGTATGTCATGACAAATTCTTTGTAATTCTAGTAAGCATGCACCTGTCTAATACAGGTCAGGCTTTGTTTCTTTCTGTTTTGCTATTTCATGCTCACTGGCCTACAGTCTATATGGTGTTTTGTATAAAGTGCAAACTTATATAAGAACATTTTTACATTATTCAGGGTGGCAGGAGTCCCTTCTCTCTGACTAGACTTAATAAGCAAATAACTAAGACGGGTAACACCTGGATTGAATTTTGAGTCTTTTATTTTATTTAATTAATTAATTAATTAATTAATTAATTTATTTATTTATTTATATTAGTTTCAGGTGCACAAGACAAAGTAATACTTGGACGTTTATCATTTATATCCCTCACACTGTGTGAACCCCCTCCCTCCATCCACTATCCCTCTGACATCGCACAGAGCCATTACATTTCCACCATCTCTATTCCTAATGCTGTACGCTGCTTCTTGTAAGTATATACATATATATATATATAAACTTGTAGTTGACATTCATTATTGTTTTAGAGTTTGTTTTTTTGACATAGTCTCTCAGGAAATGAAAGCAGCCAACTTTGGAGAAAATGGAAGCCATTATGACCCTCAACATCAAACCAAATGAGGAAACATATTCAGAATAAAGGATTACAAACTGAGATTCTGAAGATAAATGGATAATTATAATTGTAAAAAGTTAAAAATTTTTCTCATTTTTAATGATGTCTGCTATCCGATAAACCAAGTTAGAAATAATAATCAAGATTTATATCTTCCTTCCTATTAACAAATCTTTTCCTGCTACTACCTGGAGAAAATACACATATTTTGCTTTGTACACATGTAAACTATCATGTTTTCAATGTGAGATGCAAATAAAACAATATTAAGCTGAAAGTTTGCCACACACCCAATAGTGTATCCCCTTAAGGTTCAAGTGTGAAGAGCATAGTACACTGCAGGCAATTGCATTTTTGGAATGAAAGGGATTATAATTCCTGATCCTTGTGCTCATTCACTTCAAGTCTGGCTCAAATGCAAAATGTAAGCAGAGATTTAATAACTAGTATTACCATGAGAAAATGCTTAGGAATAAATTAATATTAAAAAATACATATTCACATCCTCTACATAATGGGCAGATTTCTCTCTCTTGTTTAGGAGCAGACTGACATAGAGCTTACTCACCTTTCTGTGCTCCATAAACACTTGTACATTTGCAGCATAGCTCTTTCAGACACCATCTAAAAGAGCTCTTCTCCAAACCAACTTTTTTTTTTTTTTTTTTTTTTTTATAGGATGCTACTGAGTTATCTGGGTGTCAGGGATTTGATAAGGCATGAGCAGAATACCCAGTAATGAGTGAACAAGGCATGGGGGACTCAGAACCTGATTTAAGAGAAGGGAATTAAAAAACAATATTTAATTTGAAAATAAATGGATGCTCCCAAAATTCAGTATGAAGAGGTGGAACAAAAGATGTGCTTTGAGTTCAGTGGAAGCTTTTTGAAGGCACTATTTTTATTAGTAAAGTTATATGAATAGTATTTAATTTAGTTCTGGGACCAAAATCATCATCATCTTCTTTTCTTCTTCCTCCTCCTCTTTGTTATTATTATTTTTTTTTTGGTGTCAATCAAATTTAATTCATTTCCAGACTTGGGATTGAGCTGAAGCCACTCAGTGCAAACATCTTCAAATCCTCTCTTCCCTCAACACTCTTGAGAAACTGTTAATGTGTTATGTTCTTGCCTTATGAACATGAACACAGTTTAACATAGTTTAGCATTGATACTACTCCTTCTGCCACTTGCTTCTTATACTGTAATTTGTCTTAAAATCCTTTTGCATTATTGGACATTATTTGCAATTGTAAATATACAGAGAAACATTTCAAGTCTTACCTTACTTGACCTCTTTGAGATTGTTTATCACATGTACCTCAAAATTCTTTTGGATTCTGTAGCCACATTTCATATTGATTCTACCCAATCCCAGTTGACTCTTCCTTTTCAATCTCACTTATGAAGTCCTAGTGCTCCGCTTCTGCTGTACTCATTTTTAAAATGAATTGTTTATTTTTGGAATAGATAATACTTGCATATACTATAAAATTTAAAGGTCAAGAGAATAAATGGATGAATTCAAAGGTCAAGAGAATAAATGGATGAAATAAGTCTCCCTTCATTACCTGTCCTCTAGTAACCTGATTTGTCTTCATAGAGAAACCGCTATTAATAGTTTTCTCTTTTGCAATTCATTGCAAAGGGGCTCTATACATTTGAAAGGATCTATATGTAGTATTTTCCACTAATAGTAGTATAGTCTATGTATTATTCTGCTTCTTGATTTTTTCACTTAAAATATATATTTAGATATTATTGCCTACCAGTTCCATTAGAACTACCTCATCCGTTGTTTTATACATTTATTTATCAAATGTATTAAATAAATTATACCACCTCACAGTATAATTTATTTAATACATTTCCTGTGGATTCATATTTAGGTTTTCCATTTTCTTTTTACTGGAAAATTGCTGCATTAAATATCTTTCTGCAAACTTCATTATTTACTTCTGCAAATAAGTCCACAGAATCAATTCCTAGAAGCAGAACTTCTGAACCAAAAATATATACATTTTTAATTTCAAGAGATAACTAGTTGCCTTCTATAGGGGGTATAGTACCAGCAACTTTCACAACAATAAATGAGAACCTGCTGTAGTTAATCTCTAGTTTTTAGTTAAAAACGATTAACTCTATATCTACAACATTCTCTTTTCCCTCACTTCCACCACCACATTCTATTTTATTATTTATCTTAGATTCACATCTATATCTTTCAACATATAATACTTATATTTCCATTACTTGATTAATCTACTTTAAAATTGAGTCTATCCTTTGTATTGAAAATACAAAGAAATAAATACAAATGCAGTATCTTTTCTCTTTTCCTTCTAACTTTGTTAATTCTATTATTTCAACATTGTCAGAATTCAAAATATTCACTTTCTGTTCAGTAACCTAAAAGTGTAGGCTTTTTTTTTTTTCTTTTTTTCTTTTCTTGCTTAAGGCAATTTCAATTTTAAAAGATTGGGACAAGGGGCAGCTTACTCTCTAGCTTTAGCTTCAAGTCCAGGTACTTCTAAATCCAGACGTTACTCTCTGGCACCAGATTTTCTCCTTTGGGCTAAACTTACCTCTGTAGTAACTTCATTTTCTGGTTGCTTCTCTACTTGTAGTGCGAAAATGTCCAGGATTATGTTGTAGGACTTTAGTAATTGTATAGATCAAGAGCGTCTTTTCTTTTAGCTCCCAAAAGCCAAAAAACAACAATTCAGATTTGAATCTTATTGGACTAATTGGATTAGGTCCCTATCTCAGAATAAAATATTGTATCGTAGGGAATGTTATGTCCTCATTTGTCAAGCTCGGGTCACAGGTATAACCTTATACAAGGGGGAGAGCATCAGCCACACCAAAACCAAATGGATTGAGAGTAGGGGAGGGGTGGTATATTTAAAGCAAAATTAGATAAGTATTACCTGATACAGGAGAGGATGGATGGCAGGTAGCCAGAACAGCAGAAGTCTAGAACAATGCTTTTCTCAGATTCAAACTTTTTTCTTAAGCTCCCTGTTGTTTGTTTATTATGCTTCAAAGCTGTATTCTGATACCTAAGTTCCTTTATTTGCTGATCATAATCAAGTCTATCCATATATCTTCTGATTCTTCTCTTTTTTTACACCTACAACTTGTGTTCCTGGCATAGCAATTGTATAGTATTCTCCACACACATAATTTTTTTTTTACATTTCTCCATGTCTTAGTTTTAATATAAAACACCAAATTTTGAAACACTTAAATATATATAAAGAGGACATAATACACATCTGTGTACCCACCGATGAAATGAAACAGTTGACAACATTTTGTCATATTTGTTTTCAGATCTCTTTTTGTTACAGATGTAAAACATTACACATTGAACTAAAAGTTGTATGGATCTGTTCCATTCAAGTGTTTTGGACTTTATTTACATATTTAAGTATCCACGAACAACATTTACTGTCCTTTATAGAGAACCCCAAATGTCAGTATATTTTTTTAAGAAGTCTGTACAGTTTTCCCAAAACGATTTGTGGTCACCACAAAAATTTACTATTCATATCTCTTGCTGCAGGGAGCATAATTGACCTATGGCCACAGCTGCTACCGTCTGGATACACCTCTTTCCACGACTGCCCCAGCTAGTGACAGAGCCCTGTAGTCCCCACTCGTGTACTAATGCAGCTGCTTCAGGTACAGGGCAGAATTCCTTTAACTGACCCCTTTGGTTTCAGGACTCCCCATTGGCCTGGCCGAACTTTCTTAGAACTATGTTGTGGTCTGAGACTCTTCCTCTGCAGTCCTTCTTCCCCTCTCTCCTTCATGTCTATGTGGTCTGAAGGCTTCCCCGGTTATTCCTCCTTCCTCCCCTCTAGTCTCCATAGTCCTTTCCCCATCAAATCACATGTAATCCTATCTTGAGTTTTATTTCTCTGAGGACCTGACACAGGAAGAGTCCGGTTCCCAACATGGATGGCATAAGCCTGGCAGCCTGTACTATAGGAATCAGGTGCTGGCAATTCCATAGACATGTATTTTATCCCCCTCCTCATTTCATCGCACATCCACCCTTCCCATCACTCTAGTACTGCCTGTGTCTCTAAATATGGACTTCTTTGCTTCAACTCTGTAGAGAATAAAACCTCCAGTTTTCTACAGGAGTGGGCAAAGGACACTGTGTGAGCCAGGGAGTGGATCAGGAGCGTAAGAGTATCTAAGCAGAGATTCTACTGAGTTCTGTACTCCACACATGGGCCTATGTGCTAAGATTCAGATTTCTTCTCTTTACTCATCTCCATCCTCATTCTACCACCTCCCCTTAAGCCATGAACATATACAAGCATGTGTGTATTTGTGCACACATGCACAAAACACACATATACACAGAGTCAGTTAGGTTGTAGCTTATTTATTCTACTAAATCTGTTGCCACCAATCCACCCACTTTCTTTCTCTGAAAAAAAGTTTTGTTTTTTTTTTTATAATTTTACAATTTTTTTTTTTTTTTTAAAACAGGACTTTATTGGGGAACAGTGTGTACTTCCAGGACTTTTTTTTTTTTCCCCAAGTCAAGTTGTTGTCCTTTCAATCTTAGTTGTGGAAGGTGCCGTTCAGCTTCAAGTTGTTGTCCTTTCAGTTGTACTTGGGGAGGGTGCAGATCAGCTCCCTTGAGGGAGTCGAACCAGCAACCTTGTGGTTGAGAGCCCACTGGCCCATGTGGGAATCGAACCGGCAGCCTTCGGAGTTAGGAGCACGGAGCTCCAACCGCCTGAGCCAACGGGCCGGCCCTGAAAATAATTTTATTTGTTTCATTTTCCTTTCAGCCATCCATTAATCCTTTATTAAGCAAACATTTACTGATCATCTACTGTGAACTAAGATTCGAGCTCAGTGCTGAGGATACATAAGCAAAACTAATCTATCTTCCCCATGGAATTTATAGTTTAAATGGATAGGCAGATGGTTATTAAATAAATGTAAAATCACAATGGCCAATGTGTTTTACAAGTTGTGAGCACAGAGATCAATGGTGTTTTGAGATTATATAACATGAAACTTGACTTAGGTCAGGGAAGCAGTGAATGAGTTGTTATTTGAAGGAAGATTAGGAGTTAAGAGTATATTACAGATAGGAAAAGGCAGGTGCCAAAGTCCTATAGTGGGGATCTACTGACTGCAGCTCCCAGGGAGGAGGTGAGAAGAGGATGAAAAGTGAGTAGGGATAGGATTGAATGGGGGACTCCTACCATGCTATCAGATAAGATGAAGCATTTACTTGTTGACCTGTGATGAAGATACTGGTGTGGAAGGTATTCTGACCATTCTCACATCCTTCTGTGTAGAAGGGTTTCACAGGAAAGTCATCAGGGCCTACCAATGTCCCTTTCATTTCAGTGCTGTATATCCTTAAACCACACACAGAATTCTGGCTGATTTTGAATATGGACCCTTTTTTGTAAAGTCAACTGAGTATGTTCTATTCTAGATGTTATGGAATTGTTTAAAACTAATATATATATATATATATATATATATATATATATATATATATATAAAATACACACACATATATACATATATACACACACACACACATATATACACATATATATGTGTGTGTGTATATATATATATGATGTGTGTATATATATATACACGATGTTTGGCATATATATATATATATATGTATATGATGTTTGGCATAGTAAAGAATAGTCTTGGGACTTAAAGAAATGCTTGTCATCTTTAAATAATTGAAAATATATGTGTGGAAGAGACTACTGGCTACGCAACTCAGAAACAGACTACTAAATAGAAGCTTCAGGGAGTAGGATTTAGACCTAACATAAAAACTAACACCAATAACAAAACAAATAAACAAATGGCAATACGTTTTATTGCCATTGATTTAAAGACTCTTAAAATGGAATTGACTGACGCAGAATAAATTTCTCATCAATAGAGGGAAATACCAGGGAGACACTCATTTCACAGAGTATAATTTATGTGTTTTTGTGTGTGATCACAAAGGAGGATATATTAATACAACAGATGAAAGTTGAACCATTAGGCAACTATTTATGAAGACCTCTGTTGTATCCGTAATAAACATATAGAAAAAAAATTGAATCAGATAAACTTGAAGCTTACCCCCTTATTTTGATTCTATGAATTTAACCTCTGTTGCTGCCCTAGTTTAATTCTTGACCATTTAAAAAAAAAAATTACTACTTTTTTTTTTTTTTTTTTTTACCAGCAGCCTAGGTATTTCTTTCACCTGAGATTTGAATGAACTGGATGCAGCTTTTTTTTTTTTTTAATGTAAAATATGGTTTTGATTTGTAAATATATTCAGAGGCACAGCAATGGGCACTGAAATTATTACTTTTTTAAATGAAATAAAAATAAAGCTGACAGCTAAAGAACTTTCACAGCAGTTATTATTATGTGTTATTATTAGCAACAGCATGTGGTGACATCTCAGGCTCTAAATCCACAGAAATATATCCTGGATCATGGATATTCCAGATGCTAGGGGAAGAAAACAGAAATGCTACTGTCTGGCTTCACAAAAGAGAATTAAAAAAAATTGAAATAGGAAGTCTGACAATTTTGTATTAGATAGTGGAGACCGATTTACCTCTACCTCTAGGGGTTATAGGATTAATGTTGGAACTTGACTACAAATGTAGACCTCTGTTTCCAAAAACACTGCTCAAATATGATGAGGAATATATTTGAATTTCGAAGCTGAGTGAAATCTGTCACATTATTAGTGACTTCACAGCAGAATGTCATATTTCGTGGATTTAGTCAACATGGGCCCTCTAAAACACAGCTGAGTAGAGTGAAAAGCTGATGTGGTTTGGCTTCACCCCTAACCAGTAGAGGCTATTCCGTACTTACAAACTTCTAGACTTTCTTGAACAGGCGTTCTGTTTTGGGTACTTCAAATTTCTCTTACCAGAAAGTGGACATTGACCATCTATGTATGGAATCAAGGCAGCATAGTGAAGTCCTTAGAAATATGGCTTTGGGATCAAATTGAACTGCATTGGCACAGAGCTTTGTCCCTCACTAGATGTATGCTCCTGGGCAGTTTCTTCATCTCTTTAAACCTCGCTGTCTTCATCTGTACTATGTAATAATAGTCCCTACCTCATAAAAGTGTTGTAAGTATTTCATTATATGTCAAATCAATCACTTGGATCTATGAGGTCCGACAATTAAGTTTGAGAACTTGTTGCAACAATGTTGCTAAACTTTTTTGATATCAGAAGGATTATTCATTATGAATTTGTACCAACTGGACAAACACTTAACCAAGTTTACTATTTGGAAGTGCTGAAAAGGCTGCGTGAAAAAGTTAGATGACCTAAACTTTTCACCGATTCATGGCTTTTGCATCACGATAATGCACCAGCTCACACGGCACTGTCTATGAGGGAGTTTTTAGCCAGTCAACAAATAACTGTATTGGAACACCCTCCCTACTCACCTGATCTGGCCCCCAATGACTTCTTTCTTTACCTGAAGATAAAGGAAATATTGAAAGGAAGACATTTTGATGACATTCAGGACATCAAGGATAATACGATGATAGCTCTGATGGCTATTCCAGAAAAAGAGTTCCAAAATTGCTTTGAAGGATGGACTAGGTGCTGGCATCAGTGCATAGCTTCCCAAGGGGAATACTTCAAAGGAGATTGTAGTGATATTCATCAATGAGATATATAGCACTTTTTCTAGCATGAGTTCACGAACTTAATTGTCTGATCTCGTATGTCTGTCAATGTCATACAGCTGGCAAATCACAAAACCAAAGTTCCCATTATCCTGGACCCTAAATCATGGGGAATACCCATTGTCTGATACAACCAGTTGAATTTGAACTCTGGTTCCTCCAGTAACTAATTTGGCATGTTTGTAGAATAATAGCTGATCTAGAGCACTTCCACACATTATTTATTATTATTTACAAAATGTTTAGCAGTGCTGTTTAGGATGGATTATGAAACTCTTTAAAGAAATTGAGTAAAGGAAATTAGTTATATCAGATGGGAATTTTGTTTGGCTATTATGGAAATCCCCACAAACAGTGACTTGAACAATTAGGATATTTACTTTTTGTAACAAAATGGAGAGGTTAAGAAGTAATACGGTGGCTCCATGATGCAGTCAGAGGTTTAGGATCCTTCTACCATCTGCTCAACCATCCTCGTCATGTAGTTGTGCCCCCTTGTGGTCACAAGTTGGCTGCTCCACCTTCCTGTTCATGTGCCAGGCAAGACGTGGAAGGGCAAAGGAAAAAGGGCACATGCTGTTTCTGACATCCATTTAAATCCTACAGAACAACTTGCTTTTATCTCTCATTGGTCTAAACTGTGTTAGTCACCCTCTGTTTATCAGGCATCTGGGAAACAGAGTTTTAGTGAATACGATATCATCACCA
This sequence comes from Rhinolophus ferrumequinum, assembly GCF_004115265.2. Taxonomy (NCBI): domain Eukaryota; kingdom Metazoa; phylum Chordata; class Mammalia; order Chiroptera; family Rhinolophidae; genus Rhinolophus; species Rhinolophus ferrumequinum. The sequence continues at coordinate 15,979,436 of NC_046295.1, read as the reverse complement.
TCACGTCAGATTTTTGTTGTTGAGTTAATAATAGCAAATGGATATTGGGGAGGTATCTAGTAATCTCAGACAAGGTATATAAAGCTGGATTTGATGCTAAACTGCCTAATTCCACACACATTATCATGTTTAATCCACAAAACAAAACAAAACTCTTTAGTAGCCATAAATTACAGCCCTGTTTTCAGATTGGCCATGATGGTTAGTACATCCCAATGCTGGGAACAGAGTCCATATTTGTCTGGTTCCAAGGTCTATGATCTTTGTGTCACATTGTTTTCCTTGCTGCGCTGTCTCTGATCTGGTAGCAGATCATTACATTACTATTACTGGGCGTAATTGTCATTATTTCTGTCTTGTTAGAAATGGTAGATAAATGGTTGACTGTGCTTGTACTGCTGAACTTAAATATAGCTACAACATAAAAGGTGATTATGTCCAGTGAACAGAGGAATGAACTCAGACCTATGGTCTTATACTTAGTTCCATTTCTGCTGACAATGCCAGTTAACTTCTCTAGTCCTCAACTGTCCTCATTTGTGAAACAGAAAAGGTGATCTGACCCTAATATATGACCCTGTTTTTGTAAGGATAAAATCAGACAATAGATGTGAAAGTGCTTTTTGGAAGTTTAAGTGCTTGCTATACAAATACAAGGAATTATTATTATTGATCCAGTAGCCCAAAGTGACAAACTACTTGATACTTTATCAGAGGCTTAATTGAGCAGTTTCAGTGCAGCCATCTAAGCTGACAGCAGCTGAAGACTGATTCTCCTCTTTGACAAAGTGCAGGATCTAGATGAATGTTTTCTCTCCCCTCTGTTGCATGCCTATGAGGATGGGTTATCAGCAACCTCCAAAAAATAAAGGTAAAAAATCAGTCTTAAAAATCAATGAGATATTAACTGTTTACAGACTTTACTCATTGAAATTATTTGTGTAAAGAGTGTTTGGGGCACAGTTTTTCTTTATATTCCACCTTAATAAAAGAAAATAGGTCATTCAATGTTCTGTGTCAACAATTATTTATTAAGTGGTTACTGTGTCTCAGACATTGTACTTGTGTCTAGGACACAAGAGGAAACAAGAAAAAATATGGTTCCTACCTTTATGGATTTTCTGATCTATCATGGAAGAATAATATTAAACAGTTAATTGAAAATGTCATGTTTCATTAGGTAACTCAGTATGTCACAAATAAGTACTAAATGATGTATGGAGGTAGAAGAAAGAGAAGCACAGTGGACATTTTTTATATGGAGTGAATACATAGCCATGCACACAAAATTGTTCACAATTGTGAAGAAAGAATATGCCCTAAAATTCTTAAATTTATTAATCCGTAAGTTCAACTTTAAAACAGGTAATTTTACCCCCAACTTCCAGAAAGTTTGAATGACAAATTTAACTGACCAATTGAGACCTTTAATCATTTTAGGAAAACAATACTGGATAAGTTCATAAAACTATTAAAATACAAGAAACAATCTCTATGTTGTTATAGAGTGTATCTTTTCTTATTACCATTGATCAGAACTTAGTAATATCTGAAGACCTGAAGGTATAATAAGTACGAAGGTTGATATCATACTCAGGTAATATATAGACAAGGTGAACATAAAGTCAGGTCATTAGAGAGAAACAGGAGCATTTTTGAGGGCAGCTCCCTTTGAGTTGCACACTTGCTTTGGCTGATAACTCTTTACAAAGCGTTGCAGCTCTGAACGCAAAGTTTTCGATCAATATCATCCAATAAAGATGACTTTCTTCTTTGACAAAAATACTCATCACTAAAAATTCTCAAATGAATTTTCTATCCAGTTAATGATTAGTTCACTAGCCACACATTATGTGTCTTCTACATATCAATCTATATATGTATTCTGTCTCTCTCTCTCTCTCTCTATTAGCGGAGGCCCAATGCTATCATGTTCTGTCTTGAGATTAAAAAAATAGAAGTTCAAGTTCAAGAGATCATATTATAATATATAAGAAAGCATGGCCATAACAATAAAAAAGAAAGCCTGAGAATGACTCCCAGACTACCTTCAGATATATTGAGGAAGGCCTCAGCCCTGGGACCGCATCCTTGCTGAGAGTGTGGGTTTTCAACTTAAGTTTGAGGACTGGTCCTGCAAATAGCATTGAAACCTTCATGATGACCCGTGGTATTGATAATGCTTATATGATGTTCTGAATAAAAACTAGTATGTGATTTATGATATATATATATATATACACATGTATATATATATATATATACACACGTGTATATATATATACATGTATATATGTATATGTATATATATGTATATGTATATATGTGTATATATATCTATATATATATACACACATATGATGTTCTGAATGAAAACAGATAATGTTTTGAATGAAAGCTCTCTTATAGAAAATAATTTTTGGTTGATTGTTTGTCAAGCTGAACGTTTCCTGAGATGGTATGAGACAAAATTCATAAAACTACATCCCATTGGCCAAATCTGGCACACTGCTTATTTCCTAAGATACAGTTTTGTGGGAACACAGCCATGTGCATTTATTTACAGTTTCTTTCATGTTATAACAGCAGTTTTAGTAGTTGTGACAAAGACTATTTTCCCCCCAAAGCTCAAAATACTTACTGTACTCGTATGTCCCTTTACTGAAAAAGTTTCCTCGTGATGTAAGATATATTCTTGGGGCCCACTAAAATAGGTGAGTTAAATTGCTGTCTTTGATCTCTAGTAGATAAAGCATGTGACTTTGGAGTCATACAGTCCCATGTTTGGATCAGGACTGTCATTTACGATTTGTAGGATATTCATTAAGTTATTTACTATCTCTGAGCTGCTGCTTCCTTCTGTGGAAAATGAAATACTGATAGCTCTCTCGCAGGGATGTTGTGAGGTTACAGAAAACCATGGTAAGGCAGTGCTTGGTATATGCAGTAACATAATTTTTCACATTATGAAAAGGTAAAGGGAATGAATATCTTCAAGATATTGAGAACATGAGGATGAAAACAGAGCTTGGAGTTGAGGTCAGAATTATGTAATTATTTGGGTGAGTCACCAAAATTTAGTAGGGGTGGAGAGTAAAATAGAGCTGCTGGGCCACTGACATCATGGTCTCACCTTAGCATCCCTGAAAAGATATGACCTTGGACTACAGTTCTGTCTCACCCATTCTATGTATCTATGCTTTGTTTACTTGGATTAATAAGTGAAATGTCTACTCTCTATTTCATTATCAAATTAGAAGCAGAGAATTTATAAATTCTTGATAAAATGGAGACATAATATATTCTTCTCTTTAAAAGATTGAATTATAAATTCTCAGTGAACAGTGGGATATGAGGAATATTCACTGTGTTCTTTGGGTACATAATCTGATTACATTTGTTCTATTAGCAACAAATATAAAAAACATTTAGAACTGATTTAGCTGTGGTCTCCGAATTAATTTTTAAAAAAATGCACAGATACGGGCAAAGTCCAATTTACCTATGATATATAGATATTTCTTCCATCAATTACCACTTTATATGTTCATATTTCATATTGGATTTGATCCATTTTATGCATAGCAATTCCTGTTTTTCTCAAATTAAACAAAACTTCAGTTTTCTCTGAAATCTTCTTTCATTTAAATAATCTTGGAGAGATTTCTTGATGATGCACTAAGTCTTCTAGAAGGGGCAGTAATAGTATCAATTCTTTCTTCTTTTGCCAGTTATAGTATATAAAAGTTGTAGAAGGGATGCGATTCCACTGTCTGATTCTGATGCCAAAAAATGTTTGGATAATGATTAATTCCATGGCTTGCTCTTCAGACAACACCATTAGACATTGTAGTCAGTAGCATAGCAATCCTTATGAATTGTGCCAAGTTTCTGTTGGCTGATCCTATAACAGGGGAACATTTGTTTCATAATAATATTGTTGAAATATGTCAACAACCATCAGTGACCTCATAGTAAATGTATTGATTTATATCACCTCTGGAAAAAAAATCTATCTATCTATCGTCTGTCTATCTATCTGTTTATCTAAGTATATATGGAGATTAAGATGAATATGGTATTAACACTTATTGAATATTTCTGTTAATGAGGCAGTTTGTATCTGTTTTCACCATAATTTATTCTTCTAGACTGAAGGACACCTAGAACATTCTCATGACCTCACGATGCCCGAGTACCAGATGCTTAGTGCTAACCAACATGATCACCATCGCCTTTGCCATTTGTAACTGGGGAGTATGATGAATATGCAGGCCATGTGCACTGAGCTTTGAATCTGCTTTGGCTTTCACATGATGCAAAAAAGCATCTGCTTGCCTTAGTCACCCAAACAAATTCCAAAAATGAAAGGTGAAAATATCCAAAAGCTGTTGGATTTCAGTTTTCTAAAATTTACTGGAGTTGCTTGTCAAGGAGGTTTAATGGCAATTGATTGTGAGGGAAATTGTAGAAGAAAATAAAAAAAATAATGGCAAAAAATTACTTATGTAAAGAGCTTTGTTCATCTAAAGATAACTTGTGTTTCCTATTTCTAAGAAAGGCAGTTTCCTGTACCAAGTTTGTATGTACCTATTTATTTAACTACTCAAGGAAAATTTCTGCATCCTTAATTGTATAGGCCATAATGTCTTTTAATTGTGATGATTAAAACAAATAATACCCCAGACTGTTTTTTTCACACCTAGATACTCTAACCCTGTCTTTGAAATAAATATCCAGCTCTCTTGTTTCATCTCTCTCTTTCTCTCTCTTCTCTCATCTTCTTCCCCTCTCCCTCTCCTGTCTCCAGAGCAACTAGGTACTATTTTTTATATGCAATACGAAGACATGTTTAAGAGAGTTAAAACGATGATGTTTGGGGAACCACAATGATATCCCTTATATACTGAAAGGAATATTATAAGAGGGATTAAACTTGGGCAATATAGCCTTCAGTGAATAGAAGCAGGTTAAATCTATAGGGAGAGAAATTTTTACTTGATATACAATTGATACTTCTATGTCAGAAATATCTAATTTGGGAATGAACTGTCTTAGTTGAGGTATTGAGCTTTTGGTGATTGGAGATGTTAAAGCATAAATACACAACCACTTAGAAGGCATTTTGTTGAGATTTAAGAATAGATCTGAGTCTTTTGACAGCCTTTTCATCTTTAAAATTGTATGATACTTATAATATATATTCACATGCACACATGTACTTATAAATGGAGTATACATGTGTAGTAAGGTGACTATGGGTATCCATGATTTACCCAATTTTGTGAAATGTTCTAATGTTGGACAATTTAGTGATGACCTTTCCTTCTTAGAAGCAAATGATGAAGTTTCCTTACTTTGCAGTAGTCTCCACTGAAATGATCATTACCATTCTGAATTGTCCTGAAAAGGAGTTAATTCCAGGCAGGAAGAAATAGGAAGAAGTGACTGTAGGAACAAATATTTACATCCTCCTTTATTCCTTGGAGAACTATGCTAGAATCTGAGGCATAAATAAGCGTTGAATGATTCTAAGTGTAGGATTGAGCTATCCTTGGAAGATGTATGCAGAAATATGGTCTACTATAAATATATATAAAAAGGTTACCTATCTGAAGATGGGAGGATGGATCAAAAAATCTTCCCAGAGAAAATAATGTCTAAACAGGTATTTAAATGATTTAAAGATGATGTGTGTAAAAGGCATTCCGGGAAGAAAGATAATTATGCATAAATGAAGACTAAAATATCATGGTTTTTTTGTTGTTGTTGTTGTTTCCCTTATGGAAAATAATGAGCTATAAGACTGGAAAGATAAACTGGAGCCAGACAGTAAGTGGTTAGAATATGTAAACTATATTAAAGAGTTTTGGGTTTATCTCAGAGAAATGCAAAAGCTTTTTAGAATTTCAAGGAGGGCAGTGAAATAATCAGATAGACTTTTTAATGGATTAGAGAATGGATTAGAACAAGGCAAAACTGGAAATAGGAAGACCACTTAAAAGGTTATGTTAGTAATCTGTGCAGGCACTGTAAGACCTCTTTGTCAACAATTTTTCAATCGTGTTCATTCCAAATTCCTGAACATCTAGCCTAACTTTAGCCATCAGCTATAAATACCGTGTTTCCCCGAAAATAAAACCTAGCCAGATGATCAGCTCTAATGCGTCTTCTGGAGTAAAAATTAATATAAGACCCGGTCTTATTTTACTGTAATGTAAGACCAGGTTTTACCAAACATAATATAATATAAGACCGGTTCTTATATTAATTTTTGTTCCAAAAGATGCATTAGAGCTGATGGTCCTGCTAGGTCTTATTTTCGGGGAAACACAATAAATGTAGATTGATACCTTTGGTCATCTTTCTTTTCAGGTAAAAACGACCAACCAGGTACTCTGTTTAAAGTTCTATCCTTTAAGATCATTTCCTTTCTCCATTGTTTTCCTGGGTCACCTAAGACCGAGGCTGTTGTGCTGCAGTTGTGCAGAGTTCGAGCATATCATGTAATTTCATCTATAAAACTGAGCCCAAAATAATTTTTTCTTAGTCAGCTGGACATTAGGAATTTCCCATGAGGCCACAGATGGAAGATGGGAGAGAAGATGCAATGTAGCAGGGGTAGGTGCTGTGAAATCTGGTTCACTGATTTATACAATTTACTTGTACCTTCAGGACTAGCTTGAAGCTGATCTCTTACATACCATTCCTACTTGATGTTGGAATGCTCCTTTGCATGCCTAAATTCATGGCTTGTGGTGGGAGGATGTTCAGACAGCACTGTTTCAGCCTCTACACATTATCTAGATCTAAAGTCACATCGATATTTTTAGGTATTTGTTATAGCAGCATCTCCACTTCTTGGTACCATTTATTGTCTTAGTCGTCTCAGGCTGTATAACAATGCACTAAGTGGCCTAAACAACAGACATCTATTCTTCACAGTTCTGGAGGCTAGGAAATTCAATTTCAAGGGGCTGAAAGATTTGGTTCCTGGTGAGAGGCTTTTTGGCAGACAAACTGTTACCTTCTTTCTGTGCCCTCACAAGACAAAGAGAAACTTTGGTATCTCTTCTTTTTTTTTTTAAATTTATTGGGGTGACAATTGTTAGTAAAATTACATAGATTTCAGGTGTACAATTCTGCATTACATCATCTATAAATCCCATTGTGTGTTCACCAAACGGAATCAGTTCTCCTGCCATCACCATATATTTGATCCCCCTTACCCTCATCTCCCACCCCCGACCCCCCTTACCCTCTGGTAACTACTAAAGTATTGTCTGTGTCTATGAGTTCTTGTTTCTCATTTGTTTGTCTTGTTCTTTTGTTGTTTTTGGTTTATATACCACATATCAGTGAAATCATATGGCTCTCTGCTTTTTCTGTCTGACTTGTTTCGCTTAGCATTATACTCTCAAGATCCATCCATGTTGTCACAAATGGTCCTATATCATCTTTTCTTACCGCCAAATAATATGTATCTCTTCTTTTTATAAGGTTACTAATCTCATTATGGAGGCTCCACCCTCATGACCTCATCTAAGCTTAATTACCTCCCAAAGGACCTGCTTCCTAAGGCCATCACATTGGGGGTTAGGCCTTCAACATAAGAATTGTGAGGGGCAGAAAAGGGCACAAATATCAAGTCCTTAACAATATGTTATATTAAAGAGTTTGGATCTCACCTAAGGGAAATATAGACCTATTTTACCATCTCAAGCAGGCCAGTGAAGTAATCTGATTTGCATTTTTAAAAGCTCACACAATCTATGTAACTTTACTAACCATTGTCACCAAAATAAACTTTAATTAAAAAAATAGCTCATACAGGCTGTAGTTTATAGAATGGGTTAAAACGGGCAAAAATGGGGATAGGAAGACCTCTTAGTGGTTAAGATAATAATTCAAGTAAGAAATGCAGTTGGTGAAGACTAGCATAATGGCTGTGAAGAGAAAAATCGTATCAGTGTTAGAGATATTCAAGAGCTCAACCCAACATCACTTTGCTATAGTTTCTGGCTTGAGAGATTGGGAGAGCTAGTAACATCTTTTTATTGAAATTTGAGTTATATGGATGGGAGTTGTGTTGTCTCTCCTGATGTTCTCTTTGGTTCACATTGTGGGTGAGGGTCTTTCGGGGCATCTGCATGGAGATGCTAAGTATATAGTTGGATATTTAGTTCTGAGAATCTAGTCCTCAATTTTCAAAATGTCCATGCTTGGAACACTGATATCAACAATAGGGTTTTAAAGTTTATTGTATAGTGAGTTTCTTATTTAATATTTAAATCATATTAAAATGGCACTAAGGAAGAGGCTGTTTCGTCTTTGGAACCTCAGTTTTCCTTAATTTTTCATCATTTTATAAGTGAAGGAAAACAAGCTAATGGATATAATGTAACCGACCAAACAGAATTTGTAGAAATTACTTAAATTCACTTCTTCATATTATCCTGCCAAAGTCCTAGCAGAAATAGCGTGTTGTTTTATGACCTCAGGTTTATCATATATTAAAGGAATGTAGGGTATCCTTTCTAATTCAAGAGTCTATAAATTGATAGCTATATAACCATTGCTTCTGTACAACCGAAACTTCCATAAAAATAGGACATCAATATTTATAGGCTGTTTAGTTTCAACTATTGATTTTTTTTTCTTATACTTAGGGAGATTTGAAGGAGAGAGATGGCCAATATGTCCATATTGTCAGTACAATATCAGACTATTTTAAGGAAGTGAAGGCCACTACACCATCAGGGTAGAATGCCCTTATTTTACTTTCCATAGGAATCAAAGAACTTTCTACACTTAAAAATAAGAGTCTGAACTTTATTAAAAGGATCTTAGATTTTCCTTCAAAGGATGAACATTTGTTTACACATATTATATTTAGAAACACAGGCTATACTTAGAAACACAAATGCCAAGTACTTATTAAGTAAAATTATTTGGTACTCTAATGATTATCTGCTTCCTTAAGAAATCAAGTGTTACATAATGTGAGGAAATAAATTGAGCTGAAAAACAAGATTCTAAAAACAAAATAGTCACCAACACATAAGTTTTGATCTTTGGCTTCTACACTCATTCCTAAGGGAAGCTTTAGCAGTATCTAATGTTCCTAAAATTTAATAATTTTATGCCCAATTTAGGGTGAATCTGCTTGTATGATCTTATTTTGAATGGCTTGGTGATTTTGACTTGCCTGTACTTTGGCTCAGTAGCCAACAGGGGTAGAATGTAAATTTGACTCTATTAAACGAAGAAGCAAACTGTCACTCACAACACAGTTCTCTGTTTGCACTAATGAGAAACCTGCCCAGTCTAATGAGTGGAAGGGATTTTATGAAATATTTATTTTTTTGGAGACAGGACCTCAAGATATTTATTGCCTCTTTGTGAAGATATTCCCCCCCCGCCCCAATGTTAGAGAACATGTTAAACATAATGTTGGAAATGGATCTGAAATTACCCCTACTTTCTTTGGGAAAATATACAGATTATTTCATTTGTCTATTATTTCCAATTGACCTCAACTTGAAAACTTAAACTGAATCCAAACTGGTATTAGATTATTTATGGAATATCAGTAAATATGTCCAGCAGTGTTCTGGACTATTTGTGTTGGATGATATGTGGTAGCCAAAAGGAACTCTTCACAAATCAACCTGAGGTAATTCACTTGCGAGGACTAAGACATTATGGAAAATTTATTATAGAGTTGATGATTTTCAATAGCTGGGAGGATTGTAATGAAATGAACAAAAATCTTTGCTAGTGTTCTTATGACTTTAATTTTATCTCCATAAAGGTGAGGTTACCTAATGCAAAAGACTCATAAACTACCAACTCAATCTTCACATTTAAAAAAAAAAAAACTGTTTAAAATAGTGTTTTATTCTTAGAAATAAGTAAAAGTACAAAAAGTAATAATAAACATTAAAAAATCATCTACTAAAAAAGACAACATTTCAAACTGCTGTTCTAGTTCTAGAGCTGAGAGCATGTATCATTAAAATAAAAGTTAAAATATAAAAGAATAGCTAAAAGAATGAGATGAACTCTACGTGGAATGAAATATAAAACATTTAATTGAATGTCTAACTCTTTTAAAAACATTCACAGAGGAATAAACTGAAATAAAGCTAGAAATACCAGGAGAACAATAAGAGAATGCAAAACAACTAAACAGAGACTTGGCAGAATGGAAAATGAAGAAGGACTCATAACTACACACAATGGACTCCATCACTCGCTTGCCCTCAGATTGCGTTTGACACTCCTGTGGGATAGCAAATATAAAGCCAGGCAGATGTGGTACTTTCAATGAATACTGACGGAAAAATCCTACAATGGGAAATTCTTTCAGGTGGCTAAAAGGAAAAGCTAATTTGATCAAATAAAGAAGCAGTACAGAAATACTTAGAATAGATTTTATAATGGGAATGACTGAACAGACACACGTCCAGTGACTTCACTGATCCAAAACATCTTGGATAATCACAAGAGTTTAGTAGTGGCCTTCATACATTCGAAAAGTGTGTGTAATATTATGGGAAAATGAAACATTATTTCAAAATTGGTAAATGCTAATAAAAATACATTATGATAAAGACTAAGATATAATTAAAATGGCCAATTCTCAACATCACAGCTCTCCTCCCATGGAAATCTTTTTGAATGAGGGAATGAAACTTTTAAGCAAAATGTGGCTTTTTGCCTAAGTTTTGAACTATTTTTTTTTTCAAATATTTCTTCAACGAAAATCTTGTATGTAAAAAATAAAATTTGTGGGTCAATGTTTTCTGTTTCATCTCATATGAATGATAAAGTAATTGACAATAGTAGGAAATTAAACTATCGAAATGTTATGTAGTTTTATTTAATCTCTATCTATTGAAATGGCATCCACGTCTTATACTTTCATATTAGCTCTGGCATATTGTTCAGAAGTGAAACACTTTATGCTATTAAAATATTTGCAACTATTCCTTGAATATCACTAAAATGAATATCACTAAAAATATTCATGCTCATTGTTCTGACTAGGCATATATATATATATATATATATAAATATATATATATATATATATAATTTTATACTGAAAAACTATCATAGGATTAATTACAGTTTGAGGAAAATTCAAGATTAATATAAAAAGAACTCTGAGTTTAATTATTAGACCTGTATCAGACCTGAATGGAGGTCAAGAATACTAAAGCCTCTTAGTTTGAGTCAGGAAGAAGGAAATCTCATGCTGACATTTGGAGGTCAACAAGAAATGTGATCAGAGAAAAGAGGTACTGAGGTCAAATTCACTGATTAGAAGTTAGTCAATCATTACCTTAGAGCAGAATTTCTGAGGAGTTTGGAGGAGTGTTTTAGGTGGACGATATATCATGATAGACTTCTTGATACATTCCCTAAAATGGTGAGAAAGAAATCTTAGTATTGTTTATCTGGATTAACAAGATAAATGACTTGATTGGAAACTTATGGTTTTCAGTGTTAACAAATTCTAAGTTTTGAGTTTTTACTCATGACTTTTTTTATGCACAATAGAAACATCAACATCATAAGATGACATGTAAAGAAGAGAGATTATCTGAATCAAGCTTCTCACGTATGATTCTATCTCTTCTTTGACTTTGATCTCTAGTATATCTTACTGTCTTCCCATTTACTTATTCTCTAAGGTGACTTAACTTTCCTATTTCTCCATGCTCTATAATATGGTTCATCTTCAGATTACTTCTGTGTGTGTTCAGCTCTGTAACAATGACCTATTAATTCAGGTTTTCTTATTTCATTCTCAGGTTGTTTCTCATATCCATTGGAGGTGGCCAGGTATTTCTGGGAAAACAGTACCTCCCTGGCACCTTGGTGGTCAAATGTTGACAAATTACTGGAATTATTTGGAGAAGATTTCCTTTTTGTGTCAGAGATGAATCCTCTATGCAATCCACTGAATGCTATGATGGAAAAAAAACCTGATTAGATGTGGGAAAATGAGGGAAAAGGAGAAGTAAAAGATGGCAGTCGTTAAGGTGACTTGGTAGATTGTGGGGAAATTTCAAAATGAAAGACAGATTTTTGGAGACAAGAAATTCGATTTGTACATACAGCTATCTAAAATTCTTTGGGTCAGTGAGAGCCAGTCATAGTTAATGGGCATCTTTTCGGTAATATGACCATGCCAGTGAAGGCAGTCTTGATAGCAAAGAGTTCCTAAAAAAGAACCTTCAATTTTTTTTATTTGTAGTTAAAAATTTTAATGATAAAAAGGCTCAAAAGAAAAAGTACTTCCATTTTCTTTTTAGGAGAGGGTAGACATTATTGCCACACCTTTCGTTTTTACAGTGAATTTCTACCATGGATTCTTAAGACAGAATAGTAAAATAGATAGCCTCCATAGGAGTTCAATAAATTATCTATTGTGGACCTACTAATATAAATGCTTTTAAATGACTGTGTGTGTGTGTGTGTGAGTGTGTGTGTATGTGTGTGTGTGTCTGTGTGTGTAGCAAAAATGCTATGGATCCTGGGAGGGTTATTACCTGAAAATTGTAGTTGGAAATCTCTATAAAGGCATTTAAAAATATTCTACTGTATCCTGACCTGACACTATTCAATAAACAAGCGTGGGGGAAAAAAATTCTCCAAATAATATCTCTCAGAAGGGCTATGAAATACCTGATGTGAACACTAGGTTTGGATTCTTATGTTATGTTCATAGTCTAGTCATTATTCTCTGGCAGTTTCACTTATTGTGCAAGGTGAGCACAGTTGGAATTGCTTATATAAAGATTCATGGAGCACAGGATCAGTTTGGCTCAATCACAAAAACCCTGGCAGTTATTTTCAAAATAGTCACTATTTTTAATCAGATAACTTGATCAGATAACTTTTGCCTAGTTAGGTAGGCAAAAAAGGGAGGTATGATCTGAGAAATTTGTTGCAGATAAGCAACTTTTTGCCAGAGTTGGGGTTTTGGGGACAATTGCTTGGTGCAAGATGGTGAAAGAGAGGGACTGGAAAGCTGAAGAGGTCCAGTAATAGAAAGCCCTGGCTAGAAAACAGTTTATTAAATCTGGGCTCAAGCATAAGGAAACAAAGTGAAAATCCAGTTACCAGAAATGAAGTAAAATGTGGAGCCTTAGTCATAGGGATGTGGAAGAAAAAATGTTCTGCCTTCATAACTGGAACACCTGTTTCCTATGGGAATATCAGAAAATGATGTTGATTCCAAATTTCCTGTGTACTAAATTGCAGGTTCTTGAATTCCTCTTGACTCACAAGAAGTAGGTTCCAAATTCTGGTAGTGCTTAATCCAAAGGTCACGGTCTAGAATCTTAACTCTAGAAAAGGAGGGGGTTGAGGACCAGGTACCTGGACGATTTTGAGAGCCAGGAGAATCAAATGACCCACTGGGTAAGATGCCTTTAACTCATGTCAAGATTGTATAATGCTTTTTCATAGTGTTTTGTTATCTAACAAATTCTATTAATGTATTAATGTATGCCAAAACTGAATAATTAATAGCAGATAATACTATCTTTGACTATTTCCATTTTTCTAATAGTTCCCAGATAATTATTCATGTCTTGCTGTGTTGTGACTTTTTTTAAAGTCAGGGTTAGATTTCCAAATATGAATCACATTTTAAAAATTGTAACAAGAGTGGAAATAGGTACACTAGAATTATTATACAGCATATTAGAAGTCAGTCCTCTTCACATGTAATTTTCAATAAGAATAAAAACCCTAATTGAACCAGTATAGGAATTGACTGTTGATATTTTTTGAGGGACCAGAAATGGAAGACAACTATGGTATTAGGAATTATTTCAAATGCTTCCTTGCTGTGCAATCTGGAAGAAAATAAGTGAAGTAGATAAATCAAATTTACTTCAGATCTAGTCAGAGATCATTTTAACTTCAACTCCTTAAATTGGTAGCTTCATTTCTATACTGAAAAAAAAATTGCCATAATTACATCACACTGGTGTATTTCACAGGTCATTATTTTAACATTATGAAATACTTCTCAGATGTCCTCTTTAGCAAAAGCATGAAGGAAAACACCCAGCAATCAGTCACTTGGAGGCTTAAAACAAGTGGATTAAGGTAAAGGCACCCTGCTTTGATTTACCCCTCTGCACAGCGTGGTGGATGTAACTGTGTTTAGCACAATGAGCTAGGACTCAGACCAACTCCAATTGAGAGTAGGTGTGATCATTGTCAGAGCAGGCAAGAGTTAATTCATGCATAAATTTGAAGCCAACATGATACACACTTTTATTTCTTTCTAAAAATAATCTCTATTTTTAATTATTTCCAACTGCAACTGCCTCCTGAAATGATGTTGACTAGGCAATTGGATATATAAATCTAGAGTTCAGAGGAGAGGTCTGGGATGCAAGTAAACATGTGAGGGTTACTGGAATTTAGATAGTATTGAAAGACGCTGAGTGGGATGAGATCTCCCATAGAGCTAGAGTAATGTAAAGAGAGGTTAGAAAGTATCAAAAGACTAAATAAAACCTCAGACATTCATTTTAATTCAGAATTCAGGATGGTGAGGCATAACCATTAAAAGAACTCAAGAAGGGGGAACCCAGGAGGTAAGACTCAAGAGAAAAATTGTCCCAAAATCAAAAAAAAAGATAGGGACGGGAGTTTAACAAATATGACCAAAAGATCAAATAAATGACTAAGAATTGACATTGTAAAGAGCAATTTTGGTTGGAATAACAATTCTTAATTGGGATGGGTTCAAAAGATAATGGTCAAGAGGAGGAGACATGGACTATAGAAAACTATTTTGAAGGGTTCTGTAAAGAACAGCAGAGAGTTGGGTAAAGTTGTGAGGTCAAGAAAACCTGTATTCCTTGAAGAAAAAATTGCTTGCAGTGTTTGTCACTCAAAGCCTTTTTTTCTATAAGTTATATTCTAAGCTAAATTAGGACTGAAGAAAGTGTTTAGCCATGAGTACTATGTGTGCCCCTTTCTTTGAAGTAAAAATGATTATCATTAGGTTTCTCTAGTAAAGGAACACACATTGCAATCCTTACAGGTTGGTATTTAAGTGTTAAGTGTTTTTATTTTTATATATTCAAATGCGATAATATATTAGTTTTAGGTGCAGCACAGTGATTAGTCATTTATATGACTTACAAAGTGATCACCCCAAAAAATCCAGTACCCATCTGACACCATACATACTTATTACGATCCTACTAACTATATTTCCCATGCTATACTCTGCATCCCCATGAGTATTTTGTAGCTACCAATTTGTACCTTTTAGTATCCTCCCCCTCCACCCATTCCTCACCCCCCCCAAAAAAATCTGGCAGCCATCAAAATATGTATCTCTGAAGCTGTTTCTGTTTTGTCTGTTAATTTATCCTGTTCTCTAGATTCCACATATAAGTGAAATCATGTGATATTTGTCTTTCTCTATCTAACTTACTCCACTTAGCACAATATCCTCTAGGTCCATCCATGCTGTTCCAGATGGCAAGATTTCATTCTTTTCGTTATGGTTGAGTGATAGTCCATTGTGTGTGTGTGTGTGTGTGTGTGTGTGTGTGTGTGTGTGTGTGTGTGTGTATATATATATATATATATATATATATATATATATATCACCTCATCTTTCTCCATTCATCCATTGATGGACACCCAGGTTGGCTCACTATTTTTGCTATTGTAAATAAAGCTGCAATGAACATACGAATGCCCATGTCCCTTTGAACTAGTGTTTTGGGTTTCCTTGGATAAATACCCAGAAGTGGGATTACTAGGTCCTTCTTTGTCACTCCTTATAACCTTTGTTTTAAAGTCTATTTTGTCTTGTGTAAATATTGCTACCACAGCTTTCTGTTTGTTTTTTGTTTGTTTCCATTTTCATGAAATATCTTTTTCCATCCCTTTACTTTCTGTCTGTGTGTGACTCTTAATCTGAAGTGTGTCTTTTGTAGGTAGCATATATAAGGGTCTTGTTTAATTATCCATTGAGCCACCCAACTTTTTATTGTAGCATTTAATATATTTACATTTAAAGTAATTGTTGACAGACATATAGTTATTCCCATTTTAGTATTCATATATATATGATATATATATATTTATATATCTCATATATATATATTTATATATATATATAAATATATATATATATATATATATATATATATATATATATATATATATATATATTTTAATCTGTTTTTCTTCTTCTTCTTAAAGAAGTCCCTGTTAGATTCCTTGTAATACTGATTTGGTGGTGATGAACTCTTTAGCCTTTTCTTGTCTGGGAAGCTCTTTATCTGTCCTTCCGATTCTAAATAATAGCTTTGCTGGGTATAGTAAGTAATCTTGATTGTAGGTCCTTACTTTGGATCACTTTGAATATTTTGTGCCAATCCCTTCTGATCTGCAAAGTTTATGTTGAGAAATCAGCTGACAGCTTTATGGGAGCTCCATTGTAGGTAACTAACTGCTTTTCTCTTGCTGCTTTTAAGGTTCTCTCTTTGTCTTCCACATTTGGCATTTTAATTATAATGTGTCTTGGAGTGGGCTTGTTTGGGCTCATCTTGTTTGGGACTCTGTGCATCCTGTTCTTGTATGTCTATTTCCTTCACCAGGTTAGAGAAGTTTGTTTGTTTGTTTGTATGAGTATCTCTTTAAATAGGTTTTCAATTCTTTGCTCTCTCTTTTCTCCTTCTCTACCCATATGATAGGAATGTTGGTATGCTTCGTGTTGTACCAGAGGCCCCTTAAATTATCCTCATAGTTTTGGATTCTTTTTGCTGTTCTAATTGTTTTTTTCCGCTACCTTACTTCCAAACCATTGGTATGATCCTGGGGTTAATCTAATCTTGTGTTGATTCCGTCTAATGTATTCTTTATTTGTAATTGGTTCTTTTCTATGTGTTCTATCTCCATTTTTATGTTTTTATCTTTTTGTTGAAGTTCTCCCTGAAATCAGTGAGCATTCTTATAACCAGTGTTTTGAACTCTGCATCTGGTAGATTGCTTGTCTCCATTTTGTTTAGTTTTTCTTCTGAACCTTTGTTCTGTTCATTCATTTGGAACATATTTCTTGGTCTCACCATTTTGGCTGTCTCCCTGTGTTTCTTTCTATGTATTAGGTAGAGCTGCTATGTCTCCCAGTCTTTATAGAGTGGTCTTAGGCAGTAGGTGTCCTTTGGGCCCAGTGGCACATCTCTATAGTTACCGGGTACCCCAGGTGTGTCCCTTGTGGGGGTGTGTATGCCCTCCTGTTGCTGTTGAACTTTGGTTGCTGTTTGCACATCCGTGAGAGGGATTGACTCTAAGGCTTATTGGTTGTGAGGACTGGCTGTGACTACAGTGGAGGAGTTGTGGTGCAGAGGCTCACCCTACAAAGCAGGATTCACTTTAGCAGGGCTCTGGTGCTTACTCAATCTGCCCTTTGAACGTGTCATTTGTGGAGGTGGTTAGGTGCTTTGGTATGGTCTATAGCTGGCTTCCAGGTGTGCTGATTCTGGGGCCTCTTGGGAGGGGCTCTGTTGAAGGCCACGGTCAGCCTGTTCCCTGCCCAGATCTTCTTGGTATGAACTACAAAGTGATCTGCGGATAGTTGCCTTTTGTGCTGGCTTGGAGGTGCCTAGGAGAGGCTAAGCTGTGAACTGAGGCTGGCTGCTGCTAGTTCCATACTCGGAGTTGCTTAGCAAAAGTTATGGGGCACACCAGGGCTAGATGCTGTGTTTTGGGGGTAGGTCAGATGCTGCTTTTTTGGAGTAGGTCAGATGATGCTTATTTGGGGTTTGTGAACCTTTAAGAGATTTTGGGAAGTTCACAGCATGAGCATAGACAGGCCACTTATATGGAAAAGCCACTGGAAGGAGCTTGGGTTGAACAACAAACTGAGTTGGGCAGGGTCTCAGGGAATCACCAGGGCAGGGAGAATAGTGTTAGCTAGATTGATGGAGACTCAGATATGACAGCTGCCTGTGTCTCCACTCTGGGTGAAGGGAGGGCTCAAGAAAGGAACAATGGATTCTGCTAGCACTTCTGTCTGGGAGAAAGCTGCCCCTCCAGGCCTCACTCTGAAGCTAGATGATTCAGTTTTACCCCATAAGTCTCTGGCAACTTTCGAGCTGCTGCCCCAGCACTGGAGCTCAGAGTGAGTGAGTCCATCAGCAAGTAAGTCCTTGCGTGGGCCCTTTAACAGGAACGCCTAGGACTCCAGCCACCCTCTGTCTTACTCAGCCACAATCTCCTTTGGTTTTCACAATCAGAACTTATGGGAACTTCTCTTTCCAGCTCTGAAACCCTGGGATGGGGATCCTTGTGTGGAGCTGGGACCCCCTAGCTCCTCCATGGGGAACCTCTGCACCTCAGCTATCCCTCCCAAATTTTAAACACCACATGTGGTTGCAGGACGAGCCTGCTTCACATATTTGCCCT
The DNA here is from genome assembly GCF_004115265.2 of Rhinolophus ferrumequinum. Lineage (NCBI taxonomy): Eukaryota > Metazoa > Chordata > Mammalia > Chiroptera > Rhinolophidae > Rhinolophus > Rhinolophus ferrumequinum. Next base: position 15,960,971 of record NC_046295.1, on the reverse strand, counting down.
TTCTGGCAGGCTGGAGGTGGCTTTCTTTTTCTTTTTCTTTTTTTTTGTTGTTGTATATTTTATGTTTTTGTATATTTTTAGTTATAGGACTTCAGGGCATTCTCATTGATGGTTGTTCTGTAGTTTAGTCATAATTTTGATGTGTTCTCTAGAAGAAGCAAGCACAGTGTTTACCTATTCTGCCATCTTCACCGGAACTCTTAGTATTAGTGTTTTTAATTGAATTTGTATTATTGCAGAAAAGTAAGGATTTTGTAGTCAGGCAGACCCAATTTCAAATCTATACACTATTTTGATGTATGTTCTCTAAATTTAGTTTAGACTTTTGAGCTATTTCTTTAGAGCGCTGGTTACAAGTATAGGCATGGAGTCTATCAGTGTAGGAAATCGATGTATTTTTCCTTTAATGGTTGGTGTTCAGTGGTTGAGGCTCAATGAAATAAGATTTTTTAAAATTCCAAGCTTTAAAACAGTTCATTAAAAACGTTCTAAGTGTCTGACAAGCACTCAGCAAATGTTAGTGATCATTGTGATGGGAGCCAATTACTGCTTCCAACTATACAGAGGAACTCAGGCTAGCCAAGATAGTTTTGGAAGCTGCTTACTGTCACTGAACTCCATCTGAGGATCTTCTACAAATTCAAAAGGGAAACAGCCTTAAAGATCATTTTAATGAGTGTGTGTGCAAGAAAAAACAATACTCCTGTAGACATGATACTATAGAGAAATAGTGGACATTAGTCTGTTTTTGGCCATCCAGGATGGATACTGCCTTTTTGTGTTTAGGGAATTTTTTTGTGGTCTGAGTCTTGGTGAGAGGTGGGATTCTGCCTCCACCCATGAAAATCATAAAAGATCATATGTCTGTTCTCTCAGATCCATAGCAGCTGGGGTGGATCAAAGAAAATTTGTACCAGATGAGTCAAACAGGTGAGGAAGATTTTATTCAAGTCTATAGAAATAGGGGTTGGAAATTGAACTCAAGTCCCTTGAAATGAAAGGTGGGATTTTTTTTTTTTTTTAATGCTAATGTGAGCTAGTGGGAAAAGTACTGGAGAATGTTGCAGTGGAGGTGGGCCAATTAGCAAACATAATTAGACCATGTGTGTTTGCTAATTGGGGCTTATCTCATCAAAATTAGACTTCTATCTTTCCACAGAGATAGGGAGATAGGATTGCTATCTTCTTTGATAATTACATTTCAAAGGGATGGCATTCAGGTCCTTGAAAAAGACATTCCTGAGTGGTGAGACTGGCAAGAGGCTGACAGATCTACATCGCACAGGGGCAGAAAAAGGATTTACAATTGCACATTTTTTAAAATAAATGCTCTAAGAAAAGGGATGCCAGGGGATTATAGTCAGGAAAAAATCTTGTCTAAAGTTTAGTCAAACTGAGGGGAAGTGTTAAGGATATCTTGGGCCGAAGACAGATGATTAAAGCTTAGTCAATAGGATGCTACTCTTGGGACTTTTAGAATTCTATCTGGTCTTAGTATCCAGAATCCAGTGCCCACTGGGAATGGTGGAGGGAGTGTTGAGATTCAAGCAGACTGATTAGACATTGATGTCTGATGGTAGCAGCACCCAAAACATCTTTCCCATAACCAAACTCTCCCCATGACTTTATTCATATCTTCTTAGACTATCTTGGTTCCTGGATGAATTATGAGCCCAGTTTACCGTTTATCTTTGATTTACTGAACTTCAGTGTTCTGAGAAAAATATCTTTCTGCTTAGTTAACCAGAATTAATATTTTTCTTTTGTTTTCAATTAAGCATGCTGACTGCTCTTCAATATTTTTCTGGATACACTATCATGCTGGATGACATTTCTTTTATGCCACTAGGAAGTTTTGTTTACTCCTTCTTGGCACTCCACTGTCACCACCATCACTACAATTTCATTTTTATATTGCCTGGAAAAGTAACAACAGTTCCACATACCATAGCTTGTACTCAGAAGAGTATCCTATGCCAGAACAAAAGATGAAAACTAATTAAAACTCTAATTGTGACTAGAACAACTGGGAACACTGATTTCAACATAACTGAGGATTTAGAAGATGTGCCAAAAATGTGAATTTAATTTTTTATTGATTCATGTGTAGATATAAAAATGTGAAGGATACAAATATATTGGTTTAGTATATCATTCTCTTATTCCTTTATGTTATACTTTATTATACATTATTATAATATTCCTCAGTATTCTATTTTTCTTCCTTGCTCCTCCTTTGTTTTCTTTTTTCTTTGACATTCATATTTTTTCAATACCATTCATGTTACCAGTGTAATGTGAGATACTCTGAGGAATATTAGACATGTAGAAAATTAGCTCCTTAAATTTAAATAGCTAACAGCCTTACTAGCCTATAGTGAAGAATCTTTTGTAGTCATTCTAACAATGAAAGCTTACAGGAGCATAGGGGATCCTCCACATGGTATTGCATAAGGAATATCCTGAGTACAAGAAGATTCAACTGTCCATATATGTGGGGCAATATGGTATAGGGAAAAGAACCCAATCTAGAAATTAGGGGATCCATTATTTGTTATCTTCATGAAGTGAATTAATCTTGTTGATTCTTCAGTCTTGTTGAATGATTTGGAAAATAGGGATACTAAAAACATGTCTCTACTTTAGGAAATTGTGATGAAAGCCAAGTAGTATAATAATATATGTTCAACCTCTGAATTAATTGTGAAGGCTTATGTACATGTACATCATTATTAATTTTAATTAATTATGATATAATGCATTTAAATAAATTAGCATAGGAACTGACTCATTCTAAGTAGTCAACAAACATTATTTTATTACTATTACTATTATTATTATACATCTATTTCTACCCATCCCTTGTTTTATGGCTTGATAACATTACTCAATAACATCACGTCTCTGAGGAGTTCTTTACTCTTGAGAAATATCAAAAGAACATCGGGCGGGGGCTCTAGAAGAGGGTAAATGGGGTCTAATATATGATAATGGAAAGAGAACTGACTCTGGGTGGTGAACACACAATGTGAGATATAGATAATGTATTACAGAATTGTACACCTGAAATCTATGTAACTTTACCTACAATTGTCACCTCAATAAACTTAAAAAAAAAGAATATTATAAGTTTGTGGTCTCCAGACTTTTTAATACCTTGCACTTCTTAGGTCTCCTGCATTTCAGGAAAACGAACCTACATTTCTGCAGTTGCTGCTGTCAGAAATTGTGGCATTATCTTTTACTCCTCTTTCTCTCATATATCAGCAAGTCCTGTAGGTTACACCTGTAAATTACATGCAAAGTCTGCACATTTCTCACCTCTATGATGGTTATGCTCCTCAGTTTATCCACCTCCCATGATATCTTTATTAAACTACTGCAGTAGCTTTGCTGTGGCCTTCCTGCTTCCATGCATAGTGCTCAACCAGAAGACAGTGATTCTTTGTAATGTGAAGCTGATCATGGTGTTTCTGTTTATGATCCTTGACTGTATCTCCATCATGACACAAGGCCCTATCTGAATGTCTGTTATCTCTTTTTATCTCTTTTACTAATTACATCTTTCACTGGTCTCTTGCTTTCATTATGGAAAGTCAGGAATGTTCCAGCCTCAATGACTCTGTAGCTGGTATTCCCTGTCTGAAACACTCTTATCCAGGATAACTATAGGGCTTGCTTGTGACTTTCTTTGGGCCTGTTTTCAAATGAGCCCTCTTTAAAGAATCCTTTACAAATCATCCTATCCAAATCATAAGTTCTCATCCTTTCTATCACTTGTCTTGCTTTGTTTTTTCCTGTAACAACTTGTAGATACCTGACATTATGAGATTTTATCAAAATATATGATAAATGTTTAAATTAATGTGTATATATATATATATATATAATTACAATAAAAGATGACATTGCCATCAGTCCCCCTCAAAATACTCCCCCTCACTTCAAACACATTTATCCCACCGTTTTTGCCACTTTCTGAAGCAGTGATGGAAGTCCTCTTTCGTGAGTGTCTTTAGTTGCACTGTCATGGCTGCCAAGGATGTCCAGAATCCATTCAAAACATTTACCTTTTGTGGTCATTTTGTCTTTGGGGAGAGCCAGAAGTCTCACGGTGCCAGATCCGGTGACTAAGGTGAATGAGGACACGCCATAATATGTTTATTTGACAGAAATTGCCATACCAGAAGTGATGTATGGCATAGAGCCTTTTCATTGTGATAACACAATATGGTGAATCTGCTGCTGAGTGACGTCCAACGGAAAGGCAGGGATCTTCAATACGGGGAATGGTGCGCTGAACCTTAGTAACAGTGTGGGACAAGTTTCAACTTGTTAGGTGCAGTCAATCGGTGTGAGCTACAGTTGAGAGAAGGTGTGTTTTAAAGTGTGCTGTAGGTCATCCTCCATCACAACAATGCTCTGTGTCACCCATCGCTTCTGGTACAGCAATTTCTGTTAAACAAAAACATTACTGTGTGTCCTCATCCACCATATTCACTGAATATGGCATCGTGTGACTTCTGGCTCTTCCCCAAAGTCAAAATAATTCTGGACTTTGAGGCAGCCATGACAGTGCAACTAATGACACTCATGAAAGAGGACTTCCAGAACTGCTTCAGAAAGTGGTAAGAACGATGGGATAAGGGTGTTCAAAGTAAGGTGGTGTATTTTGACGGGGGAATTAATGGCAATGTGTCTTTTACTGTAGTTTTATTTAAACATTCACTGTGTTGTTTTATCACACCTCATACCTTGTGTTTTGTATTTGTTTATCACAAGCTCCATGAAAGCAGAGACTTTGTCTCATTCACTGCTTTATTGTCAGAGACTAGACCAGTGTGAAACATATGGATAGCACTCAATACATTTTTGTGGAAAGAATAAATGAATGAATAAGTCAGTTAAAAACAAAGTGTATTTTGATTATTTCTCTAGAGATCAAATTTTATTAATTTTTCTTCTATAAGCTTGGTTAGGTTGGAGGATAGAACTTCACATCTAAAGAGAATGTAAAGATTAAACCAAGATTGCTTCCAATTTTTATTCAAAAAATGTAAAAATAAAGACATAAAAATGTCTTAGAAAGTGCCATTAATATTTTTGATCACATGCACTCAACATACTTGTTGTGTATAGTTCATCAAACTGCAACTGAAAACAAAATTTGCCATTTTAATCTGTGCAACTTTAAATTGGATAATACTACACTTTGTTCGAAGTTTTGCAAAATGTAGAAATTTTTTTCCAAAGTCCAGTGTACTTTGGTGGGCCTTTACAGGTGTGAAAACTTAGGTTGGACTTCTGTTTTAAGGGCCATCATCATAGAGATAGCACCAATACCTTGATATTTTGACCTGATGGAGGAATAAGTTTTACACACTTGTCTACAGATGTTGAGTGACCATACTTCTAAAAATATCAAATAAGAGAGGATGGTATAGCAAAGTTAAAGAGCTGAGCTTTTGAATTCAGACCTTAACTCATCCTGCTCTGCCATTTATTAGGTATATGAACTATGGTGTGTTGCTGAACCTATTTCCTTAGCTACCAAATGAAGATAATAGTGTGTAATAATTGAATAATAGCAGTATGAAATAGTTTATAATAATTGAATGATTCATAAGTGAATAATTGAAAGAATTGAAGTGCTTAGCATAGTGTTCATGGTGTAAGTGTATAAATGACGAAAATGACAAGATAATGATGATGATGGTGATGGTGATGATGGTGATGATGGTGATGATATTGTCACCAGGATTTTCCTTTTGCCTTCTTATGTTTTTCCGCTACACTCAACAGTTATGGGTCTAGAAGACTTCCCCATCACCGGCAGATTCCATAAAAGACAGCAAAACATAGAGTACCTCCATAATTGAAAACAGCACATGCTCATATTTTTTTGTTATTGGATTTCTAGTAGTCACATGCACCTTCCAGACTTGACTGGTCATCTAGATTCCAGGTTCTGCATTCTACCTAGAAGCTATTTGTTCCTCCCTGTATCCATTGAAACTTGATCCTCGAATCTTCTTTCATATCTGTTGTGAAGTAATATTCCTTGACTTTGCTAGAATTCTCATCCTGGCCTATGCTTCCTTTTCACATCCCTGCCTCCATACAGACTTGAATAAAATTCAAGAAAAATGAGAGATTCCAATACTTGTATTTATACTGTTTGAAAGAGATTTGCCCATTTATATTTTTTACTCATTCTCTAATTTGTGTGTGTTAAGTATGAGAAAAAAGAGAGAAACAAGAAAACTGGGAAGCAATTCCACATGATCGCAGAGGTCATCTAAGAAGAATTAAATTTTCATTCGAATAACTTATGTTTCTAGTCTACATCTTTATTCCATCTATTAGGGATTTTTTTTTTCATTTCTTGAGAAAAATTAAGTAAATTTCACAGACACAAGAATATTAATATTTGAGTAGAATATTTGCAACCCAGATGATTTTTTCACAACTCTATGACTACTAGAACAAGATATAATTATATCTTGTAGCAGGAATGATGCAATATTTCTCTGTATATTCTCCTAATTAATATGTCAGTGATAAAGTTCAGTGATCAAATGCCTAGGATATAGTAAGTGCTGGAGATAAATTTGTTCACTGGATACTGAAGTGGTTAATTTGTAACTTTGGGGAGCTAAATGACTGATGTTAAATCTAAAATAAATCAGAAGAAATGAATGGCGCACAGTTAACTAATTTCACTCATTGTTATTTGCTTCTGAACTTAAAATTTACACATCTTTAAAAAGAGGAATAGGCCTTTTATTTGCCTTGGATTCTGATCTATAGGGTAATTTGGCAAATTTCTAGTTTAGTAGTAGTCACGATTGTCATGTTAAACTTGTTCATTGCACATGCACATGCATGCATTTATATATTTCTGTTCATATGTATTTCTAGTGAAGTGCTTATGTATATGCTACATGCATGAATCTAGATTTATGGTTATGAATTTAAAATGTGAATACATATCCATACATGCAAACAATCTTATTATGCATTAGAGACAGACTAATTTTGGGCTATCTAACACAGGAGCAGGATATTTTTCAGCTGTTTTGATACTATTTCCCAACAACAGTATTGTGATTCATTTAACACAGAAGAAGATCATGCACACAAAATGTACCCATTAAGTAGCCATTGAAAAAAGAAATGATTTCTCTCAGCAACTCATCCATGGTGTTTTTAGACAAATATTTTTATGTTGAACTTTTTTTAAAAAAACACTTTACTGAGGTGTAGTTGACATACAAAAGGCTTACACATTTAATGTGAAAAACTTGATGAGTTTACAGGTAAGTGTACACCATGAAACCATCACTACAATCTATTTGAAACTTTTAAGTATTACATAGTGGATCTAATTATTGACATAGACTTCAATTGTGCTGGGGTTGGTGGCACAATTAATGGAAAATGGTATGATGTCACCTGCAGGGAACATTTCAGAGGTAGATATATTTATTTATAAGATTATTCTATAAATTCATGTTGAACTGAACCATTTGTTATTTATTAGTAATGTGGAATAATCCTGGGGGGAATTTCACTCACATCTGTGTTTTTGAGTCAGCTGTATTTCTGTTAATGTGTTTATACTTGTCATCTTTCTTGAAGTCATTTATAATGGATCAGATCCATCTTGTTTTAACTAGTTCCTAACTTCCACCAGAGATGTTTTACATAAATTATTTATAAAGCAAGGTGAAGGGACAAAGAAAATAAGTTTTCTCGATTTTAGTATTTATCTGTTTCTTATTATTTGAAAAGAGCCTCAAAGTTTACTCTTTCTTCCTATACGTGTAGATTTTGGTTAATTTAAAACCAGCCTTAACTCTAAAATGTCAAAAGAAATGTTGGTCTCATATTCCTAATGTTAAATTTAATGGGTATGACCAGATAGCCAAATAAATTAATAGATATATAATAAAACTTTACTAAGGTTACAGTTATTCCCTATGAAATTTGGAAATGGTTTCTTAAAATTAAATCAAATAAGAAGGTAATTTATTTTTATTGGCTTGAAAAATACTTGGCTAAAATAAAAGTTTTATGAGAAAATTGCTGTTGATTATTAAATATAGCCATGAGGGGAGATTCCTGAAAGAGTTATTGGAGGGATGACTAAGCAAGGTTGTGTGGACTTGTATCCCACTTGACCCATATCAGTCTCCTTTTTTTCTACTTCTATCAGAAACTGTTGACTTCATTAACTTTTCTAGTCTGGGATCCTGTATCTCTGGATCTTTGGATCGCTGGATCTTTAGAATCATGTGAGTATAGATTGAGATACATATTAAATTCAGAAAACATTTTTGTGAATTTGTTGAGGTAGTTGGTACTTAAGATGTAAACTACTCTAGTGCCTGGGAACTTGCTTGTAGTTTCTTTCTTTTCTTTTTTTTTTTTTTTTTTTTTTTTTGTCTATGGAACTGATTCTGTGATATTCTTATGAGTCTAATGAACACTGGAAAGTTAGAAAGAGCAAAGAGGAACCCATGAAAGGACTTATTAATCACCCGGTGGTGGATCCAACTTTCAAAGAAATAGCACATCTGGTGGACATGATTCAGGCTACACCTGCTGTAAAGGGGTGCAAACTCAATGGAAGCTCTTAATTGATTCTTTGAAAGATGAAATGTTCCCAATAACTAAGGAGGTGCCTTTATTCAGGTCATTGCCATAGGAATAGCTTTCATTCATGAGGTACATGTCAAAGAAGAGAGAGAAAAGCTGGGGTTTTACCCAGATAGATAGGCAAATGAGCAAGTCAATAGGAAGGATGGATAAAGAATCTCCACTTCAAAGGGTGGGGCCTTATTTTGGGATAAGCATGAGCAGAATGGTCTATTTTAGGTAGCTGTTTCTTGGAACATAAAAATGTATGTGGAGGTAGGGAAGATTTCTTAGCAAACTTTGCTATTTTCTGGGAAGTTGGGTCTTAAAGTTCAACATTGTTAATTGCCTTCAAATTAGGCCAGAAAAGAAGGGATTTAAATTTAGAGAGAGAAATATTTGGTCTTTAATTTCCCATTTTGATTAGAGTTTTATTGGCTCTATTTTCCCCTATATTTTGAGAATAAGGGTAAAAGAAATTATTTTTGAGGATATTGTATTTCTATGTCGGGATAAGAGGTCCATTTGATAATAACAGGTGATCATAGTTATATTTGTTTCTATTTGGATATTGGTTGTTTTATTCTCTGAGCTATATTTTTTCTAGGACTAGCTGTCCACCCTTCCTCATAACTCCCTTGTTTACTTGCCTCTATAAAATGCAAAGTTTTCTCCCAATTCTGTAATACATTCCTCTTTAATAAACATTCTCCCTATTGCAGTAGCTTGAATAAAATTATCTCCTTAATTGTCTGGGGCATTTTGAAACACACAGAATCAATCAAGGGTCTATGATGAGTTTGGATCCAATGAATAGTATTTGGGCATAATTTGTTATGAAAGCTCAATAGAGGGTGATTTCTTTGACAGTGCAATTCGAAATTCAATTAAAGAATATCTTGTCATAACTGACTTTTAAAGAGTTTGGGAGCAACATTATAGATGCTTTCCTCAAATGCTTATCCATTTGTTGAAAGGTAGGCCCTGTGGAAAACTGAGCATGATCAAAGGAAAGGAGGATTGGGATGGTCCTAATATTCTCAGTTTTTTCCCCTTGGGTTGTATGGTTATGCTGTGGTTTACCAACGGTTGGATAAGAAGCTCAGAGTCTCCATTAAAAAGAACAAACGAGGGAACAATCGTCTTCTGGTGGGAGAGGACTATCTAAGGAAATGCTTGTCTTTTCCTCTTTCTTTCTTCCCCTTCTCTGTTGAGAAGTTGCTAATTTAACCAGCTAAATTCCTAAACGCTGATTGGTACAATAGTGTTAATGTGCATTCAAGGCTTCAAGTGGCTTCTCTTCTCTGCCATGCAAGTGAACAGACCCGGAATCTGTGGCTTAGGTGGTCCAAACCACCGTTTTCTACAGCCTTCTCTTTTATGTAGCTCTTCCTTCCATACAGACTATTGGGACAACACTCGGCATGTTTATGGGGGTCATAAGTGAAAAGACTAGATTAATATCTGAAGCTGCAGGCTTCAGTTACACTTCTCTGGGTTAACCTCGTGTTTTTGTATCCTAGGGCTGCCTTAACGAAGTACTACACTCATGGCTTAGAACAAAGAAATGTTTTCTCTGGAGACTACAAGTCCAAAATCAAGGCAGAGGCAGGCCCAGGCTCTCTCTAACAGCTCCAAGCAAATGACCTTCATTGCCTCTTCCTAACTTCCTAACTTCCGGTGGCTCCCAGAATCCTTGGCATTCCTTGGCTCTAGCTTCAGTACTTCATTTTCTCCTTTTGGTGTTTCATGGCTTTCTTTACTGTGTGTCTTCACATTTGTATATCTTTTTATAAAGCCATCACTCATTGGATTTAGAGCCCAACCTAATGCATGACCTTACCTTAACTCATTACATCTGCAAAGACCCTGTTTTCAAATAAAGTCCCATTCTGAGTTTGTAGGTAGACATGAATTTTGGTGGGGAGGGAAACATTATTCAATGCAGTACACTGGCTAATAATTGATTGTGACTGCTTTCTTCTCCACTTTTTCTTATGCACACATCTCGTTCAGAAACCTCATTATACAGGAAAATTTCTAGAGACATTGACTTTCTGGCATATCTTGCCTTACTTGCAGGCCTAGTATGATCTTATGCCCAAAAGCCCTAAAGCAGAGAGTTTTAGGGCTTCACAGTAAGTGGCCTTTAGAGAGTAAAGGGAAATGCACATGTAAATGGGTTACTGGTAATAACTGCTAGGGAATTGTCTTAAATTCTATTTTTCTGAATAACATGATACCATGTTTTTAAAAGTAGATATGTCCCTTCTTCCCATTTGATTTAAAAAAGAAATATTTCTATCCATATTATGTGTTTTTATTATTTGACGAGTCAACTGACTATAAAAGGTAACTAAACCACAAAGAACTAAGAATAAACTATTTTAAAGTTGATAATGTGATGTTTGGTCGACTTACTACCACCCCCCATTATTAAATGACATTTAAAGTAACAATTTCTTAAAACAAGATACCTCACATAATAACACTGTTTTTCATTTAATAAAGGATATTTATCTTGCAGTATAGCTGGAAATTGCATACTTCAGAGCTGTGCAATGCTACGAGTTCTTTATTCAAATTTTAATATATTAAAAAATATATATGTATGTATACTTGCCTCATTTTTTTTTTTTCTGGCTTTCTTTCAGCTGTTCTATATAACATAGAATTTCAGTGTGTTGATTATACAGGCATCTGTACTTGAAGCAGATCCAAAACGATCATTAGAAGAGGATCCTATTCCCACTAGGCACAACTCATAGAGAAGTGGAATGACATTATATTTGGTTAAGCCTCTCATGAGACTCTTCTGCTTTCACAAAAGGATACTAACCTTATCCGCAGTACATTTGCTTACCAGGGTGTATGGACTTTTCTCCAATTATGATTAAAAAGCAGAAATGCAGTCATAATTCAAAGACAACAATCTTGAATATACTGTTACTCAGTATTTATTGAAAGCTTAGTTGAGATACCTTTTGAGGAATTTTGCTGGAAGGGCATATAGTCTACCCTCTTCATCTGGATACTACAAGCTAGATTCCTATATGAATTCAGATCACTAAGAGAACTGGATTTTAGACCACCTCATATTTCTCTGACATGTCTCTTCAAACAATGGTATTTACTATGGTTTCCTTTTTGTATGATTTTACAAAAGAAAATTACGAAACTTATTGCATTCACTGTAACAATGTTGAAAATTACATAGGCCATTTTATCATATACTTTTGTCACTTGAAAAATTACCTTCTGATAATAGCCATTTATGTGTGTTTGTCTTATTAATTATGTAAATGGTTAGGATGACTGTTAGAGTAGATAGGTCATAATTGTAAATGTAAGAGTGTATAAATCCGTATGATATTAATTAGTAGCTACATTTTTGTCTTCACTGTACCCTACTTACTCTCTTGACTTTTTTCTTATAATTTAACTCCATTTTTAAATTTTATGATATAGTTACATTTTATACATATTCCTCTCAGCTACTTGAAGTTATTTTAGAAGCAAGACAGTGTTTTAAAAAAAGGCATATGTCCTTATATATACAACTATGAAAGAGAGTAGCCTCACATGTTTAACAAAAAATAAACAAGCAAAATTTAAAAAGTAATGAAGGATTGTTACTTGGAAGTAGTTGTCCAGGTGTGCAATGAAAGTTTGCAAAAAATCTATTCTTGCTTTGTGTTTATTTTTCTATATATATTTTTGAAGAAGTTAGTTTGGGCACCTGCATTGATTTAGATAACCTAGAACATGTATAGACATATTAGTTTCCTAGGGCTGCTTTAACAAGTTAACAAGTTGATGACTTAAAATAACTCAAATTTATTACCTCACATTTCAGAACACTAGAAGTCTGAAAATAAGGTGTTGGTAGGTTTAGTTTCTTCTGGAGCCTCTGAGGGAGAAGCCGTTTCATGCCTCTCTTTTAGCTTCTGGTGGCTCTGGCAATTCTTGACTTTTCTTAGCATGTAAATGTATCAGTCCAATCTCTACCCATAGATTCACATGATTTTCCCTTTGTGTCTCCAGGTCTCCCTCTGCTTTCTCTTATCAGGATACCAGTCATTAGATTTAGAGTTCACCCTAAATCCAGGTTGATTTCATCTCAAGAGTTTAATATACATCTTCAAACTCATTCCAAATCCAGTCACATTCTGAGGTTCTGGGTGAGCATATATTGGAGATTGGGGGGGGGGGATCACTATTTAACCTACTATGTTCGAGTTTTCATTGTCTGAGAAAACTGGTCCAAAATCTAAGTACATCTGCTTTTTAATAACCTGTAGATATGTTGAGAATATGAAATTATAAATGTTTTAGAATGTGAAATTCAGTTACTCATTTGATAGATGTTAAATACTGGGCAAAGACAGACAACTACTGAATGTTTGAGTTTTATGTTCTTAGCTCCTTTTTAAGGACAAATGTTCATCCACACTTCTCGATGAGGCGTAGACTTGAGAGCCTATCCTTGACATTTGATATTATATGACCCAAATCTCAACTCTCCTACCCACTTTATAAACTGACCAAGATCAGAAATAGCCAGAGAAACTATGCTAATGAGATTCTTTTCTTTTTACAGTTTGAATTTGGAAGTATGGACACAAGAGTTACATAATTGAGCAATGGGAGTTGAAGCTGAAAGGATGCATTGAAAGGGGGCAAAGAGGGGTAAAGTAGAGGTCATATCTCATTATAAATATGTAAATAATAATGAGGAAATAGTAACTAAAGTAAGTAGATCACATAGAGCGTAGGGAAGCCAATTGATAGTGGGAATAGAAAAAACACAACAAACGTGCTCACAAGTCAAGTAATTTACTCTTGCTGTTCCCTGGGCTAGGAATACTCTTTCTCGAATGTCATCATAGTTTATCCCCACACTGCATTCATGTTTCTGCTCAAATGCCATGCCATGTTTTCATATAACTTGATTTCTGATCACCCTATGTTTCATAGGCACCTAGCGTCACCTCCGCTTCTACCAATGTACCACTTTCTGTCCTTCTTTCTCAGATTTACTTTTACAGTACTTATGAAAACACACACACACACACACACACACACACACACACAACTATTGTATTTTTACCCACGATGATATAAATTATTTGAAGGTAATGACTACTTAGTTTGTGAACTTCATGCTTTGAAGAATGCCTGAAATATCATAGATGCTTAATAAAATGTTATGGAAGAAAAAAGTAAATGAATTAAATAGAATCAGAGAGATTCTTGATTTATGTTAATAACATGAATGGAAGTTCTGAGAATTCTCGTGGGTCCTTAGACACAGTCTTAGTGTCCCTGACATGGTTTTGTACAATAGACCCTCTTAAAATTTCATAAAATACCTAACTCCAGTTTTGATAATAGCCATTTTACTTGACCTTGTGTGAGAAAGTCTTGTTGTTTATCACCAAAGCAATGTGAATTATATACAACACAGCTTCTTACTGACAAAGTTAGGAGTAGAACCTAGATTCTAAATGCAGTTGCCAAGGAAAATATATTAAGAAAAGAGATATGCAACAAATATAAACATAGAATGTATTTCACAGCCAAATATAATTCATTGGTAAGATTATCCATTAGCTTGAGATATCTCTGTCTTTTATCTGATATTTTTTAACAGGTATTTAAAAGTTGTTAACATTTGTAGTAAATAAGGAATGTATGCTTTTGCAATGACATTTGTAATTCTCTAACTCAGCAGCAAGTTAAGTATATTTTTCTATTTGAATTGTCAGTGGAACAAGAATATATTCAATGTAGAATAGATCTGTGTGATTTTGATGAAATCAGAGTTTACATTGCTGTTTCCATGCATATTATCAAAGGGATTTTGTTATGAATGCATTTTTCATTATTCAAGGGCAGTTGTTAAACTGAGTTTTATATTTTTTTCTGAAAACATTATAATTTATTTTATACCTTCTTAAATTAAAGCATACCTTCCTAAAATGACATTGTACTGGGTGGATTTACCTCTGAGAGATCCACAGTCTATTATAGGAAGATATGAATGGAATTTTATGCCCTACAGAGGATTATAGAATACATTTCTTCCGCGACTGAAGAAAGCTTCTTATTCCAATTAGGCAGGGCTTCTTTCTTTTACTCTAGGATTTTAACTACATTCACACACATTAAATACATCAAGAAATCTTCGTAAACAATTACATACCTACTTGCAAAATGTATTTCATTTTCAACTTGTAGATTGGAACATACGCTTTTTTTTTTTTAAGGAGGTGTGTATTCTTTCCAAAGAACTCAATTAAATACCATGATATCTTCAACTATAATTTATATATATATATATATTATATATGTATATTATATATATATATATATATATATATATATATATATATATATATATATGGTCACAAGAAGTGGAGTACAGCATAAGGAATAGAGACAGTGGAAATGTAATGGCTGTGTGCGATGTCAGAGGGGCAGTAGATTGGGAGAGGGGGGATTATCACTTTGTGAGGGATATAAATGATAAATGTCTAACTATGCAGTGTTTTGTGTACATGAAACTAATAAAAACAAAACAAAACATGATATCTTATAATGAAAAATATTTTTTAGGTCCTTCAAAAAGATATCTGTATGAGATTATCAGAAATGGTAGCTGCTTTCTTTGAGTCTCCATTACAAACTTCAGTAATGTTTAATAGGTTCTCATTAAGGCAATGAATATACACCAAGGTAACTCAAGAAAGAGTAATTTATTATAATACACAAGATATGTCTTAATGTCTTTGCCTTTGTACTTCTTCATTAATTTTTTTCAGTACATTTTCTTCTCAGATCTGGCAGTGGTATATATAAAGCCTACTGAGCCATTATGAACTCAATGTCAATCTTTCAAGTGCCAATCATTTGCTAATAGCTATTTGTACAATTATTTATTGGAATAAAAATTTGCAAATTCATAGTAAATAATAGTTACTTATAAACTTAAAGAAGGCCTCTACCTTGCTGATAAATGTAATTTTTTGAAAATATTGCCAGCTTTGGATCGTTTTTTCATAAAATATAATATTAGCTGGTATCTAGCATTTCATACTTTAGAAAAATGAGCATAAGAACTCTTACTGAAAGGAGTAATACCTGACTATAATAAATGAGAAGAAATTATTTGAAACAAATTATTGTATTTGACAATAAAACAGGGATCATAATTAATTTTTAACAGCTGTTTCTCAATTTTAGATGTAAGGTCAAGTCTGGTTTTTCCTCAGGGACAAATACATTAGTTAAATAAGTCTCAGCCTATAAATGTAAATTAATAATAATAATAATAATAATAATAATAATAATAATAATACAGAGAAAGTACCTATTACCAAGTCTTCAGTTATCTGTAGTGAGAACTGTTTTGCTATTGAGAGAACTTCAAATTGTTGACTTTGATTTTTAAGGACTTGATCTATTTAACTATATATTTCAGATAAAGTAAAATTAGTGAAAGTACCCACTCAAAATATCCATAGTCTACTTCACAGAGGAAGAGCATTTTCTCTGAAACATTTCCATTTGTGTAATTCACCAATGTTCTATTTTATAATAATCTATCCGATTATAGAAAAGCTTATTTTAATAAGAATGATTTTTATAAAAATAATTGGCTATGATTATAATATAGAACTGTAAGACTTTTTAGAAACTAAAGTCAAATATCTTTAGAAGAGATGTTATATGATAAATGTTGTCATCTGACCTTCCATGATTTTCATGTTAGATGATCTAATACCATTTAGAACCTATCTATTTCCTTTTCAACCCCTTTTGCTATTAATACATTTCTGCCCAAATAATTCTTTAATGATTGTTTCCTATAATGCATTGCCAAAAAAGATGTAATAAGCCTAGTGTTCTTATGAAATAAATATTTCATGTTCCAATAAAAAAACAAAGATATGACGTCTGAGTTCAGATTCAGACTTACTAATTATACAATCCTGGGCAAGAATATTTAACTTTATTAAATCTGCTTTCTTACCTTTAAAATAGAAATAATAATATCTAACTCCTTGGTTTGTTATAAGCATTAACTAAGATAAGCAAAGGGCCAGATATACTACCTTGTCCAACCCAATCATTATTTAAAGTTCAGTGTATTGGTCAGGGTTCTTCAGAGCAACACATCAATCAGTAGGATATATACATGTGTTTGTGTGTGTGTGTGTGTGTAAATAGATATGTATGATTTATTATATATATGTATATGTATATACCTATATATATAATATATATATGATTTATTTATTGTAGGAATTGACTCATGCTATTATGGAAGCTGTGAAGTCCCATGATCTGTTCTCTGCAAACTGGAAAGCTAGGGAAGCCAGTGGCATAATTTAGTCCTAAGGCCTGAGAACCAGTGGAGCCAATGTTATAAGTTCGAGTCCTAATCCGTAAATCAGAAAGTCAGGGGCAAGGAGGATGATGGTGTAAGTCCCGATATGAGTCCAAAGGCTGGAGAACCAGGAACTCTGATGTCCAAACCAAGAGAAAATGGGTGTCCCGGCTTAAGAAAAAAAGTACATTTGCCCTTTCTCCATCTTTTTGTTTTATTCAGGCCCTCAAAGAATTAGATGATGCCCACTCTTATTGGTGAAAGAGTTTTATTTTGACTCAGCTACCAATTCAAATGCTAATCTCTTCCCCAAATACCCTCACAGTCACCTAGAAATAATGTTTTATTAGCTATCTGGGCATCCTTTAGCCAAGTCAAGTTGACTGACATGAAATTAACCATCACATTTGTTCCTTCTTTTTTTTTTTCACACTTGCCTTGGGTCATAGGTACAGATGTTTGCCTACGTAGTTTTTGTTTGTGAATTCATTGTTTTTATTTTGTGCTGTTTGTAGCTTGTAATAAAACCCTTAGGCTATTTTCCAAAGATGTGACTATTCAGCATCAAACATGCTTGAAAATCTTAGTTGGAAATAAGAAGGGTAACTAAAGGAAAGTTAGGAAAGAGTTACACATAGACCAAGTGTCATAAAGTAAAAATTAAACTAGGCTGGGCTCTAGTAGCTGAGCTGAAAACCATCAGACTTGAGAAACAATCTGCAATAGTATAAGGAGAGAGTAAAACCAGATATGAGGTGTTAGGATGGGTTATAGAAGGAACCAAGTAAAGAATGTAGGAAAGTCAGATCTGTAAATGAAACCATGGGAGAGGTTAGCAGCAAGGTAACAGGAAATGATGAAAATTGGTACATTCTGATGCATGTTTGCTAAAAAGCCTCACTGCCTTCAGGACTCCCTTTCAGTGACAAAGTTAATGTCCTTTCTGTTATTATGAGTTCATCTGACTTCTACAAAAAGCCTTTGAAAGAAAATAAAGTGACTGAAAGGGAGCTGTCCATATGAGAAGTCCTCATAGCTTTCATGCCCTGAGCAACAGCAAGATAACCCGGGATTTTTACACTGCATTGTGCACTCCTTAGTTCAAGCTGTGTCTTAAAATTAGATTCATCACTAATTTTCCTTCCCAGAATTAAAAGGGATTTAGAAAGGGGTCTGTGATAATGTTGCCTAGACTGCAGTATAGGCATATGTTTCTGACATCTTGTAGATCTGCATACATGTTGGTTTTGTTCTTCAACCTATAACGCAGTGGTGAAACTAAAGTGGAGCGCTGATTATTTATATAATCTATAACATAAGATTAAAATTTAACTCTCAGCCTTTGTTATACGGGCCAATATTACAATTTTCTTCAAGAACATAAGACGTGATTTTCAAGTTTTCTTTGGGTAAATGTTTGATTCCCATTTTGAAATGCAGACAAGGTCTTTAGAGCTGCATGATGTAACTGTATTTTCAGTAAGAAACAATAATAAAATATAGCTTACAATTCTTCTTGTCACAGAGTTAGTTATCAATTGATTAATCTGAGTCTTGCATTTAACTATTGATAACACACGAGAGTACTTCCATTCTAACAGGACTTTCGATATGTATTTAATACTCTATGATTGGTTTGTTTATTATATCCCAACTTTATTAAATGACTCATAGTGAATCAAAATATTACCCTAGAGCGGTGTGTGCACATGTTTTCCTAACCAGTCATTAATTGATTTTTCCATTGCTTTTTCCATATTTTTGTAAGATTTTTCTATGTTAAATGAGATGATAGATGTGAAAACATGGGCACATTATAGAGGACTTTATAAATGCATGCAGTTATTGTTATTATGCTCTAAAATGCAAGTTATGAATTTTATGTGTATACTGTATTTGATTTTAAATATATCATAGAAATTTTGTAGGCTGGAATTCCACTACTTACCACCTTATTTTTTTCAAATTTTATCCATTCTATCATACCTATCACAAATCCTTTCTTTTACCTTCCTTCCATGAGACTTTCTGTTACTACTAGGAGCCCCCAAATAAAGTTTTAGAAAACAAGAAAGAAAAGCTCGTGAATTATTATGCATTGTGACTTGTCAAGCTAAGGTACACTTAACACAAAATATTTTTTTTTCTTGCATCTCTGCACTCACATCCTATGGGTATATAACTTTGTTACTTCTATCAAGATACAAATCTTTTTCTCCATCTCTTGACTATCAGCTTGGCTCTGTTATTTGTTTTTGCCAATAGGAGTTAAGCATATTGGTATTTGCTCTAGAATTCACTGACTGAACCCTGAGACAGCCAGGGGAAGAGGCCTAGACTAGCCTGTTGGAGGACAAAAGGCCATGTAGTACAGAGAAAAACCATCCAGGTGAGCCTCGACCAACCAGCCTGACAACTGCTGAAAATGTGAGTGAAGTTTTCTTTGGGTCTAGTGGTATTAAAGCAGGCCCAAATCAGAAACCTGCCAAGTCAACCTGAAGAATTATTAGACGTTATAAATGCTTGTTGTTTAATGTTTTGAGATGGTTCCTTATAAGGAAAAATCTTACTGAGAATGGTATGTAACTCCTAAAGGGATGAATCGACACATTGAAAATGTTAAATATTTTATTCAGTTTCTAACAGTTTACACTAAAAAGAGAAGTGGAAGGAAGAACAAGATGAAATGATGCTTTCTACAATCTTCATAAATGAGGCTTGGTGAATAGGAATTTGCGAGAAGCATCTTTAAGGAACTCATAGAAATTCCTTAAACATTAGAAGGTTTCTCAAATATTCAGAAGATATTATGGAAGGTTAGAATCCATTATGAGGTTGAGAGGACTTTCTGGAGGAGGTGACATCCAAGATGATCAAGAAAGCTGAAAGTCATTGTAATTGTCCAGGACAAGAAAGAGAGGAAGGAAATTCTAGGTGTGTCTAAAAGTAAACACCCAAGAGAAAGGCATAAAAGTAAAGGCACAGATAAATGAGATATTATTGAAAGTAGTTAAAAAGATAGGCAGATAGGCTAAGAGATTTGATTAAAGATGTTAACTTCAGCCAGGTCAACAGAAAAGAAAAAATGAAATGAAAACATTTATTTATTTATTTAGCCGAGTTACGTGCACTTCTGGCTTTAAAATAAGAATCCAACCGATTGCTTTACTACATTGACAGAAGTAGTTGTTTGGAATCTGTGTTAGCACAATCCAAATCTTTTGGACAGTTATGATTCTGCTGCAGTTGAACTTGGGCTAATTAAAACCAATAGCTGCCAGCAAATTCATTAATCCTGGTCCTGTTTATAGATCTGTTGTGAGGAATGATCATTTATTATCTTAAGACCTTGTGCCTTTTGATAACTATTATTATGTAAAAATATGGACAGAGAGTGCCCATTGGCAAGAGCTGTTAATCTTTTCAATTCACACTTAGGGTACTTGTAAAACCCAAGCATATTATCCCTCATTGAGAGGCAGTAACGACAAGTTGGTTTAAACCAAAGAGACCTCTGTATAAATTAACAGATGTTTTAGTTGAAAATAAAGTGTAAACACGACCTTAGTTAATGAATTTGCTGATAGTTCCTTCCAGATTGAGATAATATGCCAAGTTCTAACCTAGGTATACATAGTGGAATAAATGCAGGCTTTAAAGTTAGACTCAAATTGAAAACTCAGCTGGACCTCATGATCTTCATGGTCATTAGTAAATGATCAAGTTACTCAAAGGTAAGAATCATAGTCTCACAGAGGGTGTGGTTGGCAAATATTTGGTATTTAGCAGATGCTCAATGAAAATATGCCTTTATGCCAAATGCATTGTCTTTAATTGAGGAGGGTGTGTGTGTGTGTGTGTGTGTGTGTGTGTGTACATGCTGGAATGTGTGAAAAGAGTGATAGAAGAGGTATTATTAATTGACTTATTTGCTAATTTTCATTTGTGTTGATTATGAGATGATTCTGTCCCTGCTATTTAACTGCTGCCAGAAAGGACTTTAAATCTATTCTCAAATTAGAATCATTTGGGGTACACATCTCACAACTTTTAAATGAACTATACTAATAAACCCATCCAATGAGATTCCTCATTTAGTTATCTTGACAACAGCTTTATAAACATTTTCTTAGGCATGCCAAGAGTTCCACTGCTATTATTTATCGAGATTTGTCTGTAGATACGCTGGACTTCTGTTATTACCCTGTTTCCCTGAAAATAAGACCTAGCCAGATCAGAAGCTCTAATGCATCTTTTGGAGCAAAAATTAATATAAGACCCGGTATTATATTATATTAATTATATTATATTATGTTATATTATATTGTACTGAGTCTTACTGTAAAATAAGACCGGGTCTTATATTAATTTTTGCTCCAAAAGATGCATTAGAGCTGATTGTCCATCTAGGTCTTATTTTGGGGAAAACACGGTACCTAGTTATTAAAAAAAAAAAAAATCTCAGGTTAAAAATATTGCAACCATACAATATGGCTCAGAACTTTGAGGCTATTATTATTATTATTATTATTATTATTATTATTCCCAGATTTGTGAAGAAAATGTCAGACCTGATGGATACTTTCTCTTCTCACATGACTTTTCTTTCTCCGTAAGTTATACATGAATATTTCAATCCTAGCCCAAAGTGAATTACAAGTTTTCACTAGAAAATAAATTTTTTTTCATAACTGCTCTCAGCATCTTCTAGACCTGTAGACATTATTTATGAGGAATAGTCATCATTAGTCTTGCGTACCAACATTTTTGCTTTTCCTTCCAGGATATGATTGATTTTGTCCATTCCCTTGAAGGTAGTTGTAGTCCTGTTACTTGCTTTGTTCAAAGAAATATGTGACATGCATGTCATGTCAAGACAACAGCCAATATATTAATTATATTAAGAGCCAATATAAGCATTGCCATGCTCCCTTCTTTCTGCCATGGTGACCATCCAGATGTTAGAGTATACCTAACACCATGCATGCCTAGTACATAGTGTGGGGAAGAAAAATGATTATTGTTTTAAGATATTAAAATGTGGAGGCTATTTGTTAGTGCATCCTAACCTGACCTATCCTTACTGAAACGTGGATGATTGGCTGGAGGTTATGCTAACCATCGATTTCATGACTGACATGCCTTAGCTATATAAGAGCATTAGAAAACTATGCACTGATACAATATCCTTTTTATGGCAGAAAAGATTTGCTTCTATTGAAATATGTTCTAGTATGATGTCATTGACTTTAGTAAGCTAACGGTTTGCTCCAATAGCAAACAGGTACTTCCCCAAATAAAATAAATTGAAGCTTATTTTATAACATTCCCAGTTGAAATGAAAATCTAATGAGTGATTTTTTTTTAAAAATTATTTTGCTGACTCTTAATACCTACCACCTAATATAGTAGGTAGCCTAGCACAGAATAATTAATAAATATTTAATTAATTCAAGTGTGTCACAGTCACTGTAACGTATTGTTCTTTGTTTGATGGTGCCCTTTGATAATCTATAGGAGGAATTTATGTGGACTAACTGCCATAAATGTTAGTAATTCTTCTAAATATCTGCTATCATTTTGATACATTTTGGATCACATATCTGTTTTTCCTTTTCTGATTGGCTAGCTGAGAAAGATTCAATCCATTTTGAGATCCTCTTCTAACAACTGACCTACATATTATGTAGTTTAACCACAAATCAAATTTATGTTCCATTATTAAAGAAACATTTTTATCTTTGCCTAATTTTTCTTATCTATTTTAATTTAATTTAATTGTATTTTATTGTATTAGTTATACTAGATTTTACATATATACCACAAAATGTATATACATTTCTATATGCAATTTTATATACATTTATATATACATTATTTTGATACTTTTCTTAATAGATCTATAATTTCTTTTTATAGTGATCCATTATTTTACTGTACTTTAAAGCTTTATTCAAATATTTAAAAACATATAAAACCTAAGCACGTCAATTGTGAAAGTGTTAGCGTTGTTAGACCATATCATCTGACTATAAGGCAAGGCAAATTTAGTGTTAGTGAAATTGCCTACTGCTTCACGGTACCTAATTAGAAGTTAAAATACTTAGGTGTTTTTTCTTTTTTTAATTTCTCTCCAGCTCTAGTTCAGCATATTTTAATCTGAACGATACTTCTCCCTTAAATATGATTACTGAGCAATGACAGAACTCATGGTCATTCATTGCTCATTCATTACTAGTTTTCATTTATAGTTGAAAGGAATATTTTTCCTCAATTATATTTTTTAATCATTCCCAATCATCTTTTCTTTTTTATATAAGGGATATTAAGTCTTGAGAAAATTTCTACAGAGTAATAAAACCTGTTAGATGAGATTAATATACATGGGTTGCTCAACTATTATTAATTTAGACAGACTTTCATTTTTCCTTTTTTGATTACACAGGATATTGATTTATGGTACATGAAATAACCAAATTGCACTTTTGAAATTTATAATTCTGGAGTCCTCCTTACATTACTGGTCTTGAACTCAGCTATTTTGTTCTTTAAATTATAAAATATATGCCCTTTTTAATTGAAAGGTATATATTGCCTAGTGCAGCAAGTAGATTAGCTAAATGTTTGAGATTAATGGATCATTTTTAATGTCATTAATATGCTATTGAGTCACCATAGAACATAGCATGTCATAAAAAATCTTTTAAAATTTTCTTTATGAGCTTCATTGTAGTGTATTTATAATGTCTACAATACCATTTTCTTAATTATTTTGCTTTTTATGTCTCTTGAATTTAAGTAGGAAAAAAGCTTTGTTCTAAGGCTAAAAAAAAAAAAAATATTGATAAGGCCACTGTTCCATTCCATTCTCATATATATGCCAAGAATATTAGTGGAAGTAGTTGGTTATACATCTTTAGGAATTTAAGAAGCTCAGAGTTATTCCTTAGACTCCATTTGTAGGACTGACCTTGGGCCTCACAATGGTCATAAAAGGAAGAATTTTAGTTGTTGGCATGTCCACTGTATGTCTATATGTGAGTACTGCAAGGAAGAGTATAGGCTTTTAGTCTACAGTGCCCTGGTGGAGTGTGAACACTCAATATATTCAAGATGCAGAGATTATTAGGGAGAACCTGTTCTGTAAAAATACCTGAATTGAGAGAAAACATGAGAAAATGGCACGACAATACCAGGTAGACCTCTATTCACTTTTTCTCCCAAGTAGATGTGAACTCTAAAGTCTGAAGGTAGAAATCTGGGTTTACTCAGCCAGGAGAGCTTTTCCTTTTTCTCTCCTGGAGCATGTGAAAAAGGAAGGAAGGAAGGAAGGAAGGAAGGAAGGAAGGAAGGAAGGAAGGAAGGAAGGAAGGAAGGAAGGAAGGAAGGAAGGAAGGAAGGAAGGAAGGAAGGAAGGAAGGAAGGAAGGAAGGAAGGAAGGAAGGAAGGAAGGAAGGAAGGAAGGAAGGAAGGAAGGAAGGAAGGAAGGAAGGAAGGAAGGAAGGAAGGAAGGAAGGAAGGAAGGAAGGAAGGAAGGAAGGAAGGAAGGAAGGAAGGAAGGAAGGAAGGAAGGAAGGAAGGAAAGGAATTATGTCTAGTCCATCGAAGGTCACATATATTGGCTTCTATAACCCTGTCAGTTTACTGTCCAAATTTCTTAGCTGGCACGTGCAAAAGACTTGGCAGTGACATCCCTAAATTCATGCAACCAATGCAGACTGAGTACCTACTTTGTGGAACCATTGTCCAGTCCTGAGGATAATGTGAAGAGCTATAGAGATACACATTTTATTGTCATGAAATCAGCAGTCTATGGGTTGAGATAGAAATAGAAAGTATTAAGCAATTCATTAATCGTATAATTAAATAAATACAATTGTGAAAAATGCTACAAAGGAAAATACAAGATGCTATAATAACTAACAAATGAGGAACCCTAGCCTAAGTCTGGACAGCGGCAGAGACTTCTTTGAGTCAGAATGTAAAGCACAAGTAGGGTGAAGAGGAAAGGTCCTGAGTCAGAAAAGAATCTGCAAAGTCCCAGGAACGGTGGTAGAACTACTGTGGTCACTTTTCCATTAGAGGGGAGTGGGTGAAAAGCACAATAAGTTACTCTTGAATTAGGCAGAGACCAGATCCTACAAGATTTTAGAGGCCATGTTATAGATGTTGCTTTTACCTTACTTGTTGAAAACCAACGTCGGTGGGGACATTAGAATGGCTGGTAGGGCATCAAGGGATACTGGTCGCTACTCTTTAAACTTTGATGTAGAGATTACAAGTGCTCTGAGACTTCTTTATAAATGGTAGATTATTTAAGTGAAAATCACCTAAGGTCAGACTAAAAGTACAAATAGCTCTCTTAATTTAAGAGATTCTTTAATCCATCATTAGAGTTGGCCCTTATCAGCATAAACATTAATTTGAGTTCTATGTATAAAAATCCAATTTTTGGAGCAATATATACAAACTAGGGGAAATGCTTTGGAAATATCAGCAGGCATTGCAAGTTTCTCTATTTCTTTGTAGCATCAATAAAGCAGTCTAGCTTGTAAAATATCTCTTGGCTTTTCAGTGTGTCTTGCTATTGCTCTAATGTGGAAGAGCATAATGGTCACAAGTATAAAAGGCTCTTTTACATTAAATTACGCAGAATAAATTTTCCTGCTCAGAAGATGATAGCAGCTGATTTCTTCAATTTAGTCGCAGAAGATTCTAATATTAAATCTGAACCTACCACAGAGTAGCCAACTTTGAAGATTACAGTGATGATAATGGGGCTTCTAGTGAACTAAATTGATGTTTATGGCTTTTTCTTTCCTGCTTTCATTGTTATTGCTGCTGCCACTGCTGATGCTTGATTTGGGTATGTGTGGCTTTCTCAGGAGTGCTGGCTTTTGAGGTTGGCTTTAGAAACAGAAATAGAATAATGTGCATGCAAATCAATAAAATTCCACAGTCTGATTTCTAGGATTGACAGTGATATTTGACTACTTACTTCTGTATTTGTAATTCTTTTCCCCAAGTTTTAGTTTTGTTACCAAGCATACTTCTTCTTAGAACTTGCTTGAATTTGAAATGCTACTAGTCATGGGTTCTAAGATTCTCTTTAAGAAGACTCTGTACCTCCTTGATTTATACACATATTTTATACATATCAATTTACTGTATTCTCACTGTTAATTTTTTTTGGTCAACTTAACTCCTATATTTTTTGTTTTACTCTTCTTTCTTTAGAAGCAAATTCGTTGATTTCTGCAAAATTTAAACATATACCAGATTCTCATATTTGTTGTATTTTACAAGGTCATTTTAAAGATACAATAATTTTTTTTTCAAAATTTAAATTTTCAATAAGTAACTTTTTAAAATTGTTCTATAATTTCCCACCAAATGCATATAACTTAATTTATTTAAACTATTACCCAATGGAGATTGATTCCAATTTTTTTTATTTATAAACAATATTCACCAAACATCCTTTTGTAGAGTGGTAAGAAGTATTATAGGGGGATTGGCCTCAGAATATCAAGTTGCCATGCGATAAAGTAAACAGGAAAGAGGGCTCCCTCTTCCTCAGCAGGAATATCTGGATGAAACTCAGTTTCCTACAGGAACAAGTTGTGCTTTCCCCTCAGACGCGTGAATCTGGACGCGTGTATTTTCATAAGGATCTGGAAATTTACTTAAGAATTCTCAGAAAATTCTCCTAGTAGCTAGTAATGCCATGTGGATGGTCTGATGCCAAAAGTCCTCCCTGTTTCTCCCAAAAGTCCTCCCTGTTTCTCCCTTCTAATGTTCCTTTACTTAAACTATAAATAGGTAAAGTGTCAGGGAGCCTTTTTCTTCCTTGAGGACACTGTCCTATTGACCCATGCAAGTCTCTTCCTGAGATGATGATATTATAGTGAATCATGGCTCTTCTCTTGCTTGGCTTTCAGGTTTCCCTAACAAAGCCTGTCCCTAAACTTACACTGCACTGACATTGTGGTATTTGCCTCATTCACTTCACTACAACACTGGGTCATAAGTTTTTGCAAGCATTTCTGATTGTTCATCTAAACAAATAAAATAAATACATATTCATTCACAGCATTTTAGAATACTTGAAAGGCCAGGAAATTTGCTAAACATTCATGTGTCTTATTTTATGTATTTAACTAATTTGTTGGAGGCTTCATAACCCCATTTTACTGATGAGAAGACTGAAATGTAAGAAACTACGTATCTTGCTTAAGGTCACATAGACAATTAAGATAGAGCTGATATCTGAGCTCATCCCTAAAAAAGGTAAAACATACTCTTTTTCTTCTGAAACTGGGGATACGGGGTGATGAAGATTACATCGAAGAGGTAGGAAGGAATTGTGCTGGGATTAAGGAAGTAAAGCAGAGGGGAGAATGGGAAGCTGTACACAAAAACTAGTTTTAAGATTTTGAACTTGAAAAGTCCATTGTGTCCATTTCAGGTCTACTTTCAGGAGACTTTGTTCACTTCAAATGAACTTGAAAAGTCCAGTTTGGACTTGAAAGCTGAGGAGGAGATAAGGCGAAGCTATTTTCATACAATAGAAGGGGAAGCTTTATAACTAGGACATTGTATGAATTGTTCAAAAGCATGTCAATTTCAGAACAATGGCTTCTAGTGGGAAATATAACTATTCTCATTTACCAATGTACTCAAAGAATTGAGAAAGCTAAGACATTGTTATATGAGAGTTATGAAGAGAAGTACAAGTGAGGCGGTTGCCATGAGATTCAAAATAAGAGGCATATGGGCATGTTGGTGCAAAAAAAATGACCAGGAAAGGACAATAAGGAGATGCGTGAATAGTCACATGACATCTGGGCCATGAGATAAATAGAGGATGGAAGAATTTAAAGACTGCCTAAAAGATGGAAACTGTGATTGAGAGCCAGTATTCAGTTATGTCAAGAAGCAATATTTTCTGCGATAAAACTGAACATGTACATATTCTTAACGACATGATAGAGTCACTATTCTTTTTTTTAATTCAATTTTTTTATTAGTTTCAGGTGTACAAAACAAAATAATAGTTAGACATTTATCATTTATATCCCTCACTCAGTGATAACCCGACCCTCTCCCCCAGTCTACTACCCCTCTGACATCGCACACAGCCATTATATTTCCACTGTCTCTATTCCTAATGCTGTACTCTGCTTCTTGTAAATATATATAAAATTGTAGTTGATATTCATTATTGTTCAGCTTCATCTTCAGGTGTACAGTGCAGTGATCAGGCATCTACATCATTCCTGAGGTGGTCTCCCTAATGAGACAAATGTCCATCAGATCCCTACAAAATCTTTACAGCATTATTGATTACATTCTCCAAATTGACTATCGTATCCCCGTGGCAATCTTGTGGTTACCGATTGTGATTAGAGTCAGTATTCTGATCAGAAGTACAGACAGCCTGGGGGTGGGGGGAATGCAAAGTGCCATGGAGCATATTGAGAGGAGAGAAAATACTTGATGCTGAATCTAAAGAGGAAAATTATGAGTGAAATTCATAGGTTCTGTATAGCTGAGAGTTCCTACCTAACTTTCTAATAATTCATTAAAGCAAATTTCTAAAGTCACTATTAAACTATGTTCCGTAATAAGTAAAATCTAAATAAAATTGAAAAACCTCACAGGTAACTTTTTTGATTCTGGATCAAAACATAGTCTTCCTGGCTATGATACATTAACAAGGTACCAGAGATTATAATCAACCGAATCAGTGTTTACCAAGATGGATGAATCTTTTCAGTTTTTATTCAAAATTCTGTTACTGAAAGAAAAGTTGTCTATTTCCATGCTATGTCACTTGTATTTTAGACTATGTATTTTTCACACCTAGAAAAGTATTTTTTCTTTTCTTCTACATCTCAAGAAGTCAAATAGGAATTGGGATCAGCTATATATCAAGTGCATTAATTTTGCTTGCTTTTGGTTTGATATCTGAATTAACTTTAAACGGTGAAGAATTGATTTGGCTGGGCAACGGAAGATATCTGGAATGATGTTTTGGGAGAACCACATGTTCTTTTGCTACATGGGTTTATTGAACTCTATGATAGCATTCTTCTTTGAGGTTCATTTTAACCAAAAGGAGGGAACCTATAGTAACATCCAATAAAACAAACAAAAAGCAATATTGTAAAAAAAGAAAAAAAACACACACATTCTAGTTCAAAAGGTAGCAGTGTTTGTGCTCAGACTGTTAACAGACTAATACAAGGAGCGATGACCTTGTGGAGTTTGTTGGTGATGAGTTCATAAAATGTGACAAAAAGAGATTGCAGTTTTTATTGTTCCATTGATTTCACCTTTTCCCTTTTCGATATGAAGTTGGCTAAAAGACTTTATTTTGTTACTCAGTGAGTCTAGGGAGTGTGCAGAGAGAATGATGTTACCTTCTAAGAGGTGCTAACAATGTTTGGAGGTGGTCAGGCAAGTTTACATCAAGTAAGCACTAAGCTGAAAACTTGCATCTTGCAATAAATCCCAGGATGTGATGAAAATTATAATAATCAATTCACTAGATGATATATAAACATTAAGAGCAGATGGGCTTTCAGAAAACAAAGGTCTTATTTTCAGGCAATTATCTTGACTATACAAAGAGAGAAGAAAGGCAAATACAGAACATTATTAGTGTCGTAGAAGTGATTTGCTAATTTTTTTTTACATATTTCAATTTTGTTACATCTGTTCAGGTTTTCTGATCTTAATTTGTGCTCAACTCATAACACAGACTTGGTATAATAAATACTAAGATAAAAAGGAAAATAGGGGAAATTTCAGGCTTAGTTTTTTACTTTAATTAACTTTCTACCAAATGACCAATATTTTAATACAACATGATATTTGAGCCTCAGGAGTCCATCGTTTGGGAGAGAATCTGAATTTCCAAATATTATATTTTTTTCTAATTAATGATTTGCAATGAACCAGTAAGACTGATTTGTGTTAAATTTTAGAAATTGAATTAAAATTCAATGCTTGTATAAAGGACTCTATACTCTTCTGTGGTGGATTCATTGAGGAAACATTATATCTGTTTAATCTTAAGGAAGTTATTTAATTTTTCTGACTGTTATATATATAATGGAAGGAATAGACTGGCTTTTTCGATCAAACATACTGTGTTTTCGTGATATGTGATGCACTGATAATTTTTTTCTTCAAAAATATCAAAATCAATCTAAATTGATGAAGTTAGGTCTGCTACAAAGGAAAATATGATCCATCAGCTTTATCTTCAGCTTCTGCCAAAGTGAGGCAGATGGCAAAGCCAGTGAAGACTTGAGTACAATACTTCCAAAGCACATAGGCATAGAGAATATATGTGTATTATTAGCCACATTATGTGGAGAAGAGAGATGAGGTCCATCAAGTTTAAATAGTGTGTTCAAGGTTATTGCAGTGTTAAGGTAGAGGGTCAAACTCTGGTTTCTGTTTTATGAGATAAATGCATTTCACATTATTCTTTGTGGTCTGTACTTTCTTAACAGTGCAGGCTGGAAATTGTTTAAATGATAAAGGTGATTGGTTTTGTTATTATAAACTTCACAGTAAATTGATTTACCATCTCAAGGTGCTGTCTAGATGTGGCTTATATTGTATTAGTATTAATTTGCACGTGAAATTTTTCCTTAAAATTAAATTATGTAATTTAAAATATTCCACTTGGAAGTGACTCAGAAAATATCTTTTCCAAACTAATTTATAAGATTACAAAATAAAGTTTAACTGAGAGCTTAAGCAACGTTTTTAAGGTCACGTGGCTAGTTATGAAAATTACACTGTAAAGCAGACAGATTATAACCCATAATTCTAACTTGAAGCTAAAACATGTAACTTGAAAAGCTTCAACATAGAAAATATAGCTATGGACTTTTATTATAGAAAGGTTTAACCACACTATTACAAATTTTCACAGCCATATTCATTAGAATTTGATCTCTTTGTCCGTTATGTTGGCTGTCCTAAAAACTGAATATAGAATATGATCTAATCAAATGTGGACAATTCCCTAAGAGAAATAATAAGTACAAGATAAAGAACTTGAAATACAAGATGAGTACTTCATTGCTTGGAAACAGGATTTTAAAATCATAAAAATCTGAGTTTCGAGATCCTTATAATTTGGCCACGAGCTACCTTTCCCCACATAGTTTATTATCTCTTTCTCTCCTGAACTCTCTACTCGGCTAAATCCAGGCATCTTCCCTTGCTGTGTTCATGCCCCATGTTTTGGCAACTGGGGTCACTAGCCATTCCATTCGTTTGGCATGCCCTTTCTGTTATCATTTCTTTAAGCTTTATCTTTCCTTCAAATACTTTTTCACGTGCACGGTCCACCTCTATGAAGTTTTCACCGATCACTCCTTCCAGTTGTTGATTTCCCTATACTCTGAGCCCTGGACTGTCTTCACCATTCACATCACTCCTGTCATTTTTATCACCCAATGCCCATGCTGTTTGTTCCTGAGCTGCAGTTGCTAACAGTCACCCAGTATTTCAAGTACTTCCTCATCTCGCTTCAATTGCACTGAAGTCCCAATAGTTCCAACTTCCTCTATGGTCAGCTCAGTTAATTTCCTTGAGATAAAATTTCATCCTAGATGTAAAGTAAATAAATAAGACAATACATAAATTTAACTTGATACAAAAATCACATGCCCACAGCAACTGCAAGTCACAAAGATCGCATTTGAAATAAGTCATTCCTTATGTCTTATCCGGTGTCCTTTCTCATATACCTGATTAGAAAGCCATGTCACACTGCCGTATGATTTTATGCTATTGATTACCAATTCTAATTTTGTACCACTGTGATTGCTTCTAGTTGGTAACAGATGATTCATGGAAATCTCCAAAAAAATTCTTGAGTTCTTTTCAGTTGCAAGATAAAGATGGTCAAACTTCCAGAGAAGTAGACACTTATATGAAATTGAACCAACAATAACAGGAGTGTTCAAAGACACGGGGAGGTACAAATAGAAGAATAGTACACCTTCCAATTTTATATAAATGGAAATTGAGGGCCTTTGGATCACACATAGAGTTAGTAGCAAGATGGTTCCAAGAAGCCACCCATTTTTTAGTTGACTATTTAATTTATCATTATCATGATTAGCATAGTTAATAGTAGAATTAAGTATAATAAGATACAGCAGGTATTATAACTTGATCATATATTGGATTACTCTTCATTGTAACTGTTTTTCCCCCATATATTCTTATTGTTTTATTACGATTCCCCAATAGA
Source organism: Rhinolophus ferrumequinum (assembly GCF_004115265.2). Taxonomy (NCBI): domain Eukaryota; kingdom Metazoa; phylum Chordata; class Mammalia; order Chiroptera; family Rhinolophidae; genus Rhinolophus; species Rhinolophus ferrumequinum. Next base: position 15,928,653 of record NC_046295.1, on the reverse strand, counting down.
CTACAGACTATTTTAATACATCTGAACTATATTTGTAGGTAACACACACAGAATCTGACACCTAACATATGTTGAATATACTTTTGTAGGCTTGCATAATAAATGAATAAACATATAACTTGGTTATTTAAAACTCTTATTTTGAAAGAAAAAATTATTCTATAAAACTAAATCAATTAAAATAAATACTATCAAGCTCAAGAAAATCTCTATGATAATATAATGTGCTTATACTTATTGCCAAATTAAATAACAAAAAGAATCCCAGAAACAAATCACTATTTAAGAATTTGTCAAAATGAGAATTAGATCATGTCACTCCTCTGTTATAACCCTTTCAATGGCTTCCCACTTCTTTCAGAGGATAAAAGCATTTCCTTTCACAGTGACTTCCAAGTCACAACCTTTTCCATCATCCTCTCCTTTCCACCCTCTCTTTTTCGTCTGCCTTAGTCACCTGGCCTCCGTGGAGTTTCTCCTTGATGCCACGCATCTTCCAGACTTAGAGACTTTTCATTTACCTTTGCCTGGAATACTCTTTGCCCAGGTAACGGCAGGGCTTTTTTTTTTTTTTTTTCCCTTAACCATTATCAGCTTCTTTTCTTATCATTGAGACCTTCCCTAACTACATAAAATTGTAATTGTGTTCTCTCTCTCTCTCTCTCTCTCTCTCTCTCTCTCTCTCTCTCTCTCTCTCACACACACACACACAGACACACACACTCAACACACCTCAATATCCTCCTTTCTTGCTTGCTTTATTATTCTTCAGAGTACATAACATGTCATAGAACTCATTACCCTCTAAAGTACCATATTGTTTATTTACTGCTTATGTTCCTCTATCAAAATGTATGTTTTACAGTGATGGGGATGTTTGTTTGTTTGCTTGGTTTGCTGGACCTAGGGCAGTGTCCTGGACATAGTAAGTTCATAATAAATGCCAGTTTAATAAATAAATAACCAAGTTAGTATTAGCTTTAGTGTATCTCAAAATGATTATTCCAGTCTCGGTATTTCTGCCATTTACCAGGCCATATATGGTTTTGAATGGTAAAGATAACTTTTTTGGAAATTTTTCCTCTATAAATTTTTTTCCCACTAATTTTCTTGTCATGAATTTTCCCCATGGAAGTTTGTGTACTTCATTTCTTAGAATTTGTTGGATGACAGAAGCATTAGACAATGAGGTTAGTTCCACAGAACATAATTTTATTCTAAGGGATAATAACAGTAGTGATAGATGCAATTCCCAGATTACTCCTTATTTTAGTTAAGACTGAACTACTTTTCTACCGAAATAGCAGGAAATGAGCTGAATTGTTTTATTCTCTCAATTTTAATCTTATAGTTCAGGTGGGGGCACCTGATTTGCTTCAGGTGGCCCTGAATTTGCTTCACCTCCCACTTTTGTTTTTGTGTTTTTAAATAGTAAATGAGCAAAAATGGCTTTTACTTTTTAATGGTTACATTTTAAATGATATATAAGTATCTACATAACATCCTTGATTTTTTTCCTCTTCTCTTACAGAGCCTAAAGTATCTTGCCCTTTAGGAAAAAAAGTTGACCAACCCCTGTCTAGTTATTTGATGTAAAATAAGGATCTAAAACTCAAGAATATGATAATAATATGAGTAGTTCCCATTAATTGAGAACCCACTATGTGCTTAGCCTTGTGATAAGCACTTTCTGTATGTTATTTCAAGGATAAGCACTTTCTGTATGTTATTAAGGAATATTCACACAAGTATGATATTTTTAATCACAGTTTAACATGTGAGTGAATAAAGGCTCAAAGATAAGTAACTTGGCCAAGTCTTATTAGCAGTTTCCCCAGCTGATTTGCAATTGACCTTGGTATGTACCACACCCCAAGTCTATCTTTCTTGCTGCTAAACAACAAAAAACATAGCAGCAACAGAAACAATTAAATAAGGCTAGTTAAGGGGGAAAATTAAAACCCAGTGATTAAACTATCGACTCTGTATAGCTTAAAATTTCCTGGTGGGCAGTCTACTGCTTTAGTTTTCAGGACTATTTTATTTTTTCTGGTCTGCTTCAGCAATGTATGAAGCAAGATGGAGTTTGGCAGCTGGTGGCCAGGAAAATAAAGAACTCTTGCCAATATCCAAATATCCCATCTGGTGGGTTGGTCATCACTCTGTGTTTCCCACACATTACCACAACTGGGCACAACTGGGGGTGCAACCTGATCTCTGAATGGTAGCCTATGAGCTGAAACTGTGCTTACTAAAACAAAATCAAATATTCCCAAGTAAAGCCAACAAGAGCTGAATATCATTACCATAAGTATTTTGTAATATATTGATGATATGGATGATATTTCTTGAATGCCGCCCTGAAATTTTTGGATATTTATGTTCTTCAAAGATACCAGTACTTTGAGAGATCAGACTGTGTCTATTTTCTTTATGGATAAAGATCAAATTAAGTAGTTCTCGAGTGTGAATTAACGCTGGAAGATTTCATGGCAAAGTATGTCCATAAAATTGTTTTATTTGACCTATCTGAAACTGGAAGCACATGGTAAGTGATGTAATGTGCTTGAAAGAGAACTGAAGGGGGAGAATCAATGAGAAGTGTCCAATCCATGCTTTCCACATTATCTTTAGTGAGATGGACAGCTTTTAAAACAAGCTAGTCCTTAGGGGTCATCACCAATTAGTTCATTTTCTCATGTGAAAAAAAATTTTAAATATAAAAAACAATGTTCTTTGTTGCAAAACCATACACACGTATGTACACATATATACAGGTAGCTATACACGTATGTATACACACAAACAACATGTGCACACACACACACACACACACACCTGTGTATATATCTATTTACCTTTCTGTAACATATAGACATTTTTTTTCCTTTTTAAGTTTAGACAACCATTAAGATAAGTCTATTTCCCAGGGAACTACACAGCATATCGTGTTTTTAGGTATTGTGTTTACAATTCCTGCTGATTTTCCTGATTGAATTGCTTGCTGTTATTCTGCGTTTGCTGAGATGAATAGGCAGGGAGTCAGCTCAGAGCATAACATTACATATGAGCCACTGTCTAATGATATAGATAGAGATAGTGTTGTCTTGTATACAATTTAAAACAAAGTAAATAAAGAAGAAAATAATTGGAAAGGATTTGAATGTAAGGGATATCAGTAAGACAGCAGTTCAAAATAGTGATAAGCAATTCACGTACTATTTCCACAATTAAATAACGCAGACCAATGAAAATATGTTTTTGCCTATTTTTTTCCATTCCATGTTGTATTTATACAAAGATAACAAAGGGAACTGCCAGCTGGTGTATTCCTAGTGGATAGAATTTTTTTAAGTCATAGTTTCTTTAAGTGCCGTATAGCTATTGAATTTGTTAGATACTAAATATTATTCACTTAACATTGAATTAATAAAGTGAAATGAGTTGAATTCATATTTAATTAATAAGAGAATTGATAAGCAAGACGGTAATGTTTTAGAGACTTCCTGGCAGAGAGGGTGAGAAGCTGGGACTTCCATGACAGAAAGAAAGAAGCATAAAAAAAGTCACCAAATCCAGTCAAACAGCTCTTTAACTAAAAGTCATATTATCTGTTTTAAACTGTATTTAACAAGTACCCATATTTCAAAGGTAGGCCTAAGGGTATTTCATTTTAGAAATGACAGTTGGATATCTACTTACTTTTAGGGTAGAAGAAAGTTAAAAATATATACACACAATTGTAGGAGTTATTAGAATGTTGCTATGTATTAGAGTTGAAAATAACTGCCAAGATACATTGTTGGACCTAAAACTGTCACCTGAATCCAAGGAAGTATAATATCTTTTCCTCTTAAGTAAAACTTGTGTTCTTCAAGTTCACTTTGAAGCCTGAAAATAAAAATCTTATATACTGAGTCTAAATCTTTCAGGGATCTCAGTGAAGCCTTGTTTTCCTATAAAATTCCCTTGAATTCTAATTCCTATTAAAATCCCTTGTCTCTCTTACCCGTATCTATGTTTCGGATCTTGAGAAGTACTGCTGAATGCACCAATAAAATACCACCTTCAGCCATAAAAGGTTCAGCCAAAAGAGGACAACGAACCCACTATATGCCATACACAGTGCTCTGAAATTTACAGTGTTCTGCTGGACTGCATAACCCCAAGGCAACTCTGAAAGTCACTTTACCCTCCTTTAAGTTAAAAAAAAAAATCTGTAGTGAATTTCATACTTTTTCCGTTAGGCCCATTGCAGACTTAACGGCAAGGGCACTTTACACATTAGACTTTGTAGTGTGCTGAGGAAGGGAGTCTGTTTCTCTGCAGTACATATCATTAAAACTTTGCTAATCGTATGTACTTTGTTAATTTGTTAATTGTAACAACCTGCCAAACCATTTAAGCAGGTTGTAATTGTTACCAAGGCACAGATTTTGCTTCTTTCTTACAAGCATGGTTGAAAAGAGGGGAAATTTATCTCTGGCTTCCAAGTAGAATTGGGTCCCTGATGTTGGCAGTAACTTTGGGACCACCTTATGTATTGAGGTTTCTTCCTTTTAATACAATGAGGAAATCAACATCCAGACCTAGAGAAGATGACAAGTATTTTACATTAGAGCACACACGAGAATCTGAGTGATGGGACTCCCACTCATCAGTTTCTATGTCAATCACTCTGCCACTAAAATGTGATGCATGGGATGTTTGGAAGAATATGAAATGATTACTTTCCATGTTTTTAGATCCAAGATTGTTTCTGAAAAGGCAATTTCTGTTGTTTAGCTGACATGAGGTTGTAAGAGTCATTTTCCTGAAAAATATTTTTCCCTCATTGTTAGCAAATAAAATTTGCATTTTATGATGTGTATTCTTTGGCTATATTATTGGTATGCATACATTTTTTAGATAGTGAGTGTTAAAAGATGAAAAACCCGAGATTACTCTCAATGTTACTATTAATATGAGGAAACAGTAATGTAGATAATATTAAAATAATAAAAATCATAAATATGTAATACATCTGAAGGTTTTAGTTGCTCAAAAATCTGTCTTCCCAATTGTGTGTTACTTAGGGTAACAATGGCATTGATTTATTATTATTATTAGTAGTAGTATTGTTGTTTTTATTTTGACTATATAAAAATGGATGAATAGGCAGATACCCAGAAGAGTATTCTGGGCCACTAAGAAGTTATTCTACAATTCAATATTTGATAGCACAGTCCACTGAGTGTATAGGCCACCCAGAGGTAATGTGGAGCTTATTCCTTATTAAAGTATATTGCCATTTACTTTGACCCTTGACAAACTCTATTCTTCAAGGTTTTTTCTCTGCCTTTCTTTCCACTCTTGACAGGTAATGATTTCAAAAGATCTATTAGATATTATATGCATAATGAAAGTACAAAGCTTGCTGTCAGGTACAATAGACTGCAGTTTTTATTTGAGGCCTCAAAGTTATAGTGTCATAGGTACCTGGAAGGTCAATGAGGACTGTGCCAGTTTTCTGTCTCCTTTCTTTGGCAGATATTAGCAAAGTTACTTGGTTAATGCATAATAGGTTTCTTTTTTACCACTCGCCCTCATATCTTGAAGGTCAGTTTATTTTTCCATAAACATAAGGTCAATGACGCTCTCTATTTGAGTGGTTCCTATCCTATTCATTGTTATGAACTTTGTACGTTTAAAGTACTATGGAATAATAAAAATTGGCTCATTAATTTTTTCTTATAAATAAACATTATAATGTTAAAGACAAGGAGAGTATATATACTAAAATTATTTCATTTTAATGAATCAAGTAGTTTCAATAATACAGCATACACATTTAAATGGGGTATTGTCATTGCTATGGACTGAATGTTTGTGTCCCCCTAAAATTCGTATGTTCAAGCCCTAACACCCAAGGTCATGGTATTTGAAGGCCGGGCCTGGGAGGTACTCAGCTTATGAGAGTGGAGGCCTCATAAATGTAATTGGTGCCCTTTGGAGAATAGACACAAGAAATGATCTCTCTCTCTTTGCCATGTGAGGATACAGCAAACATATGACTATGTGCAAACCAGGAAGAGGGTCTTTGCCATTAAATCTGCTGGCACAAGCCATTAGTGTAAATACCTTGATCTTGGACTTCCCAGTTTCCAGAACTGTGAGAAGCAAATGTTTGTTGTTTAAGCCTCTCAGTCTATGGCATTTTGTTATAGGAGCACAAACTGACTAAGACAGACATGTAATTAAATGTGCATCTCAAAGGATTTACCCTCATTTCTTTTCTGAATGTTGTCCTCTTTGATAGAGGATTCATTAATTTTATGTCACTTGAAATGAATAGGTGATTAGAAAGGGCTAGTAGCAGTAGAAATATTTTTTTTAACTTTGTTTTCATTTTTCAAAATTCTAACAAGCTTGGGCTGAGATCGATGAGAACTGCCCACCACTAAGGTCAGTGTGGCCTAATTAGTTTTGCTACATTGCCACTGTAATTTTGCTTGACATGACATTGAGGGGAGGCTCAGAAAGCATTCACCATCTAAGAGCCATGAGGAACATTAGTTACACCCAGGGAAAGAGTAATTAGCGACTATAGGCACCACTTGACATGAAAGGAAAGAAAAACTGTGATGACCAGTCCCATTATAAAAATATCAATGACTGTCTCCTCTCACTCAAAACTTCTAATTCATGAAAACCTTTCAAAACAAAACAAAACGAAACAAAAAACTATGTACGTTACTGACTTATACATCCTGCGTTGATTGCAAGTTTGGGTGGTGATATGATCTCATGCTTTATCAAATTCTGTGGTATCCAACTCTTTTCTGGCTCTATATCACAGACATCCTTCCTATTTTGGGGGATTGGAGAAAGTTATTTTCACGGTAAAGTGAAATTTGACATCTCTTTAGTGACCATATTTTCATCCCAGGGTCTAATTTAGAGAAATATTGTGGGGCATTGAATTTTTTGGAGCAACTGTTGAAAGACTTTAGTCAACTCTTTTTCTCAAAGATGAAGTGAGACCAACTGTCTTAATTTCTTAAAGGTCTATTTTCTCTTGAAGATACCAGAACTAATTTATCTAAATTCCAAAATTTGTTCTGATTTGCCACAAACCCTTTTATTAATTCACTTAATTAAGTTGATCTGTTGAAGTTTATGATTCATAATATTTTACTTTCTTGAGTCTTTACTTACTCTTGAAGATATATCGGAATTTATTCAAATTCTGAAATGTTTCCTTATTTTTTTCACAAACTCTTCTATTTTGATTTTTTTTAATTGAGTGATTCTTCTATTGACATTTAAATGATTTATTTTGATTCATTGCTGAGAATATCAAGAAAGTAAGAATGTCTTTTCACTCTTCGTTATGATCATCCTCTGTATACTTGACTACAGTCTTGTCTATGGTTTCTTTTATTTTTCCTCCATAGAAGTGACAAAAATTTTCCACTCATGGGTTTTCTTCAAGACATCTATCCATATTTTCATTTGTGCTAAGTTTGTTCATGGAACTGTAAAGTAGAAATTTTCTCTTTGAATATGTAAAATACCTGTTGACTCATAAAAGTGGAAAATAAAATAATAATTATTAAATAAGTCCACCACTTACGTTACTACGTGGAGATGTAATAAACTTTGTCTGGCCCCATTAAACGTGATCACTTTGTGATACTCTATAGAATTTCATCCACGTGCTGAGAATAAAGAGATGGCAGGAGCCAAGGATTGATTACCATTCTCCTAAAGTCAGTAACTGTGATTAACCACTGGCCAAGCAACTATTTCCTTTTAAAATGTTGTAGAATTCTACTTTTAGTCTCTAATACCACTGGGAAGAAATTTAAGCACCGTCTCTTAAGAAATAATCTACGCGAGGGTATTCAGTGATCTTATCTACCCTCAAACAATTTCTCTTGTAGGGGTGGGGGGAACTTTTTCACCAAGTAAAAAGTGTGCATGTTAGTGTTAGTTTTTTGTAAATAATGTTTATTGCGGTCCAATTTCTATATTATCAAATACACTGGGTATAAAACATTTTAACTCCCCAAGTTTCCTTTACAATTGTTTGCATTGGAACCTTCCCAATCCTGACCAGGCCTCTAGCAACAACATATCCTCTTTCTGTCACTTTAGATTAGTATTGCTTGTTCTTAAATTTCATATAAAGAAATATATTCAACGTATACTCTTTCATGTCTGACATATTTCTCTAAGCATAATTATTTTGAAGTTCATATATATTGTATGTAATTTGGTAGCTTATTCCTTTTTATTCCTGTATAGTGTTCCATTGTCTGTCATAAAGCACTATTTGCTTCTTTACAGCTGTTAAGGAGATTTGGATTTCAGCTAAGGAGCTGTTTCCAGTTTAGGACTATTATAAATAAAGCTGTTATGAGCACTCCTGTTTAAGTCTTTTTATGGACACATTTTAATTTCTCTTGTGCAAATACCTAGGAGTAGAATTAACTGTTCTGGAAAGTAAATGTTGACCTTTTAAATCATCTGTCACTATGTTTTCTAAAGTTATCATACATATCTTATAGTCTCATCATTGACATGTGAGAATGCTTGCTGCTCTTCACCAATACTTGGTGCTGACATTATATTTAATTATAGTCACTCTAAAGCATATGTAATGATATGTCACTTTGGTTTTAATTTACATTTTCATGGTAATTAACGATGATGATGAGTACTTTTTAAGTGTTTCTTGGCCTTTAGTATATCTGCTTTGTAAAAGTGCCCTAATTATTTACTCATTTTAAAATTATCTTCTTTTAGCAGTTTGTTTTATATATTCTCTCTCTATATTCTATATATTTTATATATGTAATATTTGTAACACACGTATATAATTGTCTCGTAGTCTCTTCTATTCATTTTCTTCAGAAAATCATTTGAAAACCATGATGAAGTCCAATTTACAATTTTTTCTCATTGCTCGTTTGGTCCTAGCTAGGAAATCTTGGCTTCTGCAAGGTGACACATATTTTCTTCTGTCTATGATCCATTTCAAGTTAAATTTTTGCATGTAAAAGTAATGATAATTATTTATTTTCAAATGCAAATCTAGTTTTTCCAGCCCCATTTCTCCATTGAAATATCCTGTTTCCTTGTCAAAATTAATTTACCATATTGTGTGAATTTATTTCTATACTCTCTTTTGTAATCCATCGAATACATGTCTATCTTTACGCCAATTCACATTTTCTGAGTTACTGTAGTTCTATGGTAAATTGGAAATCTGGTGGTTAAGGTTTTTTAATGTTCTGTTTTTCCCCCCAGAATTATCTTGGCTATGCCAGGTCCTTGGCATTTCCATATTTATTTGGCATCAGCTTGACAAATTCTACAAAATGTCTGTGCAGATATGATTGGAATTACCCTGAATCTGTAGACAATTTGGGGAGAAAAATAACATCTTAACAATATTGAGTCTTCTAATTCAAGTACATGGTATACCTTCCATTTATTTAGATTACCTTTCATTTCTCTTGGACCTATTTTATAGTTTTTAGTATACACATATACATGTTTTGTTAAATTTATCCTCAAAAAATTCATATATTCTATATTTATTACAAATTATTTTATAATTTATTATCAGTATATGAGTTTGATTGCATTTGAAATATGAACTTCTCTGGTGTCTTTTAAAATAAATATGGATAAATAAACTGACAGAGCAATGCCAACTTTTCTCGTGGAGATGGCAAGCTCAACTGCATATTCCATTTATGCCATGACATCTGTAGACTGAAGCAATTTACATGGTCACACTAAAAGTCAAGGGTAGATCTGCAAAGTTAGGTCAGTTTGGACAGAAAGGAGTGAAGAATTTTATAGTGTGCTTCTATCGAGTGACTTTGTGACCTAAGAAATATGCGAGAGGCTTTACAAATTTAATTCCTTCATTTACCACTACGTATCTATAAGGTAGATAGTATAACTTTCATTTTATAAATGGTAAAACTGAGATTCACAAAGATAATATTTTCAAGACTATACAACTAATAAATATTACAGTTCCATATATTAAACTTTTCTGAAAACATGGTTGTAGCCTACAGTAATCTATACCCAAACATTTCTGAACAATCTTATCATATTATGTGAATTTCAGTTGATCTTACTTCAATATTTAGTATTTTTAGTTCTCTATATTAAAAATTTAATATAAATACAAACAAATACATATAAATAAAATGAGATTTTACTTAAGAAGTAGCACAATATGTTGGAAAGAAGTTACTCTTCTAAGCAGAGTTCAATGCTGGATAATCTGAAAAGATAAAAGAATTGAAGCTTGAATTTAGGAGATGCCGCAAATAGTTAAAATTTAGAAATTGTTTAATTTCTAAAATAGTGGAAAGTTTATTAACTAGTATATAAATAATTAGATTAACAAGAATTTTCCAATGACAAATAATTTATTCTTTTGAAACTCTGATTTAGGTCTCTGAATAATTTACTTGCTTCTGGCACCCTGAAATTATGGAGGTGTATTGGGATTGCTTATATAAAGCTACACTATTATTTTATCAATTAAAACCATCTCGATTTTTATGGTTCTTTTAGGGCTTTTTTTTGTTAGCGATCTGCCTTACCATGCATATACAACTCTATCTTCAACTTCAACCCATTGAGAACTTAAATATACTTTCCAGAATCTTAAAGAGCAGCGGATCATTCAAGAAACTTCCAGGGAATTACTTGTTTTTTTCCTTCAGCCAGAATCTCATCTGTCCCAACAGTGAAATCTGCAAAGATAAAGAGATACTGGACTGGTCTTAACTGTAGAAGAACCATCAGCAGTTTTTATTCTTTTGCATTTCACACTCTTTACTACCTCAGTCCTCCTGAAAATGTAAGCAGGTGTAGAATTATGACCTCCAAGGGGCAGGGATAGCATGAGTGCCTTCTTTCTTCACCTCATTCAGGGCCTGGCATAAAAAGGTATAGATTCTGGTGAAGGTAACACTCCCACTGCTTAAGCAACCCGTATTTGTTGGTTCGTCCTTTGTAAAAGTACCAATTAACAAGTGAAAGACTATTGCATGTTTGAATGACAACTATAACAGAGAGAAAACTTTCACTGAGCATTCAATATGTTTTAAAATCATCTTAAATACTTGTATTTCATTTAAAACTCACCATAACCCTAATGTAGATACGTTTTACTCTCATTTTACGGATATTTAGTAAATCTGACAACTCAGTAAACATATCAAGCAGATAGCAAACAAAGGTTTTTATTCTAGGCAGTCTGACTGCTAGCCCCATGCCCTCAACTGTTACATTTTGTCTATATAACAGATATATTCACTAGGTGGCATAGAAGCCTATGGGAAGAAATCCTAATCCAACAAGGAGCCTGGAGGAAGCAGTAGAAGATCTTATGGAAGAGATGATATGCTTCGATTTATTGCGGGGACAGCATGGTGCAGTGGCTAAGTTTAACATCTCTGGGAGCACCTGCCATCTTCTATCATGGCTTCACTGTTTACTGACAATGCTTCCTTGGGCACATTTCTCCCTCTTAATGCTTTCATTCTCAATTCCTCATATGTAAAATAGGTACAAAGTTACTTATTTCACAGTTTCTGTGATAGTTTCATGACCAAGTTAATTTAAAGCATTTGGGACATAATTCATTGCTCAATAAATGTTAGCAAAATTATTGAAGGTTCAGTATGAGTTGGCTGCTTGAAAGGTAAGAAGAGGAGCTGATTGGGAGAGTGTTACATGCAGAAGAACTAACATGCTCTTTCTCTGCCCCTAATTTTTTGTTTGTCTATAAAAAGGAGGAGTAAAATTTGGCTTAAGCTAAAGAATATGTAGTTGAGAATTTGTCTAAGGTGAAAGAGATGGGTTTATTTATATGTAGGAAAAGAGAAAGTAGGAATGGGGGTATTAAATATGAGGGCTCTCCCCTGGGAATCTGTACAATGTGGTTTCCAACGACGGAAAGAAAATAAATGTAATCTTTACAACAAATTTGTTCCCGTATAAATGACTCAGATATACACACATTCTGAATGAAGACTGTGCTGTTGAAAAGGCCAACAATTATGCGGATTTAGGAGAACACTAATTCATTGACAATTTGTGAAGAAAAACACATACCTTTTGGAATCAGGTTACATAGCATTTTAATCTCATCATTCTTTATCAACTGTGTGACCTTCAATAAGTTACTTATCTTCTCTGAGTTTTATTTTCTATTGTAAATACACAAAAATAGACTATTAATTATGTGAAATATATAAAAAAATAACAATAGAAAACATATTTACATTTTGAAAAATATAAATAACCAAGCACTGGAGTGTATTCATTAACCTTTCAGAAAAAACTTAAAGGCTATCCCTCCACTTTGCAAGTCCTTCCTTCCAATTTCTTCCCCCAGAAGTAAGCATTTTTGTGTTAATTCCTGTTTTCTTTATAGTTTTACCCTGCATATATAAATCCCTTAATAATACGGTGTACTTTGCTTTGCTTCAATGAAGATTATGTTGACTTCTTGTTCTGTGACTTAATTCTTTTGTTTAATATGTTTTTATAAGATTTTTATTAAAATATAGCTAATATACAACATAATATTAGTTTCAGGTGTACACCATAATTATTCAACACTTATATACCTAAAGAAGTGATAACCATGGTAAGTCCAGCAACCATCTGACACCACAGTGCTATCACAATATTATTGATTATATTCCTCATGCTGTATATTACATCCGCATGACTTATTTGTTTTACACCTGGAAATTTGGACCTCTTATTCCCCTTCATCTTCTCCCACCCTTTTTAAATAATTTTCATTTAGAGCTGACATTCAATATTATTTTGTATTCATTTCAGTTGTATAGCATAGTGTTTAGGCATTTATATAATTTCAGAAGTGATCCCCTTGACTAGAGTATTCACCTGGCACTATACATAGTTATTACTATATTATTGAATATGTTCCCTATGCTTTACTTTACATCCTCATGGCTATTTTGTAACTACTAATTTTATTTCTTAATCCCTTCACCTTTTTCACCCTGACCCCAAACTTCCTCCCATCTATCACCTTGATACACCTAGTACCCATCTGGTACCATACGTAGTTATTACAATTTTATTGGCTATATTCCTTATGCTATACCCTACATCCCCATGACTACTGTATAACAACCAATTTGTACTTCTTAATCTCTCCCTTTCTCACTCAATTCCAATGCCCCTCCCATCTGGCAACAATCAAAATGTTCTCTGTATCTATGAGTTTGTTTATGTTTTGTTTGTTTGTTTATTTTGTTCTTTAGATTCCACTTATAAGCAAAATCAGATTGTATCTGTCTAACATACTCCACTCAGTACAATACCCTCCAGGTCCATCCATGCTGCTGCAGATGGCGAGAACCCATTCTCTTCCATGCCGAGCAAAATTCCATTGTATGTATGTACCTGTACCACCACCTCTTTATCCGTTCATCTACTGACGGACACCCAGGCTGCCTCCACTTCTTGGCAATTGTAAACAGTGCTGCTAAGAACATGGATGCATACATCCCCTCAAAGTAGCATGTTGGGATTCTTTAGATAATACCCAGAAGGGGATTACTTTGTCGTTCTTGGTCTCTTATAGCCTTTATTTTAAAGTCTATTTTGTCTGGTATAAGTATTGCAACCCTAGCTTTTTTTTCTTTTTTATTTCATGAAATATCTTTTCCCTATCCCTTTATTTTCAGTCTATATGTGTCTTTCAGTCTGAAGTGAGTCTTTTGTAGGCAGCATATATTAGCGGTTTGTTTTCTTATCCATTCATCCACCCTATCTTTTGATTGGATCATTTAAACCATTTACATTTAAAGGAATTTTGATAGATATGTAGTTATTGCCATTTTATTACTTACATTTTTTTATTTTATTTTTTTCATCTTAAAATAGTCCCTCTAAGTTTTCTGGTAAGACTGGTTTAGTAGTGATGAACTCCTTTAGCTTTTTCTTGTTTGGGAAGCTCTTTTAAATGATAGCTTTGCTGGGGAGAGTAATCTTGGTTGTATGCCGTTGTTTTTCATCATTTTGAATATTTCTTGCCAATCCCTCTGAACTGCAAAGTTTCTGTTGAGAAACCAACTGACAATCTTATGGGAATTCCCTGGTAGGTAACTAACTGCTTTTCTCTTGCTGCTTTTAAGATTATTTGTTTGTCTTTAACCTTTGGCATTTTAATTATGATGTGACTTGTTGTGGACCTCTAGGTTCATCTTGTTTGGGGCTCTGGTCTTCCTCGGCTTGTATATCTTTTCCTTCACCAGGTTAGGGAAGTTTTCTGTCATTATTTCTTCAAATAGGTTTTCAATGCCTTGCTCTCTCTCTTCTCCTTTCGGTAGTGCTGTGATGCAAATGTTGGTATGTTTGATGTTGTTCCTGAAGCCTCTTAAACTATTCTCATTGTTTTGGATTCTTTTCTTTTCTTCTTCGTCTTTTTTTTCCCCCCCTGTTCTGTTTTGGTGTTTTCTGCTACTTTATCTTCTAAATCACTGATTTGATCCTCTGCTCCATCTAATCTACTGTTGATTCCCTCTAATTCTTCCTTTCAGTTATTTTAGTGTTTATTTCTGACTGGCTCTTTTTTATGGTTTCTATCTATCGTTTTATGTTTCCTATCTCCTTTGAACTTCTTCCTGAGATCATTGTGCATCCTTTTAGCCAGTGCTTTGAACTCTGTATGGTAGATTTCTTGTCTCCATTTTGTTTAGTTTTTTTTCTGGGGCTTTATTTTGTTCGTTTTTGGGGGAACATGTTTCTTTGCCTTCCTATTTTGGCTGTCTCCCTGTGTTTATTTCTATGTATTTGGTAGGGCTGCTATTTCTCATGGTCTTAGTAAAGTGGCCTTGTGTAGCAGGCATTTTGTGGAGCCCAATGGTGCAGTCTCCTGGTCACCAGAGCTGGGTGCTCCAGGTGTGTCCTTTGCATGAGTTTTGTGTATCCTCCTGTTGTAGTTGAGACTTGGTTGCTGTTAACCAGTCAATGGGAGGGATTGACCCTTAGGCCAATTGGATGTTAGTACTGGCCATGAGTAGAGTGGAGGAGCTGTTGTGCAGGAGCTGACGCTATGGAGTAGAATTTCTTTAAGCAAGGCTATGGTGCTTGCCCAGTCTGCCCTTTGGGTGTGTTGTCTTTGGAGGTGGCCAGGTGATATTCTGGCTCTGTGTGAACCTGGCCACTGGGTGAGCCAGCCCTGGGGCACCTGGGAGAGGCCTCACCACAGACCAAGTTCAACTGTAGCCTGTGCCATTCCCAGGGCAACCTGTAATGAGCCACAAAGAAATCCACAGAAGGTCACTGCCAAAGCTGGGCTTGGGGGTGTCTCGTGTCTAAGCCATGCACTGAAGCTGGCTCAGCCATAAGCACAAACATGCAGAGCCAGATGCTTTTGGGGGGGGGGGGTTTGTGAACATTTGAGAAATTTTAGAAAAGTCTATACCATGAGCCAACACAGGTTGTTTGTACTGAAATGCCTTGAAGTGGCTTAAGTGGGCCTGCAAGTTGGGTTGGGCAGGGTTTCAGGGAATCACCAGGGTGGGAAGAACTGTGTTAGCCAGGTTGATGGAGACTCATATATGGAGGCCACTGGCATCTGCATATCAGGAGAGGGGAAGGCTCAACAAAGAAGCAATGGCTTTCACCTGCTCCTTTGTCCAGGAAAAAGCTGCCCCTCCAGCCCTCACTCTGAAGCCAGACAGTTCAGTTCCTCCCCATATATCCTTGACAACTTTTGAGCTGTTGCCCCAGTGCTGGAGGTGAGAACAAGTGAGTCTGTTAGTGAGTAAGTCTGTACATGGCCCTTTTAATAGGAGTGCCTGGGACTCTAGCAGTCTTTCTCTCACTCAGCCACAATTTCTTCTGGTTTTCACACCAGAACTTATGGAGACTTCTCTCCTAGCATTCGAAGCCTGGGCTGGGGAGCCTGGTGTGGGCCTGGGACCCCTAGCTCCTCTTCGGTGAGGTGGGGGCTCTTCCACAGTCGAGATATCCCTTCTGATTATAATGGTCACATGAGGTTGTGGGACCAGCTTGTTTCACATCTCTGCCCCTCCTACCAGTCTCAAGGTGGCTTCTTTTGTGTGTCCTTAGTTGTAAGGCCTCGGTTCAGCCAAGCTTCAGTAGTCTCAACAATGGCTGCTCTACAGTTTATGTGTAATTTTGATGTGGTCATGAAAGAAGATAAGCACAGCATTTACCTATTACACCATCTTGACCAGAATCTGCTTAATATGTTTTTGGGATTGGTCTGTGTTGAATATATAGCTTTTGTTCACTTATTTTCTATGCTGTACAGTGTTCAATGGCATAAATGTACCACAATTTATTTTTTATTTGTGTATTATACTCTCCATGGTAATTTCATACCCCCACATTGCAGTGTGTGTTCTTAATTAAAAAATTGTTCTGTGCATTCTTACATATATCTCTTGGTGTGTAGATATAACGTAGGAATAGATTTGCTGGATGATATGGTGCATGTATCTATAACTTCATTAGTTAATTAATGTCTGATTCTTTCAGAAATAGGTGTACAAATTTATATTCCCACTAGCAGTGGAACTTCCCATTTCTTTTATTTGACTGTTTTTATAGCCAATTATTATTTTTTACCAATTTTCTAGGTTTGTAATCTTATAACATTATGGTTTTGATTTGTATTTTACTAATTATTAAAGTGGTTGATTCTTTATCATATGCCTATTTGGTATATGAGTCTCTTTGTGAAAATCCTATTTAAGATTACTAGTAATTGTTATTTTAATTGGTTCTGGGTACTAGATCATAATTAGTTATATGTGTTACAGATATCTTAGCTCAGTACGTGGCATGTTATTTCATTCATTTGTAGTATCTTTTGAGGTTCAGAAATTCTTAATTTTAATGTAGTGAAATTTATCAATGGTCTCCTCTATGGTTAGTATTCTGTGTACCTTATTTAAGAAAATCTTTCCTACTCCCAACTAGAAAGATGTTTTTTGTATTGTCTTCTGAAATTTTTGTGTTCTTTTCCCCTTTATTGTTAATTCTTCAATCCACCATGATACAATTTCTGTGGATTGTGTGAGCTCAGGTATGTGGTGATCATAAAGATGTGCCACTCAAATCTTCTGCCTTGGGGAGTATAACTAAGGGACAACATTCTGAATCTACTGTTAGTGCTGAGGGCATACTTCCTAATGAATTAGCATGCCAGGGATACTCGGGCACATTCCTGTGGGATAGCAAATACCTCTTTTTTTTGGCTTCCGTGTGCCCCATTGACATGACCAAACTTAAAAAAAATTGAAATACAGTCGTGGACTCTTTCTACCAATATTTACCTTCCTTCCTCTTCCCTCCCAGGGGTTAGACCTATATCACAATCTGATATCTCTCTTTATCTCTCCCATCTCTTTTATCTTTTTCACCCCTAGGTGTTTCTCTCATTAAATCTCTTACGTGGAAAATCTTTATGTTTGCGTCATGGAAGATCTATTTTATTTTATTTCAATGTTGTCATATAGAAACCAATTTTCCTTACATTGAAGCTTCAGTTTTCTTATTTGTAAAATTGAATTTTTAACATCTACCCAATATGTTTGCTCTGAAGGTCAGAGAGTTAAAACATTTACCACACTGTTACAAAATGTTAGTTACTATTAATTTATTTTCATTCCTCATAGTGTACTTTTTAGAGTGTGGATGAATTGTAATTTGGCTGTCATTAGCTAAGTCTGCGCTTGGCTGAGCTGGACCATAAATTGTCTCTGTGCATTTGGACAAGCCCCTTGATATTCCTGAGTCTCTCCTTCAGCACTCAAAAAAAACAAAAGAAGATAATTTCTAACTAGTTGATTAGTTTGTTTTAGCTAATTAGTTATTGTATTTGGCATTTTTTATACTTTGTAACTAATCAAATTTGTTAATATACATGAAAATATCTTCAAGACTGTGAAGTTATACAAAAGTAGGGGATAATCAGGCATTAGTAATTTGAAACTAATACTTACAAGTCAGTACTTTACATAGTGTCATCATGTGTTTGCTTACATCTTTTCCACTGTTCCCTGGCTCCAGATGCCAAGTTTAAAAAAATTATATGCAGGTGAATTTTTGTCAATGATACGCAAGGTGGACACATAGATACCTAGACATATTAGTGTAATAAATATTTAACTCCATAGTGGAAGCTTTACTTGGCTATAAGCCTATAAAATGTAGCTATGCGTGTATGACTGACATATAGTTTTATCTTTCTTGATTACTATTCTGATAGTATCTTTGTTTTAATAGCATACCATATAATATCTAATAGATGCAAACTTTGAAAAATAACATGAAGTAATTACACTGAATATAACTACATTTCCAATATTTAGGCATTGCCTAGATTAGAAATAAGAAATATGGAGGAGGTCTTTGTTTTCCAACAATTACAGAAATTGCTTCAACCTTCAGAGATATGATTCAAACCTTATTTATGATTTAATTTTAACTTCTTCATTACATTTAATGTTATTATGTTTATCTTTGATATTTATATATATTTCAATATCTTTCTATATTGATTCTATTTCTGCAAATATTGCTTCTTACAAAGTTCTCTGTTTAAATACAAAGGGGAAGAGTTTCAATATCTGGTTACTGTATTCAATGCAGCAATCACCTAAGTCAAGAAATATTTGAAACAAAATTGGTGTAGCCAAATAATATAGTGAGTTCCCAAATGATTAGTACAATGGAATTCTACCAATTTATGATTGCATATATAAATATAAATATAGATATAGATATTTCATTCTAACATAACTCCAAATTTAGATTTATACGGGCTTGATGAGTGATGATCAAATAGGCCATTCAGTTCAATAATAATTTTTAGAACCCAGCATTGCCATGATGATGATATACCTAAAGATAAAAAAAAAGTAAGCCTCACTTCCTCGTCAGTAAATCAAATTTTTAATAGAACATAAATTATGGTGTAAAATCACTTGGTTTTCGGTATTAAGTTTTCTTTTTCTTTTTTTTTTTTTTTAGTGTGATATTTGCCTCTGAGAAGAAAATTTGTAAGGAAGATAAGGAAATTATAAAATACATGTAATTTCAAAATTTACACAAAGCATTATGATTATCTGATAAAATTGAAGACACTGGGCAATATTTTCAGAGTGTGTCCCCTAGCGTACATATATGTTATTAGATATATTCCAAGAAGGATCCCTAGATGCTCCTCAAATAAAAGATTCTGTGGCTAAGTAAGTTAGGTAAGCATTTGCTTCAGCAAAGTTAACCAGTTTTTCTTTTTTATTAAAGAGTTTCTCAAAACTCTGTGGTATATACACTGTGATTACCACAGAATTCAATAGGTAGCGCAAGTTTGCAGTAGTTTCCAAACTTGTTTGACTGTGGAATGCTGTTTTCCCCCAAAGATTTTTATGGTTCATGCATTGGCAAATGTTGGTATAGGCATTAAATGAAATCTGAATTTGAAAAAGGGAGAGAAGACTCTTGGCAAGAAAGTGGGCAAAATTTTTGAAGAATTAGTAAATAAATAATGGGTTGAGATTGGGAATGGAAGAGAAGAAAGAACACTTTTAGAAAACCGTTCAGGAAGCATTATGGGATTGATGGAGTCATTAAATCATGAGAAAAGTTTTCCTATTAGGAAAAATTGGGAAATATATTTGTTTTGAGATTTTGACAAGCAGAAGATTGGATTTCATCTTCAATTTTAATTTCCTACTTAAGTCTTTATCTGGAATGGAATTTCATGCATAATGTGATATCAGGATTCAATTTCATCTTTTTACCATAAAGATAAGCAATTCTGTTAACACTGTATATTGAAATAATCATCTATTTGCCACTTTGGGTAATACCCGTTACAATATAAACCATGTTTCCAAATATGTATCTGTGCTATTTCATTCCACGAGTCTATTTGTCCATTCCTATGCCAATAACTCACAATCTTAATTTCCAAACCTGTTAGAGAAAGTCTATACATTTTGATCTTCTTCAGGAGTATCTTGGATTACTTTATATGTTTCTCTTATTAAGTTCTACAAAAACAGAACAAATAAACAAATAAAATTGAATTTTGTTTGCGATTACATTGAATCTATTGATTAATTTTACAATAGTTGACATTATGATGTTATTGAATATCCCACTTCATTAACATTGATTTATTGCACGGATTGTAATTTGTAATCCTATTTAGGTCTTCTTTACTATCTTTTAATAAAATATTATAATATTTTTTATAATCTTACATATGATTTATTAGATTTATTCCAATGTATTTAATATTTTGATTGCTATTTAAAGTAGCATATATTAAATATACATATTTTAAAGGTCTCCTGTTAGTGAATAGTCAAATAATTTTGTAGGCTAATTTGTTATTTAGCAAATTTATAACAATCTCCTATTAATTAAAATAATCTGTTCTTTAATTTGGATTTTCTTCATAGACAAACGTATCTAATCTGTTAAAAATCGTAATGTAATTTTTGCCTTTTCAGTGATGATTATGATCGTTGTTTCACCTATAAATATGAAGTTTGCTGTTATTAGGTTAAAGACATATCTTTCCATTCTTAGTTTGCTCAGAGCTTTTTTAATGGAAAGTTATTAATTTTCTTCAAAGAAATTTGTGTATAATTTAAAAGATTATATGATTTTTTTTTAGTATATTAAAGTATAAATCAAATTACTTTCTAATGTTAAGGCAACTATGTTCTAGAATAAATTCAAGCTGTCATGATATACACATTTTTAAAACTTTCTTAATTTAGTTTACTAGAGTTTATTTAAGATTTTTGCATTTATGATTATACATTGGTTTTTAAATTTCCATTTCTCGTACAGTTACTGTCAATTTTATTATTGAATACTCCCTAAAATTAGTTGAGAACTACTACTTTTTCCATGACCTATAATAATTTGTGTATGATTGGAAACTTACAGGAATTTACCAATTAATTATTTTAGGCTTTGAGTTTTTCATTTATGAGTTCCTTGACCAATTTCTTTAAGTCTCTGTTATGTTTTTCTGAGTCAGTTTGTTGTTGTTGCTGTTATTGTTATAACTTTTTCAGGATGTTTCCATTTTCTCCACGTTTGCAAATGTATTGGCAAAAAAATTGCTCATAATATCATTTTACTATCTCTTTAATGCCTTAAGAATTTGTAGGTATGTCCCTCATTTCATTACCGGGCTCAGATATTTATGCCTCTTTTGTTGTTGTTACTTAATCAAGCTTGCTTGAATTTGTCCATATTGTCATTCCCGGGGCTACGTTTGGGCTTTGATATCTATTGGTTGTTTTCCTATTAGCAGCATTCCATAAATTTTGACATTTTATTATCTAGTTCTAATTTTCATCTTGTTGCCATCTTGTTCTAAATAATTCAGTGAGATCTCTTCTTTTATCCACCTCTTATCTCAGGGGATATTTTAAAATTGCTAATCATATTGATATTTTCTAATTATTTTTTTATTGGTTTTTGAATTAATCACTTTTTTCAGATAATTATTTCTGTATGATTTCAAACCTTTGAAATATTAAATTTGTTTAGTGTGTGAAAAAATAGTAAATTTTCACTTAAGTGTTTTATTTGTACTTCATATAATATGTATCATCCTATTGTTGTGTCTAGTTTCATGTCTATTAGATTAACATATCTTTTTTTCAAACTATTAAAATCCTATGATAAATTTTGTCATCCTAATTTATCAATTATAATCTCCTATTATATGAGTGTAATTTTAAAATTTCTTTTTTATAATTTTGTAAATTTTTCTCTAGTATAATTTTATAAAAACTCCCTAAAAATTGAACCTTTCAATATTGAACCAATGTTTTGCTCACCACATATGCACTCTCCAGTAATACGTTCACTTTTAAGATTATTTTCTTTGATAGTAACATAGATACATAAATTTGCTGTTATTTCATATTTGCTTGGAACTTTTTCTTTTTTCTTTTTCTTTTTTTGAAACTTTATTGGATCTCTGCTGATTTCCAGAGATGTTTCTCTGTGCAACTCTCTCTTCTTCAGTACTTTGTCCTGAGAATTCTATTCCCTTTTATCTCCCTGAACTCAAAAAGACTTCTTACCTTGGAGAGTTTGCTAGGATCCTCCTGACTTTCCTCTTTGTGCATCCTAGCTGAACGCTCTTTCAAGGCAGCAAGCTATGGCAATCGTCTTGTTTGTTTCTCATTTCCCAGGGATGAATGTCCATTACTGCTTGATGTCCAATGCCTGGCTAATAGTTGTTTCATGCATGTCTTCAGTGTTTGGTTGATTCAGGTGACAGGATTAATCTAGTCTCTGTTAATCTATTCTAGTCAGAAGCCAAGTTCTTGTGCTTCTAATTATCATTTTTATTGTTTTCACCCTTGGAAATCTTTAGTCCATTTCCAAATTTTCCTAGTAATTTATTTTTTCACTTATTCTTTCGTTCAGTATGACATCCTCTCTTATTTTTTAAATATAATAAACACATTGTTTTTATATTCTAGCTGCAGACATTTTTTTTTTCTGTGCACCTGTTTGTTGTGTCTTTTGTCCTTGTGTTTTGACAGTTTTACTGAAATCCATGTTTCTCTGAACTTAATCTATAAATTTGGATATTTGATAGTTGGGAGGATGTTTGGATACTCCTGGAAGAATTTTTACAGTAGGTTTTGTAGAAAGTGTTTTACCAATATTTTGTTCATGACTCACCACATATGCCCTAGGCCTAAGTTCACCTGAAGCCATCTGTAGGTAAAGACAAATTTCTGGTAGCTAGATGCTTCCTAACTAAAGTTACTGGGTCTCTCTTGTTCTCCTGCTACAGGCTTTCTATAGCACCATACTAGCTGGCTGGGTCACAGGCAGGCAAAACTCAGTAACGTTAACGAGTTAATATCCCAGAAAACTTTTCAAACAATAGGGTAGCAGTCAATGAATCGGTTTCATTGAATCCAATTCAATGAAACCGATTCATTGAATCCGATTCATTGAGTCAATGAATCATTTCTTCCCTCAACTGAAATGATATTGAGACATGTTCCAAAAAGGTTTCTTAGGTACTGAGTGTGATTGAGCCCGAGTTGCTTGCAACTACTAATGGCTCTTTTTATTGCCTTTCTCTTTTCTCTACTTTGCTTTTACATTTCATCACTCGCCCTTCCTGGGATCACCTTCAAATTAATTTTGCTGCGAAGCTCGACTATAATCAAATGATATTTCCATGTCGCTGACTGTGGCATTGGACTTTACCCCATGAGTTCAAACTATAAAAAAATCTTATCAGTGTTGCATACAAGGAAGTTTAGGAAAGCCAATATACATTTTTCTATATTTTTATGTTTTAAAGAATGGATAGCAATAGGACATTTTTATACTTTGAAGTAATCATTTATTTTAATAAAATGTAGCACCTTAACTGTATTTATATAAAAATATAAATGCGGTAACTATTTTTTGTGAATTTTTGACACATTTTGGAGAAAAAACTTGAAATCAATTAACAGAGTGAAAGAGTGAATTAAACTACTTACATATAGTATCTTATTTTTACTTTTTATTGTAAGTCTTCATTTTTGCATTTGTTGGTGTATTAGCATTCCCCAGAGAAACAGAATCAATAGGATGTGTGTGTGAGTGTGAGTGTGTTTGTAGAGAGAGACAGAGAGAGAGAACACTTGTGAGAGAGAGACTATAGGATACATATCTATGTCTGTATCTTTATTGACATGTGTGTCTATCTGTCCATCTATCTATTTATTGAGACTTATTATATGAAATTGGCTTAGGCCATTATGAACGCTCAGAAGTCCCACAATCTGCCATGTGTAAGCTGGAGACCCAGGAGAGCCTGTGATTAGTTCTAGTTTGAGTCTGAAGTATTGAGAACCAGAGAACTGATGGTATACGTTTTAGTCCAAGTGCAGAAGACCAATAGAAGACTATTTCAACCAGTTTGAAATAGTCAGACAGAGAGAGAAAATTCTCCCTTGAACAACTTTTTGTTCTATTCAGGCCTCCAGCAGATTGGATCACACCCACCCACATTGGAGAGAGCACTCTGCTTTTCTCAGACTACTGATTCAAACGTAAATCTCGTCAAGAGACACCTGCACAGACACACTTGGAAGACTATTTAACCAAATTTTTGGGCATCCTATATCCCAGTCAAGTTGACACATAAAATTAACTATCAGAACTGGGAACCTACTATATGACTTTTCCCTCCTTAAGATGGTAGACTGCATCTTATCACACCTTTACAGTAAGGGGTAGCCTGTGGATATTCTTTATTTAATAAAAGTCTCCCCTATTACACTGCTCAACTTGAATGAACATGGGCCTTGTTGTTTATCTCTCAAGACCTATAAGGACCTGAAAAGTGAAGATCAAAATTAGGACGTTCAGCTATGATCCCAAGACAAAGACTAACTTTAGGACATAGCTTATTTTTCTGGGTTCACTTATTGGCTTAGTTTTTTATATTTTGAATAAAGTTTGTTCTTGTCAACTTAAAGATTCATTTAAGAAAATACATGGGTGTGTGTGTTTCCAATATTACTGATTATATAAGCATATATGTGTGTGTGTGTGTGTGTATATATACACGTATATATACGTATATATACACGTATATATACATACATACACACACACACACACACACACACACACATATATATATATATATATATATATATATATATATATATATCCATGCATATATATAATTCAGTAGAGGGTTCAGTAATGTACCTAGTATGGCATACTGATGGACATGGCTAATCATAGCTTTTTCATATTAAATTGAATGATGGTCTTCTTTAAAATTACTTTTGTATACACCAGCTTCAATTTTTATTTAAATGCACCTAAAATATGCTGTATTGAATTTTTAAACATGAAATTGTAGACAACAGCAAACTTTCTCTAGAACTAATAGTGATGTTTCTCAAGGATTTACATATATATGATCTTTATGGCAGATATCCTGTAGAGATTGTATTAGTCCTTGGTTCCTTTTGTTAGTTTATCATGCAGAAAAATTCCATTTGAAATTTATTGGGGTAGTGAGTTGAAATTCACCATGCAACAATTTTTAAGAAACTGGAAATGTGCAAAATTGGCCAATTTTCATGATATTTAAATATATGCTAATGTGCAATGTATTTGGACTATATTCATTTTCTTGGACATATTTTATACCTTAGGATTCATTTTGTGAAATGTAAAATGCATGCAAATGTATGCCTCATCAAAATGCTGGTCAGATTTTTGCTTTTGATTTTATCTGTTGCTTTAGACGCCAGTTTCCCCTAATGTATATAGGATGTCAGTAGTGTGGCTTATGAGTATTTGAAAATTGTCACAATGTATCCTGGCCCAAAAGTGAAAATGCATTCCTGCTCAATAATGAAATATTTAGTTGTTTTATATCTTACCATGGCACCATGCGGTTTCATTAATTAATTTATTCAGCAAATATGTATTGATCACCTATTATGTTCAAGTAACAATGGATATAATAGTGACACATTAAACAGTGTCTACTTTCAGGAGTTTACAGTTCAGTGAATGAGACTTTTAGCTCAATAAATCAAACTAACAGCAAGAAATTATACATTTTGGTAAATTCAATGGAGGGAAATAAGGGTAATCCCAAGAAACGGTGTCAGGAATACCTGCCTTGGATTCAGGGTTAGGGTTTTCTTTGTTGCAGTACTGCTAAGAGGGCAAGATGTGTCGGTAAAAATTTGCATCAAGAGTGGTGCTTTAAGAGGGAAGAATAGGAGACAAAGAAGATCTTTGTTGAAAGAGGGCAAGGTGGTGTGAGGGAGAATGACGCAGAATGAAACTCATGTGATGGTCAGACAAGAGATCAAGTGCAATCTTTAGGCTGTGTTCAATATTTCAGATTTATCTAAAGTAAAATGGAAAGCAAGCTGTTGGAGGGTTTTAAACTAGGAAATTACATGACATCATTTTTACTTCTAAAATTTACTTCGGTTGCTTTGTGGGAAATGGATTTAAAGAAACAACTGTGGAAAGATGGGCACCAGTTAGAAATGCAGAAAAAGCATAGACTCAGCAGGCTAATGGACTGAATACCACCTTATCGCAGCATTCTACGGTGGCTATTTAATGCTTGTGGTTGCATTGTTAAATGTTAACGATATTCCGAATATCTGTGATGTTCTCTAAGTTATGACATCATATATAAAAACATCATTTACATACTATCCTCTGTGGAGAAGAGAAACTTGATGGCAATTACAAGGGCTGTCTTTTAGAGTACCACTTTGGGGAGAGTGAGAAAATGACCCAGGAAGTCAGAATAAATGGAAACTCAGTTCCTGGGAGGGAAGTCAGTGGAACAAGAAAAATCCAAGTAGCACGATATAAACAGACTAATTAACTTTCCAATTCCCTTTTTTTCCTAAGTATGTGAATATGCAAAAATAATAGAGACATCTCATTCTCTTAAGTTTTTTGTCAATTTAATAAAATATGGTTTAATAAACAAATATTTTATTGTTTTGTTTTGTTTTCTCTCCTTCCTAATCAAGACACTGCAAAATCGGGGGAGGGTAAAAACCCTTAATTCTACTAACATACTATTAAAAATACGGCTATTTCAAATATCTAAGGTCATATGAAAACATGGTTGTGGGGAACAGGAAAATGGAAATTCATAGATTTTGAAATCCTTCATTTTTGCCGTCCTGATAATCCCTTTATTTGACTTACTTTTAAAGTAACTAAACCAATTGTCTTTTATACTTGGCAAGGCTCATTAATCTTTCAAATATCTGCTGTTTCAATTATACTCAGTCATTCTTTGCTTTGGAAAAAATTTGCAGAACTAAACATATTATATGATCCAGCAACTGAACTCCTTAGTATTTACCCAAAGAAACTGAAAACTTACATCCACACAAAAATCTGCACACAGGATGTTTACAGCAGCTTTATTCGTAATTGCCAAAACTTAGAAGCAACCAAGATGTCCTTCAATAGGTGAAAGGATAAATAAACTGTGATATATCCAGACAATAGAATATTATTCAATGCTGAAAAGAAATGAGCTATTAAATCATGAAAAAACATGAAAGAAATGTAAATGCATTTTACTAAGTGAAAGAAGCCAATGTGAAATAGCTACATACTGTATGATTACAACTCCAGTATATGATATTGTAGAAAAGGTGAAACTATGGAGACAGTACAAAGTTCTGTGGTTGCCGGGGGTTGGGGTGGGGGAAGGATGAAGAAGTGGAGCACAGAGGACTTTTAGGGCAGCGTGATACCATAATGATAGAGACATATGCTTATACATTTGTGAACTATAATGTCAACTATAGGCTTGGGTCATTGTAATGTGTCAGTGTAGGTTCATCAGTTTTGACAAATGTACCACTCTAATGGGGATGTTGAAGATGGGAGGCGATGAACGTGTAGGGACAGTGCACATATGGGACATCTCTGTACCTTTTGCTCAATGCTGCCGTGACTCTAAAGCTGCTCTAAAAAAAATTAGTCTTAAAAACATGTGGGCAAATGAATCTTGCTCTGGAAAATGTATTAATTTATTCTAAAGGAAATAAGATAATTTTAAGCCCTTCTGATTGTTGTTAATATACTATTGTAATTTCTGATATGCAGCTTTCTTTTCAAATTACTGCATAAAATGTTACTTTCTGATTTGAAATTCAAGGACTTTCAAGAAGCAGCCTTCTTGTGAAGGGTGCTGTTCTTTGGACCACATTTTAGCTGCTCATTTTTAGAGATTTACTCAATAATTCAATAGCTATTTATTATGAACCTACTATGAGTCAGAGACTGTCCAAAGTTCTGGATACATCAGTGAGCATAGCAGATAAAATCCCTTGACTTCATGGAGAGATATGATAAAAGTGGTTTTTGTTTGTTTTTTGTTTCTTATTAAAATTAATTTGAGATCCCTATAAATAGGGTCACCACATAATTTATGTTGCAATCCAAGACACTTTTGATAATGCAAGGAAATATTATTAATAATTACTCTGAGGTAATGAGCAAAGACAGAGATAGATGGTAACCCTACTGTAAACAATATTGTTTCATAGTATTGAACCAATAGGAACATACTTGAACATAGGAAGGAAAAATGTTCAACGATTTTGAACCAGTTATGAAAATATACATATCATAAACAAACAAACAAAACTCCCAAAGAATGGTCATCTGACGATTCCTATATCTTTCCGAGGAACTGGGTGCATGTACCATTTATATTTTATTTTCAAAGTAAGGAAACATTTTTTTATAGGGATGCTTCAATTCAAACAACCACTAAAAATTCTACTTCGGCATGGCTTGGGGCTATAACGCGATGTACTCCCCTGAGGTTCTTGTTCAGAAGCGGAAGACTATTGTTCAGAAACACTCTGTTGTTTAATATCCCCAAACAGCCTTCACTTTTTTTCCCCCTGAAAAGTGTTAGGGATATTTTTTTTTAATTGGTTTTTATGATCAAAGGCTACCCATTCTCAAAAGTGTCTTCAATAAATTATCAAAGATCTTCCCTGCAGTTTCTTTAGGATATATTGGGTTTCTTTCCCCACCATAATTACTTTATTTGAGAGTTTTATGTTTCAAAGAGAGCAAGCAGGGAAAAGATAATAAAAATGGGTGAGTTATTCAGATTTCTTCTAATACATGACTATATTTTATTTAGGCAGAAAGGACTTCTAATAACTTGGGATGTGTTTTGTTGCTGTTATTGTTGTTTTGTGTTTATTGGATGGGGGAGATGGAGTTATTTATTTAATTGGAAAGGAAAATTCATCTTGTTTTAATTGAAAATCTAATTAATTTCCTTGGGAATGGTAACTTATAGTGCTTATTGTGTTTTCTATTGCCATATTTTAGCCCTTGTATTTCTTTTTGTGATCTGGTGATTTATTAGTAGAAATTGATCTGGAAGAGAGAACATGGCAAAATTATATAGTATTATAATCACTAGCTAAATTTTTAATTCAGTGCTGATGATCAAAATACTAATAAGTGTCTGTCTGACACTTTCAGGAAGTGTCATCTGAGTGATAGACTTTATTGGTCTAGTTTGCTGTATTCCACTAGTTTAGGTTTTCTCCCTTCTCACTAATTTATTTAAAGTCATAGGATCATAAGTAATAGAAACAGCAAAATGAGCCTTCAGCAAATTAGTTATAATTATGCATGCCATGCATATGAATAATAATCTGGTTGATAAATTTATAATGGTAGAAACTATTATGTAGATTAAAACGATAAAGGCAGTTTTAGTGGGGAACTGGGAAGAATAGATAAAGATTCCCCCAAACTGTCCTTCAGTCTAATTTGGCTCCCAGCTGTGATTCAAGTTTTGAAATGAAGCTATTTATTTTGAGTGCCATTGTCATAAACACTCAGTCAGAGATGTTATGTGGTGGCATTGTGTAATATTTGATCAGTGAACTGTTCCAAAATACAGTAGAGTGCTTTTGGAATTATTCACCTTCCCAGAATTCGCCGAGATGATTAAACTAGATTTTTATAAATCTTTTATATATGAAGCTCTGTTTATAATGAAGTAGCCAAACATTATTTTATATGCTAAATTGTAATAATAAGATAGTAGCATTGGGTAAAATTCTTGGTAGTTCTTGGTAGCAGTGTTTACTCCATGATTGAGTTAATCAGTTAATTTGTTTTTATGACAAAATTTGCATAACATTAAGGTAAGAAAATAATTCTAGGGAGTTGGTTGCCTTTTGTTCTCCTCAACTATCTGGTAGTTGTGTTTTTGTAAAGATGGTCATAGTCATGTATATTGAATGCCGTAAACAACTTCTTACGTCCTCTTCACGTTGGGTTACAAAGCTGGCTATAGGACCAATGAGGATACTTCACCTCCAGTTTGGGCTTGAGCAGTGAATTCCTATCTGAGAGAATAGGAGAAATTAAGTGCTAGAAAGGTAAATAGTAGAAGAATCCGCTACTGAAAACTGAGATAGAATAATTCTAGGTAGAGATGTAAAATGAATGTTAAATCCAAAGAGTTTCAAGTCAGAGACATAGTGAGCACAGAGACAAGAATCAGAGCTAAGCAGATGATATCAAGTAATATTATGGAGTAGTGAGCGTGTGTGTGGGTGTGTGTGAGTGCGTTAGAATTGGAGGTTGAGTGAGCATGGGGAGTTAACTCCTTATTAATCACCTACAAACCGGTTTTATGATAGTTTCTCTCAAACTTGGTTACACATTAGCATCACTTGAGGGGCTTTTCAAAAATACTAATGCTGGAGTTCTATGCATGACCGATATCGTCGTGGTCTCTGGGCATGACCACAGGTATGAATATTTCTTAAAAAGCAGGTATTTTTATTTTGAGACCAAAAAAGAGAAATTCTGCCCTATGGTGGTGATGTGTCATTAGAGGGGTTTGGAAAAAAACCCTGCCTCTTTATTGTTTTGCTGTTATAATTTATATTGACATGAGCCAAAAAAAGGTAAAGGGTTGATCTCAGTATCCAGGTGGATCATGCATAAAGGAAACTACATGCTGCTGTCACAAGTAAATATTCCTAGAAATTGATATATTTTACCTGGTGTGTCACTTATTTTTACTCCCCCCGTGGTAGACCATGTAGTAGACCTAACTGCTTATGCAAGAGAACAAGGTGTTCTGATGAGAGAGAAAGCCAGTGTATTCATGTTTTCATGTGCAGTTAACTACTTTGCAAATGTCGTAGCAATCCCAAACCAAAACGAATGCATGCGCATATGGGGATGTCCTGAGTGGTTTGCCCATATGATCTCCATTACAGTCCTGCCTGTGAACTAATTTGCATATTTTCCTCATTTTTGTATTTATTGGTGTAGATGCTTGAGAGCAAAAACCATAGGTTTTATAAAATGTATGAATTAAAGCTACAGACAAATGTAGTGTAAAACTTTAAGTGACTATGTGTAATTAGCTTAATATTTATATTCCTGGAGGTGTTTTTTTTCATCTGTAAAGTATGGGTTATGACCTCTACTGGTAATATAGTGATTAAATTAAGTACTATCTGTAATTCATTTAACATAGTGCTTCACAGAGTAGATGATTAAAAAACGTCAGTGTTCTCCTGTTCTCCCTTCCCTTCCACACTTTTTTTCATTTCCAAGAAAGTTTTCAGACAGTTTATGATGGAAATCTACTGCCAATAAAGTAGACAAATATAAATTCAAATACAATTTATGAAGCACCTATACTTGTCATAAGATTTCAATTATGTGAGTTAATCTTACATACAATTCAGAGCTTCCTGGTAACCAGGACAAAAATAGAAAACAAACTTTGCTTTTATTAATAGTAAGAGGATGAAAATCAGTTCTACAGAAAACATTTTTTTTTCCCCCTTCTAAAAGGATATCACTCAAGGTCTTTTTTACAGGGAACATTGAATAATGTAAATGGATAATGCCTTCAAATATGATTTTATAGCTGATGCAGAAGCCATCTGCATATGGCTGTTCCTTGCATCAACCCTCAATAAAACCCAAGGGCATGACTTTTAAGGGTATCAACTTGATCATTATTACATTTTTATGGATGACTCAAATATCCTTCTCCATTGTTGTACAAGAGGAAAGTCAAATGAGATCATCTGGCTTAGGGTATAACTCAAAACTCAAAATATTTCTCAATTATAGAATAGAATTTTTCCCACTCTTAGACATCTTCTGACACTCTTTTGTGTATATATCTGTATACTTTATCTCTCATACGTTTCAGAAAATAAAAACAGAGCACGCTATAATATTATAGTACAACTAAAATGTATTTGTGCTCCATAGTCCATGATACCATGTAACAGAAACAATAATGACCTTGGTCCAGAAAAACAACCAGTTATGCACTGTACTAAATTACAGATGTTCTAAAATTGCATTTCATAAAAAGAAATGAAGAATAGCAAAGTAAATAAAGTAATTTCTTAATGTTTGTTTTAACTTGAAATGAATCTATAAATATGTAAACTTTCAGAAAATGTAACTGATTCTTAGTAAGTTGTCACTGGGAGAAGGTAGTGAGGTGAGAAACATTTCCCTTTACTTGCTTTATGAAAAATCTTTATTTTTGTATACTTGTAAAATATTCTTTCCTGGTTACATTTGTCTAGTTGTGGAATGTATGGTATTTATAAATGTGACACTATAAACTGTAACAAAGGCATTTGGAATCTGTGCTCATCCATATAGAATGGCAAGTATTAGAAAGATAGTAAATAGAAAACTCAGGTATAGTGTCAGGACAGTGTAAAACATTTGGATTATCTGAAGTATCAACTCAATAATTCAAATTTTCCATTATTTTATTTTATAGTAAAGCTGAAAGAAAAATAGATAAATCACTCAAATTATGAATAAATTATGAATTTCTCAAAATATGGAATTCCTCAATAATTTCTACAATTTCTTTGAGGGAGGCCACATGACTAGTTAGTGGCAGAATCAAGAATTCAATTTTTTTGTTTTCTCCTTGTTTATTACCCCAGAAGTCTTAAATGTGATGGATTGGTATCATGGAGACACTGTTTCTAGATAATCATATCTAAAATGTTGCTTTCATATCTGAGGATTTGATTTCTTTTAAATTGTAGGGAGGAGAATTAGACTTTGCTTTAGATTTTTGTTCAAAGATTCTACAATTCAAAGTAAGTACCTGAATAACACAAATATTGGATGGCACATATATAAATACCTCTGCATTGTACTTGCACACACTCTTGCAATCCCTGTCCCACTGAGAGAACAGCTACAGGAGTTGTCACCCTGCCTAGTACAATCATCCACTGGAAACATTGTGCTCACAGTTAGAACATTTCCAAAGCTCTGTGATAAGTTCCTGTAGTCACTGTCTTTACTTGAGAAAGAAAGCTGATAACAACCTCTTGCTCCATCTCAAACACGAGAAGATGTATTACTAGTATTCCAAGATTGAATTCAGAAGGCTGGATTTCATATTTGAAGCTTTGAACAATGCTGCATACTCCTGTGAAACGAGACAAAAGTCACACAGCCTCCCTAAGCATCCGTTGTCTATCTGTAAAATGGAGTATTATAACCTATCTGATAAAGTTGTTACCAAGATAAAATATGAACTAAAGTGTTTAGTGAATTAAATGTCTCACAGACATCAATACATCAATTGTCATTGTTAGACAACAATTATAAATGTTTTAGTTCTATATTATTAGAATTGTAAAGGAGATAAATGTGCCTTTTTAAAAAAATAAATATTAATGGACTTGCAAGGTAAATTAACTTCAAAGGGAATCAGGGAATTTTAGAATGAAAAGAGCTCTTGGAATTATCTAGACTCTTGGATTCTAACAATGAAAAAGTACCTTAAAAGTGTCCTAGTCCAACTGCCATTTACCATTTTAATACTCAAGAAAATATCCTGACAAAGTGATTAAATTATCCTATGTATGAAGATTTCCACAAGTAGAGAAACACTACTTACAACATCGTCTTCACCCCTGAAACTGTAGACAGATTTAAATATTATTAATATTAAACATGCTTCCGTATATTGAAACTGACATCTGACCACCCTGATCATTAGCAATTGACATTCTATGTTTATTTTTATTAAAAAACATATTTTGTGACTATCCATGAAAAATATGTACATTTTAAAAACTGTATTTCAGGGTGTCCGGTTAGCTCAGGTGGTTAGAGCTCGGTGCTCCTAACACCAATGTTGCCGGTTCGATTTCTACATGGGCCACTGTGAGCTGTGCCCTCCTTAAAAATACATAAATAGATAGATAAATAAATAAATAGATAAATAAATAAATAAAAGTCCCCAGATAAAAAATGTATCTCATCTTTTGAAGAAAGTCATTGTTAATATTTTCATCTCATTGTTTTTATGAACTTTTATTTTTGTTTAGATGGTACATAATCGTAGAATTTTTTTTTTCTCAGTTAACATGAATTGTATTAAGGATTTTATCATGTGGAAAAAAATTACATGATTTTAATGACCAGATAATTTTTCATTGTATGAATTTGTTCTATTGCTGTACTACAAATTGTTCATTTTTGTTGTCATCACCTCATTAGGAATATATTATGTATATGAATATCTATTGTATAAATTATAATTTTAGAATAGTCTCTAAGATTTGTAACTAATGGATCAAAGCTATGATTAGTTTTAGGGCTCTTGATTTATATATTAACTAATTGCTTTCAACAAACGTTGTGGCAATTTTGCCAGTGTGTGGGAATGATTGTACCACTGCCATCTAGACACATTTACTTATTACTTTTATAGAGAAATGATTATTGTTTACTGCAGAACATTTAATTCCAAATCACAATTTTCCTTAAAAATTAACTTGTGCTTACACTTTTTTGTAAAATTAGAAAAATAATTACTTGTCAGTAATAGCCAAGTCTACCGCCCTAATTTTAACAACTAAAGAATTAGAAATGCAAAGAGGTTAAATTATTTACTGTCTTAAAGCTGGGTAGATGCAGAACCAGGATTAAAATTTAGACCTG
Organism: Rhinolophus ferrumequinum; assembly: GCF_004115265.2. Classification (NCBI taxonomy): domain Eukaryota; kingdom Metazoa; phylum Chordata; class Mammalia; order Chiroptera; family Rhinolophidae; genus Rhinolophus; species Rhinolophus ferrumequinum. Next base: position 15,894,030 of record NC_046295.1, on the reverse strand, counting down.
TTCATTCCTCAGCCATTGTAACTAAAGAAAAATGTTCTGAATGACAATTCGATTTATGAACAAATATTTGTAACTCAACATATTCTATCCATTTTATCTCAAGTGCGTATAGTAAAAGTGTTTGAATGGTTTAGCATTATTTGAACAAAAGAACATGATGAAGAGCATGGAAAAATTGCTCTAATGAAAATGTGTAGATTGGTTAAATATTAACAGAGCAGTTTAAATATGCATACAATATTGGAATAATGAAGATAATTGGGAGGAAGTGAATATTTTGTATACACAAGGGAAAACAAATAAATAATGACCTAAAGAATCTGTAGCCTAGAGGTGATGCATGTGCATTCAAGTCACATGTATTACGATTCTGTTATTTGATAAGATAATTTGCAAAATATCATAAATACATTGTCATAGAAATAGTATTATAATAGTACCTACATAAACATATTACAAAATTATTTTTACATTTATATAGTGAGTTTTAATTTGCAGTATATAATATGATATTCATCATGTTATATATGTATCGTCACTTGATTCTCCAAACAACCCTTCTATGTACCTGTTATGCAAATGACTATATTGAAACTCAGGCAGGATAGACGGCTACACGAGCATGGTATCTTTTCAATCAGTGAGAGATTCAGAGATGGAGAAAATCTTTTACTCCATTGTAAGATCAATCTCATTTTCTTCTATTTTAGGAAATGCTTCCTGCTGTTCTTGACTCCAGTGGCTTAGCATAAAAGATTATTAGCTGACTCAAGCTGTCATTTTCCTTAAAGTCTTCCAAGTACGAGGCTTGCCATCCATTTAGATATGTTAAAGTATCAGGATGAAAGTTTATTTTATAACATGCTCATCACAAATGTATTGAGCACCTACTTTATGTGTGGCACTCCCTCCAGGAATTGTTAAGAAAATGACAAATGATGTTGAAAATATAAATCCTACTCAAATAACTGATCGGCATATTAATAAATAAGAACATTGAACTTGTTATAGGAATTTGGGGCTTTATACTTAGCTTTGTTTATAACTAGTTAACTGACTAGTTATTTTACTTCTATGAGCCTTTATATATAGTTTTACTGTATATCTACCATCTATACCAGGGGTGTCAAAACTGCGGCCCGCGGGCCAACTGTGGTCTGCAATCCATTGTTAATTGGCCCACAGCAAATTCCAAAAATATATTTAGTTTACTTAAATAAACCAGGTGAGGCAACACGTACTTCACCTCGAGTGAGTGGCCCGGCTGTTGGTGTATTTTACTGCATGTGGCCCTTGGTGAAAAACGTTGAAAAAAGTTTGGACACCCCTGATCTATACCATGTATAATATACATGTATATGTATATATTTGTATTGTATTTGGTATCTATATTACATTGCTATATAATTAAATGTTATATAATGCATATATTTACTTATACATTTACATATATATAACTAGTTATAATATATAATTTTACATAATTGTAGATTGTATGTAATATATATTATATCTCATATTAAATATATAGTAGTTGTATGTATTATATGCAGTATATATACATTATAAATTACATAAAGTATTATATATATGTATATATTTTTGTAGCTACAGCTGTATTTTCTATACTATCTGTAGTATACTATCTGTATAATTACTATCTGTAGAATGGCTAAGATAGTAATAAAGTAAATATTAGATGTTTTATTAACTTCTATAGAGTAGATAGTAAGAATTTCAGGACTAGTGTTAGGGAGAGGAGAGGGCATGCTTTTCAGTATCAATCAGTATCAGGTTGGTTATTAATACATTACCTAGTTAATACATCCAACAACATATACTGGTCACCAGTTATGCACAGGTACTGGATCTGTAAGATTCAGTTCTTCAGTTTAAGAAATTAACCATCCCGTGGGAGTGGCTGATACCACAAAAGGTATCACTGCTGTTTCACTCTAATAATAGTATTAACATATAGTAAATGCCTAGAGCTCATGGTGGGAGTGGGCACATTACATTATGAAGATTTAAACTTTATTAACATACTCTGTTTCCCAGAAAATAAGACCTAGCCGGACAGTCAGCTCTAAGGCGTCTTTTGAAGCAAAAATTAATATAAGACCCAGTATTATATTGTATTATATTATATTATATTATATTATATTATATTATATTACTAGGTCTTACATTATTGTAAAATAAGATCTGGTCTTACATTAATTTTTGTTCCAAAAGACGCATTAGAGCTGATTGTCCGGCTAGGTCTTCTTTTTAGGGAAACAGTATTAGAGGTGTGTTCGGGCATGAGAATGGCCAGAGGATTTAGAAGAAAAACCACCATAGAGGGGGTCAGGAGGGAAAACACTTAAGTGCAAAGAAAATGTGGTTCACCTGAAAGGGACAGGAAGCACTGAACTCTAGGGAGAAGGTGGTTTCCCTGGTGACTCAACCACCCAATGCAGCAGATAGGTCAAGAAGGTCTGAACATTTGCATTGGATTTGACCAAAAGCTAGTCATAGTTCAATTTAAAAACACACAGCTTAAATCTAGAGTATCCTAGTTCTATAACTTACAAGTCATGAGACCTTGAGCAGCAAGTTAGTTAATTAAAACCTTAATTCTTGTCATCTTCCCTCATTCCCTCATCTATAAATTAAGATTGTGAGTGTGTGTGTGTGTGTGTGTGTGTGTGTGAAAGACAAAAAGAGAGAGAGAGAGAGAGAGAGAGAGAGAGAGAGAGAGAGAGAGAGAGAGAGAATGAATGAGGAGAGAAGAGGGAGGTGGTTAGTGCTCAATTGAGTTGGTATGAATCTGCCCTCTTACACTTATGAACTAATATATTCTTTCTATATTGTTCCAGAATTCAAAAAGTTCTGGCATTTTTTAGATCTGGCCTGAGAAGACCTACTACTGACCTATGCTAAGAGTATCCTCCATATACAACTAAGGAGTTAGCATTTCAAATAAACAGTGAACGGTGAGATTCACTTTTCGATCCCTTTTTATTTCTCTCTTTTTCTTCAGCATTGGGATCACTTACAGGCTTCTATCATCTTGCATTCTGCCTTTGATTCCAAATGCTTCATTTTGGCTTTCTCTTCGCTGACATGCAATAATTAGGTAACGTGGGATTCATCTGGTATATTGAGGTCAAAACAGGGATTATTCCAAGTGTTATCATTGGTATTAAGGTATCGAGTATAGCTCAGTCCTATGCAGAAAAATATTTTAGTGCTCTGAGTGCTGACAACTTGGGAGTGGGAAATTATATGCAATCTCAAAGGCCACAGCTGGCCTAAACAGGATCCCTCCTACGGCTTGGTACATCTCTCTATCTTTGTCATTGCAAGTTATGATGAGAAGGTAGTGGAAGTGGTGGGTACTAAAACTGGAAAAGAACCAAGAAATAAACAAAAAAGAAGGAATTTTTGGTGACGTGTAAATTCTGTTTATAGTGTATCCCATGACTCTAAATAGGATTTGCTTGTGTCTCGCCCATATGGTGGTCCAGGCAAACTGATGTGAAAAATATGAATAAAATTTCACAGCCTACTCTAGTGAAACTGATCCTAAATGCCTCTGGGATCCTATAGAGTCATGGTTGTTTACAAAGGATATCTTAGCACTGTAATAAAGGTGACCTCTTGTCTGTGTGATGCATTTTGTATGATGATGAACGTGACAAAAGTGAATAACTAGAGGACAGCAGAGCATCTTTTCCTTAAGATTAGAATTATAACTAGTGTGATGTGCCCATGTGTTCCTTAAAATATAAAGAAGAAGCCTTTGTAAACCCCCATCCCCAGATTTCCCTGGGAAGGAAGCAGAATTACTATATTTCTATCCCGTATTTGATTTTCCCTCCTGTAATATATATACATCCTGAGTGATTTACTAGGTGTTTTTCTTCTCTTATTTCCAGGACTGTCTGACAGGTGAAGGAGGGAGAGTCTGTCAAAGCATAACATTCAGGAGGTCAGATTAAGACAGAGCAGAATTCTTCTGACAAAGATATATAATGACAAAATGGATTTTCAGTTGTCCCTAGTAGATATCTCTATAATGCAATATATTAGACACTTTTAAAAGAGGTATGGAAGAAGAAATCAGAGACATGGGTAGGAAAGCTATTCTCTAAGAATAACTACCAATTATGAAATATATAGAGATGTAATATGAATTTGTCTTTAAAGAAAATAATTATTATTCATACCACGTCGTGTCTCTGCTGACACACACACACACACACACACACACATATATATGTATGTGTGTGTGTATATATATATATATATATATATATATATATATATTAGCAAAAGGAAATATAATTAAAAGAAAATGGATGAAAAAAGAAAAACTAGATAAAAGATAAGTGAAGATAGGCGAATAGGTGTAGTCAGGTGGGAGCAGGGAATAGACCATAAGATTTAGAGCTTGAGCTAGGTCCCAGATTCCACTCTAAACATTCTTGAGGTCATTGCAAAGACAGTTGCATGATCATGTATAAAATTCATAGAATTCATTACATAAAATCAAACTAATCATTCAACCGAAGCACAACCATTTTGAATATTGGTATACAAATTTCTTTCTAACTTGAGTCTACGTTAAAGTGACAGGTCATGTTCTCAGTAGCATATCCTTAGTGTAAATACAGTACAGCAACCCATTTTGTCAGAATATTCCATAAAATGTATCACAAAAGCCAACTGCATGATGCCAGTTTTTAATGCAGTAGTTGCAGCACTTGCTTTGGATTTGGAGAGAAAAAGTCTCAGTGAGTGTTTTTCTTGGGAAAGGTACTTTTATCTCTTTGAGTTTTAGTCTCTCATCTGTTAAAATAAAAGAAAGGATAAGTATGTCTCTTGATACATAGATAGTCTAACTAGTTTCAAGCATGTAGAATGTGTCAAATAAAGGTCAGTTTCCTTCCCCATGAAGTTCTCTGTAAAATTCTACTACACTATAGCATTGCAATAGCATGGTCAAAAAAATGATTTTTTGTGACCCATTGGTCTTCCTAGGGTTACCAGATTATTAGTGTACATGGACTGCCTTTTGCAATGACTACCTCCCCGTGCATTTCCAGCACTCAATCGTGCTGAACTCCAGGATTGAAGGACCTTCTGAGGCCTCCTTACTTTTATTCTATGCAAAGAGCTTGGCAACCATGGAAACAGTCCTGACTGCTCATTTTGCACATTTCTCTCCCAGTGTGTTAATCAGCCACAGCAAGAAGATAGCATCAAATACCCCATTTGTGCTCACTATAAAAAAGGAAACTACTCTAGCTTCTTCTTACAACCTTTACAGCAATCTTAAAGAGAAAGGTGACAGAACATGTGATATATTTTTTTATTGATTCAACATTTCTTAGACAAAGAGACAGTACTGAAATTCAGAGAGCCTGTTGGGAGACTGCACAAATTCCAGCTGAAATGGTGGGTGTTTTGTTTATTTCGTCTAAAAGGGCTATTTAGTATGGTTTCACATAGTGGGATCCAGCTTTACTTTTCATTCCCTGGCAGGTGAATACGGTAATGGACTGTCTATAATAATACCGAAAGAGAAGATAATAATATTGAACACCACAGTAAAATATGGTTCAAGGTGGGAAGTAGGAACCAAAGAGAGGACCGCAAGTGACTGAAGGGAAACAAAGCAAAAGCCCTTAAAATAAAAGTGGTTGAAACCAAATAGTCAACAATAAATTGTCCTTCTCTGCTGTAACCATCTCCTAAGTTTTGTGGTAATAATTTTCTTGTTTTCTTTATAAATGTGTGCATTTTTAAACACATAATGTGTTTTTCCTGAGGTACACGCTTATATGAATGGAATTACGCTGTGTTTTGTGCCTATGTCTTTTGTTTAATACTATGTTTTTAAAATTTGTTTATGTGTCAGTAGCAGTTGGTTCATTTTCATTGTTATATAGTATTCCATTATATGACTACATTGCAATTTATGCATTCATTTTAGTTATGACTACCTGAGTAATTTCCCAATTGGAACTCTTATGAATAATGCTGCTCTGAGCAAATTTGCCCGTCGACAACAATCACAAATTCTTGAGAGGGTATATGTATCCAGAACTTGAATTACTGGGACATAAGATATGTGCATCTTCAAATTAAAGAGCTATTGCCAAATTATTTTCCAAAGTGATTTACTAATTTGCACTCACTCTAGTAATGCATAAGAATTCTGGCTTCATACACTCACTAGTAGTACTGTGGTGGAGCTTAATGTTATTGGGTGGAAGAAGGTTCACACTGGACCAACTCAACTTTAGTCTCCAAGGAGTGGGTCATATAAATGCTTTTAAAAACATGTAAGGTGTACTAATCACCAGTCTATAGAGATAAAATGTAAAAATCACAATTCTTAGTCTTACATTGCCATGCCTACTTCTTCCTGTCAATGGGGGAGGGGGGTGGCAGTATATATATATATAGCTTCATTTGTTTAGTGTTTTTGAAGCATATTAAGAAGCATTCGTTTTATACATTTAAAGAAAATCAAAATTCCATTCTTCCTAAATGAGAGAAGTATATAAACCCTTTGCGGAGACATACTATTTAAATATTTTACAATCAAAGCCTTAAATGTAAAATTTTACTCTTCTATTCGTAATAAAATCTGGGGAGAAAAATCAGGGTTATTTCTGTTTTACTTTATTTTATAAAGCAATAAATAACAATAAATAAAGTTGGAAATGTATGAAATTTAAAAAAACAGAAACAGTATTACAGATTTACTGGCTGCATATTGTTTCTTAGCTTCAGGAATAGGGCAAATATAATGAAGGAGATCATTTACTAATGTGTCTGGCTCAATTCATGCCTGGGCTCAGGCACTCCTGGACACAAACGCCATATTGATTAGCTCAACTTCCCTGGTAGCAGAACATGGCTGGCTGCTGCTGCCCTGCCTTTATTCACAGCATCTGCTGGCATCCTGCACAACAAGTCTGATGATTTTCCTTTTGTTATTTTGTTTTCTGTGAGGTCAGCAAAATAGTCCTGTTGTCAAAATCTCTATTGGAACTCCGGGATACAAAACAGAGAAATGGACTTCTTTGAACATGAGGGCGATGCTGTTTGGGGGACCACCACCTCTTTCATTGACTGGTTGATTTACTACATTGTAAGGGAAAGTGCTGTACAGGCAACTGCAATTTGAAAAGCAGCCTTTTATCCATCAGCAAAACCTGAGAACACTTAAACACCTTCACAGGGCACTCCCTGAGCTCAGGGAATTCAAGGAGAAATTTCCAGATTCACAGAAATTTTGTTGTCTTTAGTCCCCAGGGTTCCCATCTAAGAAAGTAATGGCCAAAGATGTTGGTGTGCTGCATAGGACTGGAGAATATATATATATATATATATATATATATATATATATATATATTTTTTTTTTTTTTTTTGTTAGACTTTTCACATAGGGCTTTCTGAAAAATAAACAAGACTCTGCCTCCTGCCTTTGTGGATGCATGCCCTTCATGAATTTATTCTAGTCTAAGATCTATAAAAAAACTTTAATTAACCAGTTGTCCATATATATGAAAATTTTTTATAACAAATACTTTTTCTTAGCTATATGAACGGGTTTTTTGTAACCAGGATTTTAAAAAATAATTACTTCACCAATTTTTGTAAGATGAGTAACATGCAAAGAAATATACTGATATCAGGTATCTTAAAAAAAAAGTTCTATTCATATCTATTCATATACTGAGGTCAGTTCTGTCTTCTGTAGTTATGCAACTTCTAGTCCTATCAAGCAATTCTGTTTTGCAACCTCTAGTCCTATCAGGCAGTTCAGAGACCACTTAAGGTTGACTTACTAATACCATGTCTAATTGAATATAGAAAATGGAGAAGACTTTCTTTAGCCTGGAAAATAGCTGCTTTCAAACCCATATTCATTCAACATGCAAAATCTGTATTTTTAGGGCCTATTGTACTGCAGAGAGTTAGCAACTAGGATTGCCCTTAAATTGAGGACGAGGATCAAAGATTAAGAATTATAAAAAGAAATATTGTGTCTCAATGTAAAAATGAAATGTCTAATGGCAAAATGGAAAGAAAAGGGACATTGAGCCTAAAAATGTTGCTTTTATTTTACTTTATCAGCTGAGTGGTATTTTTTAAGGTATTTGAATGCTTGTTTTTTCATTATTTTACCTCAAAATGCTTTTGGGAGAACTAACTACTTTGGTGCTTTTTAAATGTCTACTTCATATTTAATACAAATTGTTATTATTATATTATATGATAATACACTATTATGTAATGGGTATTCTTAACTTTATATAACATTATAATGAAATACAAAGTAAACTATTATACATTGCATAATCAATATTATACAACATATATAAACATGTATAATTATATATGCATACATATGGTATATACATTTTATATAATAGATTAAATTATGCATTGTAGTAATATTACTTATATTCTATAATATATTATTTATATAAATACATTTTACACACACACACACACACAGATCAGACACTCCATGAGCAAAAAATCAATATATCACTAGAAATGCAAGCAGAAACTTGATTCATATTTGTCAAAGATTTTATTAGGATCTTAGGAAATTTGTTATGCTGCCACTGACTATGATAATTTAATAGTTGTGGGAAACTATGAGTTTAGAGGAAAAGAGTGAAATATATGTATAATGGAGAGGTTTAATATAAGCTCTCAGGTCAGTAGCTTGAGGATAATATACAGGTTCCACCATGTCATAATTGTGGACCATGGACATAGTACTTCACATCTCTAAGCCTCAGTTGCCGCATCTGTAAAATGGGGGTCCACTAAAGTACCTACTTAACATGATGTTGTAATGATCAAAGACAAAATGAATTTTGATCACTCAGGAATTAATTGCTCAGAGTTGTTAGAAACTAACTCATGAAATTTTCTGGACTGTTAAAGGACCAATCTTTAATGCTATATAACCGGGGATAATGAAACCAGGACCAGGACCAGTCGAGCTAGGGAAAAACAAAACATTCATGAGAATTGTCACATAATAATAATTTACATCTATGATATAATGGACTGGGTGCTAGAAATTCTACTATAGAGAAACCATATATTTTTTTCATATATAGCAGTTATCAAATACTTTCAACATGCAATATTTTTTAATTTCCCTAATAGTTCTAAGATAGATATTATTATTCCTATATGAACAAAAGGAAATAGAACCCCAAAGAGGAAGAGCATTTCATGCAAGTTTTCTCATGTTAGTAACTGAAGTGAGATTTCACATATACCAATAATAAGATGTTAAGTGGAAATATAACTCATTGTAGATTTCACAATCAGGTGTGAATATACCATTCATTCACTTCATTACTCAATATTTGTCATACTATATATTAAGCATTTTGAAAAGTAGAAGAAATACAACCATATATAATAAGTATCTCTCCATCTTCTAAGACTACTGGGACAATTAAATTTATATTCTGAATTACTCTCACCTCTTTAGGCATACCCTTTCACAAGAAGATTCTCTAAATGTACCTTTTAAAAAATATCATGTCATTCACTAACTTTATATTATATATATAATATATATGTTATATATAATATATGTATATTATATATGATATAATACATATATGTAATAGATAAATAGATAGATAAATAGGTAGATAGATAGCTAGCTAGCTAGATATATTGGTCGGACAATGACGTTCACGAGCTTTCCACCATGTAAGTGCATGGTAGAAAGTTCACAAACTTAATTGTCCGAGCTGTGTGTGTGTGTGTGTGTGTGTGTGTGTATGTGTGTGTGACTCTTTGGCTTCCTCGTTTAAAGTACATCAAGCTGCATGAGCTTAAGAGCTCTCTCTATCTCCTTTACACCTGTATTTTCCAGGTAAATGACAATACAAGATCCTGACTGTTATAAAAACCTTAGAGGCAAAGAGAAGATAGTGTCTGTCCTGGTTCCAGGAGTTTCTCCCAGAAGAAGTGATACATAAGCTGGATTTTGAATGAGAAATAGATAGGAATTGACCAAGTGAAAATGAGTGAGAAAGAATTTACTACGTTTCTTCCGGATATGAAGGATTAGGGAAAGTCCTTGAAAACAGATGAAAGAGAAGTTACTGAAAAGGAGGAGGGTGTGAAAGGATATCCACAAGTCAGAGCCTTATTTTTCCTTCCTTCTGAATTTAGCCAACTGCTGATTCTTTGTAAAACAATCTTGGAGATGGAGGGCATGGAGTTTGGTGGTGTCAGGTGTTTCTGCCGGCCCAGACTGCTAACTGCCAAGGGTGAGGTCCTGCATGAGAGAATTATAAACAGGCAGAGGGCAGAGCGGGATCCTGCTATCTTATTGCCAGGGGTGTTGATTTTACTCATTTGGAATAAAAGTTCTGCTTTGCTTGGAGCAATGCTTAATCCACAATAATTTTTATTAGGCTTCTGTTATTCACTTTTGGTTGCCACTCTATAATAACAACATAGATAAACTTCTTAAAGCGAGTAACAAGATAGTCACTCCTTTTTAAAAAAGTGTTTATTATTAGAAATGAAACATGGAGAAATGAATTTGCTATATCCAACTGTAACATGCTAGAGAAAGAAACTGAGTAGAATCTGGATATAAGGAGGTGAAGAAAAACCAGGAAACTATTACCAGTACTTATTTTGCTTTCTAGAAATTGTTACATTCATGTAGGCAAAAGGAATCTTCCTTTTTAAGGCCTTGAGTTTTTTGTTTTGTTTTCTTTTCTTTTCCTTTTCTGTTCCAGAGTTGAACTTTAAATTTGCATTACAAAGTCTGTAATTGGAAGTCGAACTTGCAAATAAGAGCTGCTTTCCGCTTTAATTTCCATGAAAACTAAGAATCACTCTGTGGAAATACAGTCTGCGGAGATTTCTTAAAATGTATACATGGTAATTTAGGCTTACAATACTTTTGTGCACAGTTTGTAAGATACTCATAAACGGAAAATAAAATATTTAAAACTGATTTTTCATAAAGTTATAGGCACATTCCCCATTGACTCATGGACTATTCTAGCTGGAGCACATTCAAGATTATGAAATTCCAATCCTTCAGTGACAGGAGAGAACGTGGAGTACAGCAAGGTGAAGTAAGTTTGAGGGGTAGGGTTGAAGTGAGTGATTTGTGGTAAAACTCAGGGCTCTGGTACATGATGACCTTGTAGACTATATCCACTCATATACGTTGTCTGGACGAAGGTGCCTGTGCAAATTCTTTGCTAAATGATACAAAAAAGCCCAGATTTTTTGTCCAGTGATCTGTTCCTTATAATCACTTTACCTCATTTCTGCATAAAATAATAAATATAACTATTTCTTTCTTACAGGGTTGTTGTGAGAATTAAATGATATAATGTAGGTAAAGTGTGCATCCTAGAGGGTCAGCACATGCATCAGCACATGCATCTATTATTTAAAGAATGATATACTTTGGTGTTGGTCTTCATCATCATTATGTAAATTAACTTATATTTTATAGTTAACTACCATATGTGTGTGTGTATGTGTGTGTGTGTGTGTGTGTGTGTATTCCTTTATGACCCACTTATGTATCCTAGTCCAAAAGAATATTCAAATAAAGGTATCAACCACAAAATTAATTAATCCCTAACCAAGGGAGGGAATTACAGAACAAGAGTGTGAAGGAAAACAGTACCTGAGAGGTTGTGATCGAGTTCTTCAGTGGTTTTTGAGGAACATGGAGCAGATGATTAGACAAGCAAAATGGCAAGGCTCAGGAGATTTCCTATTTCTCTTGTACTGTCAGAATAAATGACTTCATGGCTTTGGTGCAAATATTTAAGAACACACAACACATTGATGTGTGAGTGGAATTTCCCAAGCATTTTCTTTTCACTACTCTTAATAAATTGCTGTCATAATTATTTTGCCTTTATTAAGTTATTGGGTGACATTGGTTAGTAAAATTATACAGGTTTCAAGTGTGCATTTCTATAATACATTATCTATAGTTGGTAACGTGGTTGAGCAGTCTAAGGTGCTGGATTAAAGCTGTAATGATTTCATTCATTTTTGTTTGTTCTCCTCCAAAGACTTAAAAAAAAAAATCCTCAAAGTAAGTCTAATCCTCTAAATCACCATGCAAAATATGTAAAGTTGCAATTATTTCATTAAAATTCTAATTCAATTAAAAAGAAAATCAACAACAAACTGAAACATACAGTGACTACTGATGGGAAAAGTGAAGGTAGTTATTAAACCCTTAATGGTGTGTTGGGAAAGGGCGGGGGGCCGGGGGGAGGACATGATGTGAAGCAGACAAAAAGAGACTAGAATCAAAAAGAATGTCCTAAAGAACTAAACAAAACAACAAAATCCCCTTTGTCTAGCCGTCATGGTTTGCATTTGGATAATGTTTGCAACATTTTCAAAGCCCTTTTTCATCTGCCATTTCACTTTATACTGCTATGGACCTCTCTGGCTTCATTATCATCATTTTCTGTAGCTAAAGGAGTTTAAGAGTCAAGTATAAAGTTGTTTGGGGGATTGTTGGAAAAATCAAAACTAGGATTCAGTAGTGTTTTTTTTGTTTGTTTTTTTTTTTTTTTTTTTCCTGCTTTAAAATTTGCCACATATAATCTCAGAGTATAGTTGGGTCTAGAGATACCAGCTTCTCATCCAAGTCCAGAGTTATTTTGAATAGTTTTTATTAAGAAGAAAAAAGAGTGAGAAACACAGATTTCTCTAGAAAAAGAAGAAATTAGAAAATTGTGGTCCATGACAATTGTGACCCTAGGGGAGCATGGCTAGGAGAATGAAGGATGTCTTTGTGAGAAGAAAAAGCCATCTTTTCTTCCAGGTAGACATGACCTAGAGTCTGAAATCAAGGCTTCCACTTTGGCTTTCAGTTGCTAACAACCCTTGGCTGAATTTTGTGCAATGCACAGCCACATTCAATGGGCTCATTCAATTCTACTTTACCTTCCTTTTTTTTTTTTTTTTTTTTTTTTTTTTTTAAATTCCCAATTAGGCTTCAGGGAAAGGAAAACAAACACAAAACTCTAAGGCTAGTATAAGAGTAGAGTGATCACAGAAAAGTCACTGTTGTCTGATTTTCTTGAAACTGAAAGATTTCAGTAAATTAAAGATTTAGAACTCCATTATTCTGGATTGAGATCATGCTTTTGTGATCTTTGCCAGATGAGGCCCAGGAGTAGAATACAGCTTGCTTCTGGTTCTTTTTCAAGGGTTAAGCCCACCAGTCAACACGGAAGACCACTTGTCCTATAATGTGGTGCACAAAGAAAAGCCTCATCATTCCTAAATATTTCACCAGAGCTTCCTGTGTCACATTAAAGTCATCCTTTTTAAAAATAAAGATGCCTTATCTGGGAAGCAGTGATCCACATGATTTTCTGTTGATGAATGGTGATTCAGAAAAGGTAACGTATAACGATCAGACAACAGCATACGAAAAGACCAGACAATTAAATTTGAGAACTTTCCACCGTGCACTTACATATGTAAGTTACACATGTATGTGCCCGGTGGAAAGTTTGCCAGCTTAATTATCTGACCGTGTATGTAGGCATCACTCAGGTCTATTTTGCTTCCATCTCCTTAAGGCCCTAGTTTTATGAAGAAGTCAAATACAAACAGAACCACATTGTAAAATTAATAACATTAATTTTGAATCACAATTACTAACTTATCCAAGCCTAGTAGTTTAAGACCTAGTAGCCAATGATATTTTGGGATAAAAAGTAATGAGAAATTGCACCGGGACTTGTAAAAAATGGTATTGAAGACTTTATTGAAATCTATTGCAATAGAGGAGATTGAACTCAACTCCATGAAACAAAGTTTTGAAGCATTGGGTGAGGCAGTGGAAAAGTACTAGAGGACATTAGGGAGTAAACCGGTCAGTGGTCTTAGGCCATCAAGGTTTGCTAATTGGAGCTTATCAAAGTTAGTTTCCTTTCCTCCCACAGAGACTGGGAGGTAGAGGGACTATCTTGATGATTATATCTCTTGACAATTATATTTCAAAGGGATAGCTGGCTCCCAGGTCCTTGAGAAAGACATTCATGAGTTGTAGAATTCTTGCATCTGAAAGGGGAGCAAAAGGAAGTATAATTGCAAGTTTTCTAAAGTAACTGTTGTAAGAAAAGGAAATCAGGGACCCATAGTCAGGCAGAAACCTGTCTGAAGTTCTGCCAAGCTGAGAGGACTTAAGATCCTTTTGATCGTCTATGAAGGAGTGCTAGAGAATAAATAAATACATAAAACTCTCGAAAGTAGCCTTGCCTTCAAGATAGGTGGCAGGCACACAGAGTGTTATGAAATTTAAAGTGAGTATCAGCAAACTGTGGACACAGGACAAACATGGCCCCCCACTTTTGTTTCCTCAAAATACTTTAGTCCATATGTCCGAAGAAAAAGAACATGTTTCTACATAATCACAATACCACAATACCATGGTCCCACCCAAGAAATCTAACATCTACATAGTAATATTATTTCTTATGCAGTCCATATTCAGATATCTCCCAGTTGTCTACAAATTATCCTTTAGAAGTGTGGGGTTTTTTAATATATAATTAATTCCTCAAGAATTCAATCAAGGGTCATACATTGCTTTTAGTTATCATTTCTCTTTAGCCTCCTTTAATAGTACTTATGTCCAACACATCTTTTTTGAAAAGTTCAGGTCATTTTTTTTTTTTAGAATATTTTGCAAGCTGGATTTGTCTTATTCTTTACTTTCCTTATTAATACATCTCGGTAAGACCTACCTTTATTATTATTAATTATTATTATTATTATTATATATATATTTTAAACAAAGTTCTAGGGGACACAGCTATTCTCATTAATTTATGTATTGTCTATGTCTATTATTTTTTTCATGCTATGGTGACAGAATTGAGTGGTTTCAATAGAGATAGAATGGCCTACAAACCATAACATAAGTATTTATTATTTAGCACTTTTTAATAAAGTTTTTTGGCTCCTGATTTAAGGATTTCATCTTTGACAGTTCAGAGTTTGAATTTTTGAGTTATCCATATTTAGCTGTGTGACCTTTGGGAAGGCACTTAACCCTTCTGAGCTTTTTCAGTTTTACCTACCTTACCTCATAGGGTTTTTGTGAAAATTAAATATGAAAATGCATCTAGTATGTGCTAATTTTAATTGTCTAGTTGAGTTTGTTAGCAAGGATTAATCCCTAGTAGAGAGATGAAATCCCCAAAGAAGAAATGTGTTTTACTAAAGAGAGAAACAGAGAAATTTATATAAGGCATAAGATGATGCTCAAAAAGACCTATGCTCTGTTAACTGGGGAATTTTGCAGGATATTTAAGGGTCATCCTACATGTGGGTGTGGTATATGTGCCGATATTTTCTTTCTTTCTTTCTTTTTTTAATTAAAATTTATTGTGGTGACAATTGTTAGTAAACTTACATAGGTTTCAGGTGTACAATTCTGTAATACATCATTTATATATCACATTGTATGTTCACCACCCAGAGTCAGTTCTCTTTCCATCACAATATATTTGATCCCTTCAATATTTTCATTGAAGCGTTCTGCTTGTTAAGATATTTTTCACTCTCAGGGATTCTTAAGAGACATGAAACCCCAAAGGAGATCAGATCTTTCTCTAGGACCAGAATGTGAATCTTGATTGTTTTCAGTTCATTAGGGTTATTTCATTCTTTTGGTGATAAACCAACAGGCGGATGTGGTAAAATGAAAATAAAACTGAGCTATTGACTATGTTATTCAACCAATAAATTAACTTAGACTGGAAAATCTCTACCTAAAGGTTTCTTGTTATCTGAGATGATAAAAATTTCTCCTTATTGCCATGTAAATAATTTATATTACTTCTAGATTTAGCCTCCAGAAGAAGGATGTAGTGCATCTTTTTTACTTTATAGCATATTAAAGAACACCAAAAACACTCTAACCTGTTTCAAAAGATCCCTTTGCATTGCACTCCTCTGTCATTAATTTTCCAGATGGAAAACATTGATGTTCTTACATCTTTCTTAACTTTTTCTTCAGATTTCTCCATTATAGTTATCCTAGAATCCATCTGCATTTTCTTAACTTGCTCTTTCTATTTAACTGGCAATTTCTTATTTAGATACAGCATACATAAAAGCACATATCTTAAGTGTTTACCTCAGTGAAATTTTACAAAGTGAACACACCCATGTAAACGGCTCCCAGATCAAAATATAGACATTTCCAGTAATTCTTTAACCTCTCAGTCACTGCTTCCAGCTTATACTCCAGAAATAAGCAACATTCTGACTTCTATCATTATAGATTAGTGTTTTCCTCTCCTTGACTTGATATATGTGGAATTAAATAATAAGTCCTTACCCTTTTGCATCTGGCTTTTGGTACATATTCTGCTATTGTATTATATTTATCAGTATAGTACATTATCTTATTTTGCTTTATGGTATTTGATTCCATTGATATCCCACCAATTTGTTTATCTGTTCCAATGTTTATATGCATTTGAGTTATTTCCAGTTGAAGACTATTATGAACTGTGTTGCCAGTGACATTCTTGTAGATGCCTTTTCAGGATATTTGTACACATTTATGTTAATTTATACTTACGAGTAGAATTGCAGCGTTGTAGAGTATTTGTATGTTCAATTTCAGTAAATACTGTCAATTTTTTAAAATAGTTGTACCAATTTACACTCTCATCACCAGTGTCTGAAAAAAAGTATATAAAAACAGTGCATGAGAATTTGGTTACTCCACGTCTTCATCTACACTTGGTATTGCCAGTATTTTAATTTTTATTCTGCTTATTATATCGTAATATCTCATTGTGGTTTTAATTTCCATTTCCCTAACAGTAACTAATCATGCTGAGTGCCTTTCCACAGACTTATTGGATATCAGAATACCTTCTTTGTGAAATATTTGATCAAAGCTTTGATCACCCATTTTTTAAAAGTTAGATTTTCTGTCTTTTATTGTATTTTTTCACTTTGGAAAGTATAGTTTTATTATAGGTGTAACATTTTACAGTCAAAGATATACCAAACAGTAAAACAACCCAATACAAAGAACGCTTTCACACCATACACCATTTAAACATAAATGAATGATTCTGTTTTTTATTAAATCCATTTAACATTTTGAGTAGAATTTTTATGGATCCCAAGACTGGCTGCCCTTTCTCAAATGATCAACTCTAAGCCCTTTTCTCCAGATTTCCCACCTGAGGCTATCTAGGTTAGTGCCACTCACTGCATGCTCTCAGGGATGTGGATGCTCTTTTAAAAAATAGTACAAAATAATACAGTGGAGCTGACTAGGCCTAGTCATTGAGAAACAGTAGTTAGTACTTTGCTCCTAGGTTATCATCTTTTTTTTTTAAATTTAATAGATTCATTGCTGCTTCTAAGCGCAAAGCATACTTTTATGTTATTACCTGTACGTTTTGCTTCCTGAAATTACTAAAATTTACATAAAAAGAGAGTCTGACATTGAGCATACTACCTCTGTAGTCACTTTATACAACAGAACCCAAATCCACCACATCTATTAAACTACCACTGATTTTCATATTTCCTTCATTCTGTTTTGCCATTCTGTCAAGTAAACTGAGAGCTCAGACTGGCCTTCTAAATACTGCTTAAACGATACGATTAACTCTATACTGTCAATGACTTTATGGCCTGTTGAAATGCAAATCCCTCAAGGCAAGTTAATATATTAAATTTTTATCAGTGTCTCTGTACCTCAGAAAAAGGTGATTTGGGTATTTGATAGACTTCTTAATAAAACTTGTATAATTTTAAGATAAAGTTTTGTTTTTTTGTTTTTTTACTGGCATTATTTTTTAAGATATTCAGTAAAATATAGCTATCATACAATATTATATTAGTTACAGGGGCACAACATTGTATTCAGCATTTATATACCTAAAGCAGTGATCGTCATGATGAGTCCAGCCACCATCTGACACTGCACCAGGCTATCACAATATTTGATTATAGTCCCCATGCTGTACATTATATCCTCATGACTTATTTGTTTTATATCTGGAAATTTGGACCTCTTATTCCCCTTCTCCTTTGCCCCCATTTTAATTTTTCAATTACAGTTGACATTCAATATTATTTTTTATTTCAGGTATACAGTATATAGTTAGACATTTATATAACGTATGATGTAATCCCCCTGACTAGTCCCGATACAAACAGTTATAACCATATGTCATGCAGGGTGACAGGCGGGGTCTCTAGTCCCACTCCCCATATAAGAACACAGGATATGGTGAGGCCAAAAAGGAAAATCCACGGAGCGATAGATAGGGGAGTCATACCATTATAGTCTCACTGGCAGCTGGGTTGGAGACACAGAAGGCAGAAACCACACGATCCGCAACCTGCCATCCACTTGTCTCTGCCAACCAACCTCACTTACTAGCTGCAATCTGCCTCTCTGTAATCTGTAATCCACACTCCACCACGCCACGCCACTACACCACTACACCACTTTGCTAGCTTAGCTGCAGCAGTTATATCGGTGGCCAGTGGCCAACCAGCAACAGCTGATGGCCAACTAGTCACAGCTGATGACCATCTACTACCTGAGCCAGCACCTTTCTATATGAGGCCGAGAGCCTGGAAACTACTCTCTGGGGCTCTGTCCCCACACCATATCACTGACTACATTCCCTATGCTTTACATTACATCTCCATGACTATTTTGTAACTACCAATTTGTGCTTCTTAATCCCTTCACCTTTTTCACCCTGTTCCCTAACCCCCATCCCATTTATTACTCCAATAAATCTAGTACCCATCTGACACCATACTTAGTTATTACAATATTATTGACTACATTCCTTATGCTATATCCTACATCCCCATGACTACTGGCTAACAACAAATTTGTACTTCTTAATCCCTTCCCCTTTCACCCATTCCCAACCCCCCTCCCATCTGGCAACCATCAAAATGTTCTCTGTACCTATGAGTTTGTTTCTGTTTTGTTTGTTTGTTTGTTTATTTTGTTCTTTAGATTCCACTTATAAGCAAAATTACATTGCATCTGTCTTTCTCTTCTGACATACTTCACTCAGCACAATAGCCTCTAGGTCCATCCATGTTGCTGCAGACGGTGAGAACCCATTCCCTTCCATTGCCTACCAATATTCCATTGTATGTATGTACCACCTCCTCTTTATCCATTCTTCTATCAACAGACACCCAGGCTGCCTCTACATTTTGGCCAGTGTAAACAATGTTGCAATGAAGATATGGATGTACATCCCCTCGTAGCAATTGGGTTTCTTCAGATAAATACCCAGAAGTGGGATTACTGGGTCTTTCTTTGCTGCTTGTTATAGCCTTTGTTTTAAAGTCTATTTTGTCTGGTATAAGTATTGCTACCGTAGATTTTTTTTTCTTTCTTTCCATTTTTGTGAAATATCTTTTTCCATTCCTTTACTTTTAGCCTGTGTGTGTCTTTTGATCTGAAGTGTCTCATATAGGCAGCGTATATAAGGGTCTTGTTTTCTTATTCATTCAGCTACCCTGTGTTTTTGATTGGAGTATTTAATCCATTTATATTTAAGGAAATTGTTGATAGATACAGTTATTACCATTTTATTATTCGTATTTTTGTATTATTTATTTATTTACTTTTTGTCTTAAAGAAGTCCCTCTAAGATTCCTTGTAATACTGCTTTAGTGGTGATGAACTCCTTTAGTGTTTTCTTTTCTGGGAAGCTCTTTATCTGTCCTTTGATTCTAAATGATAGCTTTCCTGGGTAGAGTGATTTCGTTGTATGACCTTGCTTTTCATCACTTTGAATATTTCATGAAATCCCTTCTGTCTGCAAAATTTCTGTTGAGAAATCAACTGATAGTCTTACAGGAACTCCCTTGTAGGTACCTAACGGCTTTTCTCTTGTTGCTTTTAAGATTCTCTCTTTGTCTTTAACCTTTGGCATTTTAATTAGGATGTGTCTTGGTGGGGGCCTCTTTGGGCTCATCTGGTTTGGGACTCTGCACTTCCTGGGCTTGCATATCTTTTCCTTAGCAAGGTTAAGGAAGTTTTCTGTCATTATTTCTTCAAAAGGTTTTCAATTCCTTGCTTTCTCCTTCTGTTTTTGGTACCCATATTGTGCGAATGTTGTTATGCTTCATGTTATTCAAGAGGCCCCTTAAACTGTACTCATTTTTTTTTTTGGAATCTTTTCTTTTCTTTTTGCTGTTCTGATTGGGTGTTTTCTGCTATGTTATCTTTTAAATCACTGATTCAATCCTCTACTTCATCTAATCTATGGTTGTTTCCCTCTAACGTATTCTTCATTTCAGTTATTGTAGTCTTTATATCTGATTGGTTCTTTTTTTTAGTGTTTTCTATCTCCATTATTCTGTTTCCTATCTCTTTGTTAAAGTTCTCTCTGAGATCATTGAGCATCCTCATAACCAATGTTTGGAACTCTGCATCTGGTGGATTGCTTGTCTCCATTTTGTTTAATTCTTTTTCTGGAGTTTTGTTCTGTTCTTTTATTTGGGACTCTTTCTTTGTCTTCCCGTTTTGGCAGCCTCCTTGTTTTTGTTTCTATTTAGAGCTACTATGCCTCCCTGTCTTAGTAGAGTGATCTTATGTAGTAGGTGTTCTGTGGGACCCAATAGTGCAGTCTCCCTGGTCACCAGAGTCAGGTGCTTCAGGTGTGTTTCTTGTGTGCGTTGTAATTGTAATTGAGACTTGTTGTAATTGAGACTCAATTGCTGTTTGAATGCCAAGGGGAAGGATTGACCGTCAGTCTGATTGGTTGTGAGGACTGACTGTGACTGTACTGGAGGAACTGTGGTGCAAGGCCTGACTCACAGAGTAGAGTTTGCGTTAGCGTGGCTCTGGTACCTGCCCAGTCTGCCCTTTGGGTACATCATCCTTGGAAGTGTCCAGTTGATGCTCCAGCCCAGTTCAAAGCTGGCCACCGTTCCTGCCAGCCCCAGAACCTCCTGGGATGGGACCCGCTGCAAAACAAGTTCAAGTGAAGTCTGTGTCCTGCCCAGGGCCACATGGCATGAGCCACAAAGCAATCCAGAGACAGCTGCCACCTATGCTGTGCTTGCAGATACCTTGAGATACAAGTCGGGACTCAAGGCCAGCTATCTCTAATGCTGGGCTTAGAACTGCTCAGCCACAGGTATAGAACATGCTGAAGCCAGATGCTGCCTGTTAGGGATTTGAGAGCCGTTGTGAGATTTTAGGAATGTCCACACCATGACTCATGGTAGGTGGTTTGTACAGAAAAGCCAGTGGAAGAGGCTTGGGATGTGCCCAAAAGTTGGGTGGGGCAGAGTCTCAATATTTTGGGGTTGGGGTCAGGTTGATGAAGACTCAAATATGGTGGCTGCCTTCGTCTGTATACCAAGAACAAGGAAGCTCAACAAAGAAACAATGGCTTCTGCCAGTTCCTCCATCTGGGAGAAAGCTGCCTCTCCACCTTTTGACCTGCACCCAGACAACTCAATTCCTCCCCATATGTCTCTGGTACCTTTTGAGCTGCTGCACTGGAGCTCAGAGTGTGTGAGTCTATCAGTGAGTAAGTACTTGCACGGGGCCTTTAAAAGGGGGCCTCCGGCTGCCCTCTGTTTCAGTCACAATCTCCGCTGGATTTCAGTCAGAAGTTATGGGGACTTCTCTCCCCAGCTCTGGAACCCTGGGCTGGAGAGGGGCTGGAATCCCTTTGTCCCTAAAGGGAAACCTCTGAAGAAATATCCCTCCCATTTTTAAATGGTCCCATACAGGTATGGGACGAGCCTGTTCCGCGTCTCTGCCCCTTCTACCAGTCTCAAGGTGGCTCCCTCTGTGTGTCTGTAGTTGTAGGGCTTTGGTTCAGCTAGACTTCAGGCAATTCTCAACAATGGTTGTTCTGTGTTTTAGTTATAATTGATGTGGTCCTGAGAGTAGGTGAGCACAGCATTTACTTAGTCTGCCATCTTGACTCGAAATACCTTTCGTTTATTACTGATTTATAGGAATTCTTTACATATTTTGGTATTAGTTCCTTGTTTATTATATGCATTTTATAAATTTTCTCCACTCTGTGTCTTACCTTTACACTCTTAATGTTATTATTATTATTATCATCATTATTATTATTTATATGAACTGAGGTTCTTAATTTTGATAAAATCAAAATGATCACTTATTTCCTTTATCATTAGATGATTCTGTCTTATTAAATAGTCTTTGACCAACATATGTCAGGAATATGTTCTGCTATTTTATTTTCTGAAAATTTAATCATTTTACCTTTAACAGTTAGGTCTTCAGTTCTACTAGAATTTATTTTTATATATAGTGTGAGGTAGGGGTTCCCATCCACTTTGTATATCCAGATTGTATGTCCAAGGTAGTAATCTTTGCAATAATAAACTTTACACCTATTTTACATTTTGATATCTTCAAATAGGCATATCATTTTCAACTGTGGGGCTGATCCTGTTCAATTAAGTAATTATTTTTCTGTGGGGTGATGACTCTATTTCTATGATCATGTTTAGTTGAAATACTTTTTTTGGTCATTTCTTGAGTACTTCAGAAAACTTTTAATATGTTTTACATATGTTTCTGTCTAAATTCTTCTTTCAAAACTCTTTCTGGCCCATCTATTCATCTCTGTCTTTGCTTTATAGAGGTCTTTACTTTAGCAAAAGAGAGTTTTTTCATAGTATAGATAATATGGATTTTGAGAATAATTATCTGTTCAGGGTTTTCTAATGAAGAACAGAAATGGCTACATCCAAATCCTCTGTCTCAGCTGCTGATAAGATTAATATACTGATTAACACCTTTCCCAAGTTGGATTGGAGGTGAAAGTAATTCCATTTGGCAAAACCTCATCTCACTTGCTGACATCTTCATTAACCTCACTGATAAGGAAACCATTTCACAATACAAATTTCTAAAGGCTGGAGATTTTATCTTCACAGAGTCACCTAACAATACTAATTTGAAGTATGAAACATGCAAGTTCAATTGCCTCAATAATTTCACTGTGCCCTATCCTTTTATTTTTCCCGTTTAAAAGATTGACAAAAAGAAACCAATTACTTCTCACTCACTAGTAAAGGTTGATTTTCAAAAGGACATTTCACATTTTCAGAAAGAGAGTGCAGTGGTGTAGCTTAAAGTGAATAAAAGTGTCATCATAATAAGGGAAAGACAAATGGATGAAAATCTGTAAAGAGAAAGTAATATGGTTCTGTTAATCACAAGAAAAAAATTCCAGTTTTCCAAAGTTTACATTTTAACCATTCACCCTTTCTTTTGCACATTAAGTTTTTGATTAAGTGAAAAAAATTGCCATTTGTTAATATTCAGTAAATAAGTTGAATAAGTTAAATAAGAAATTTTTTTATAATCAGTTAAGTAAGAAAATTTTTAACTGACTAACTTTGGCTTTTATGAACTACATGACATTTCCTCAGCTATATAATAATTTTTCAGTATCTACCATCTGTTCTTCAAAAGCGATTTTTAAAGGGACTTCTAGAAATCTTCTGTCATAGCCAGTGGTATGCAGGTAAATATTTAACAACTGACTCTCCAGAGAGAGAAAAAAGCACCATGGTCTGTCTTGTTTGCCAATTTTCATGGTAGAAATACTCTCCTATGATCTATTTGGGCTACAAACACAATGTCACTGCATGCAGAGCTGGGCGGAAATGTGCACACACTATTACATAGTGCTATAATGTATGAATATAATTGATGTTGATGACCTCAAATCTTAGATAATAGTACAACTGAGTAAAATAATTATGAAGTGATGGTCTTTCTGTTTATACTACTTTTGTTTTTAATACTGTTTTTATTTATATAATTTTTAGTAAACAGCTGTGTTCAACAAGTGGCTCGTGAGATTTTTAAAATTTAATAATCCGTTCTGAGGAAAAGTGTGGTTCAGTTCTAGCAGATTACTGGTTCATTGCTGTGGTCAAAAGGAACATCAGCAATACTTTTTCAGTAATAGCTCAAAGCTTCTTTTAAATCTCATGTTGGGGAAACTCAGGTTGACTGTCATCTAGGTTTTTAGCGCCCTAACATTCCTGAAATTAAAGGGCTTTATTTTGTTTCCTGGGAGAAAACTTTTGGTTCCATATTCTGGGAGGATTATAGTCTTAAATCCTCAGAGTCTGAACTATGTGAAAACTCAGATGTAAGATCACAAGATGCCTCATCACTGGAAATCCAGTCCCCCAAAAATTCAGCCTCCGGGGCCCTGGCCATAGGATTCTGATAGAATTTAGGATGCTGGGCAGAAAAGAATTAGAAAATATGGCTGCAAATGAATCTATACATTATTGAAAAATGCAAGGAAAAAAGGAAGACTTTGTTTACAGCTTCGGGTCTTTATCGTAGAATTGTTAGTTCACTAGCATTCATTTAACATGTCATCAGTTGATTTGTATACTGTGTCATCTCAGGAAACATTGTCTTGCTATCGTCGCAAAGCATACAGATTGCTCTGCCTGAAAAGATATGGTTTAAATCGGAGGTTTCTAAACTTTATCATGTATGAGAATCACCTAGAGGGCTTGTACTGATTCCTGTACCCAACTCCCAGAGTTTCTGATTCAGTAGATGTCTTGTGAGACCTAAGAATTTACACTTGTAACAAGTTCCCTGGTGATGCTGTTGTTTCAGATCCTGGGGATCATACTTTGAAAAATCACTGGTTTTAAGATTTTTCCGTTCCATTCTGTTACTGTGAAAAAAATATACCCCATGTTGAATAAATAATCAGATACTCATTTATTATATAGCTTTAGCTATGAACTGTAATCCCTTAGTCTTTGGGTGTCTGTCCCAAGTGATACATAATGGGGATCCTACTTACCCAATCTTGAGCATAATAATTCTTTTTTCTATCTGATTATTTTGTTTTTAGTGAGACACATCTTTTTTATGTGTGTGATTATACTAGTTTCTCTTTTCATCTTCCTTATTTTTACTTCTTTCTTTTTTCTTTCCTTCCCATTTTCTTCCTGACTTCTTTTCTTTTATCCTCCCCCATCCCTTTTCTCACTTCTTCACTGTTCTCCCCTCTACTTTTCTTTTCTCCTGCATTTTCCATTTCTTCCTCCCTTCCCCACTTTCCCAAGCCTTTTTTAGTCCTTCTCCACAATTATTTTCATAAATGACAGTGCCTTTTCCCACTCCAGTAGCTATTAAGATGTATTCCATACTTATCACAATTGATGTCTACATTGAAGAAATATTTGATACAGTATTCTGTATATCTTTTTATTTATAAAAAAATGTGGAAATATGACTTTAAAAAACAAAATAACAAATGTGTACTTAGTAAAGCATACTGTCATATCTAATTTTATAACAGTATAAGGAAAGGTGAGAGCAGGGAAGAGTCAGGTAGTTTTCAAGTTATTTTAAATTCCTCCAGAGAGTATTAATTTTAGTTTTGTTCATAGTTAAAATATTTTAGTAGTGTCAGTCTTAAACAATATATATAGGTCCCAAATACTGATATATTATAAGCATTTACTATAGAAATATACTATATGGACGATCTCTGAATATAACACTACTTGAGAAGCAGGGCCCAAGTGTTACTACACATGCCATGTAAAAGACAAAAGGAAAGTGGAAATTAGACATTTGAAAGTTTTTTTTTCTTTCTTTCTCTATCTTTTTTTTTTTAAGAATGAATTGTGAACACAAGGGAAAAAAAAGTGTTAGTTTTTTGTTGTTGTTTTTTCATATTGACGAATTAGCCAAATTCCATGATTTGGATGGATCTGTGGGGACATGAAGGTAGAGGGACCAGATAGGAAATTAACATAGACTAAATCAGCATTTGTTTCCCAGGAGCTACAGAAAGATAGCAACTAAGCTACTGATTTCATCTCCCAGGCTTCAGTCGTTGACTTAGAAAGCATATAAGGGATCGGCCCTGGATAAGGACGGAGCCACTGACTTCAGCGAAGATGTGTCCGTCTTAAGCAGTGAAGTGATCGAGGTCAGCACATATATTTTAGGCCTGGGGAAGCTGAATACTGAAGCGACATGGGAGTGCTAAAGTCTTTATTTGGGAGTTCCCAAAGGAATTCACATATCCAGTGTACGCACACATTTTCTGAATAGTCAGATGTAGAATACTCTGTGTATTAAAAATATATATTGACTATTTATTTCTATTATTTTAGTTATCTCTAGAAGTGCTGGGAGTTATAGGTCCTGAAATATACCATATTAGTGATTACTGGGGAAAATTCACATGCAATAAGGTGATGAGAGTTTGGTATATACTTGGCTGCGCTTAGAAAAAAAGATGGCAAAAATTTCATATGCAATCCTTAGACATTGTCATTTTGAAAATACTATATTTTAACACATGCATCCTGTTAGATTGTTATGCTACATCAATGTAACATTCTTGCAACCTATTTCTTTAGCTATTAATTTAGAAAATCACTGGTTTAATGATAGCATGGCCCAACACTCCTGAACATTTGTGCAATATACCATAGATAGTGTTATGCTTCAACACATTGGTAGAGTATTAGTTTCCTAGGACTTCTGTAACAAAATACCATAAATGGTATAGTTTGAAGCATCAGAAGTTTGTTTTCTCACAGTTATAGAGGATAGCAGTCTGAAATCAAGGTGTTGGCAGGGTTGGTTCTTACTCTAGGTTCTGAGGGAGAATCTACTCCATACATTTCTCCGACTTTCTGGTGATTTCCAGCAATCCTTGGCATTCCTTGGCTTGTAGACGTAGTACTTCAATCTCTGTCTCCATATTTACATAGTGTTCTCCGTTGGATGTGTCTTTGTGTTTTCACAACACCTTCTTATATGGACAGCAGTCAGGATTTAATCCTGTGTGACCTCATCTTAACTAATTATATCTGCACACATCTTATTTCCAAATGAGGTCACATTTTGAGGTTCCAAGTAGGATGAATTTTGGGGGACATTGTTCAACCCACGACAAAATCTTAAGAAAATGCTATTAAAGATTACCAAAGAATAATGTATATTATATGCATCAAATACTATATTTGAAAAGTATATATGTATGCTAAAATTTTCTCTGATATTGGATTTGTTGAAATATTCATAAATGTTTGGGTGCTGCGAAGAAGACTAAATAGTACTCTGTTACTGTTCTAGAAGCCACATCTTACATGTCCACCACTACTAAGCCCCATATATGCCTAGTGAATACTTTAACAATTAGTTTTTCTTTAATGACCACAGATTTTTTTTTTTCAGCTGTCGGAGCTCCTAAAATTTTCCTTCATTCTGCCTTCCCTCTTTCACCATGCTATAATATTTGAACTTCTCTGTGACATTTTGCTGCAAATAAATTATTTTCAGGTTTAACATCTTTCAAAGAATCTGTGCAACTACTCGTTCACTCACTACCTACCCCCATCACAGATTCACATTATCCAAGCTCCTCACAGAGACGTGGAGCAAGATGTTTGCTTGATTTTTGTGCTTAACTACCCTATTCTAAGTAGTTTAACTTCCTAAACACCTGTGACAATATTCTGATATACATATATGCGTATATACATATATGCGTATATATATATACACATATATGAAAAGGTTATTTCTACTTTCAAATAGCAGAACAATATGAAATATAATGTGACCTCCATAAAGAAACATAGTGATAATAAGCAAGTATTTCTGCATGAGTAATGTTAAGTTTTTCCCAAATTATACCTTTGATGTCTTGCATTCTGTAGGATTCTGTGTGCTTCCTATTGAATTCTAGAATGTATGATGTTTTAAAATTGCCATGCAGACATAATCATACTCTAATTGTTTAAATGATTACAAAATTTTTCCTGGAGTATATAAAATTGAGGTGGTACACAATCATGATGTTAAGTGTATCTTCAAAATTATTTCCAAGGTAGTAATAAAAATTAAAATGGCTAAGTCGGCTGAGAATTTATGTTGTTCATGATTTAAAGAGTGAGATTCCATAATTATCTAATACTCTGGCAAGGTCTTTTGGACATTCCTGTTAAGGTATGGATTCCAGAGCATGTGGGGGAAGCCTTTTGATGTGGGCTTTCTGTTTCCTTATTATAACAGAAATTCCAAGATAATGTCTCAGGTTCCACTGATTTGGTGATCCTGCTGATGAAAAATAATGTTTTATAAAACAATTTTTAGAAATTATTTCAAACCATGGCATCTCTACAAAGGCCAGTAGGAAGTTACTTCATACCTAAGTGATGTGTATGTGTGAGTGAGACAGAGAGGGAGAGGGAAAGAGAAAGAATGACTGTGTGTGTGTGTGTGTGTGTGTGTGTGTGTGTGTGTGTGTGTGTGAGAGAGAGAGAGAGAGAGAGAGAGAGAGAGAGAGAGAGACATTATGATTGGTGGTGGAGTGAGGAGGTGCTTTTTATCCAGTGAGTGTCTACTTAGTAGAACAATAGGATATTTAAAAGGGGAAATATGTATTTTTCAGCAGAAAAAAGTTTAATTTTTATGGAGAATATACCTTTCCTTATCTGTTTTAAGGTTGTGGTAAAAAAAATAAAAGGCTGAAGTTTAGGTTAAATATATCTGTTGTGTAATAAAAAAGATTCAAGATGTTTGTTACATATGTAGAATAAAACCGCATTCCAAAACATCTGGGAAGTCATCAGTTCAACTATAGAAACTTCCATTAATAGAATTAAAAAGAAAACTTGTAATGTCTTCCAAAAGTAAATATGCTGTTGTAACCTTCCTTTGAAGACTATGACCCAATTTTAGCCGTATTTGGAATTCCTCTTCCTATTATCATTACAATTTCTCCTATTATTTTAGGTTTCAGTGTTTGTGTCACCATATTTTAGGGCTAAAAGAATAGTCTCTTAGAACATGAGTCCCATCTCCTTAATTTGCTGATTGAGAACTCTAAGCCTGAGTTACTTGTTCCAACTCACAGATAGTCAGTGCCTCTGCCACAATCAGAATCTTGGTTTCCTGGCTACTCGTCCAATGGACTTTCCGGTGATCTGTACCACCACACCCAAATGCTGCTCTCCACATATTACCTTCTTTCATTATTGGGTCTCCATTACCACTTCCTTGCTAAAATATTTTTCAAGTCACTGTAGCTCAATTTTTTTTTTCTGTATGCACAGATGCATATTGATTCTACACATTCATTTTAAAGATTTTTATAAAATAGACATCGTAAGGTATACTATCACATGAAACATAACTACAAAAGACCATTGTAACTTTTTGCTGAGAAACAATTTCTAGTATTTGCTAGACAAGTATTTGAAGAACATGTTCATCAAGTGTTTAATAGGTGATTATAATGCCTTTCTTTGCTCTTGTTGAAGGTTTTCGTGTAAAATGAAAAAATAAAATCGCACGGCCTGTTTTTTTCTTTCCATTATAAAGAGTGGTATTTGCATAATACATTACCACGCTTGAAAATATACTCAAATTAATATGAATATAATGATCTACCCTAACCCCTTTTCTCTGGTTTTTTTCATTCTTTATTTGACTTTTAGCTATTTCTATCACCTGTGTTTAGCATATATTTTTACTTGATCATATTTCACTTGCATGATCTCTTTAGTTTTAACTTTTAAAATAAGCTAATTTCTGGGACAAAAATCATTGTTTATCAAACCTTACTCTTATTAGCAGAGTTTTTTTTGTTCATCTTTAGTTCGTATATAATTATCTTAAATTGCTGAAATTATTGATTTAATTTTTAGTTTTCAAAACATAGCATCATTAGATATCTCTGGAGAAGACTGTCACATGAACACATTTTTGGCTGTTTCTTCCTAACCTGCTTGGCTTGACTAAGGGGAAGGAACCAGGAGGGCAAGCCTACATCTACATCGGCACTGAGAGCTGGCGAAGGATGTTACGTACGTGCCGAGAACTTTAAGGAAGCAATAGATGTTCAGGGGAAATAAGTGCAGAAAATCTTGAGTTTTAGAGGAGCTCTGAGTTAGAGGGGTAAGGACTGACTCTGAGGGAAATCCCTAAGAAAACAGAGGAGGTACCTTCTCATGGCTGGTGTTCAGGGGAATTGGTTGGTAGAATGACTGGGGGGCCTTCTGCTTTCTTTGAGTGATGATTGCATAGGTGGGTGTTCCTATTTGAGTTTTATGTATTTTCCACATATTGCAACAGTAAACGTATAGTATTTTATTAGGAAAATTTCTATTAATTATATAAGAAACTGACAGTGAACATTCCCGTTTTATTTATTTATTTTTTAAATTTATTCGGTGCATTAGTTGAAAGGTACTCTGAAGAAAAATGATGTATGTTATCTGAACTTTCTCATATTTGCTTGGTCAAGAATTATAATAATAGAATTGTTTTCTTGTCCCAGCTACTCTCTTATTGATGTTGGTATCAGCTCTGGCAGGTATAAAAAGATATGTCAGTTGCATCTTTATCAATCTGGTAGGTACGCCACAGTATCAGGCAAAAGTGTCGATTTGTTGAAAATTTTGAGGTAAACATATAACACTTTAGTAAAAAAGAAAGCCCAGAGAGACATAAACATGAAATCACTAAGTGCATAGTTGACAAGTATATAAATTTTAAATCTGAGAGTCTTATTTTATTTAAATTTAAAATTCTTTCAGTAGAGGTAACATTTTTATCCATTTGTGTAAAATGTAGTACAATTGTTTCCTACTTTATTACATCCATACACTGGGTCTTCCCATGTTAAAATAATACATCCTGGACTATAGTGTAAGTTATTGCCAGCAGTACTGAAGCGTAGCTGAGGAAATAAAAATGGTCACCTGGTATCTGAGAAGATGAAGTGCATAAGGAAATGAAAAGGGTAGAGATGAGAAGACTTTTCTAGATGAAAAAACAAACAAACTATAAACCAAAAGATTAGTGCTCCCACAAGAAGAGATTGGCATGAAAAAAACACTCCCATCAAAACAGGAAATGTGAACCTCTATGGGAAAAAACACACACACAAAAACAACACCTCTTTGATTTTGTTTTCAGTTACTTTTTGGCCACATCTTATTTCAAACAAATTACTTAAGTAATGAGATAGGAGTCTCTCAACCCCAAGAAATAAAAAACATGGTCTAAAGCTTCAAGACTGAGATTGTCTCAGTTTAGGATACAGTTGAGTTTTTACAGAGAATAAGTCTTAATACCTGGTTTCTGGCTCATTCTCTACTACTCACTGGCTATTTAATTCTATGTAAGTCAGTAATATTGAACTAATTTATGTGAAAGCACTTTGAAATATTCAGAGTGTAATATAAGTAGTTGCTATTATATATTATTGTTATACGATGGTACAAGCAAGTAAATTTTAATTAAGTTATCTTAAGTCATAACAAGACATATGAACAGCAGTGAGCCTTTTAAAAGATAGTTAAATCAACTTAGTAGGAGAACAAATATTTTTGCATATATTTGCATGATAGTTTTGAATGTAGAGAAACTTAATGTTGGATGAATCGAAATGCTTGAAAACACTGACACTGTTAATCTGGATTTTAAAACTCTTATCTAGTCCTGAATTATGGGAGAAAAATCTTTAATGTTTAAAATAATTGTTTCATGATCATTGTTAATTATTGTATGTACAAACTATCAATTTCTCTCTAAAAAATTACTCTGTGGAGATCAATCATTACCAGTCATTTACCAAGCATCATAGCTTAGAAAGAAGGGCGCTAAGGGGTTGCACCAGGAAACTAATTACATTTATTTTGCTATCTTAACAATGACAAAATCATACATTCCAGTAACAAATCCACTCTTGCTCTTTGGTCAACAGGCATCAAAGGGCTCTCTATTTTATTTTTATTTCTTTAAGGTACATACAAGTTGGTATAATAATTGTTTCTTGTCACTTATAAAATTCTAAACCAGAGCCCAAAGATATAAGGAGCTTGCTGAAGGTTTCTCAACGAGTCAGTCATAAGGAAAGTCCAAGTCCCCTGATTCTCAGGCTAGTGCAGTTGTCATCACACTATTCGGTTGTTACGGACAGAGCAATCACTAACTGGAATAACACTTCAGAGCTGGAACAAAGTGGTGATTCTTTTTGATGTTGGCAGCAGTGCCCTAGGAATAGGAGAATAAGCCATTATAATCGTGTTGTGCACTTCTTGAATCCTAAAAAGCTAATTGACTCTTCTGGATGCTTTGTTGTCCAGAATTCATATCAGTGGCTCCAATGAAGCAATTTGTGCTATTCAGAGGATACATAGGGGAGCAGAAAGAAAAAAGCATTTAAATATCTATTAACAAAAAATAAGAAAGCTAGACATACTAATGCTTAATATACAAACAGACCTAGTCCGTGTATATAAAGTAAATAAACATATGTTGGAGGTTCATGTTGAACCTTATTTTATTGATAGAGGCACACAGGCAAAAGCATGAAGATCAAGCTTAATTTGCTAAAATTACTGAATACATTATATACATTGATGCAATTAAGATGTTCAG
Organism: Rhinolophus ferrumequinum; assembly: GCF_004115265.2. Classification (NCBI taxonomy): domain Eukaryota; kingdom Metazoa; phylum Chordata; class Mammalia; order Chiroptera; family Rhinolophidae; genus Rhinolophus; species Rhinolophus ferrumequinum. Next base: position 15,861,485 of record NC_046295.1, on the reverse strand, counting down.
AGTATTTTTTTAGAATTTTTTTTTACCCTATTATAAATTGTGAAGGTGTGTCATATACTTATCTCTCCATTCATTGATTTAAATTCATTATTTTAAGTATTTTTCAAGTAACTACTGTGTACTAAATTGATAGTAAATGCTAGGAATAGTGCAATAAATAAGCATGGTCTCTGCTTTCACGAAGCTTGGCATCTAGTTATGGAAAGTTTGAGGTTTAGAAGCTAGACGTAGGATTTCAGAGATTGTAATAGCCACCAACCCCCAATTTTTATAGCTAGTAAGCAGAGTTAGTTAAATGTGTAATATATGCTTAACGTAAGGAATTTTGGTTTTTAGAATTCTCATAAATTCCCATCTTCAGCCATCTCTTTCCTCTTGTTACTCCTTCTCTCCTCACCCATCACGCTTTGGTGAGCATCTCTTAGCTTGGTCTTCACCCAGCTGAATTCCTAGAGCCTTCTCAGTATTGGCCACCATATCCCTGCCTTGTAACAACAGTGTTTCACTCCCTCTCTCAGTTGTGCTCCAATTGTCAGTTAGTTATTGGTTTACATTTAAAATATTTAAAATTGATTTACATTTATCCAATAAAATTGATTTACATTTAAAATATTTGTGACTTACAATCTACTTAATGTAACTAAATTATAACTCAATATGGCTCACATTTATTGAGTGCTTAGTAAGTTTTAGTGACTGTGCTATCAAAGGGGAACGATTCATGGAGTTCCCACGCTATGCTTAGTGTAGAACTGCCCACAGTCTTGGTGCTCAATAAATGTTGCTTAGTAAATGGTGTAATAGCCTTCCCATAAGTGTCTGTATTTTATGAAGAGTATACTGCCAGAATGGAGATAGAATGAAATTTGCAGTCAAACATTAATTTGAATCTCTCTTTTTTCTACTTTCTTTTCAGTGACTTTTGCTAAGTTATTTAACTTCTATAAACCGTAGCCTCTGACCATTTAAGATCGGACTAAGAGTATCTCATTTCCAATATTACAAGCAATCTACTGTTAGTATTACAACTCATGTAGACAAAGCACCTTGAACATTGCATGCAGTAGGCACTCATTAATTAAAAAAAAACAACTAGTTAAAACAAAGGAGTAAATATCTAATAGGAGAATTTCAGTCAGTGTCAAACTTATGGGAAGCATTGATTAAGCCATGTGTTTCTCAATATGGGAAATAATAGCATTGGTTGTATATGCCCTATTGGCTGTGGACATGGTACAAATAGAAGTGGAGCATAGGAGAATCTTGATGTGTAGAGCATTTGTTTTAATAAAACTCACTGTATGCGATTTTGGCTCCCTGGGACAGAAGAAATAAGGAAAAGTTGAGCAAAATCTTCTTTCTTTAGATGATAAACAGGAGGGAGGGTATTATATTTTGATGGATGTCAGGATTCTTCACAGATTATACTCTTTCGTGTTTGTCATGAAAACGTTCACTGATCACAAATATGTACACAGGCGTAATGCATGCGATAAGCAGCTTCAAAAAGTTATCATACCCTCCTACTCTTCCTAGAAAAGTATTATTTAGTATTTGTGAAGCTGTAATCTCCAAACTTGTGTTTTCTTCCAGTGAAAAATAAAGTGCTTAGAAAGATCTGAGTGCAGCTCACGACTTAAAGAATACGTGCAACTTGAAAGCCAAACCTCTAACATCCCGGGAACCAGGGAGGCGTTAGTGATCAAAGTAGCAACAACTAAAAGCCACGCTCTTTGAGGTGCCACCCTCAAGTCAATCAGTTCAGACACGGTTGGAGCACCTCAACTAACAATCCCACCAAGTGTATATGAGGTGTGGGATGAGAAGTTACTCAAAGAAAATTTGAGCATTCTCAAGTATTTTTACAAGTGTGTTAAAACTTTTTATGAACCCAGTTTCTGTCATAGGATATGTTTACTTTAAATTGGAATATGTGACTTTAATATTCTTACAACTAACATATGGCTCTGGGACAAAACAAGTTTCTGTTAGTTAGGGTGCTCCAAAAAAGCAGAGACTTGATGGGATTAGACGTGAAAAAAAGTGAATGAGGCAAAACGGCTATGAAGGATAAAGGAGGAGAGAGCAGTAGTAGGTAGGGAAGCCTTTAGTCCACTCTGCGGGGCTGGTACCTATGAAAGAAGGATGATTGCGTAAGGAGATTCTGATTTCAGAGTAATTTTAAGAACATTTTTAGCCAGACTGACGGGATGTCCTCTAAGGAAAATTGTTAAAGAAGAACTGGATGACTACCTGTTAGAGGAAATGGCACTAGAACCACTGCGGTGCTCAGTCGTTGGCTCTGAGCAATCTGGGGAAAGCATGACCTCTGTATGGACCTAGTTGTGCATCCATAGGGTGGCGTTTTGGGCTGTCATTTGTGCTTCCTGTACCAGCAGATCTAAGCATCGCATTTCCATGGTTGCCACAATGACGGAGTAAAAATCTAAGAATCCTCTTCCTCCTCAGTTTCCCAGTCACTCAGATTTTTCCTTTTCCTTGCCATCTTTTTTTCCCCAAGTAAATAATGGCTCACTATAAGAATAATTTTTGTTGCCTAATATATCTTGAAAATCTTTCCATTCCCCTTCATTAGAGATACTTCATTGTGTTTATTTGTTGTGAATAGCCCCATTGTATGAGGAACATAAATGCACTTTGTCTCCTTTAGTGAGTTTTTAGGTTGTTTTTCAATCTTGCTATTTTGAACAATACCAAATAGATTTTATTCTATTCTTGTTTGTGTGTGTGTGTGTGTGTTTGTACCTATGTGGATATATGCTAGAAAAAGAATTATCAGGTCACAGGTAGTTCTTTTTAATTAAACATTTTATTTACAGATACTTGTAGATTCCCATATACAGAGGTTGCCAAAGAAATGTATACACATTTTCAGAAAGGAAAACTGTACTAAAATTGCAATGCTCAATATATGCCAATAACAAAAGATGAATACAAGTCACGTTTGACTTCTGTAATTACAAGTGGTGCTCAAAGTGGTTACCATCAGCGTCCAGACACTTCTGATTATGGCGAACTGCTGCCTGAACAACAAGTTGACCAAAGTGTCCACTTGTATACATTTTTTGGTACCCCCAGTAGTAGAAAGAAAGAATACAGAGATTTACCCGGTTTCCACTAATAGTAACACCTTACAAAACTGTAGTAAAATATAGCAATTGGAATATTGACATTGATACAATCCAGCTACCTTATTCAGATTTCTCCAGTTGCACTCACTTGCATGTCTGTGTATGAGTATGTACAGTCATGTGTGTGTATGTGTGTGTGTGTTTGTGTGTGTGATATGTGTGGTTTTATGCACTTTTATTACAAATACAGGTTCATGTATTCACTGCTACACAGCAGTCAAATACTGACTAGTCCCTTTACCACGAGTATCCCTGTGTTGCCCTTTTATATCCACACTCGCCTCCCTTCCCTTATACTATCCAAATCCCTGGCAATTACCAACCTGTTCTCCATTTCTATAATTTTGTCATTTCAAGAATGCTATATAATTGGAATCAAAAAGTATGTAACCTTTTTGGATTGATTTTTTCATCAGCAAAATTCCCGTGAGATTCATCAGAGGTGTTGCATGACTCAACAGTTGATTTTTTAAAAATTGCTAAATAGTAGCACATGGTATAGATGTACCAGTTTGTTTAATTATTCAACCATTGACAGTCATTTGGGTTGTTTACAGTATTTGGCTATTATAATAAAGCCTCCATGCACATTTATGTATATGCGTGAGGGCTTTGTCTAAATATACATTTTCATTTCTCTGGGATAAATGTGAGTAAAATTACTAGGTTGTGTAGCAATTCCACATGTAGTTTTATAAGAAAATACCAAACTGTTTTCCATAGTGGCTTACCATTTTACAGTCTGTGCCTCTTTGTGACAACATTTAGTGTTTAAGTCAAGGTCCATTATTTTGCCTGTGGATGTCCAGTTGGTCCAGCACCATTGGTTAAAAAATCCACCTATCCTCTACTGAATTGCTTTACATTCGTTGGGGATGTTTGTTTGGGTCTTTTGCTAAATTCTCTATTCTGTTCCATTTATCTAAGTGTCTGTCCTTCTGCCAAAAACCAGACTTTCTTAATTGCTATAGATATATAAGCCTTAATATTGGTTGATAGGTCATTCTTATTTTAAAGTTTTATAAGTATTACTAAACTGTCTTCCTTAAGACTACACCTATCTAAAATTCCACAATATATGAAGGTGTCTGCTTCTCTACATTCTCAGTAATAACAAATGCTGTTAAGCTTTTTAATAATTACATTACATAAAATGTAATGTAAAGTTTTAGCTTTAATTTGCATTTCCTTTCTATGAGTAAGGTTGGAAATGTTTTCATAGTCATTTATACTTATTTTCTAAAAACTTGGTTTATATTCTTTTCCCATTTTTCTATGGAAATTTCTTTTGTGTTTTCATTATTTAAACATGTCTGTTATATTAATAATATGGTATTGGTGTGTTTTATATAAGTTTGACATCATATATATGTACGTGTGTGTGTGTGTGTGTGTGTGTGTATTTACAAATTTGAGATTTTTCTTTTGACTTTACTTATAAGGAATCTTTCAAAGGAAAATGTTTAGATTTTCATAAAGTTAAATTTATCAAACTTTCATTTTGTGACTTTTGTTATAATCAAAAATCACTTCCTTAGGCAAATTAATCTAGCCTCTCCATATCGGTTTCTTGATGTCTAATATGGGGATAATAATAATAATAATAATAATAATAATAATAATAATAATATCTACATCATATGGTTATTGTGAAGACGAAGTTAGTTAATGTATGAAAAGCTCTTAAACAATGTTGACACATAAAAAGTCTGTTGTTTTTTTATTATTTTAAAATTCAGAACTCTCATATAAGTGTTAAGCATCCAAAGAAAGGAATTCCAGAGAATTTTACCAATTAAAATGTAAAAAGTAGTGATCCTTGGGCTTAACCCGTCCATATATTAGGAAATAATAAAAAAGTTGCAAACGTGGTCGGCCGAATTCTATGACGACAACAGAATCACCAATGAAGACCTGTCAATATGAAGGCTGTCAATACATGATGGGGTTATGTCATCTGGAGAAGGTGAAGGAATTCTGCAGATTTCACTAAGGTCCTAAGTCATTTGGCTTTGTGTTAATCCAAAGGGAGATTACCTTTGGTGGGCCTGACCTCCGCAGCCATGCCCTAGAAAAGAGTGTCCAGAGGTCAGGAACTCCCTCTCATGCTGTCCTTGGAGAACCAAGCAGGCATGAGCTGCAAGAATATTACTTTTTCCCATCACCATGTGAGCTGGGAAGTGGGCCTGAGCCTCAGACGAGATTGCCGTCATCCTTCTCGTTCTTACCCCTGAAAACTGAGACAATACAACGGGAATTGTTTGAAACCACTAAGTTTGTGATAATGTTTGAAGCAGTAATAGAAAATGAATGCATAGACCAAAAGCCAAACGTAAAATGCTATGGAAAATCCCTGACATACATAAAGAGGTAATTCAATGGATGCAGGTCAGATCAAGGGCTATCTGCTTCTAAAATGTGTATCAAAAGGACATCTATTAGGCACATGCTTATGTTTCTTTCCTGTTACTGTTGATCACTCCACTGCTAGATATTATATAACTTATTTCATCTCTCATGATGTATCAAATATTGCGGAGTTAACTGCAATGAAAATGTCAGTTGGGATGTGTTAGAGATGCTTCATGGAATATACATTGAGCCAATCTGTATGTGCCTGCCAACCTGCTGTACATCAAGGACTTGACTTCCCAGGGGCAGGTTAATAACCTTCATCTGCCATAGATGAAGGACCTTCTGATGAAGACATAAAAAGACAACAGAAATAACTTGATCCAGGAGTTACACCTGAATCAAAGGTAGACTGAGGCAGCATATTTCAGTTAAAGAACATAACCAATCCCTGTCTAATCAATAGTCTGCCTATAATCAAATTAATCAAAGCGGTATTGTTTCCCTCAAGAATTGGGAGACAACTTATAGTACGAGAGACATTGCATGGTGAGAGAGAAATATTGCACAGATGTATATACACAAAGAAGAAAATGTGAAGATTTATGCAATTCATGTCAGATATGATAAAGTACATTAAGATTATACTGTACTTTTATGATTATAAAGTTCATTTATCTCAACTCAGTTTCTAGAACCTAGGGTATTCTGAAGAATAATGCCTTCAAGTGTTAAGATTTCAGTGTTTAATATAGGTTTCTTGACACAAATTTCTGCTATCTTTGAATTCATGTTTATTTCTAGTTATTATTTAATGTGGTCAAAGAATGAAGCAAGAAAATAAGATGAAAAGGAACAAAGAAATGAAATAAAACACCTTCCTTTATTTTTCAAAAAGCGTTTTTACCCTACTACCTCAAATGCTTTTGCACAGAGTTTACATTTTTCTATTGGAGTGACTATTGCTGTGTCTTTTTGGAAAATGCATGGGGATAGTTAATTTAAAATAGTGGGAAGAGGGCATGCTCTTTTTACTAAAAACTAAAATATTTTTAATTTTCAAAATTTCTTTTCAGGACCACATTTGGTTATAGGGTTCAAAGTGAGTCCTATACTTAGCTGAACTTTGCAAGAGAGCTAATTAATGATAATTGGACTATCTGTGGACTATTTGGTTATATTTATGATTTGTTCCTGAAGAACTGCTAGGAAAAAAGGTTTATTTTTATAATTTCCTGTATTTTTTAAGCGTATTTTATTTATATGACCTGAGGACTATAAAACCAAGACCATTTGATTATTCTGTAGGGTTTATGATATAATATATGGCTCAGTAAATTCAACAAATGCAAAGTGGATGAGAAAGAATGAGCTTTTTCTTCATTTAATTTAGAAGGTAGAAATATGGCCAAAAAATTCATACTAAATTCAGAAAAATTACTTTAATCATCACTTTAAAAAAAGAAAGTAATCCCAATTGCTTACTTGGTGGGGATAAGGGGAAGGGAGGAAATGAGAAGTTAATAAACCTCCCTTACAAAATCACAAAACATGATTCTGTTTTCACATGAAAGTTAACAAATGTTATTTCAAGAGTCATTCTTATAAAAATCCTGCAGTGCTATGGTTTCATTTTATGGATCAAATTTTATCAATTTTAATTAATTAATTAGTTAGTTAATTATCTCCTTAGAGATATGAAGGGAATATATAGAAAATAACTGAATCATAAGAAATAAAAGAGATCAGTGAGGGTATAACCATTAATATGAGGCCAATCATTGCATAATACAGTGTGAAGAATTTTGAAAACGTTTTTGTAATGAATTGAAAAATGGCAAATTAATTATATCTTAATTATTCATCATTTCACTAAAAGGTTTTAAAATGACTACAATTCTTTTAGTAGTTGCTTCTGCTCTCAATGGTAATCTTAGGTACTGCAAAGCATTAAGGATATAGGAATTACTGTTTTACCACATCCTAGGACATCTCCATGATACGATGTAGACTGAAGAAATCAAGTTCTGGATGAACTAGACCAGACATAAAAACAAGACACTCATAAAAACAAGACAACAGGACAATGAAGTGTAGGTATTGGGAGGAATTGTTTAAAAGATGGTAGGGACGTACTGAGTTTTTACTTATCATTTGTTAGTTATGGAAAAAACTTTCAGGACCATCCTGCCTCTTGATTCTTATTGTATTTTTATAATTTCATTATTTGTCTGTTTATCTCTTAAAATGTTAACTCTTGAAGGCAGTGACTGTGTCTGTTCATCTTTTAACAGCTCTTACTGTACTGCAAGTAGTTACTAAATTTTTCTTCTGGGATATGAGTTAGTCTAGACTTGTTGAAAGGGCAAATCTTCAAATATACAAATTAAATCATTACTTGGAGGAAAAAAATGCAATTTACAGTTGACAGTATGTAACCTGTTATTGCATTGACAGGAAATATGCAGCGACGTAAGTTAAACTTTCTGTATGTGAATCCCGATTATATGCCTTTAACTAACTTAATCTATGCATGTCTCTGTTTCCTCCCGTACAACCTGCTGATTAAAATGTCAGTCAATGAGTTAAGCACATTATCAAATTTTAGATGTGGAAAATTGCATGTGTTGAGCTGTCCTGTCATTGTCTAAATTAGCACCACCATGTTTTGGGATATTTTATTAATAATACATAGTTAATTATTAACTGCTATGTGTTACTTATATGATACTTTGAAACCCAAATTGGGCAATCCGTACTTTTTTGAACCAAACGAAAGAATTAAAATTGAACTGTAGTGTGTCCGTTACTTACGAAGTTACATATGAAAAATTGATACAATTCAATGACCAGCATGTTATACATCTCCAACCATCAAACATGCTGGAAACTTGCGAGAAACAACCCAGTGGTGCAGCTGGCTGGGCCTGACCTTGACACTAAGGACTATGAGAAGAGTTTTGGTAATAGAATCTTAAGGACAGTTGAGTTTGGTTTATTTAAATAACTCTTAACATAGAGCTGATCAAAATGCATATATTTTACTCAGGCAACTCTATCTCTTACAACAAATCAGTAAAGCTTTATGCAGTTAGAAATTGTATTGACAACAGTTGTACAACTTAAGCTTCAGTGGAACCCTCTGTTCTCATCAGTGGGATTCTTTGTTCTTTTGTTCCTTTGTTCCCTTCATAAGGTGAAACAGGATATGTTGCACTATGTTATCAAAGCTTCTCCTCCTAAAATGTATATACAACTTGATGAGTCAACTGATGTTGATCTGTTAAGTTACTAATATGTGTGCAGTAAGTAAAAAAAAAAAGAAGCGAACACAGCAGTGACTGTGCTTTGAAAAAATGTGATTAATATAAAAGGAATCAATGCGTTCAATCACATCACAGACTTCCTTCCAAAGATTAGATAACCTGGGCTGCTTTGTGGGTGGGCTACAAAAAGCAACTGGGATTTTTGCTATTGAGAAGAAAGTATCATGATCATACAATACATGTTAGATCTTCATGCATTTGCTTAGACTTTGCCAATGAATTTAAAGTATAAATTTTCTACAGTGGTATGCACAATAAATGACATCATAGGTATACTCTGGACTTTTATCTCCTTGGAGTTTTTATCAAAAAAATAGATACCAAGCAAATAATTCTTTGACAAACAAATGTGAGATGGCTCTCCTGGGGTGAGATAGTTACTAACATTTTTTTGACAGGAGTAAAATTTATAGATTAGTTTATACCGAGGCAAAAAGAAAGCTGATTCTTCTGCCAGAAGATATGATAAATGCTTTATTTTCAATAAGTGAGGTCAATAAACATATATAAATAAGTGAGAAGAACACATTAGGGCACAAAGCAAAATTTTATGCTGTGTGTTTAAAAGAAAAAGAACTGCCTGTTTTGATAAAGCATTCTTAAAAATCTATTTTAACTAAATTTCATTCTCTTGAAGGAGCATTTGTTTTAGAAAATGAAGGACAGACAGTAGTAATTGGTAGGACAGTATGGGATCCATTTCATTTTAACTTTGTCAGTGATAGTGATTTGATGTGTTATTAACCTATCCCTAAGCTTGAATAAAGGTTAAGTTCATAGAAGTTGAGTATTTGGTTTGTTCACTTAGCTCTCTTTTTATAACTAGCAAAGTAACTACATACACAGGAAACTAGAATGTTCTGTTTTAGATTATGTGTGTGCAAATTACTGTCCACAGTGGTGTCCCAAAATATAGCATGTTCCGCCCAACGGTCCAGAATGTCAAAAGTTCAGTATGTCTGTCTCCTAAGATGTCAAGCCTAATTGCTTCCTCACATTCAGAAGGTGAGTACCATTTGCTGCTGAAACTCAGACTGTTCAGAGATCTTCAGCTCTCCCAAGCCTGTGCCATTTCTGCCACCACTTTCATCTCACGCTTACTAAAACACAGCACTATTAGTTCTGTCCAAGGGCTAGTGGTGGTTGTAACAACTTCGCTGTAAGAGTTGGAACACAGGTATATCTCCTTAAGAGGCAGACAAAATACCACACGTTCCAAGGGCTCATCACACTGCCCAAGATCACATCCCAGGACTGTGGTTGGGCTCAACTATTTGTTTCAATCTCACCCACTTTAGGGAGTAAAGATTTCCTTGTCAGACTACCCTGGATCCTTCGGGCTCTGAGAAGGAACACTTGCTGTAAACCCGTAATTCTTTTGTCAACCACCTTACACGGCCAAATTGTCCTGGGTTCCCTAGTACGTACTAGAAGCACGTTAGATTCAGCCACATAAACACTTTATCAAGAAGAGCACAGGTCCTTTGGTAGGCTGCAGCTGAGCATGATTCAGAATCTGTCTGCAGTCTCATGGACAGAAAAACATCCTCCTCTCACCATTAGACTTGATGCAGGGTCAACTAATGATTGTTTCACTTTTTACCTCCGTGGTGATTTTTCATGCTTCACTTTTTCTCATCCCTGTGTCAGGGTCATCTACTTCAATCTGATGGATGTTAATAATTTAAAATTGTGGGGATGAGTGATTGGGTTCCTCATTCCTGTCTTCTCAAAAGACCTCTGGGCTTCTTAGTGAAACCAGTATCCCGCTTTTCAGAAAAATGTAAGAAATATCAATCAATACTTTTCTCAAGAGAGAAAAAAAAGTCTGTCTTATTGGATAAGATACAATTTGCATTTGACATAGGAGAATTGTCACTATTACATATCAGTACAAAGATTAGTGACTGCCTAAAGAGGAGAGATAAAATGTGTGGCAATTCCCAAAGTAGTGCCCCGTGTTTTGAATAATATTGAACAATGTAGTAGTAGTAGGAAAGCCATGGAACCAGTTAACTTAAAAAATGTGTAAGGCACACACTTTTCATGTATGATTTTATCATTGCCTCAAACGTAAAACATATCTTAATTGCTTATCCTCTTATATTTATAGTTTTTAAAATTAAAAACAGCTTTGATGTGTTTTAAAAGCAGCATAAAGAACAATTTTGAAACCAATTGCAGGAAAGGTTAAGACTCTCTGGTCTGGCACAAATTAGGCTATTTGAGCCATTTTTATGAAATGAATTAGAAAATTAATATGATTTTATTCAATGAATGAATGCATGAATAAACAGAATTTACAGATTAAGAAAACCTTATAAACATTTGAAGAGATTTTCCATGTATGAGTTTAGCGGAAGGATGGCATCATACACACACATATATATTTTTAATAATACCACAACTATCCAAACGATGATTTTAGAAGCATAGTCAATAACGGACAAAAACAAGCAACTAAATGCTTTGCAAGGTTTAAGATATATATTTTAAGATAGAGGAGGTCACCATGACCTGCTCTCCCTATGTTCTTTATTAGGGCTTGGAACTCAAGTATTATTATCCTTAAGTTAATGCCCACTCAGGCAGTGGTGACTGACTCATGCATGCTCTTTTAAGACCTTCTCTGTGCTTATATTTAATTAATATTTTCTCTGTAAAGCAGAAGTGCCTTTACCCATACCATAATGGGGGATAAAGAGTTGTTATTACAAAGGAGAAATGAATCATATACATAATACATATAAAATGCCCTGACTTAGGTAAGAAAAATTCCTTCTGGGAGAGAATAAAGACCTGCACAGAGAGAACAACACATTGAAACAGGGACTGAAGGATTACATGCTTATTCAGAACCTTCATATTCTGCTTCATGTTTATTCTGCTTATCTTTACTCCAACTCAGAGTCAGCAATACTACAGCACACCTAAACATTATAGCCTAAGAAATTTTGCCTAAAAAATTCTGAACAAAACTAATTCATGTTGTACCACTTGAGGATATTTGCCACTAAATAAATGGCATTTACATATATGCAAACTTTATTTTAATATCTAATTAGCTGTATGTTACCAGAATTCCAAACCATTGTCCTTTTTACTTGTGTTAATTTTACATGAAGTTTTAAGAGACATCTCAGATTATACACCAACCTCAGTCTGTGAATCAAAAGGAAATGTATTATGTAGAAAATGTATTTTTATAGAAGCTGAAAATCCACTGATTGCCTTTTGTTTTAGCAGTATCTTAGCATCGTGTTTACCTTTTAATCAGAGTATAATATTTGCTTAATTATGTGTCTACTAGCTCATTAAAAACATGAAAATTTGCCACCAAAAGAAAGAAAATATCTTCATTTCAGGTATAATTCAACTGTGTTAAAGATTTTTTAAAATGTTATCCCTGTCATTGTATCATGAACTCAAAAATAGGAATATAGTTTCAGTTCGGTAAACTCCGATTGACTTATATCTTTTATTGTACATGGTCTTTCTCCTTAAAAAGCTACCTTGTTTGATAGCATTCTTACCAATTATAGTTCTCCTTTGTACTAAGGCATTGTTTCCAGAAGGCCCCTGTTAAAATGCAAATATGCCATCTGGAAACCTTTACCTCATTAGCTCACACCATCACGGCAGCACATATTATGTATCATATTAGATATGGAAGAGACACTGAGCTGATGAACTCTGACTAAGAGAAGGCGGTTGGAAAAATCTCAAGTAGGGAGTGCTTGGGGATACAGCCTAACGACAATAGAGCAGAAAGAGGAGGGTAAGATGCCTGGCGAGGGGAACAGAAGACACTATTTCCTTCTTTGGCATTTCATCCAGGTTCTGGCTGTGATGGATTCACAGAGACCCAGAATGCCAGACCGGGAAGGAAAATTGGAAAACATGTAATCAAACACTGTTTTCTTACAGATGAGCCTTCTGAGGTTGTATATAGCTAAACGGCTTCTCTAAGCGCCTTCAGCGCAAGTCTCATCGTTAGCTCTTGAAGCCCAGACAGAGGACCAGCTCTTTCTTACCTAATACTTAGTACTCCGCAGTGTCAAGCTGCATAATTACTCCAGTTATTGCACGTGCAGATTTAGTGGATTTTACTTTCACCACTTTGAAGTCCCTTACATTTTTGTGTGTGTCTTCCCATAGTTGTTGACAGAGTTAGGCTTGTCCCTGATCCGCTGTTGCTCAAGGTCAAAGTCCCAGTAGAAGTACAGTTAAGAATTCACAAGAATTAAGTGCCCAGGAAACCTTCCGCAGGAGGCTGTATGTTAAAGCATTTAGCAAAATGTCCCCTGGGTCCATCATCCCAAACTCAATTCCTGACATACATGGAGACAAGCCTCGTATCTTGCCCTGAAAACTACCTGACAATCCCCACCCTTCCCCCATTTCTGACCCCTGAACTTCTTACCTAATTGTCAAGATGGAGGTATAACAGGGATGCCTGATTGCTAAGATTACTTTCCAGAATAGGAATAAGAGAGGCTTCATTTCTTCAGTTCCATAAACAAATAATTTTTACTAACATTTGAGCAAAAGCAGTATATTTGTAACTGAAGAAATGGTTGTATTTTGGGTTTTGACACAGCAATAGATGAGATTTCCCAGGAGGTACCCACTAAACCTCTGAGATGTTGACATGTTTTACTAAAACACACACACACACACACACACACACACACACACACGGTCTGACAAGTCAGTGAACTTGTTGCAAGGATGTTGCTAACAATTTTTGATATTAAAGGGATTATTCATTATGAACTTGTACTAACTGGACAAATAGTTAACCAAGTTGACTATTTCGAAGTGCTGAAAATGGTGTGTGAAAAAGTTAGATAACCTGAAATTTTGGCCAACAATTCATGGCTCTTGCATTATGACAATGCACCAGCTCACACAGCACTGTCTGTGAGGAAGTCTTTAGCCAGTAAACAAATAACTGTATTGGAACACCCTCCCTGCTCACCTGATCTGGCCCCCAATGACTTCTTTCTTTACCCGAAGATAAAGGAAATATTGAAAGGAAGACATTTTGATGACATTCAGGACATCAAGGGTAATATGATGACAGCTCTGATGGCCATTCCAGAAAAAGAGTTCCAAAATTGCTTTGAAGGGTGGACTAGGTGCTGGCATCAGTGCATAGCTTTCCAAGGGGAGTACTTGGAAGGTAACTGTGGTGATATTCAGCAGTGAGGTATGTAGCACTTTTTCTAGGATGAGTTCGTGAACTTAATTGTCTGACCTTGTATATATATTTCTGGTTTGCCTCAAAAACACTAATTTCAAATCTTGTATTTCACGCCCCATACTCATTTTAAACGTAAACAATTTTTTAAATTATAAAATTCACATACTCAACCTGTAAGAGATATGGAAACTAAGGGAAACATTAAGACTACTAACAGACATAAATTCTGTAAACCTCATATTACTATGCAAGATTGTTAGCTGTGATCTTAGTATTCCACCATCACCTTCTGAAGCCCCCTTAGAGAACTTGACAACTAAATTTCCCAAAACTCCTTTCTCTCGGTGAAGGCAGTTTTGAGTTTCCTAAGTGAGAGATAGGCGACTTGAACAGCAGAGGAAAACCTCCGGAGGTGATTATTCTTTGGAAGAAGTGGCAGAGAGACTCGGGGGCACACATGAGATTGGACATGGCTCTCCCAAGGGGCACAGAAGAACTATTCATTTGGCTGCTGTTAAATGAGTAATTGGTTAGAACTTCTCCGAGATTAGTGAGCATTGCAGTAACTCCTTTTGGAGAAGCTTAAACCTAAAATGAAACCGTTCACTCCTGGAATACATAGAGTGCCTTCTCTTTCCTTAACTGAACGCTGACCATATATTTTCCTTTTATTTTAAAAACTGCTTCAAATATAATATATACACACAGGTAAAAGGTGAAAATATATGTATTTTTTAAATTCTCACTTCATTTCTTAATATTATATTAAACACACTCTACCATTAAACAATCTAATGTTTATATAATATTTTATTTAATCATTTTGGCATCTTTAATCATTTTCCAATATTTGGCACTTAAAATTATTCTATTTTCAACAGTATCAAAAATGCTGAAATTCACAAGAATGAGAACAATTTCTGTCTATATATCTGATTATTTCCTTAATAGATATCCAGAAATAAATTTTCTATGGGAAAGAATAGAATCACTCTTTAAGACATTGATATATATTATTGGTTTTTTGCTCAGAAAGATTATACAGATTAAATTCTCATTAGCAATATTTGACTGCTTTCATTATTCTACTGCATCATTAATATTAAATAATATGCTCATTCTTGTTAGACCATGTATTCTGATATGTATTTTAGAAAACACAGCCAGCTACCTCTTGTGCTTTGTACAAAGTAGATGTTCAATAGAAATCTATTGACAAAATGATAATAGGGAACTTGTCATGGTCTTTGTCAAAATAAGAATGGATTTTACAACTGATACAACATTTAGTATGCACCCAGGAGTTCCAAAAGGCAACCAAAAATATCTTTCTCAGATTGAGAGGTGAAAGCTCCCATTGAATATTTCTGTTTGGTAGCTGACTGCTGAGTGACTCATTCATTATCAAAGCAATTGGCAGGCGTTTCAAGAGTGGCCTGTTCTTTGGGGCTTTGAAAGGATACAGCTTGGAGTGCTAGATGCAGCTGGTAGCCAGTGACGCATTAATGGCATGCAATCTTCCTGTAAGTTATAAGATATAAACCTAGTGTAAGTATCACCTATAGATTTTAAATGTTCAGCCTTTGAATTCTTAGAGTAATAGTGCAATTCTATGAGTAGTGGTATACAAGACTTTGTGCAAAATTTTGGCACTCTAAAGAAGAAGACCATCATGATTATTCTGGTCCATTGCCTGAGAATGTAGAAAAGATCAGTATGTTGAAAATATTCAACATTTGTTGTGGTGATTCAGAAAGTTTAAAGTCAAAGTAGAAATGGATAGCAGCTATAAGTAAGGAAAGAAAAAGAAGAGACCCTTTAAAAGCGTCTTGAGAACAAGCTCACAAATATGCCAGAATCCTTCTAAAAAAAAAAAATGAAAGACATGAACAACAAAAAATCAGCAAACAAACAAATTTGGTTGGCATTCAACAACAAGGAATGTACTCTTTGAGCTTTGAGCAAGTTGAATGCAGAATCACAAACAGTGACAGGACATACAACTAGAAGCTGTAAATTTCTAGGTTGTACAATTTCTGTCACATTTTAAATATTTTTACACAGAAACCTATGACATCACTTAGGTATTTCAAACAATAATGCTCATTATTTCTTCTTGCTTTTCCCTTGATGTTGATCTATAACTTATTCTGTATCAAGACTCTGAATTTTGCAGAGCGAGCTTCGTGGTCTAAGTACTCACATGTTCCTGCAGAGAAAGGGCTATAAATCATAATCCATAGCCTCCCTCAATAGGAAGGGCCTGTGACGGAGAATAGAAACAAAAGGCAATATCTTCCTTTTGAGACAATTTCTGCCAAAACTTCTTCCTTGCTTTCTCTCCATGCACAGAAAGTCAGATAGCTATGGATGACAGACATCTAAATATGTTTTCTTAATCCAATTTCTTTTCTAGCTTATTTTTTTGAAGAATGAAAAAGACTACTCATTTTTTCACTATCCCCAATCTTTATTTATTTATTAATAAAACAGCTTTGATTTAATTTTAGTTTTGAACTTTGTTGAGCTTTCTATAAAATGAACAAAATTTCCTCAACTGACTAATCATTTTTTCCTCAATACCTTCTGATTTTCAGACTGCTTTTTAAGAGAATTCTGAAATTTACCTTAACAAAATAAATCTTTAAAGTACCTTGTTACATAACTATATTTCATTTAGAAGGATTCATTTAAAATCAAGTTAAACTTTGTTCAGCATTATATCATCACCCAGGACAAGCTAAATAAATCTGCAGGGCCCAGGGCACATTGAAAACATGGAATTCCTTGCTAAATATTTATGAGGACAGCAGATAGCAACAGCAGCACCCCATTAAGCCAAGCATGGACCCTGCTAAGTATGGGGTTTTCTTGTTCTGTACAGTTTGGACACCAGGGAGCTGGCACTCCCATGACCTAGAGAATAACTATTCAAATGGAAAATAAAGTTAAAAGTCTTCAAGTGTGAAGGAAGTGATAGATAGGTAAATTTCAGGTGAAATCAGAGCCAACATTTGACTCCGTGTGGCCTTCAGGTAAAGGGTCTGTGTTTGATAGATAATAAGCCAGAAGTCTCAGTGTGTTCTATAGGTTTGCCATTGCACGTCATTGGTCACTTCAAAACAGACTTTCTCAGCCATGGCAGTACTGGCATTTTGACTACAGAGTTCTTTCTTGTTGAGACAGCTCTGCGCATGATAAGAAAGTTTAGTTGCCTGCCTGTCCTGTATCTAGCAGCACCTGCCCCCTGCCCAAAGTCTTTACAATCAAATGTCTCTATGGACATTGCCGAAAATATTCCCTGGGGGGCAAAATCACTGACCTACTTCATTTCGGACTTTACTGTTGACAAAGACTCTTCTTAACCAAACTTTAGTCAGGCTCCCCTGAGCCCTCTTTGTGCCAGCCCTCACCCCTGGGCTCTGCTTTTGGCCCCTTTAGTTCAGTTTTAGCAAGATGCTGTTGGGTCAGTTCAGTGAAAATCCCCCATCCTCGATATCTGATGAAATTCCTTATCCCCAACCCTTAGTATCTGACCACCCTGGATATCTGTTCAATTTTTTTATTCTCCTCCCTCAATATCGTATTGCCCTGATCTGCCTTCGGCAAAAATGAAGTTGGTTTAGCTCGACTCTTCTTAGCCCTGAAGTTTCCTCTTAGTAATTATTCATCCTCTGATGAATAATAAAAGGAGCAAGGTGGGGACTTTGCTCCTTGGCTGTAAATCTCCACTTGTTCATGTTGTGTTCCGATGCAAGCTCTGTCCTCTGCGGAGGACCCCATCACCGTAGTCCCCTGAATGAAGCCTGCCTTACCCTTCTTTAACAGGTGACATGAATAATTTTCTGTTTAACACTGTTCAGGAGAATCTTGGGGGGTGTTTGTTAGAAATACAGATTCTCCAGGGTTCAACTTCAGAGATTCTGATAGTGCAGGTCTTGAGTGGGGCCCACAAATATTCATTTAATAAGGACCCCAGGTGACTTTGCTATAGCTAATCTCACTTTACACTTAGAAAGATACTGATATATACATGAATGAAAGCAAATAGAGCTCTACCATTCGATGGGTAGAGCTTAATGATGGTTGGAGGTTATTGTCATATTTACTTAGGACAACGTACACACATGTGGCCTCTAGATTAATGTTCGAGACTCCAATTCAATTTGCTTTTGTAGACATAGACACAATCTGCTTTGCAATTAGGTAAGCACCCATCTGGCAGAGAGAAAATTTGGAGGCTGTAAAATAAAAAGGTAAAGATTTTTCTTTGTCAGCAAGGCTGCCTGAAATAATGATCACCTAATGAAAGTACTCTAGGACTGAGCATTTGTGATTCAGGATGAATTGGAATGGATGGCCCCTTTGAAACAATACCTGATGTCAAATTATTAATGGTACCCCCCTTTCTTTTTGACTAACTTTAATTAGTTAAATATTTTTTGAGTGCAAACGAGGTCAAATATCTGAAGGAAAGCTTAATCAATTCACCCAATTACAGAGTGTACAGAACTAAGATTTTAGAAATTAAGTTAATTCCCATATGATGAACAGAATCTTTTAATTTGCTTCCAGATGTTTCGGATTTCATACTGTGGCATGTTCAAAAGGCTAATAGACAACAGAAACAATAGGGAATTCCTTTCCTTTTGGGTATCCTCTCTTTACTTTTTCTGTGACTCTACAGTTTCTCAGTCTATCTTTGCCCTAGGGACTCTGTCCCCAGGTTCTGCCTTCTAACGTCCATGTCTTGAATATCCTCATTCTGGAAGGCAGGGATCAAATTTGATTAGTCTCCATTAATAAGTAAATCAAATCTCAAGAATTTTAACATTAATTTTACTTTTTTCCCCCTAGTTACTGACAGTTACTGACCAGCCAGTTGCACCCAGTCTCATATTTAGCTATGGCTTCACAAAACCCAATTCAAACCAAGTCTCTGATAAATTCTTGCTTTCATCTCTCACTCACCTATGAAGTCAGAAATATTTGAACCAGAATTACTACAACCTTCTTTTTAAGTAGCTTTTCTAAAGAAGGTGGGCTCTATAGGAAACTGAAGATTCGTTGAAAAGAGTAAGACAGGGATATAGAATACTGTCGTTTTTATTTCATAACAGTACAGGCTTGCAGTGTCTTTACAAAGGTTTTAATTTTTAAAATTTATTTGGTTTTCAAAATTAGCACACATCTTTGCTCACATCTATCAGTGTAAAACGGTTCATTATATTTCATTGATATCTTTTAAGGAATCTATATGTTTATCAAGGTTCGTTTTCCTGGATACCATGAGTGTCACCAATTGAAGGAAGTACTTCCAGAAGAGGACATGCAAATATATAATTTTCAAAGCATAAGGTGACAAAATCTGGGCCAAAGGAGGTCTAATTTTGTCCAAAATATTTATTTCTTACATTTCATCACTATGCTAAAGAATCCTAATAATTACAGGTTAAGTTCTTTTAAAAACTCTCTAATTTAGTCTTAATCATAATTTAAAAATCTCAGTGAAGACCATCTCATGGAAATGTATACACACACGCGCACACACACACACACACACACATATACATATATATATATATATATATATATATATATATATATATATATATATATATATCAGGAAATCTTTGAATATGTATGTGCTTAAAGATGGGTTTCATAAACATGAATTTCAACTTTCTGTACTTCACTGAAACAGTGAAGAAATAAATCATGCCCACAATGCAAAAAATGTCGATGTTGGGCATTGTATGGCTGTCTTGGTACAGAAGAATTCTCAAAACATACTTCACATTGTTTCAGGGGGGATTTACTACTTGGGCTTATTTGAAAATTCCCTGGATCATAAAGGGAGGGGATACTAACAACTTGAGAAGGAATTTGCACTTAGAGTGAGTCTGATAGGGGCCCTTGTCTGACCACAAATATAGACTTCTTCCCATGTAAGACCACTAGACTTAAGAAAGCAGAAGTTTTGATGGGAGAGAAATATAAACAGCCACCTTTTCCACACTTATGGAAAGGCTGAATGGTTCTTATAGGACTTCATGGCTCTGGGTGTTGCAAACTCATTTCTCAACTTCTGATATCAGTTCTCCTGCTTCCTAATGGTAAATGACATTTATCTTGGATCTCAAGGTTATTGACCATTGAAGATTCTTTGCCCGAGTGCCCCACTGTAGAACTTTTCATGTACATATATGGTATATATGGTTTGTTTTTCTAACTTATACTGTGCTATAGTCTCAGAAGATCTTAATAGATAGACACCTAATTTATATAACTAATATGTTGAAGGTTTCATTTGCCTATTATTTTTACATTAGCAAATATTTTTTCATACATATTTATCTCGTTTTCCTGACAATACCCTGTGTTGTACAGAAGACAGTTATTATTATCTCCATTCCACAGATGGTGAAATTTTGTCTTAGAAATATTGTCACTTGCCTAAGAACACATACAGAGTAAATGACAGAGAATGGACTTAGCCAAAGTATGTGAATTCCTGGTACAGTGTTTTTCCCCATAACTCCAAGCTGCCCCTTTGTGCCACCCACATCCCAGGGACACAGGAAACGTGATCACATCTGAGAGATAACCTATGTGATTGATAAGGAACTTCACAGTTATGGAAAAGAGTAAGAAAGGGTAGAGAGTTCAGGCTCTAAAATGGCAAATAAATGGTTAATTTTGGAGTAAATATCGTTTTAGGCCTTTTATTTAAATTCTGTTTAATATCTAATATGCATAAGTGCAAGCCTGGCATTTATTCTGGAATTAGTCTTCTCCCTAAATTTTCCTCATTAGAATTAAGAAAAGTGATTATGGCTAACGTTGCTTAGAAAATGGGTTTGGTTTTGATTTTAGTATCAAGCCCTAAAATGGACAAAACAAATGATAATGGTAGTGACCTTCATTAAAATGATATTACAATCAGCTTGCTTGATAATAGCATGTGTATTATTTCCAAATGACCACATGTGGATTAGTCATTCAGTCACATGAGAAATATTAACATTTTATAATAAGAAATATAATTAAAGTGCACAGTGGGATGTATGGTGGCCCTATAGATATTAGGTCTTAATTCCTAGAACCTCTGAATGTTACTTTATTTGAAAAAAATAGCTTTGCAGATGCAATTAAGAAGAATCCTGGATTCTCATTGTGGGCTGTAAGTGCCCACCACATGTAACCTTATAGGAAGGAGGTGGAGGTAGATTTGATACATACAAGAGAGGAGAAGTCACACAGAGGAGAAGGCAGTGTGAGAACAGAGGCAGACATTGGACTGATGCAGCTACAAGCCAAGGAGCGTTTGTAGCCACCAGTGTCTAGACGGGGCAAGGAACAGAGAGTCCCATAGAGACTCTAGTGGGAGTGTAGGCTTGCTGACACCTTGATTTTGTCCCATGGAAACTGTAAACGTATATTGTTTCAAGCCAGCAAGTTTGTGATAATTTGTTACAGCAGCCATATGAAACAAATACAGATTTTGATATTAAGAAGTGGAGTACTGCGGTAACAAATGCCTGCAAATGTGGAAGTGGCCTTGGAATTTGTAATAGATAGAGGCTAAAAGACTCTTGAGCAGTGTGATACAAAAAGTCTGCATTGACTTCAGCAGATCGTTGGTAGAAATATGGATGCTAATGACAGCCAGTGAAAGCTCAGGAGGAAGTGAGTGGCATTAGCAGAGAAATCCTCTATTGTCTAAGACAACAGATCACTATAAACAGAATTTAGTAGAAATATGAACGTTAAAGGTGCTTTTGGTAAGAGATCAGCAGGAAATGAGAAGCAGGCTATTGGAAACTGGTAGAAAGGTGACTCTTGTTATAGAGAGGCAGAAAACTTAGCTGAATCATGTCCTACAATTTTGTAGAAGTCAGGATCCATAAGCGATGAGCTCGGATACTTGCCAGAGGAGATGTACAAGCAAAGTGTTGAAGGTGCATACTGGTCTCACTCTATCCAGACTGCAAAAGATGATAAAACTAGGAGATTCCCCTAGGATGGTGTGGCTGGACAACTAGCAGCTAATGCTTCTAAGGGATCAAAAGTTCAGAAGATCCCTTCACACAGGATTTTTTGAAGAGAGTAGACGTGGAACTTACGTATCCACTCAATCATCTCAGCAGAAGCTGAGGACAGAGGTGGAATTTTCTAGCTAAGAGCCTATCTGTTAGTGTGAATAACATTTATATTTATCAATTCAAGGCTAGCCAGCGGCTTTGCTGCTCGGCCCACATGATCCAGCAGATCCAAAGCTGCCTGAAGTATCGGTGGCAGACGGGGAAGCAGTCTGGAGCCGCTGGCAGGCCTCTGTCGGTGAACTGCAACACCGATCCATGGGATTTTGGAGAGAAGCCCTGTTATTCTCTACAGAGAATGATGTTCCTTTGGAGAAATAGCATTTGAACTGCTAGTGGACCTCAGTGGAGACTGAATGCTTAACCATGCACCACCAAGTTACTGTGTGACCTGAGTGGCTCATCATGAATTGGGGTCTTCTGACCCACAAAGCCGTAAAGGTGGGTGTGTAGAGAAGCACCCCATCATCAAATGGATGTGGTATTTGCATGACTGGGCCAAGGAGACCCTGTAGGCACAAGTCAGTTACATGAAGAAGTGGCCCAAATGCCCACAGTCCCTAATCCTATTTCACTGCCCTCTTTCTCCCAGCCTGCACTTACGGCCTCGTGGGAAGTTCTCTATCATCAATTGGCAGAGGAAGAGAAGGTTCAGGCCTGACTGACAGATGGTTCTGTGCGATATGTGGGCACCACTCCTAAATGGACAGCACTACCACCCCTATCTGGATATGTGCATAGTTCATATCCACAGAGGACTAAAACTGTTGTGCATTTATTATTGTACAATCTGCCTTATCAACAGATAGAGAAATGTCTGTATTTGAAATAGATGAAAATGAAATTCAAATATTTCTCTTATAATTTGACACACTGGATGCTTGACAATGTCTCCAAAGTTAGTGTCTAGCCCCATACATTCAAACCCTGTCTTTCCTCAATAACTTACACACTTGCTGGAAACCTTAGGATACGCTCATATCAGCCCTGACCTTGTCACATTTTTCATAATGCTGGGTGAGTCAGGACAGTGGATAAGTAGTGCAATTCTTGGAAACCGTTCTTCCATCAGGCTGGCTAGCACTAACATCGTTACACATGGAGGTAACTGCACACCACATAAAATATTCCACTAAATCTACAGCTCAACTTTCCCTTATCTGGGTCCTAAAGGTGCCCATGGTCATTCTCAAAGCCACTAAACAAAACAGGATGTCAGAAGGCATATTTGTTTAAGTGGAAATGATTAGTAGCCCTAACAGTGGTTAAATATTTTACTTTCTCATAGTTTGAAAAAAAAATTAAAACGAGAGAGAGACTATGCTTCTAGGGTTCCTCCCAAGGTCTTGGAGGGAATTTTGAAAGTGAGGAGCCCTGAATGTTAATCTCTGCTAGCTTTATAGTACATAAAGTACATTTCTCTGCTTCATAGAAGATACAAGTCATATAGTTAAGGATGAAAATGAGTTGCCAGAACTCATAAGAAAAATATTCTATGCAATATCTACAACATGCACAAAGCTTGGAGATATTTGAGAGACACAAACCTTGGAGACATTTGAGAGAAGTTCACATGTGGGAAAATGTATCTCTGTGTGAAGAAATAAAAGATAGTTTAGAAGACAGAAAGAGGAGGTAAAATAATAATTTTCAAAAATTTAAAAATAAAGGTCTATCTATCTATCTATCTGATCTATCATTTACCCAATATTAGAATAAGATTGCAAAGTTAAATACAGAACCAGTTAATGTTCTATAGAGCAATAAAAAAAACCAAAACAGTATTTTCTACAGACAGAAATAATTTTCACCTTTGTGGACAAAATTAATGGTGAGTTAATAATTTTTTAAAAGTTACTATTGCTTGCTGGGACCTTAATTAATAATATTAAGGGTGAGTAATAAGTCAAATAAAATTCCATAGCCTGTATCACTAGATAACCCATTAGGTGGGCTTGTTAGACAGTGCTTTATTATGTCACTGAAAGGACAGTCAATAAATTTTCTAACTTATTTTCAAATTTTGGATAATTTTTTCAAGGAGTAGTCCAGGGCACTTTTTAATTGTTAAGTAGTCTGGCTTGAGATCTAGGACAAAGAGGAATCTTTGAGCTCCTCTAAACAAGGGAATAATAAGATTTTTACTAATTTTAAAACAACTGCTCCAGGTAGTAGGGGGAATAATAAGTTGTACCAAAATTGGTCTGGAGATCAGTTAAGCACGATTGTCAAGTTACATACGGGATAGATAGGTGTGTGTAGGGGCTTGGAGTTTATGTTATTGTCATAAAACAAGATTAAATTGAACTGGTCTAAACTAGGTCTGAACCTATCAACCAATTGACCAAGCTAATTATACTGCTGATAATCAACTCATGGGGTACTCTGCACAGAAATTTTCGACTCAAAAAGGATTTATGAGATATGTTTTACTGCAAAATTTATGAAGTTTCCACTATGATTTCCTGAAATGTATATGGAAAACCAATTTTGTAGATATTCTAACATTTTTTCCTGAGGATTTATGCTATACAAATTCGGTATTTTTTTGTAAACGTGTATCATTGATTTTCCCTTCTTTTGAAATGTAGAATTGTTTAAGTAGTCCGTAAGAATTATTATTATAGACTCATTTATGTATGTTACTTTTAAATGTTTTCTTTTTTCTTTTGACTCCTCGCCAATGGCAGTGCCCCCAAATAACAAAATATTACCATGCTTTTTTTCAAAAAAGAAAGTGTGATAGAAGAATGATTTTAAAATTGTACACAATATGGTTCAGAGCTTCCATTAACATTCAAAGATTCTAAGTTTGCTGTGGCTTTTCTCTACAGCAATGAGCTTTTGCCCTGTGTGGTTCATATGGGAAGTCAAGCCAGTCTTTCAAGCTGGATTTCCCCTGTTGACAATTAATCAACAGAGTATTCCCGAAATATCACTTAACTCATCTTCTGATGTCCTGCATGAATCATAGCTCCGGAAAGGAAGCGTCAGTGCACTTCACTAATGGGATCAAATGACTAAAATGATGGTGCAACCCCAAGATTGCATCTAATTGCATTTAGAATTTGTTATGCTCAGTCTAGAACAGGGTTTCCCAAATATCAGTATATGAGCTGTCATTTGCCTTTTCCTGTCTCCTATTTTCTTTATCACTGTTTACTGCAAGAACTATTGAGGTATGCTTTTCTATCTCCACACCTACCCCAACATTTCTGGACTTAGAAGTTCAAATATGAGTTTTGAATAACAATAATCTTCTAGTGATAGGCGTATCAAGCCCTGTACACAGTTTAATCCTGGTGAGGAAAAGGAAACATCGGTGGATCAGGGCATTATATTGTTACTGTTGTTGAACTGTATACAATGTCATAGTTGGAAGCAACCAAAAATTAGGCCTGCCAGATTCTATTGTGGGTAAGCTGCTCTCAGAGAAAATAGCAAGATCTCTCTCTTTCTGGGTCAAAGCTAATGTATAAAATAACGACTGTAGGTGTCCCCTGGAATTGAGTGGTATTTATTTCAAGTGGTTTTAGCAATTTAAATGTGTTGCATAATTTGTAAAGGATAGAATTATACTCGTTTGGAGAAAAATGGAGAAAACAGCATCAGTTTTCAGACACCTAATTCTTAAGCATGATTTCCTGTATGGTTTTACCATTCTGCTAAAACTGGCCTCTTTTCCTGTTGCATGTCAACTTGTTTATTGGCATACGCCAGTTAATCAAATATTGATGATGAAAAATAGGAAAGAGATGTCATTTGATTTTGGCATATGCTAATGATTTCAAATACCATTTAACCAAATGTTTTATGTTTGTAAAATAACATCATAAGTACTTCCTTCTTTCTTACCCTAAACACACACACACACACACACACACACACACACACACAAACACACTTTACTTGAGAATATAATTTAATTGATATATGGAAAATATTTTTTCTTAATGTTTGTAACACTTTTAACCTCTGCATATAATAATATTTCAAACTCTTTGGGGAGAGGAAAATATTCAATTAGTAGACTTTTGTAAATACTCAGCTTGAAAGATGCAGACTTAATGGAATTTGTTTTTGTACTTTCCCTTTCTCTGCCACCAATGTATCTCACTAGCGTGAAACCCAATATATGAAATGAAATTACCAGGTCCTTTTCCTGAATAAGACTATGCAGAATTGCAAATCCCATAGTATTGAAAATAGTAATTGCAGTACTGCTTGTTTCTAGACCTTGTCTCAAAGTTACAGATTATGCAGAGCTTTGATAAAATGTTGCATGATATCATGGTATCGAGGCAAAATTAATTTTTTCATTTGATTTGAAAAACATCTAGTGATGGAGGACCCTCATTTTTATTCGCCCCATGAACAGAATTTACAAGTCAATGAACATAAAGAGTGGAAGCAAATAAGAAGTTAGTTCATTCATTATGTCGAGTGACAAAGGAATTTAATGTTTAAAATGCTCTGTTATGGTAAAGATTATTTTCCATAAAATGAGAGTGAAAATGACTTCATTAGAATACCAGTCATAAAACCCTGCTAATGAGGAAGGTCTTAAAAATGCGTATATTTGCATGTTTTTAGGGCCGCTGTAACAAAATGCTCTCTGGTGGATATAATATGCTATTGGTTTAATGTCACTGCATTTGGTGTGCAAATGTATCAAATTATTTGAACATACATGAATTTCATTTGTTATAGTAATAGCTAACTTTGTTGCTAATTACTCTATGCCTTCTACACTGTTTTTATCTCATTTAATCCTCAACAACAATCCGAGGTGGTGTTATTAATGTCCTCTATCATGACTTTGAGGAAATAAGGCATACAGTTATTGGGCAACTTGCTGAATATCCTGTTTCCTTCTTCCCCAAACATACACACATTAAGATTGCTTTTTTACTTTTAATGGCACTGTACTGAAGTATAGAATTATATAAACCCACTTCCCCTTTAGGGTGTCCATTGCTTTTTTGGAATGCAATACCAAAAAGTACAGGCTGTTGTTATCAGGTTGATTTGCAGCATATACACTACATAGCAGTACTAGATACTCAAGGCAAACAGACTCTGCGGTGTTGTTATGTCAGGTGTTTCTCCCGCTCCCTTGTAGCGTCTACTTTCCTTTGATGGTGTACAGATTTTCTGTTCATACACATTCCCATCTCCTATGTATTTATTAAAACCTGCTTCAACCAAGGTTAGAAGGATCTCCTTGAGATAGTCCACTAAACTCAGGTGATATTTTATTCTTTTAATGCTGTCTGTTGTATGATATACCCCTACACACGTACACTCTCATGTTTTGCTCTCCTAATAAACTTTGAGATTCTGTAGAACAGTCACTAGAATCTTAGTGTTCCTTTTAATTCTAGGACCAACACTTTGGAGGGAGGGAAACCCCCAGTGTGCATTTGTTGAATGAGTAAATCAGTAATTGAACTCAAAGTCTATAATGCCTTAATGAAGGTAGACGGTTGCTCTCCCCACGAAAGTTCACAAACACACAATTAAAATATGCTGTTTTACATTTATATGCAAGTAAACGTTGACCCTCTCGTCCCCTCTTTCTACATACAAAGTGATGTTCTGTGATTTCTGATTTTAGGAAGCTGTTTATTCCAAGCCTCGCTTCTTCCTGTGATACTCTATCCACTTCTTTATTGTTGCCTGTTTCCTCTGAGTTTAAATAAATAACTTACTAGTGATTTTGGTGGAGTCACCGGACTCGCCATTACAGAATGGCTGCAAGCTTCATCACAGAAATGACCCAAATACAGAAAACTCATGTTGTCTCGTGTGTGTGTGTGTGTGTGTGTGTGTGTTTATGTATTAAAAATATCCAACATCCAGGGTTCAAAGTTTACATTTCATCCAAAGCACCAATTATTATTAGGTTTGCAAATCTCCTTGTTTAACTTTGAATTCTTTGTAGTTCCAAAAAGTAAGTTTTTTATGCTGTAAATTCGATGTCAGCTAAAAACAGCTTTGTGGTTTTTTAAAACCAATGACTTTAAACAATAATATTTTGCCAGCCTCTGAGGAACATATTACAACAATGTACAATTTCTATTATTGTACTCCTTACTAGCTCTTCAAATGTTTTTGAAAAGTATGCTGACAGGTGATTAGTCATACTCAGAACCAACTGCTCCAACTTTTTAATCTAAATGATAAGTGATTGCTTTGTTTTGGATGTATTTTAAACAAATACTTGAGTAAGTTTCTGAGATGCATATTACAATTTATTGTAATATATTGTCCTACATATATATATATATATATATATATATATATATATATATGTATGTATTTGTGCATAGACAATGTTCCTTGACACTAAAGAACTCACTATTTTTTTTGTCCTAAATATATGCCCCCATTAAAATTGCAAAGTGTTAGCAGCAAGAAATATGCTGCAGTTTGACAAATGTTTATTATTTAAATGTAATTGTTTTGCAAAAATATATATGGTATAGTCAATAAATTTTGAGCCAAACGTTGGCAGAAGGACAAAGGTAAATTCACATATTAATACAGGGGAATAGTTAATGTTTCATAGTTTTTAAACAGGATTCTGGCAAGCCTAGGGAGTCAACAAATGGGGTTATGAATTTTATGCAATAGTATGTGTTTGTTTACATGAGTGAATGTGTGTACTTTCCTTGACTGAGCTCTTAAAACTTTCTCTATATTTTCAAAGATATTGGTGACCCCACAACCAATATGATCCACAGCAACAAAAGTTTTATGCTTTGAAAATTATTAATTCCAGATCCATGGTGAGTGATATCACTGGCGATTGAATCAATCTGCAAAATATTGTCCTACTCAAGTTAACTGTCCATAGTTGGAATGTTTCTTTAGTAAGTCTAAGGTAAAACCTGGCATATAAACTAGGGGACAATTTGAAATTATCTCCTAGTTATATTGGTGCACAGTAGTGAAGATGTTTACAGGGCACATAATAAAGTTCATGAATTCAGTCACTTTTAAGATACATTCTGTAACTATTAATTTATTTTAAGACATTTCTCATGGAGCCAGATCTTTCTTTCAACATGAGACTTGATTTTTCTAGTCATGGTGGTCTTTGCCTTGGCTGAGTATCTATAACTTTACTCTCATCATGTTAGTTCATTTCACTTTTACATTACAAAGTAACACAAACTTTATGTTATTTTATTTTAGTTTATATTATAGTTTCATGCTTTTTCCTACTAAAACTGTTACATTTATGATCCAAATCCATTTATCTATTTCATGTGCATTTTTGTGACTTTTCTACTTTGTCAATATACTAACCCCCACTCTCAGACTCACCAGTTTTTAAGGGGATTAACCTGAACCTGTAACACCAGTTGAGACCGTAAGAGGAGAGAAGCATTATCCTATAACCTTGACGTAGTCCAAACAGAGGAAAGAGTGCAAAATACGGAGAACACTTCTGAAGAATTCTCTTTAGTTATGTGGCCTTCAGTGTCTCTCCTCTGTGAGCTTCCATTTTCACATCCATAAATAACACTTCACAAAATTATTGAGAGTGTAATGTGAATATATAGCTGAACCAAGGTCGCAAATAATATGTTTCTGTACAAATATTAAAATATTGTCATTACATTTAGGCTTATCTTACTGAGATTCTGAATCCTTCAATGGCGAGTCAGCTCTGGTTTTTTGGCTCTGTTTTTGATCACTTCACCCTGGAGGAAACAGCTTGCCTAAGGCCTGACATGTAGGCCTGCTGCATTGCAAGTTCCCTCCGCTCATTTTTGGCAGGTTGTGCTGATTTATTGAGCTATTTGATTTATTTAATGTACCATGCCTTTGACTGCATATACTCTGTAGCAGTCACTCAAAATGCAAACAAACATATTATATGCTCTTTAATTACTCCCATCCCCCTTATTATCAATCACTGCCAATATCAGTGGAACAGCTGTGATTCATGCTATAAAATTAAGGTCAGCAAACTTGGATTTGCTGGAGTGAATAGCAGCAATTCTCTTTATATTCCTTAATCTTCATATTTTAATTCTAAAACTAGCTCTCAGGAAAATGCTATTCAGGGTTCGTCTTGCTCAAGATAAAAATAGAAAATAAAAAAAAGATATGATAATTGGGCAGGAGGAAGGAAAGGAAAAATAGGAGTAAAAGAGGAAAAAGTTGTTGAAGGAAGTGAGGAAAGGAAAAAAATAAACATGATAATATAGTAGCTTTTAAGGGTACTCATTCTGAGTTATGGAAAAATGTAATGTTACACACACACACACACACACACACGCACGTCTCAATAGTCCAGGCTTTAATCCCAAATTACTATATTTCAAGTTCTTGAATATTACTCTGTTTCCTTTACTTCTTTTGTTGCTTGTTCCTTATCTATTCTGTTTTCTTTTGATTAATCCTAACCCTTAGGCTTAGTAATTCTGTACAAGTGTGCTTTTGGTAATACAACAAGTATGACCAATCTCTACGATCTTTCAATGGTCTACCCTTGCAGGAAGCTTCCTTCCATTTTAATCCTTTTCCACACCCACAGAAAATATTCAATTAAAGAATATTATTAATTATTAGAGAAAGACAATGCAATCATCTTTCTTTCAGGTCTCTTATCAGTGCTAGAATTTTATTTCTGTCCTAGTTTCCATAGATTTGTGAATGAATAAAATATACATACACACTCCTGTATATATGGTATATATAATACATACTCATATATGTATATATCTATCATATATATTTAAGTGATAATGATATCTAATTCATTTAATTAAATCATATGCACTTCAAAATTCATGCAATGTTGAATATGCTCACTAACTTAGAACAGACTAATATTTTTGTGCTATTGTGGAGAACAAAGAACTTCTCAGTGTATATATAACCTTCATGCTGATAGATAAACACATACCTGTAGCAATGGCAATTGCCACAGTGAGATTTTCTGAGCAAGGTTGGTAGGTTGATACTCCAGAAAAATCACTATTTCAGGAATCTGAAATTTTCCAGAGGGTCTGGAGTGCCTCTTCAAATTGTATTTCCTCTCTCATTTAACCAGCCACTTCAGCCTATTACATGGTATGGCTAATTTCCTAGAATAGTGCTTTTTAAATGTGTATTCAATTGTAATGTGTGACAATAACAGATATTTAATCAATACCTGCTGATTTAATAAAAAAACATTTTTTCTGTTTGCTTATTGACAACTCTGTGGGAAAGTTTGCTAATCACTGTATAAAATAAAAATCATTTTCAGAGTCAAAATAACTGCCATAAATATGAAAACCACTATTTACTGATAAGTTGTATGGCCCAATGCTTATGTTTTTCAGTTAAACATCACAACAACCTTTGTGATGGGGATTATTGACTCAATTTTTATCTATGAGTAAATGAGACTCAGAGAAGTTAACAAGTTAACTAATTCCGCTAGTTAACTAATTCACTGGTGAAGTGAATGGCAGATGGCATTGCCATCCTGGGCCTCTCAGCGTAGGACTATACTTCTTCCCCTATACCACGGGGACCCTTAAGGGCACATGGCTTAGCAGGAGGAGAGTACGCAAATGTAAAAAGTTGTTATTCGTAAAAGTTTCATTAACTGTTAAGTAGGTTTCTCAGTAGATTGACCAATTTTGGTGATGGGCAATAAATTCTGTGTCTAATTTTAAAAACTCAACAGATGTTCCTAAAGCCAGTGAAAAGTAGAAAGTGTATCTACAAAAGTCACAAAGTAAGTTTGAAAAGGGCAAGTTTGATTTTTCTATTTTTGTAGCACTTCTCTTGTTTAAGACAATACTTTTTTTTTTTTAATTCTAGAACATGCCCGTGATTTTTGATTTTGAAATTATTCAGAGGAGACCCGTTCTTGAAGTTAAAATTGTCACTTTGAGAATATGAATGATTTATCAGGTGCAGAATTTTTTGTTTCTTTCATAGAATGTCTGCTGAGGTGAGATTCTTTCTTAATAGCATCATACAGATTAGTATCAAAAGCCTGAACAATACCACTGAAATCAAGGACATTCCTTAGAAAAGCAATCAATTGTTACGCAATAGATAATGTGTTTTCTTGCAAAGCAAGAGAATAACTCTCATGTGGATGTTATTAATCTTCCTTGAAATCATTTTAACATTCCACTGTGCTGTGTTAAACTATTTTTTTTCCTTTTTAAGGAAACACAAAAAGTGAACTGATTTATTGTCAAATTCCAGGCAGCTGCATAGCTCAATCAAGGGCATTAAATTAACTATTTTCCAATAAATCAGGCTTATAGCTTGCACCATGAGGTATAAATATGTCTTAAGATTACCCTCTTCTATAGTAAAAAGAAATGACTCCATTTAGTAGCCAAAGTCAGATATTTCTGTATGTGTGTATGTGTGTATGTGTGTGTGCATATTTTTATATATATTAATTTATAGTTGGGCCAAATTTTTGTGAAAAGGGAAACATTTTAAAGAGATTCACGTTAAGTAAATAGAAAGTTTTTTTCAATACTGTTTAATTCTGTCATTTCCTCATGATAATTTTAATTTAGTGGCAGAGATTCTTAAGAGAATAAACTGTGAGTGCACTATTGCTGCTATAAATCACTTTGGTTGTAGTAATTCTAGCTTTCATGTGTACTTTTAAATTACCTTTATTTAGGGTTATCGTCTGTAAATTGATCTAAAATATTATTTATTCTTCATGTATGCTTAATACAATGAGAGTCAAGTACTTTTAAACAAGTAAAAATCTTATCTCCCAAATTATGTTTTCCCTCTGATTTTACTAAAGTATGTTTGTACTTAACAAATGCCTACAAATTGCCGTGATTCACGTTTGAGGTACTCAACACTTGCTTTTTATTCACTTAGCACTATCTTGTACAGAGTATACTTTATATTTTTTGTAGATTTTTTACATTTTGGGTGCTTGATTTCATTTTGATTTATCAACATATTAAAGGATAGTGATAGATTATTCATATTCATTCATTCCTTGTAGCTTATTCTCTGATGAGGCTGGGAAAAGTATGTTAGTACAGTAACTAACCATTTATTTCACAGATGAGTTGAGTCATTCCCTCAGCAAATATTTTTAAAGATTGTGTTGAACTCTCTGTATAAAAAGTGGTAACAACATGTTTCCTGACCTAAAAGAGTTCATAGTCATGGGACAAACATCTCTATGGAAATTTTAATTAAGCATGATAAGTATTACCAGGGAAGTGTGCAGAGTTCTCAACTCTGTATATTAAATGAAATTTCCAACTCTGTATGTAGTAGTCAAGAAGCTAGATGGTGCTGAAGTTGAGAGTTAGAGATTGTGTGAGAATTATGCTATACAGGTCAGTGCAGGAAACCAGGAATGGGAGTAATATACTTAATGATGATGACGCTTATGTATAATGAGATATAAACTTGTGTAAA
Organism: Rhinolophus ferrumequinum; assembly: GCF_004115265.2. Classification (NCBI taxonomy): domain Eukaryota; kingdom Metazoa; phylum Chordata; class Mammalia; order Chiroptera; family Rhinolophidae; genus Rhinolophus; species Rhinolophus ferrumequinum. Next base: position 15,827,917 of record NC_046295.1, on the reverse strand, counting down.
TTCATCATCAAATGCACCGTTGTAAGTGGTATTGATGACTGTTTATTGAACGGCAAATATAAAGATTCAATGGAATTATAATGACTGAAACCTAAATAATACATTGCTGACTAAAGAATGTCAAGCAACAATCAACTGTTTTGAATGTTTGTTTTAAGAACCTGCCACTAATGAAGTTATATCATGTGGATGACTTAATTGCTACCATTTCCAAATTAATTTTTTTCATTTCAGTCTGAGACATTAATATGTTGAGACATCTCACCGTGGATGCATTTGTCTTAGAACACTAATCAAACCAACTATCAAACCAAATAGGTTAAGAAAACTGTTATATATCTTAAAACTTACTGCTGTTTCGTTTTAGTCTGTTCCTGTACTGAGTCAGCTATAACATCTTATTTGATCGATTTGACTAATAGACCATGTCTATGCATATGGCAAGCTTTATTGGGGTAGAAACATGTATAGAACAGGTAATCAGTCCAAAAACTGTGCTATGGCATGACAATATCCACCACAATATACCTACTTATTTTGTATTCCACTGCAGAGGTAAAAAATACTGCACGGGAATTACCTAAAGTGAGAGTAGAGGAGAGAATCTCAAGACTATATGGAAGAGTTAAGGAAAACTCAGAAGATGGGCGTAGTGTTAATCCTCTTGAAGCTCAAGGTCTAATGTAAGAGTCTAGTGTGAAAGCCATTCAAAAAAATAAAATTTATAAATCTGTGATTGGGATAAATGGTCTGAAGCAGTTCCGGATGAATTGAAGGTATATATTAGGTAACACTGAAGGGTTAGGGAAAGGAAGGCCCTTAGCTGAAATTGAGTGTCAAGTAGGATGGTCAGGTAAAGAGAGAAGGAAGAGTACTCCAGGAAGAATGAATGAAACCTGAAAAATCCGGATGATTAAGGAGATGAGAATATTCCAGAGTAAAAAAAAGGGGGGCAGGGGAAGTGGAGACAAGCAGACAATGTAGTAAAAGTGTGCTGAGAGAAAAATGTGTTGCAAGAGATAGGCCAAAGATAAACATCGTAAGCCATTGGACACACTCACTCATTTAATAAATATTTATTGAGTGCCTATTATATGCTAGAGATTTTTCAAGAAATGTAGACAAAAACAAAATAAAACAAAAACAAAAAATGCCTAATTAAGAATTTAATGTTATAGAGGAGATTAAGGAGAAAAAATGAAATTATTTTTTAACACACCTGGGCCATGGGGAAAAATAGGACAATCTCAGTGGGAATACAGAGGGTGGAGTTGGGGGTCCAGTTTTAATATAGGATGACGAAGGAAAGTGTCCATGATAAGGAGACATTGGAGAGAAGAGAGGGAGGTAAGCATGAGGTATTTTAAAGAAGAGCACTCTAGGAAGAGGGAACAAAAAGTACAGAAACTTTGAGGTGGGAACACACATGGTGTATGCCAGAAACAGTAGGTTTACATAAGATTACTGAGAAGTTTTAATGTATATTAGAGCAGGAAATTCACTAGGATGATGGTATTTTGTTGTGGTTGTTGTTTAGGATGGGTGATATTAAAGCAAGTTGTATATAGACGGGAATACATAGGAAAGGGGAAAATAAAGATTGAGGAGACAGGAAATATTGGCTGGAGCAATCTTTGCACGGGCAAGAGAATATGATACATTGCAAAAGAGAGGCTGACCCTGAAGAGGAGTGCGGAGGAAAGTCAGGGTATATGGAGACAGAGACAGAGCAGAAGGTAGATGATGATATTGGGAGCACAGGAGAGTTTTTTGTTTGCTTGTTTGAATGCTTCTGTTTTCACAGTGAAATGGAGAGCAAGGTCATCTGCTGAGAATAAAAAGGCGAAGTGGGTTTGGGTGTGTGAGGAAGAAATAACTGGTCCAGGGGCTCTGGCTCAGGCCTAACCAGTCGTCCTAGAGGGCTAAGGAGATCAACTTTACCACACATTTGTACTTTTATTCATCACCTATTCGTGTACCGTGCACTTGCAAAACTGTATATGTAAGGAGGTTATAATAGACAAGGAATGGGAATTTAAACTGAGATTATGGGAGGTTCTGGCCTTTTTTCTAATGATAAAGTCCTGTCATTGATAGTTTTTTTTTAATCAAAGGAATGTAACATAGATTTGCTTTGGGGTAGAAAATAGATTTTCAGGAGACAAGGGTAACATGAAAAGGTTATGCAAATAGTTAGGAGATACCTCCAATTTCTGCCTTGATCATCTAGATGGGTGCAGAGCCAATAACTGAGTCTGAAAATATGGGAAATGAAGTTTTGGGGGAATATTAGTATAATTTGGGACACGTTTCTTTTGAGATCAATGTGAGACATGCAAGGGGAAATATTGAATAGATGGTAGGGTGATGAGTTCAGGGAAAAGATCAAGGATGGAGGTACACATTTGAGAATAATCTGCATATAAATTGCATGTAAAATGACTGACTGTATGTCTCACAAAACCATTGGTTATACAGGTGGATTTGTTCATTTACATGAATGTATTTCTTTTCTTATTTTTTTAGCTTTTTTTGTTAGTTTCAAGTGCACAAAACAATGTAATAGTTAGACATTTATCATTTATATCCCTCACGCAGTGACAACCTCCCTCCCCCATCCACTACCTCTCTGATATCGCACACAGCTATTTCATTTCCACTGTCTCTATTCCTGATGCTGTACTCCGCTTCTTGTAACTATATATATACTACAATTATATATATATATATATATATATATATACGTATATATATATATATATATATATATATATATATATATAAAATTGTAGTTGACATTCATTATAAATTAAGCAAAATAGTTATATTTTGAAAAACAGTTTAAAACCAAAAGTAAGCAATGCAGGATTCTCTACAATGTGTTCATCAGGCCTGTGACAAAAATATAATGGTTTGCAATTGCCTAGCAGAGGTCTTAGCACACAGTAGGCCACGCAAAAAAATAGTAAATATTTGAAATTACGTGGATTTAAATATATCTATCTTATTTATAATATGGAATTTTTCATTTTCCCAATCTCTATAGGTATATTATTAGTTGAATGTAATTAAATTTATTTGAAGTACATGGAGTGTCTTAGCATACATTTTTCTTTTCTTCCTTTCTTTCTTTCTTCCTTCCTTCCTTCCTTCTTTCCTTTTTTTCTTTCTTCCTTTCTTTCCTTTTCTTTTTTTTTTTCAGATTTTTGCACATTTCTGAACATATTAGGGACAAGTTTCCTCCTTTGCATGCAATGGACTAATTGCCAACTATAATTTAGAAGATTTTAATGAGACACCCTGCATGAATTCAGAGCTCCACACAGAGGCAAGACAGATTGTAATTCAGGAGACATTTTAGGTTAATATTGCACCCATAAAATCCAAATATGCTGGATCTGCAAAAGAAAACAGAGTGGGGCAAGGGCCAGCCACTCTGAGGTTATATTTGTATCTTGCTTGTAGGCTACTGAATGCAGATTTTCTCAGATGTCGTTCTTATTTGTTGGGGTCCACGTAGTATTTAGAATCAAGCAGGATTAAAGCAGGAGCAGTTATCAGGAATTTATAATTTTAAGTTCCCTCTCTCCATGATCACAAAGAGCCATTCTTGTCTCGTAAACTTCCATTATATTTTTGAATTTGAAAGATATTATCTCTCTCTCTCTCTCTCTCTCTGTATCTAAGCACTATACTTTTTCTTAAAGTCGATATATCATCATTATTTGGCCAGTCTCTTACTGAACAATATTTAAACATTCCACATTTTTCTTAGTTATAAAGAATGTATTAATTGAAGTCTATATATTTGCCAAAGCATGCACTTTGGCCATGCCTCATGAATGTTGATATGAGGTATTCCTGTTGACTTTGTAATATAAATAGTAAATATAAATATACAAGTAATATAAAAAATTGTAGTTTAAATTTTATTAATTCAAATGCATTATTATAATTGTTGAAAATATTTGGTTTCCCCAATTATCGGCTTGATAAATAATGCTGCAACATACATCTTTGGTATAATTTTTATCTATTTGTTTCATGATTATTTTGTACACCAGATACAAAATTTTTGTCTTAGTGTGAGTGTATATATTTATTGACTTTTAAAACAGGATTGCGCTAATATACCTACTAGAAATGTATGTATGTATATATTATGTATATATGTATGCATGTTTGTGTGAAAGAGATATTGGCATTTGCTTAACAACCATCATCGACTTGCATCATAGATAAATGATAATCCAAATCTTTTACCCCGCCTACTTCCCTAGCATCATCTTGAGAAACTCTCCTTTATTCACTATGTGCTGACCAAGCTTCAGAACCTCTATACATGGTGTTTCTTCACCTGGAACGCTCTCCCTTGCTCCCGATATCCTGGATCTTTCTTACTCTTCAGTTCTCTGCTTAAATTAAATCTCAAAAAGTATGAGCCTGACTTGCTCTCTAACTTAGCCTCTCCTTCAAAGCACTTTTCTTTCATATAGCGTCTTTCAATTTCATTCATCGCAGTTAACAAAATTTGATAATATATTTGTTAGGACTTGTTTCTTTTCTGTTTTGATCCCTAGGTTTACAAGTCCATTAGAGCCAAGAGATCTTGTCATTTGCATTCATCACTGTGCATTCAGATTCTAGTACAGTGTCTGAAAGTTAGGGTGAGGTGAATATTTGCTGAACTGATGGGCAAATGACTGACTGACTGAATGAATTGCTGGAGGTAGGAGACTATTTCATTTTTCTTTTCAATGAATTACTAAATGAAACTCTGAATACATATAACAAATAATACAATACTACAAAATCATCGTAGTTACAAGGTTTTGCTTTATTTTTTTATATTATACAATTAAGAAACATCCAGATGAAACACAATTTAAACAAGTAATAACTAGCTCAACGATAGGATAGTGGTCTCTCAATTCATCATGTCATTGACTTTTTCATTGACATTGAACCGGATAAGAAAATCAGGAGAATAACTTTTCACTATTAGAAAACTTCACACAATGAAATGTTTAATCAATTTAATTAGAATTTTTCAAATATAGTTTGAGAGAAATGATTGTTTTCACAGCAAAATCAGAATTTCCAAGTAATTGTAACTTCAATAAAAAATTGATTGCTAATGAACTCTCCTTTGAGATCTAAGTAATGTACAACTACCTATATTTCACAATCATTTTTTATACAGAAGGCTTTTTAATGTTAACTGCTATCAACTCTACTCTGAAACAAATGTAATTTTAAACTACTTAAATTCATTTTTCTCCTGAAGTCTTTCCTGCAGTTTTGCTGGACCTTTACTATTATATATAGTGCTATTTAAGGGTATAATTTGGCAATTGCAATTTGTAAAAAAAGACAGCCTTACTAGAGTAGTCTGAATGATTTTTTTTCCATTTATAAATGTAACCAATTCATCCCTGCATGTCACCATAACAGTTACATTTGAACCCTAAATAATTTGGCAGTTATTCCGTTCACAATTCTCAGATATCACTTGTTTTTCCTCCCCTTCCTCCTTTTTTCTCTCCTCTTCAGGTTCGGCCTGTTCTTTAAAGAGACACAGCCATGGATTTGAACAAAATAGTGTTGCTATCCTTCCATAACTAATAGTTACTTTCGAGTGAACTTCAGAGGTATCTGTTGGCTGCCCTTTTTGTTGATGCTCAGATTTCAGATCAACTTTACAGGAAACACACGTTAACTTTTAATGACAGGGTCCACGCTGCTTTGATGACTGTCTGTCTCCTAGTTCTGATTGACACGAGCAGGCTTTGGAAGATGACAAATTGTCAGACAACACATCAGTCTGTTTTCTCCATTAAGTAATGAGAAAGGAAAGGGCAGAGGCATTTGGGGGTGGGGTGCTTTCTGGGATTACCTAGAAGCCTCGTAAAGCTGTTTGTAAATCAAACATGTTAGCAGTCTGCATATATTTATTATATATGCAGTGGTGGCCATGTTTGAGTGATAAGAATCGAATACTCAACAGATACCTTCAACAATAAAACCACAAATAAAACTGATGAGAAGAAAGGTATTGAACAAGCTGTGAATGTCGAACTTAATATTCCCAGGGGATGGCAAGAACATGCTGAGTAGAGAGATGGAAGGTAAAACAGTCTGAATTGTAGATGTTTGAAGACAAGGAAACTGCATTAATTATTAGTTATTACTTTCTTTTTTTTCAACTGGCTTTTTGACTCTGTGAATTCATGTAAATGGCTTGAATTACAAAACATTTGTCTTGAGGTACATTTCAGAAAAGCTGTGCCTGGGATATATCAGGCAATATGTAGTTTATCTAATTTGTCAACTCAGAATTCCAAATAAAGAGAGACCTACATAAAATTTGTAGTTGTCAGGAAAATTCTAGGTATTTTCTATTATTGTCCTAGACTTAACAAGCTATAGAATTTATGTGCCTCCTTTTGGTTATAAGATGTGCTTCATATAAAACAGTCAGAATGAAAGCTTGGAATTTAGGAGGGCGACATACTAATGATATGGTTGTTAGTTGACCTTTGAACCTACCTTCCAAAACAGGTATGTATCACCTTAGGAATGTTTTTGTTGTTCTTTTGATATGAAAGTGGACACAATGTAGTGAGTGACCTTAACCAAAAAAAGGGAATGTTTTGTAAGGACAGAAGGAGCATCTCCAACCATCTAAAGACCAGGACACAATTAAGTCATAGAGACAAATTTTAGCCAGGGACTCGGGAAAATCAGTCCATCTTTCAATCCCTTTCCCTGTCTCTCTCTCTGTCTCATTTCCATTTTTATTTTGTACAACCCCCTCTGTTCTCTTCATGCAGACTGTATACTTCTTTCTTCATAAAGATTGGATGGGTACCCTCAATATTTTACTTTTTAAAAAAGATCTTCTCTTTCTGAATGTGCAGTCACATGGAAGGAATTATTAAGTTCACCTTCCAAATCTTCAACTAAACTTTGGTTGACACAACTTATGGCAGATGCGCAAATTAGGCCAACCAATTGTGGCCAAAAAAGTGAAAAGCCAAGTAGTAGGAGTATACCTATAACCATGTATACAAAGGGAGAGACTGTTACCAGAAGATGGGAGACAGTTGCTCCCCAAGTGGGCTGTATGACAGCTGAAACAACAAGTTTTTAATATAACATAGAGAATGTTTTTGAAAAATTCCAGTGAAAGGTATAATTGTATATGGAACCTTATTTCCCATAGACTTTCATGACAAGATTGTTGGTGTCTCTGGGAAAAATTATCACCCCCAAAACAAATACAAATCTATTTGAGTTTGCAGTAAACTTTCAGTTACCAAAAGATTTAAGGACCAAACATTTATTGTCATCATATATTTATAAGGACATATCTTATTAACTGCAAACGAGTGAAACTCAGTCCAGAAGAAATTCCAGTCTGAAAGGCTTATAGATTGGAAATACAAGTGGTCAGTCTACACAAATTCCAACGGTGGGGGAGGGAGGAACACAACAAAAGCAACAATTAGATTGTCCACTATGAGGGATAAGTTGCATTGAATTATTTGCCAAGTGAAAATGCTTTATAGAGCATAGGTAACAAACTATATGATGAAATAACTCTCTGACCTAGAAATTATGTAATTACAATTTCAATATGTTATGCTCAAATGAAATAAATGAGGTCATCAACAAAAATTATAGTCAAATCTAATTGGAAGTTTGATTTTCAGTTTCTGATTTTTGTTTGTTTTTTCAATATAAACACCTTGAAATTATAAGTTTATATTAGATGTCATTTAGTCCTATTTCCTATAGTCTACAGGAATTTTCCTGCTGTCCTTTTCTCTATCCCTATACTCAAACATCTCTGTGACCTGTGCTGAATACCAGGGTTCCCAGATACTGCACTTGTTCTATCCACATTAGGACATATCCCCAAACTGAACCAAGTAAATATTTTAAACTTCATTTTCGCAGAACCTTTTTCTCTGCTAGAGAAACCAGTACAATTGGAAACTAGTAAGTTGAGAATGAAGCACACAAAAAAGAAACTCATAAAATCTGCACATACTAAAAGCTCATCACATAATATATAAGCTCGCTTTCACATTAAGAGTATAAAATTGTTCATGTGAAGATTCAAGAGATTTTAAGATTATTTAGAAAGAGCCAGGCCTTGGATCATCAAAAAGACAAGAGATATATGTCGGCAAGTGTTTGGAGACAAGGGAACCCTCATGCACTGTTAGTGGGAATGTAAATTGGTGCAGCCACTATGGAAAACAGGATGGAGGCTCTTCAAAAATTAAAAACAGAACTATTATGATCCAGCAATTCCACGCCTGGGTATTTATCCAAAGAAAAAGAAAATTGGATCTTAAAAAGATACCTACATCCCCAGCTTCATTGCATTCATTGCAGCATTTTTCACAATAGTCAGGACATGGAAACAACCCTAGTGTCTTTCAATGGATGAATAGAAAAAGAAGATATGATACATACACACACACACACACGTATATTGTTCAGCCATGAGAGAGGAAATCCTGTCATTTGCAAAAACTTGGATGAAAATTGAGGGCATTATGCTGAGTGAAATGAGTCAGACAGAGAAAGACAAATACTGCGTGGTATCACGTATGTGTAGAATTAAAAAAAGATGAATTCAAAGAAACAGAGAGTAAAGTGGTGGTTACCAAGGGCTGGCGTGTTGAGGAAATGAGGAACTATTGATTAATGAGTATAAACTTCTAGTTATAAAATTAACCAGTTCAGAGGACCTAATGTATAGCATGGTGACTATCGCTAATAATACTATATTATGTACTTGAAATTTGCCAAGAAAATAAATTAGAAAATGTTCTCACTACAAACAAGAAATGTGATTGGATAGAGGTGTTAGCTAATGCTCTAGTGGCGATCATTTTGTAATATATAAATGCACGTAATCACCCCGTTGTACACCTTAAACTTATATAACGTTACATGCCAATTACATCTCAAAAAAACTGGGAAATTTTTTAAAAAGAAGAGAAAGAGCTGAGTCTTGAATGTCTTTATCCCTTCCCCTGTGAGTAAGAGTTTTAAGGGTGAGTGGGGTAGGATGTGAGCAGTCAAGGAGAAGTTTTTCTTCTAGGGTGTTCTCAGATGGATGGCTGCAGGCCTAGCTGGGGATAAGGGAAATAATTATATTGGAAGTTTTGACTATTTCATTAGAATGAACATTAAAAACGTAATTGGTGACAGAGTGATTGCAAAGCTTTCTATTACTTAAAAATGATCAAAGGAATGATGGCTCTGCCAGAGTTTTTCATCCATGAGTGGCGGAAAGTTCCATCGGGGTAACATTTCAAAGAACAGTGGAGGACAAAGTAAGTTTGCTTAGACGTTAGCCTGATGAGTAAGCTGGGGAAGAGTGTTCCAGGCAGAGGGACTAGTTCTGAAGCTGAGAGAGCATGAGTCATACAAGGATTAAAGTTGCCTGGGAGTATGAATCCTATAGAAAATAGAAGGTTCTTTGGAATGATTCTGGAGAGGATTTCAAAAAATAGGACTGTAGTGATAAATAGTCCCGATGATGAGAAGTAATATAAAAGATGCTAGCCAAATATGACTTCATTTTTAGGGCAATCGGCAGTCATTGAAGGATTTTCAATAGGGAATGCATTTGCATACGAACAAAGAATTCTCTAAAAATGATAATGGACATTTTTGACAGCAGCAGGATGTTAAGGGAGTTTTTACATGGGCAAAGAGCTTGTGCCTGCACATATTAATAATTTAAACGTATATACTGAAAACCTACTGTCAGAAGAATTACAGATATTTAATTTAATCCTTCTTTGCCAAGATGCAATTTAACCTTTGTTATCTTCATTTTATAGGTAAGCACACTGAGTTACAGAGTAGCAAATGCGTAGCCCAAGATTACCCGGTTAGAAAGAGGTGGAGCAGGAAATAAAACTCAAATATTTAACTCCCAGATCTAGACCTTTCCCTTATCTACTGCCATGCTTCTAACCAAATGTGAGGAGAAGCTGAATCATTTAACCCTAGGGTAATTGATTCAAATTTCAAATTCAAGTGAATGCATGTCAGTTTTATTAAGCCAAGATGACTTGCTTTTAACATCCAAGGATTTTCGCATTATTTGCCGTTTCATGGCCATGGACTTAGAACTATAGCCGGAGTTTTCTCTTTGTTTGTAAAATTATTCCCGTTTACCCTCTATAATGTCCATGCATTTGTTTGGTTACCAATCTACAGATTCTCCTGTCTCTCTCATGATACATATTCTGGCAATCCTGGAGGCCTTTCTCATACAGTTCTAGTTCTGGGACCCACTGGTTTTATTGGATTACTCCAACAGTAACATTATACTGTAGGCCTGTACATTAGAATGATGTATCATAGTAATTCTAATGCCGTTATTCTAGTATGATTTAGATTGTAATCTTAAAGCATTATCTAGATATAACACTAAAGCAATCTCTGAGGAAATTTTGTTCATCTAGTCAGAGAAAGGAAAGTCCTATTTGGTGCATGAATTATTAAAGATGTACTTAATGGGGTAGCAGTCCTTTTAATTTGGCAAAGCTCATTGTTTTAATTGGTAAAAGTGACAAATGACCTAAAGCTGGCAGTATCCAGAGCCAAGGGAAACAAAAGAAAAGGGAGCAAAGAATGCAAACTTGTCCTAGAACTGAGCTGTGTCTCGATAAGAGTGGAGAACATTCTAGCAATTGTCTGACAGAGCTACCAATTAGTGTTCTACTGCATAGAAGAGATCATAAACTTGAAAGGATTTCTGCACAGTGAAGGCATGTAAACATAAGCACTTTTATAAAACACAACTCAAAGAAAATAATATATATCAGGCTCTTATATGTGACTGAACATGCTATTAAAACAGATCAGAAATCTAGTGGAGCAGTACTTGTTTGTATAAAGATGGAAACCCCTACAGTCCCAGATTTTAGTACTTACAATTTTATTGTGGTGACATTTATTTTATCAGTGCTTAACCAGATATTAGTAGAATACAAGGCAAGAGCAGATTCTTTTCCATACTGTGGTGCCTCGCTGAGTTTATCCAATCATCCTCACCATTCTCTGATGCTATGTTCTTCAGAACAATAGGTGCAAATAATAATAATAATAATAATAATAATAATAATAATAATAATAATAATGATAATAATAATAATAATTAGTAAGTCAAGAAAATATAAATAATTTACAACATCTAGAACCCCAGATATACAGCCGTCAGATGGTTGGTTTCCTTTACTTTTGCAGGACAGATCCAGGCTGAAGATCTGAGTCTATAGAGTAAAAGTCCTCACAAAGTCTGAGCAATTATAGGCATGTAGGAAAACCTATAGAGTGGTTTCCCCCATCTTTATATTATAATGGTTTTCAAATATTTCGAAAAGTTTAAAGAATAGTACTGTAGAAATCCTTATACACCCCATATAGATTTAACAGCAATTAGAATTTTTACGTATTTGCTTTCTATGTACACACACACCCACCCACACACACACACACACAAACAGCTATAGTTATTTTTGTTGCTGAACTACTTGAAAAGAAGTGGCAGATATAACTACACTTTATCCTTAGATACATTAGTATGTACATCCTAAGAAAAAGGTCTTTCTCCTATACAATTAATATTAGATAGGATGTGTAATTATCGTAACTAAGAAAATTGACAATTACATAATATAACCTAATATCTACACAATGTTCAAATTGTCTCAGTTGTCTTGGGTTTATTTTCCAAACTAGAATCTTACCAAGACACACATATTACATTTTTTAGTTAATAAATTTTATTTTTTGGAACAGTTTTCAATTCACTGTAAAATCGAACAAAAAGTAGTTTCCAATATATTATATATGTATTTTAATGTTTTCTCTTAATCTCTTTTAGTATAAAAAAACTTCTCCTCTTCCTCCTCCTCCTCCTCCTCTTCCTCTTCCTTCTTCTTCTTTCTTCTTTCTTCTTCTTAATGACATTGCCTTTTGAAGAAACCAAGGTGTTATAGAAGGCCCCTTGTCTAGATTTGTCTGATTTCTAGTGGTGTCAGGAAATATGTAACTCTACCCTTTTTATTTTCTATAAACAAAAATAGCTCTAAAGCCTTGATTATAGTCAACTTTTTTTAACAACACTACTTTTTTTTTTCTTTATTGGAGACACTTCATAATTGCATCACATCAGGAGGCACATACGTCAGCTTGTCATGATACTAGTGGTACTAAGTTGGGTCACTTATTTAAAAGATAATCTGTAGGTTTTCTCATTCTAGAAGCCTGATGTTTCCCTGTGCAATTTACAAATAATCCCCGGGGTGATACCATGGCACTGTAAATATCTTTTCCTCCAGGAACTTTTTAATCTAATGATTTTGAACACACTGATAAACCATGCCTGAAACAATGGTGGGATTGCAAATCGGTAATTTAATAATTCTATCATATATTTTACATTTATTAGCTGACATTGCTCTATAAAGAACCTTTCCTGATCAGCACTTTGTCATTTTAAAATCTAAATTATTCAATTCTTACTTTGAAAAAGGTGTTGAAGGATTTGTTATCACATTAGGATGAGATAAATTATTTTTTTTAACAATTCTAATTTTGGGATGGTTACTTTTTCTTTATAAAATTTTGTATGGTTATATAATAAATTGAGCATACAAAAAGATTGTAATGAAAATCAAGGGGTATTGAAAATTAATTCTTTCTTCCAATTTCAAATATTATTTAATTCCTTAGTTTGGGAATTTAAAAAAATCTACATTTTGAGCACTTGATGTGTGCTGGCCAATTTGTAAATTAACAACTATCCTTGCAAGTAGCAATCATCATTTTGCAGAAGAGAAATTATATAAGAAAATGTATAGGGTTGAATATATTGCCAACTATTTAATTAACAAATAAGTTTCAAAGCCATGATTAGAACCTAAAGATTACTCCCTTCAAGAAAGCTTTGCTTTCTGTTTTGTTCCTCATTAGCTCTCTTCTACAGAGACATAAACTTCATATCATGTACACGAAACTTTTCAATACACAAAACAGAGGTGGACTAGGAATTATTAAAAGAAAGTAGATTTGATTAGGGTTTTAAATGTATCGGGATTTTCTTTTTACTCAAGTATGGTCAGGCCAACAGATCAGGAGATTACTGCCATTGAAAAATAAATTTGTTCCTTACAGTTCCCAAGATGAAAGGGCATTCTGCCACTGAGGGCCACATGAAAAAGCACCAGCACTGGTCTAGTAGTCAGAAGGAGCAGGAGAAAGCATAAGCCAGAGGCTGTTTTGTGTGTGCATGCGGTTTTTCACAGAAAGAAATGGGCAAAGCAGGGTAAGCAAGCTGAGCAGGTATAGGATGGAATAGTCTGAATGATTCCAGTGGGCTCTGGAATATATAAGTACCTTGCCCCGGGGTGATTTAGGGGATGGAGATAGTGTACTGGTACTACAGGAGCCTGATAAAAGGAGGCAGATTGGTTGGTTTACATTGAAAGTCATGCTTACTGGCAAGTTGTTTACTATCTCTAGGAATTAGGTATCCCTGAGATGGGCAGCCCATCCCTGAGTCTGCAAAGCCTCAAAATGTCAAGACATCGTAAAATACAAACAAACCAACCAACAAACAAGAACTATTAACGATAGACTTCCCTGTAAAGCTATTTAATAATATAAGATTCTACACTATGGTAACATAACCATACGAATGCAAACTTATTGTAAGTCATGTATCAATTAAGAAATGTTTAACCTCATTTCATATCAGGTGATTTGTATATGTTAGGGAATGGATTTTGTGTTTAGTCAACACAGAAGCATACAATACATTTACATAGAAGTATATTAGGAAAATCTTGCCAGTAATATAACTATAATTTCACTTTTAAGGAAACCTAAATATGATTTGCATGTAATCATCAGTAATTTTTTTATTGTAATTTAATTTATTGTGCTGTATATTAGCATACAAGTTGTAGATATTCCAGTACTTTCTTTTAAACAGTAACTGTTTGTATATGTACTTTTTGTATCCTTTGTGTGCTATATGAACATTTTGTATAGTTTATAATATTGTCACAATAAAGAGATAGCATTTGCTCCAAAACAAAGTAAATATATTTATTAAACTTTCACTTCAATGTATCTATTAATTTTAGTAGCAATTCTGTTATTGGCATAGAATGACAGTTCTACATTTATCAGATGTCAATGGCAATGATATAAGATTTACAAGATGTTAGGTGACTTCCATCTGGATAGCACTGGAGCATCTGCTAGTACATATGATCGAGCAGAGGACACAGACACGAAGTGCTGAAAAGCAGCAGTCTGACTCTCATCTTGTTGGATAAACAGAATATTTTTGGCTCCACCAACATATCAGTGAAACTGAAATAAATCTATGGCAATCAAATTAGGTTCTATAAATAGTTACAATATAATTTTTAACACCAAGGATATTATGGAAAGGACAAATGATAAGAAATCACTTTTCTGATATTTAAATGCTACTATTTACAGTATCTATGATAAGTTTCAGAACACTTTCTTCTCTGAATAATCATTTCTTTAGAAAACAGCAACTAACTCATGATCACGGGAGTCAGATTTCCCCATTAAGGTTTCTACACGCCAGTTATTCAGTTAGGTTTATTCTGTTTGTTGTTTGTTTTTGTTTTTATTTTTGATTTCCATTGAGTATTTAATGAGATGTGCCTTTCATGTTCTGGTTTTGTCTAAAAGAGAATTCAAAAAAAGGAGAATAATTAAGTCAACAGGAATTCACCATTTCTGTTGTTTATTTGGTTTATAGTTGTTTATTAGTTAGACCTAACCTTACTCAAAGTCAAAAAATTGTGCTTTCTTTCAAAGATGCATAAGTATAAAGGGATAAAAACATAGAGAAATAAGACAAATGGAAAAAAAAGGTAATATTTTTTAAAATGGGAAAACAAATTAAAGCCAATGGCAAGATTAATATGTGTAAATTCCAATTTTAGCCAGTATTTGACTACAAACTGGGATGGTGTATTTTTACAGCCTAAGCTAGCATACAATGGTTTATTTATGAGAGGCACAGAATCCTAATTATAAACGGTTGACAGTGGCAAGTAAAACTGTGGTTCTTTTCAATGCTAAGATGACAATGTGTAATAAAGTTAAAGAACAAAGATGGATTTTTAGAGGCTCTACAACCACCATTATTTATTTGATGATTTGTAATTGATAATGAATATCTTGTTAAATTCTTTAGAAAATGCTCTTTTAAAACTTATTAAATTATTGACCAGTAGTGAAAGTAAATAGAAATGGCACTCTGCAAAATCTTTAAAAAATTATTAGATAATCAGTAAATGATGAGTCCTTTGGAACTGTGTTTTCCTATGGATTTTGTTTATTCAAGGAACGCGATCCATTAAAATGGATAATTAAGTTTAATTGTAGCCAAATTATACAAAGCAGCCAGATTTATTAATGCCACTACAAACCCAAAGGTACCCCAGGTCTGTCTTCTTATTAAGGTCTTGCAAGACCCCTCAAACTATGGTAGCAATGTGGGATGTGGAAAAAAATGAGATAGGTTTAGTTAGAGAATATGGATTTGAATCTCTGTCCTCACTGGATATCATTGTTGCATTTTAGGCAAATTCTTTTTCCTCTTATGCAAGGCTTCAGAAAACTCTTTCTTGCACTCCAGTTTTTTTTTTCTCTTATCATGGACAAAATTGGGGCAGCAGTGTGCTGTTAGCAAATGTACAGGTTTTGTAGCTAGGTATCCACACTCTGCCCTTCTACCACTTCATAACTACCATGTTTCCCTGAAAATAAGACCGGGTCTTATATTAAGGTTTGCTCCAAAAGATGCATCAGGGCTTATGTTCAGGGGATGTCATCTTGAAAAATCATGCTAGGGCTTATTTTCCGGTTAGGTCTTATTTTCGGGGAAACACAGTACTCAAACTTAGGCAAGGTATTGGCTTCCATTTCCTCATCCTAGAAATGGATCTAATGATCCCTACCTTTGAGATTTTACATAGGATTAAACATGTTTAAAATGTGTGGCACACAGGAGGTACCTGCTGCTTGGCAATAGAGTTATGGATTCGACATCTGTCATTATTCATCGTATTATTGCAGTTATATTTTTATTCAAGATATTACTTGCTTCCTCTTCTTAACCTTAAGTATATTAAATATTTCACAGAACTTGATACTTGAGAAAAATCTTGAAGATTATATAGTTCAGTGGTAACATTTTAGGCAACAGCATTTACAATAATGTATAAAAGAAACAGCAGAGCAGTCTCTTAATTGAAGCAAACAAGGGACCAGGATCTCCATCTGGTTAGCTTCCTCCTCATTAAGTACACAGAGACCCCTGACGCCATTCAGGAGAACCCAATATATCTAAGAAATATATTTATCAAAAATTACTTTAATGTTAAATGGATGAAATGCTCCAATCAAAAGATAGGGTGGCTGAATGGATAAGAAAATGAGACTCTTACATATGCTGCCTACAAGAGACTCACTTCAGATCAAAAGACACACACAGACTGGAGAAAGCAAAGGGATGGAAAAAGATATTTCATGAAAATGGAAATGAGAAAATAAAGCTGGGATAGCATGCCTTTACCAAACAAAACAGACTTTAAACAAAGTCTATAAGAAGAGACAAAGAAGGACCCAGCAATCCCATTTCTGGGTATTAATCTAAAGAAGCACAAAATGCTACTTCAAGGGGACATGTGTATCCATTATGTTCATTGCAGCATTGTTTACAGTGACCAAGATGTGGAGGCAGCCTGGGTGTCCGTCGATGGAAGAATGGATAAAAGGTGGGGAGGTACATACACACAATGTAAAATCACTCAGCCATGGAAGTAAATGGGTTCTTGCCATTGGGGTGGCATGAATGGACCTGGAGAGTATTGTGCTGAGTGGAATATGTCAGACAGAGAAAGATAGATACAATATGAATTCACTTATATGTGGAATCTAAAGAACGAAATAAATCAACAAACCAGAAACAAACTCACAGATACAGAGAACATTTTGATGGTGCCAGATAGGAAGGGGGTTGAGGGTGTGGGTGAAAAAGAAGAAAGGATTAACAAGTACAAATTGGTTGTTACAAAGTAGTCATGGGGATATAGGGTATGGCATAAGGAATACAGTCAATATTATTATAACAACTATATATTGTGTCAGATGGGTACTAGACTAGTCAGGGGATTTCTTCTTAAATTTTATAAATGTCTAACCACTATGCTATATATCTGAAGTTAATATGAAGTAATATTGAATGTCAACTGTAATTGAAAAATTTAAAAAAGGAGGAAAAATATAAAGGGGAATAAAAGGTTCAAATTTCCAGATATAAAACAAATAAATCATGGGGATGTAATGTACAGAACAGGGAATATAGTCAATATTGTAATAGCGTGGTACGGTGTCAGATGGTTGCTGGACTTATCTTGTTCTTCAGGTATATAAATGTTGAATAACAAGTGTACACCTGAAACTAATATAATGGTGTTTGTTAGCTATATTAAAAAAATCTTTTAAAAATAAATTAAAAAGGAAGGAGGGAGATGTAGCTGATGTAGCTGCTTTCATCAATGGGTCTATTTTTGTTTCTATTATTGAAGAACTCTTTTTTCATAGCTTATATACTGGGGGTGCAAAAAAAAATGTATACAAGTAGACATGTAGGTCAACGTTTCTCAAGCAGTAGTTCACCGTAATCAGAAGTGTCTGGATGCTGATAGTAACCACTTTGAGCACCTCTTGTAATTGCAGAAGTCAAACGTGACTTATATTCATTATTTGTTATTGGTATATATTGAGTATTACAATTTTATTACAGTTCTCCTTTCTGAAAATGTGTACATATTTTTTTTGGCACCCTCTGTATTTAAGCAAATTGGGAGTAATGGAAACTTTCACATGGTGTCAAAACAGAAGCATAGCAATTCTTGCAATTGCTGCAGGATTTTACCCCAGATTCTACCATGGCACAGAAAGAACCATTGTGATGAAGAAGCCTTGTTTCATTTGATCATATCACCTTGGTCATAATTGACTGGGCAGAAATTAACAAATAAGGTCAAAACATCCAACCACAGATCAATTTGTAGGCCTACACAGAGGGCAGAAAAGAAAACTCTGTCTAATATTTTAGTAGTAAATTAACTAATTCATTAAAATAATCATTTGGGGAATTTGAATTCAATAACAGAAATAGCCAACTGCTTGGCATTCAACAATTGTCAAATACATGATAAATAAGTTGCTAAGTAACTGAAGGAAATCAGATACATGCAAAGAAAGGCATAGATGGTGACACACACAGAAAATGGTAAAAGCTACTAAGCAGTAGAAGTCATGAGTAAGTTGAATCCATCAGAGGGTAAAGGAGAGGGTGATCAGTAGCAGAACAGGAAGGAGTAGAAAGTGAAGCTGAGATGGAGTAACTGTACGGGAACTCCACACTTTTCAGTTGATTCCCAAAGCAATTTTCATGTTTTCCATGAGAACTGCAGAAAGAGTTTTCTATTCTTTCTAACCTACCTGAATATCCATTACTTAAAGGAATTACTAGTCTTACCACCTGAAAAAAATAATTAATGTAATAAGTCAGGACAATTATTAAAGAGAAAAAAATTGCAAATATAAAAACTTTACAAAAGTCCAGTTTGGGCGGGTAGATAAATGAATAAAATCCATCTCTAGTGCATACAGAAAATAAAGAAATGACTATCTGGAGAATGGGAAAAACAGCTAAATAAGATTGGAAGTTCCACAAAAAGTCCTTTGTCAAAAATGTGTTTGGGCTGGATCTCAAAGAACAAGTAGAAATCTGACAAATGGAGACGAAGCAGAGCCTTCTGGGAAGCAGGGAATGATGTGCTAATGCAGGGAAGTTGGAAAATAGAGTATGTTCAATGAGGAAAAAAAAATGTATGTTTATAGAATCCAACACATCATAAATATATTGGAATGCATCAAGTTTTCTAGTTATAATTCATGGAATGATTAATTTGATTCAGAGATAAAGATTTTTCATGCTTTTATTCACTTTATTTTATATTTAGTAGCATATAGATCTGATTAGTTGAAAAAAATCAATCAGTAGGTACCTACTTAACAGTGGTGGTAGGATTTCTGATTTCTAAAAGCATTGTTTTTGGCCACACAATAGTTTCAATTGCATGAGTACCCTTACTAAACCATGTAAAAATCATCATTACAAGAGCACATAGGCAAAACCTGTATTAAGTTAGAACTTCTAATGATGTTTTCTGTAACACGCAGAATTAGATCAGGAAAACGAGTTATTCTATGTTTTACATTAATGAAGGGTTTTAACACTGAAAATTAAAGTGTTACACAACTATAAGAAGCTCTGTGAGAGCAAAGGACAGGAAAATTGTGCCAAGGACTTCAGCTTCCAAAAGCAATGAGCAGCTCTCAAGAACGTGCCCCTAAGAATCTGGAAACAAAAACCTCACAGGGAATCTTCAAGCAACTCACAGGGAAGATACTTTGAGTATTAGAAACCCCCACAAGGCATGTGATGCTGCAGGATCCATTGCCTAGGCAGTCAAAGTAAGTGATTGATGGTAACTTTGCAGGAAGCTACTGTGAATTTAAAGTCTATATGCCATGCCTCTGCCTTCCTACCCCCAGAGGATAATGGTCTCCACTTCTTTTTAGCCATTTAGTCCCATGTGAGTGTATCTCATTGACATCGTCTAACCTGGGACCATATGGGGAAGGACATTCTGGAAATGCAATTCTTGTTCTTTCTTCTAGGAAAGTGGTAGTGATGTTGAGTTGACAATACACACTCATAGACCTTTGGTAGGGGAGACTGTTGTTTTTTTCCCTCCTTTGGCTTATCTTATTGAATATATATTCCTTCTGATAATTCTTTGGATGAATAAATGGTAGAGGATAAACCAGACATGGGAATTATATTTTTTTCTTAATTTAAAAAATCGGTAGATGACAAAACATCATGTAAATAGCATTGAAGTTCTGAGACACGGGTTCTAGCTTGGCTTTGTCCCTTGAAGGTCATCCGTGTGACTTTATGTGAGTCATTTAACCTCTAAGCTTCGATATGTTTATCTATTAATTAGGGATCATCAGATCTGGTTGTTATCACCTGTTGCAATGTGTTGCTTTAGGAATAATATTATATAAGCAATATGTGTTTATACTGTGTCATGTGAATGTCAGAGAAATGAATGCTTCCCTTTCCAACATTGCAAGGTACAACAGTGTACACAGTTAGAAAATTCTCAGGCAATCAACAATCAATCAAATTGTCCAAAACAGTTTCTAGCCTTCAAAATGTTTCTCTCCCCAGCCTCCAAAAGACTGACTTCTGGTTATCTTTAAAACAACTTCTTTGTGTCATGGCTGTAAAAGGAACAAGACTGTCAGAATGCCACCTTTATTCTCCCTTCACCTATGGCTTATCCTAAACAAAATTAGGGAAGACACCAACTTGGTCTCAGGTTAGGCATGAAGAATCATTTATTCCTCTCTTTATAATTCACGAAGCAAACATAGTGAGAAATGGGTTTTACTAAATGAGAAACAGACGGGAAGCAATTAAATGACATGAAAACAATATAAGCAGACTCTGTAATGCAGTAATACTCAGAAAAATCTAAGCTGACGTATATTTTCTTCCTATACTTCCCACTGACGTCATCTATAGTTTCATGCGTAAAGTCTTCTGCCTGAGGTCTATCTTTCATGGATGCAATCACATGGTCATACTTCCTGAGGTGATTCCATCTTCTTCCTCAGACACCCTTTTCCAACTTCCTGGGGAACTGCCCAGAGAAGGATGTGGGCTCTACTTTCTCAATTCCCATTGCTAGCCCTTTAGTCTCATAGATATTTCCTACAGTTACCCACAAAGGTGTTTCTAAAAAACAATTTCAGTAACTGTAAGCTTTTATCAAGAAAAAAATAGTTTTTAGCAATTTCTTTTTTTTTTTGCCCTAAAATTAACTGAATCAACCAAATAAACACCTAAAAGTAAAACAAAACAAAAAACCTGCAGAATATGTAGCTACCCTCTTTGAATGGGGTCGTAGGAGGAAGGGAGGGAAAACACATAGAATGTAACACTTGATAAATTTTTCTACTATGTCTGTTGTAATAGAAATGATGAGAGTGAGAGTTTCTGTGGAGGAATAGTATAGACAGGATAAAAATAAAGGGGAAAGAGATAATCATTACTTTTATGATAGAATCATCAACACTTATAGATGAATTGAAAAAAGGGGAGGTAAAGGAAAGGAAGGAATCGAGATGAGAATATAATGGGTTCAGTTTGGATGTGCTGTGATTGGTTTTCCTTCTCATAGAAAACATGCCTAAAAATATGTATATTCCCTTGATATTTTTTTATTAATAGTAAACAAATGAACACCATTTTTTTTTTTTTTTGAGCCATGGTTCCTGTTCTATATTGGAGCCATTTATGGAATGGAAAAACTATATACAACTCATCATGGAAGAAAAAATATAATATATATGTATGAAATGTGATTGAAAAATATGGTGAATATTCACATTTTAAAAAATTTATTACAGTAAAAGACACATTGCCATTAATCCCACTTAAAATATTCCCCCTCATTTTGAACACATTTATCCCATTATTCTTGCCACTTTCTGAAGCAGTCTGGAAATCTTCTTTCATGAATCTTTAGTTTCACTGTCGTAGTTGCCTCGATGTCCTGAATTGATTCAAAACATTTTCCTTTTATGGTCATTTTGACTTTGGGGAAGAGCCAGAAGTTGCACGGTGCCAGATCCTGTGAAAAAGGTAGATGAGGACACATTGTAATGTTTCTATTTGACAGAAACTGCCAAACCAGAAACGATGTGTGACAGGGAGCATTGTCATGATGGAGGATAAAGTAAAGACACTCATGAAAGAGGACTTCCAGAACTGCTTCAGAAATTGGCCAGAATGATGGGATAAGTGTGTTCGAGGTGAGGGGGAGTACTCTGAGTGGAATTAATGGCAATATGTCTATTACTGTAATATTTTTTTAATTGAAACATTCACTATATTTTATGATCCCACCTTATAGCATAAAATATATGCTATAGTCCATTATGGTCTTAGGTGTGAGAAAGATTCTGAGTGCTACAGACCCAGGGCACATACCTTGGTTGCCTTTCCTACTGTTCACAAATGCCCTTCGCGGGAATTGGTGATTCTCAAATCTTTGATCTTGTTTCAGCTTTTGAGGGCACAAAAAAACAAAGCACTTCTTAAATAATGCAGCTAGTGCAATCTCCTAGACAAATGGCAAATTAATCAGTCTCTAAATCCTTGTTTTTTGAAGACTTGTGCATTTTTAAAGAAGACGGAGTAATTGTTTAGTGACTTGGTGCCATTGATTTTCATTATGGATGGTGTTGCTTGGGTCTGTGTCAGGTCATCAGGGAGAGATAGCCTTTGCATAGCTAAATAAAATGAGAAGAGAGGTACTTCTTATTTCATATTCATGAGAAGAAATGCTAATCCTTGAAGAAGTTTCGCATGACCTTCCTTTAAGAACAACTTCTGCCCACTGCATGAAATTTTCAGGAAATGACAAAACTCTCTTGGCACAGATATCAACAAGATGTCTTGTATTCAGTGGTGCAAAAAATTCCCCACCTGGGACAATTTTAAAAGAAGACGAGTCTAAAACAATATGAACAAGATGATTTAAAATATTCTATTGAAATCCGTAGCGAATTTTATGCCTGTGGTTGAACATGTTTAGAATTGGAACAATCAAATCACATGAACACTGCTTGCTTGAGTTCACACAGCAGAAGTTTTTTTTTTTTTTTTTTTCCAGAAGTTCCATTTAAGTTAGGTTTCCTACTATTTTATGGAGGTTTAACCAAAAAATTTCATCTACTGATCCTGAATTGTTTACAGTTAAAATACCTCTTGTTAGTCCCAAGATAACTATCATTTTCTATATGGAATTCTCCCACATTTGACTTTGACATGAAATTGTTTTAAATTTATATACAAATTTCTCTCATCCTTCTTCATTTTGCTGAAAGGTTGGTTAAACTTTGTTCACTGCTGATTCAGATTTTTCTTTTAAACATTATCAACCTTATTTATTTATTCTCCAATCCTTAATTTATTTAGTTTGTGTAGACTTCAGCATCGAAGTTTCTGTTAATGAAGTATTTTCAGAG
Source organism: Rhinolophus ferrumequinum (assembly GCF_004115265.2). Taxonomy (NCBI): domain Eukaryota; kingdom Metazoa; phylum Chordata; class Mammalia; order Chiroptera; family Rhinolophidae; genus Rhinolophus; species Rhinolophus ferrumequinum. The sequence goes on along the minus strand of NC_046295.1, from coordinate 15,804,640 downwards.
ACCTCAATCTTTCTGAAGTGAAGTGTATACTTTTTGTGCTTTCCAATGACTGCTTTTTTTTTTTTTTTTTTTTGCAAGAAACCACGTAGTCATATTGTGGTGACTCACTGAATTATTTCAGAGAAAAGAGTGACTCTACAATGATTTTAGCTTGATTTTTTTTTTGATATATGCCACAGCAATTTTCTCTTTTAATGATAACTAAATGATCTGAGTAAGTGAGCTGTTACACAGCTTGGCAGTAAAAGAGGGGCTGTGTCTTGCTGCAATGAGGTGTTTGTGAGATTTGCCCCTTTCTAATCTGTGTAATAATTTTTCCTAAATATAGTCATCAATAGCTATTAAATAAATACAGCAGTTAAAGACATATTAAAAGACTCTAGATAATGGCAAACAAATCTTATTAGATGGGATGTTATAATATTGCAGAAATCTTGACAGGTAATTTAAATTGATTTGATTCAGTGACCAAATATGCCTTATATAGAGTTTAATTAAGACCTATTTAGAAGACAGTTAACTATACTTAATACCTTTTATGTTGTCCATATTGTAATAAAAGTCCCAATATATCAAATAATGATTGTTTCATTTTCATCAGGTCAATGAAGATGGAGGTAAATATTATCCTGGCTATCCATTTGAATGTTGTTCTCCAGAGAAGAAAGTAAACCTTTTGATTTCTATCTGAAATGCCTAATCTTCAGCATGTTCTAAGCTCTGCTAATGTTTTATGACAGAAGACCACTTTTTTTCTTTCCATTGGTCTATTACCATTTCATGGAAGATCTCAACTACGAGACATTTTCAGAGAGGGGGAAGGTAGACTCCAGTTTCATTTGTTTTTAAGTTATTTTGTGTATTCATATTTTATCTTATGTTTAATATTATAACTCATTTTGTCATCCTATTTTCAAATTTTGGGCCTGCATATTATGCAAAATAATTCATCAGGAGTACTTTCAGAAGTTCCATATAAGAGTTATGATATCAAACACTTCAAGACACAATTCCTGCCTTCTTTATTCTTGATAACAAACTGGAAATCTACTGCATTATCTGAGAGATATGAGAGAGAGAGAAGGATAAGGGAGGGGAAAAGGAAGAAGGAAAGGGGAAAGTAATAGAACAAATGGAAATTTGAGGGGCTCCACATGGCATTTTTACTGCTTAACCATATGCAAGCATAATAACTGGATGATTAATTAATAAATTAAGAATGGATTAACAAGCTTAAGACCACACTGATAATGATGCCATATATTGCTATGTGGATTACTGTCTCTAAGGTTTATTTGACTTTGGAATTTGTTAATATACCTCCTTTACACAACTTACCGACAAGATGCAAGAGACGGTTCTCTCTGCTCTATTGATGAATATGTTCTATTTTATTGGGAATACCTTAAAAGGAATATGTAAAGAAAATACTAATCACTCATCACGTCATAGATGTTTCTCTTTTCTTGAAGATATATCTATATAGAAAACAATGATGTAAATGAAATGTTAGTATTGATGATATAAATTATTTATTAGTGTAAAATTTAGAAGAGATATTACTGTATCTGTTCTCCCTATATAATATATAGTCTATATATAATATATATTCTGTATATGTATAATATATGTATTATACAAGGTCTGACATTAAGTAAGCAAACTTGTTGCAACAATGTTGCTAACCATTTTTAATAACAGAGGGATTATTCATTATGAATTTGTACTCACTGGACAAACAGTTAACCAAGTTTACTGTTTGGAAGTGCTGAGACAGCTGTGTGAAACAGTTAGAGGATCTGAACTTTTCACCAATAATTCACGGCTCTTGAATCACAACAATGCACCAGCTCACATGGCACTGTCTGAGGGAGTATTTAGTCAGTAAACAAATAACTGTCTTGGAACACCCTCCCTATTAACCTGGTCTGGCCTCTAATGACTTCTTTCTCTACCCAAATATAAAGGAAATATTGAAAGGAAGACATTTTGATGACATTCAGGACATTTTGATGACATTCTATTCAGGTAATAGAATGACAGCTCTGATGGCCATTCCAGAAAAAAGAGTTCCAAAATTGCTTTGAAGGGTGGACTAGGCTCTGGTGTCAGTGCATAGCTTCCCAATGGGAGTACTTCGAAGGTGACCATAGTGATATTCAGCAATGAGGTATGTAACATGTTTTTTAGGACGAGTTCACGAAATTAATTGTCCAACCTCGTATATATTTATATTTAGAGGTCTTGGTTATATGATAAAAATGGTGTTGGGTGAGATATATAGATAATTTGTAATGAAGCAGAAAGTGAAAGTGTGTGTTTGTATATTTCTGCATGTCAGAGAAAATTTACTGATTCCACTGTGTCAAAAGTCAAGAACTATCCTGAGGCCTAGATATCAAGAGTGAGGGCCAGAGAGTAAACCTATGTTAAGAGCCAAAGAAAGTATCAAACTAGAGAGGAAATCCTGAAGCTGAGGTCTGCAAGATTAATTCAAGAGCCTAAAATGTGTGAGTATTTGCCTGGTTAAATTATGGATGTTAACAGTTCTTATAAGTTGTTATGAACTAAGGGCAAGGATAGACATTCAGACTTTTCAGGGCCAGAGGCCAATTACAGAAATAGGGATTGGAGAGCAAGAAAAGGTGGACAGTTGGATAGTTTGAGGTCATGTAAAATGGCTTAAACATCCAATAAATAGTATACATACATTTACTGGAGAAAATATTGACAATTGATTAGAGTTGGCCTCTTGTCTTTAGAGAAGCTCACTCTTTCACTATACAGTGGTGAAAGAGGGACAGGGGAGAAGTTTGATAGGAAAAAAACATGATTCATGTGAAATACGGTGTTGGAGGAAATCTTCATGGATACCTTGGACTGCTAGAAAGACAAGCAAGTGAATCCTAGAACAAATTAAACCTGAAACACCACTGGAGGCAAAAATGACAAAACGGAAAGCTGTCCTACTTCAGGCACATCATGAGAAGGCAGGGTTCCTTGGAAAAGACAATAATACTGGGAAAAAATAAAAGGCAGCAGGTTCTCTAGGAGTCAGAGTCCACTCAACAGCATGTAACACATACTCTTTCTTATTAAATTTCAATTATGTCCTACTTGAGGGTCTCTACTGTTAGAATATAAGCTCTTTGAGGATGGTGCCCATTAATCATATGGGCCACGCATTCATTTACAAGTGAGTTATCATGGTTTATTAATATGACTAAGAATATTTGAGTTAGAAAAAAATTGGGTTTCAGATTTGCAAAATGTCATTTATTAGTTGGATGAATGTAAGCAAGTTACCGTGTTTCACCGAAAATAAGACCTAATCGGAAAATAAGCCCTAGCATGATTTTTCAGGATGACATCCTCTGAACATAAACCCTAATGGATCTTTTGGAGCAAAAATTAATATAAGACTCGGTCTTATTTTGGGGGAAACACGGCAGTTGATCTCTCTGAAATCGTATTCTATTTACCTTGCAGAATTATTGTGAGTGTTAGAGAGCATGTAAATAAAATGGCTTGCATTGTGTTCAGTTCATAATAAGTGTTTAATATCTGGTGCCCATGTTGGACTTCCACAGTGTCTGGCTCCTAGCAAGCACTCTATTTATCCTTCCGTAAGTATGTTTGATTCACTGAATGTCTTAGTTTGGGTTCCCCCCAAAAGTAGAGATGGAGACACGGAAGTAGTTATAGCTATTCTCTTCCTCATTGGATTTAACTTCCCTGAACTTCTGGAACAGGCAGATTCCTGCTGATTTGCAGGCAGTCGTGTGGCAGAAAGAGAACAGACTCTGGCAGAGCTTGCCCGTGTATCTATGGAACTGTCCACCGCTGCTGGTGCTGGAATCCCAAGTGGGCTTAGTGGACACGGGGCACAGCACAGAAAGGGTCCTTACAACAAACAAATTATGACATTTGTGCCTAGAATTTCAAAAGAATAAAATCAGTACTTAGAGGCAGAAGGTGTTTTTCTGTTTTTGTATTCTGCATGCCTGCCACAGTTCCTGGCACATATTAGATACTTAAAAGTATGTTGACTTAAAGTACCTTAATCTATTGATCATCTCCTACAGATATGCTAATAAATGCATGATGAAGTTTTAGTGTAAAGAGCCATGTACTATTCTTAATTAGATCAGCATATCAACATTGTTGCTGAATTAACTCTTTGGGTTTGTAATTACTAACTTTTTGGATTTCCTAAATGTAATATATACTCTTGGTAAGTCATCCATGTTAAAAACCCACAATATTATAGACTATGAAACATCTTTTGTGATTATAAAAATGCTATTTTATGTTATTTTATATAAAGTTCTAATGAATTTATTTTTATATGTGAACCTGCAAATACAAAAATTCCACTTAGCAGAAATGAAAACTACCTTCTGAGAACCAGAGTTGTTTGTACCACCTACAAGGTGATATCCCTCCATTTTTAGGTATACCCTAATATAAGAAGCCCTCTCCAAAAGTGTATACATAGGATAATTTAATTTAACTATCACCTTAAGCTCTTGTAATTTTTATTTGGTATTGTTTCTATCATCTTTTGAGAAGAAAATATTAGATCATCATCTTCTACTGTGAATTAAAATGGCTTCCCTTAAATACAGTTTGTGTTTGGACTTCAGTGAATTTTCACAAGGATGTTAAGCTTAGCAATTCTGTGCAGTATTAGTATTTTCAAACAAACAAATTTCTTAAGAAGAAATCATGGTCATTCCTGCACAGTAGACCTTCCCACTGTGAGAAGAGAAGGGACCATCTCCTGTCATCTTATAAGAAAAAAATGAAGTTGTTAGAACACATGCTAAATATACATGTATAGTCTTATTCTTAAATAGCAGTGTTGAAGTATGATATTTGGAAAAACAATTCCAGCAATGTAGGACATCTTTATCTCCTCTGAAAACATGTACAATTCCAAAAACAAGATATTGAGAAGTCAATAATTTTTTGTCTGATCCTCAGACCTGTCTGTGTCAGAGTTTTGTTGTTGTTTCCTTTTATTTTATTTAAGAATCAAGTTATCAGATAAATCACTAGACCAGGAATTAATATGAAATAAGAATCACTGATGTCTTTTCATACCATCCAAAGTCCTTCCCTGCAACCTTTAGTAATAACTATCTGGTTTATAAAATATATTGGCTGAGATAGAACATGTTGAAAACAATTTCAAAGAAGTAGGCTTTGAATAATAATTATAGATGATACTAAACTTCCTCCTTATCTTCTTATTTTAATATAATAGATAACTGCTTTCTTTTTCCCCAAGTTTTTTGTAACACAAAAAACAGAAATGCAGATACAAACACATACTTTCATATCATAAAGAGTTTTGGGAACATTTGAACACTTCTTTAGTATTTAGTAAACAAATACTAATTTGTAATAACCATTGTGGTATGGTTAATTCCACAGGCCAGTGAACTCATGGAAGATACATTTTTACTCATAAAATTATTATTGACTCTACATAATATACCACTCTAACAAATTTCCTGTTTCTTTATTTATTGGTCAGGCTATAGGGAGTGCAAACACATTCTTGTGCTTCAATTGTGTCCAGTTAGTCTCATTAACAAGATAGTCCTTTCAAGTCAGGTTTGAGGAGAGTAAGTACAATTTGTAAACACAGAATGTCTGTTTACTAGGAAAAGATGTCTATGAAAATCACTAGAGGTTTATAAAAGGCTAGAGAAGCTTTAGAGAGGGCCCAGCAGCATGTCTAGGCAGAAACCAAATAGGATAGGAAACAAGTTATGTTGGATTCAGAAGAAATAGGCTTTCTCCGATACACTTTTAACTCCTGCTCCGTTGTTTCATTGCCTGAACTCATGGCCTCAGAGCTTTTCAGTTTGGTTTCCTTTAAAATTTTTTTGAACCCAAAGGCCCTTCTTCCTCCTTCACCTTTATTTCCCAGCAGAATCTTAAAATAAGTAGAGGTGAGCAAGTCTAGGTAGCATACAGAGTTTGTGTTACTATTTTAGCAGGAACAGCTATTCTGCAAGACTATAGTAAAAAGAACTATAATTCATATTCTTCTGAGACTCTCTTCAGACACCTTCCATGTCTGCCCTAATATAAGAAGCTCTCTCCAAAGGTCTCTTCCTGTCTATCCCGGGAACTTCCCTTTGGCTCCTTTCCAATTATTATTGCAATTATCATTTGTATCCTACTTATACTAAATGCTCTTTCTACCCCTTCTTTAAGGCTCTTAAATCTAGTTTGGGATACAAGACTTGCCCAAACATGGCTCACAATTCAATAATAAGTGGAACCAATGTTTATTGAGTCTACTGGTTGTCAATTTAGAGCTATGTTCTTGTTCAGAGAAAATGGTACAACATTTTTGAGAAAAGAAATACTTAAAGATTTTTTTGAAATATGTGTAAGAAATTTGTAATGATTAACTTTAGGAAGAGAGTTTCATTTTTTTTTTAAAAGGGAAACAATCATTTGTTTCTCTCCACTTCTTTATTATTACCCAGTCACTACATCCCACTTAGAAATGTCCTCACCTTTGTGTCTCAACCTTATCTGGGCAAACTGCTATTATCATATTTATTGGAATATCTATATATCTTTTATAATTCATTATAAGTCCCTCAAGTTTGTGGAGCCTTATCCTTGTCACTTACCTCAATATATGACAAAACTGGCTGTTCAATATGCTTAAAAGAATGAAAAAAGAGGACAGATATATTATTATAACTTTTAATATGCAAGATATTTCATTTTCCCTGTTTATTTAATATTTTTTTCTTGAGGTCCTTTTTTGTGTGTGTGTCTGATTAGTCATACTAGAGTCTTGGTATCATAGGTAGAAAGAGATACCTGCAATATAATTTTCACTGAACCAAGTGGCTCACAACCTTTGTAGGGACTGGGAATATTGATACATTCCTTTTCTTTCTTTTCTTTTTTTTTTTTTTTACTTCTTTTCCTTTTCTGTCCCTTTTAAATTGATATTAACTCACTTATTGGGTTTCCTTTTTTTTTTTTTTAATCCTTTTTCCCTTGGTATCAATTTGTTTTTTGGATTTATATACAAGTGCATTTTTATTGTTGCTCCACAAGGAGTTGTGCTGATACCTTAAATAATAGTTGCGGATTGTGAAGGATTTCTGATCTTCATACTATCTGGGACTATTACTGGCATCCAGACTCCAGGGTCCCAGGAATAATACTATATCTTGTACCACATGTACCTCTCTTGCACATTGAAGAATCCAACTCCTCTAAAATGCCAAGGGCATTATTAGAAAATTCTACAGGATCTTAATGGAAATCAACATTTATTGCACATCTATGTTCTGCAAGTCACTGTGTTTGAACTGTATAGGTGTGGGAGGAGTGGCGGAGATGCACAAAAGTTTAAAGTCCTACTTTTCCTGTGGAGGTTTAAATTCCAGTTAAGAGATGACAGAGAATAAGGTCACCAGAACTACTAAAGTGGTATGTTCAGATGGTTCACCACTACTTCCATTGTCTACCTCCCTCCACATTATAACTTGCCCCTTCCAATGAGACAATGTAAGTGATGTGTGACAAAAGTGTGTAGCAAGAAGCACATGTTTAAAGGACATGAACTAGAACACTAGGATCAGAGAAGATGTATTTATATTATGGGAGAGTTTTCACTTTTTGTATCGCTCTGCTGATTTCAAATACGGGTACTCTCAGGGATATTAGGCACCATGTTACTGCCATTGGACAGCATGAGAATGGGGTAAGTTTGTCATGACTTTTTAGATTACTAATTTTACTAGACAGCAGTTTTATGAAGTTTTATGTTAAAATAAAGTTATACGTAATTACCAATTAGATACCAAAATTCATATGAATTTTAAACATAAAGCAGGTGACTAGAAAGACATTTAATTCTTATACCAAGGTGCTTTATGTTATATTCTTGGACTCTGTTGTAAAGGGACATTAGGTGGAACATTTGAAGAACATTACTGGTAGCCAATGGCCTTCTAATCAAGTAATTTATTGCCCAAAATAAGTGTATACCCAGGAGTAGAAGAATGGCACAATGAGTGGCAATGGGCCCTTTCACTATCTGTCAAAACAATCCTCACTTTCTTCCATTATGTAGAATCTCACAATAACTATCCTCACAAATAAAAGTTGAAACTATGTCCCTGAGATTTGTCAGCCCTCTCTATTGAACCGGGGAGCTTTTAAACCAACAATAAGCTCAGTCCCCAAAATCACTTTTCCAAAGGGCATAGGATTTCTTTTCAGTACAGAAATGCAAACTCTTTAAAATTGGTATATTGCTGACATCCATGTATAAGAAAGTGCTGAAATCATAAAGAACTCAGGGACAGAAAAAATACTAAGGGACTCCTGCATACACTGATGAGACAATATAGAATATGGTTGCCCACTGTATATTGCTTAGATGATTCAGACAAGAAATTGTAGATGAATTGCAAATGAATATTTGATGGAGGCTGATTGAAGAATGTTGAATGAAATTGACATTTCACATTGTCAATTGTCAATGAAATTGACAAGTAGAATTGATGAGTAAAGCACCAGAAATATTTGTCTACTAAGATTTATTTTTCTTAAATACTACTATAATTTAACAAAGATGAAAAGAGAATGACAAGGCATCAAGGATTTGTAGGGGGGAGTGATCTGCCCGTTTGCCCGTTTTAACATATTATGAATAATTTTATATTGCTACTACTATTAATTACCTAGTATAGTTATCTCTAGAATGAAAATACACCTTTATCCTTTTTTTTGTAGAAATAAATGAAAGAAGTAAATGCCAAGCATAAAAGAACATAAACATTATAATATATGAGGTCTGACACTTAAGATCGTGAACTCATCCTAGAAAAAGTGCTACATGCCCCATTGCTAATATCACTATGGTCACCTTTGAAGTACTCCCCTTGGGAACTATGTACTGATGCCAGTGCCTGGTCCACCCTTCAAAGCAATTTTGGTACTTTTTTTCTGGAATAGATCAGAGCTGTTGTCATATTAGTCTTGATGTCCTGAATGTCATCACAATGTCTTCCTTTCAGTATTTCCTTTATCTTCAGGTAAAGAAAGAAGTCATTGGGGGCCAGATCAGGTGAGTTGGGAGGGTGTTCCAATACAGTTATTTGTTTACTGGCTAAAAACTCCCTCACAGACAGTACTGTGTGTGCTGGTGCATTGTCGTGATGCAAGAGCCATGAATTGTTAGCCAAAAGTTCAGGTGATTTTCGTCTAACTATTTCATGCAAACTTTTCAGCACTTCCAAATTGTAAACTTGGTTAATAGTTTGTCCAGTTAGTACAAATTCATAATGAATAATCCCTCTGATATCAAAAAAGTTTAGCAACATTGTTTTGACTCTTGATTTGGACTGACGGAACTCTTTTGGTCGTGGAGAATTAGCTAACTTCCATTGTGCACTTTGATGTTTTGTTTCAGGGCCATATTGGTACACCCATGCTTCATCACCAGTGATAACACGGCTCAAAACATCGTCTTGCCTCTTCAAAAGGTCTTGGCAAACTTTGATTCTCCTTTGCTTTTGTTCATTGTTAAGCTCCTTTGGGACCATTATTGTACAGGCCTTTTTCATGCCAAGATTTTCAATTAAGAGGTTCCTAACTGTTTCCCTATTGGTGTTTACTTGGTCTGCTATGCTTCTCAAAGTCGGACAATGATTTTGATGCGCAATTTAATGAATATTTGCAAAGATTTTCATCAATTCTGATCATTACTGACCTCCCAGACCTCTTTTCATCAGTGGCGTATTCTCTCCCCTCAGAAAAACGTTTAATCCATTTGCACACTGCCGTTTTCTTCATGACATTATCGCCATAAACTTGGACTAACATGTCCCTGATTTCACTTTCACTCTTGCCAAGTTTAACAAGAAATGAAATGTTTGTTTATTGCTCTAATTCAAGTTCAGACATTCTCATGACGTCACACAAAAACACCCAACAACGATAATGAACACCACTCAGCAAGACACCACCACACATCGACATGAACACAGCTGTGAGTCACTGATATACCAAGGTTATGAAACCTTACCAAGCTGTTTGTACGGTGCTGCAATGTTAGCATTCGGTGGCAAGTTCAGGAGCTTAATTTTTAAACATTGTAGCAAGTATAAGAAAAGTGCATAAATGTTTGGGAGCGAAGAATAACAGCACCTATCTTAGCTAACATGGGACGGGAGCAATTTGTAGAGAAGGTTTCTTGAAGAACCTGCATCTTTAAGAGTGAAAAAAGAATTTAGGCTGGATGGAAGGAAACTACTTGGGCTGATCTGCTAAAGTTCTTTTACTTTCCAGCATTGTCAAATCCAACTGTTCCTTTCTCATTACCTACAATCACTCATACCATCAAATAGGTTATCTGCTTTACAGTGGGGCTTGTGTGTCACTCCTGCTATACAACTTGCTATCATATTGAACTAAGACACATTATCAGGACGCACGGAGAAAGTTAAGCAGTCTGTGCAGTCGTGTCCCTCCCCTGGAGTAGGCATAGTCCTCCAAATCTGAAGTAGAAAATTTAAAAGGGAGAGACAGCTGTAAAATTGAATTTTTTTTTTCTTTTCTTTTCTAGCCCTTGTTTAGAAGGGACTCTTTCCCTCTTTTTCTTTCTTTTTCTTTTTCTTTTCCTCTTCTTTTCTTTTCTCTTCCCTTCCCTTCCTTTCCCTTCTCCTTCCTCCTTCCCTCTCTCCTTCCCTCCATGCCTTCTTTCCTTCATTTTTTCCTTCCTTCCTTCCTTGGGCTGGTAAGAATCTAAATCCTTTTTCAATGTTTGGAGGGTTCACCACCTTATGAGTTTTTCCAGATGGCAGAGCCTACTTTCTAGTATAAACATTAAAAATGACTAGTATTTTTCTGCTTAGCTTTCTTTCCAAGGAAGGCATGGGCATATCAGGTGCCTGTCAGGTACACTATCTCAAAGTTCAAATAAGAATGGTGGATGCAAAGGCACAGATGCTGTGCAGATCCATCCTGACAGCAGATGGCAACAGCAGTGGTAGCGCCTTTAGTTTGATGGTAAATACACACAGTGACATTTCACGTTCTGCAGCAGGAGCTGAGGTGACTATGGATGTGGCCCTGCCTGCTACTTAGGTTTCCCTGAATTCTTGCCCACGTCTCAAGTGTACTCAGCAATACTTCTGGCAATCCAGTGAACTTCCTAAATTTTTTTCAATCGATGTCTTTTATGCTTAAAGCAGAAGATTAGTTTCTGGTGCTTGAAGACTAAGAATTAAAAAAAAAAGATTAAAAATTAGGAGCTGTTGGAATGTTGTTATTAACTTGGTATCTTCCATATACAAGTATGCCAGACATGGAAGGAAGTGGCCCTGACAAGTCCTTCAAACTTTTGCCGGCTATTTGGGACTGTCAGGTAGATCGTTGATACATAATAAACTGTTTCTTTTAGACTTTTCTCTGAGTTTACATTTATGTTGCTAGTGTTAGCTTTTAGTAGATTTTTAAAAAATTCTATTCTACCGGATTTCTCCTAAAAAGGACTAAAGGAAGGTAATTTACAAACATATTTGATATATTAAATGTTTACTCCTGCCAGGAGCAATAGGAAGTAGACCAGAATGACTAAGTACCTCAGTAAATATTTATTGAATGCCTGCCATTTGTGAAATACTATGTTAAATGAATTACATAAATTAATCTCACTTAGTACTTAGTCAACCCTGTGAGGAGGTAACTACAAGGAAGTATTTGTTTTATTGGTGAAGAAACATATAATTGAACATTTAAGTAAAATGCCTAAAGCCAAATAGATATTCAAGGGAAGAGCTGTATAGCTTCAGAACCTGACCTCTTGGCCCGTGTGCTTCCTGGGAAGTGTCAGGCTTTCCTGTCGTCTTCACTCTCCAATCAGATGATTCGTCTTTCACAACTAAGCTCAGGAGTATGTGTTTCTTTGTTTTAGGAAGATACTCTATACTGATGGGAAAACTCTTTTGCTTTTTCCTAATGATATTACATTATTCAAATGTTTTTGATTGGTTTTATTTTGTCTGTGAAAAGGAAATAATGTGAACTGTACTTTTCCCTTTACCTTTTTCTACATTATTGAGATCTAATTGAAATATACATTGTGTTATTTTAAGGTATACAATGCGATGATTTGATACATGTATAAATTGCACAATATTTACTGCAACACAGTTAGTGAACGCATCTTTCACCTCACATGATTACCATGTTGTTGCTATGGTGAAAACATTAAAGCTCCTCTCTCATAGCAACTTTCAAGTATACAATACAATATTTTTAACTAAAGTCACCATTCTGTACATGAAATCCTTGGAACGTATTCATCCTATAACTGAAAGTTTTTACCAACATCTTCCCATTTTCCCCATCCCTTAGCCTCTGGCAACCACTATTCTACTCTCTGTTTCTATGAGTTCGATGTCTTTAGATTCCACATACAAGTGAATACCACACAGTATTTTTCTTTCTCTGATTTATTTCACTTAGCATAAAGCTTTCAAAGTCCATTCATGTTGTCACAAATGGCAGGATTGTTCTCTTTTTTATGCCTGAATAGTAGTCCACTCTGTGTGTGTATACGTACATGTATATACAAGGTTGGACAATTAAGTTTGCGAACTCACCCTAAAAAAAGTGCTACATACCTCACTGCTGAATATTACCACAGTTACCTTCAAAGTACTCCCATTGGGAAGCTATGCACCAATGCCAGCATGACTCTTCAAAGCAATTTTAAAACTCTTCCTGGGATGGCCATCAGAGCTGTCGTCATATTACCTTTGATGTCCTGAATGTCATCAAAATGTCTTCCTTTCAATATTTCCTTTATCTTTGGGAAAAGAAAGACATCATTGGGGGTCAGATCAGGTGAGTAGGGAGGGTGTTCCAATACAGTTATTTGTTTACTGGCTAAAAACTCCCTCACAGACAGTGCCGTGTGAGCTGGTGCATTGCTGTGATGCAAGAGCCATGAATTGTTGGCCAAAAGTTCAGGTCCTCTAACCTTTTCGTGCAGCCTTTTCAGCCCTTCCAAATAGTAAACTTGGTTAACAGTTTGTCCGGTTGGTACAATTTCATAATGAATAATCCCTCTGATATCAAAAAAGGTTACCAACATTGTTGCAATAAGTTCGCAAACTTAATTGCCAGATCTCTTATATCACATATTATTTATCCATTCGTTTGTCAGTGGACACTTAGGCTGTTTCCTGTGTTCGATAATGTTGCAATGAACTTTACCCAGTGTAGCTATCTCTTCGAGATAGTGATTAAATATCTTTCAGATATAAACCCAGAAGCAGGATTGTTGACTCATGTGGCAGATCTGTTTTTAATTTCTTGAGGAATCTTCACATTATTTTTCATACTGGCTGCAGCAATTTACATTTCCACCAACAGGGCACCAGGGATTTCTTTCTCTCCACATCCTCACCAGCATTTATTATCTCTTGTCTTTGGGATAATAGTCATTCTAACAGATGTGAGGTGATCTCTCATTGTGGTTTTTATTTCCATTTCCCTGATGATTAGTGATGTTGAGCACTTTTCCATGTACCGGTTGGCCATTTGTATGTCTTCTTTGGAAAATGTCTATTCATTATCTCTGTCCATTTTTTCATCAGATTGTTTATATTTTTGCCATGGAATTGTATGAGTTCTTTACATATTTTGGATAATAAGCCCTTATTAGGTATGTGATTTGCAAATGTTTTCTCCCAGTTCATAAGTTCTATTTTAATTTTGTTGATGGTTTCTTTTACTGTGCAGCTTTTTAGTTGGATATAGTCCCACTTGTTGCTTTTACTTTTGGTGTCAGATCCAAAACATTAGCCCCTATGTTTTCTTGTAGGAGTTTTATGGTTTCAGGTTTTTAATTTAAATCGTTAATTCACTCTGAGTTTATTTTTTGTGTATGATTTAAGATAGGGGTCCAGTTTCATTCTTTTGCATGTGGCTGCCCAGCTTGCCCAGCACCATTTATTGAAGACACTATCCCTTCCCCATTGTATGTTCTTGGCTCCTTTGTCATAAATTAATTAACCATCTGCCTGGGGTGATTTCTGGGCTCTTGATTCTATTTCATTGATCTATGTGTGTGTTTATGCCTGTACAATAGTGTTTTGATTAAAGTAGCTTTGTAATATAGTTTCAGATCAGGTAGTGTAATGCCTCCAGCTTTGTTCTTTCTCAAGATTGCTGCGGCTATTTTGGAGTCTTTGGTGGTTCCATATGAATTTTAGAATTGTTTTTATCTATTTCTGTGAAAAATGTCATTGGAATTTTGAGAGGAATTACATTGAATCTATAAATGACTTTGGTTAGTATGGACATTTTAACAATATTAACTCTTCATATATATGAACATGGGATATCTTTCCACTTATTTGTGTCTTTTTTTAACTTCTTTTATCAATGTCTTACAATTTTTAGTGTATAGATTTTTCAGTTCCTTAGTTAAATTTATTCCTAAATATTTTATTGTTTATGCTGTTGTAAAGGGGATTTCTTTATTTTTTTTTTTAGAGAGTTTATTGGTAATGTGTAGAAATACAATTTATTTTTATATGTTGATTTCATTTCCTGAAACTCTACTGAATTCCTTTATTACATCTCAAGTTTTTTGGTGGAGTGTTTAGGATCTTCTATGTATGTGATCATGTCATCAGAAAATAGACAATATTACTTAAACATAATAAAGACCATATATGACAAACTCACAGCTTACGTCATACTCAATGGTAAAATGTTGAAAGCTTTTCCTCCAAGAATAGGAATAAGACAAGGGTATTCTCACTATTCCTATTAAACATAGTACCACAGTCCTAGCCAGAGCAATTAAATGGGCGAGAAAAAGAAATAAAAGACATTTAAGTTGGAAAGGAAGAACTGCCATTTTTGAAGCCAAAATAAACTTTTCTCAATTTCAGCGTGTACAAATAATTCCTAATGACATTTTAAATAATTGCTTTGGCATATTCTCAGTGAGGTACAATGAAGGTCTAAGTGGATATTCTTTTTAAAGTTTCTCCTTACATAAAATGGATGGATTGATTGCTTAAACTTTAATGAATATTGCCTTAGTCATTTTGAAGTTCTGTAACAAAATACCACTGACTGGGTAGGTTATACACAAGAGAAAGGTATTGGTCACAGCTCTGGAGGCTGGAAGTTCAAGATCACGTCACTGATGTTGCCTTCTAGTGAGGACTGCCTTTTTGATTCATAGAGGTGCCTTCTCGTTGTACCCTCACAAGGCAGATGGGGCTGAGGAACTTTCTCTTTTATGAAGCACCGATCCCATTCATGACAGTTCTACCCGCACGCCTCACGCCGTAAGCACTTCCCAGCAGCCCCACCTATTAGCACCATCACATTGGGGATTTGGATTTCAACAGATGAAATTGGGAGTGGCACACATATTCAGGCCATAGCAAGTACTAATTCTATCTCATATAAAACAAAAACCCAAAAAGCTTTGTGTCTGTGATAAATCTCTTGTTAAAAGTAAGAAGAGGGAACATGGATTAAAGATATTCTCAAATTTCCTCTCTATGAATCTACTGTATTTAAAAGATATAGGGAATGGGGTTTTCACCATCCAGGAAGATTTTAGTCTAGCCCCTTAGTCAATTTATTGATTTTTTTCACAGGAAATTATGTAGTCATCAAGGATTTTATTTTAATGGTGGAAATTTAGACAAAGGTAAAAAAATATATATTGAAAAACCAAGGGCAAGAGAAGCAAAGTACTATAACAGAAATATATATATATATATATATATATATATATATATATATATATATATATATATATATATATATATATATATATAAAGCCTGAAACGTAATTTGTAAACCACTGGTACATACAGATATGCAAAAAGTCTTGACTTTTTGATGAAATGAACTCTGTGACCCACTGATATTGATGAACTGTCAGAAACCAGTGAGATGATAACTGAGAAAAATGTCTCAATACAGATGGACTCTTACTGTGATTTTTTTTAAGGCGATATTAAAATGTTAGGATTGAGTGACTTAAACAGATCCCAAAGGAATATCATTCTCTCAAGGTGAACATGCTTCCTTGTGATACACTTAGAAATACTAAATTCTATGATAAACAAAATAATAACCCATAAGACAGTTCTCTATTTGGTCTCTGAGAGGACAAAGCAGTGTGGCCCTCAGGGTAAATGAGGTTTAAAAACAAACAAACAAACAAAAAACCAACTTTACTCTTAGAGTCATTTTACCACTTGTTGATGCATGTTCAGACAATGTAAGAAAGTAATAGTAGGTAGGTTAGGATATACTGGTTGACAATATAAAGATAATATCAACAATGACAGCCCATACAGTGCTTTGCTAAAGAGGTTGTTTTGAAACCGAATCCCCTGAGTTAGGTGCCACCTCACTCCAAAGCAATGTAAAACAATTCTCAAGTTTCTAAGATTAATGGCTTATTGAATAGCTACTACAAGAAATTCCAGCTTTGAAAGACAGAAAGCAGGTGGCCAACTTTTTCATCAAAGTTTTCAAGGGAAACAATATTTATGGGTATAATCATCAATATTTAAATTCAAATCTAGCAAAATTTATCGAGCACCTATTATGTACAAGAGGCTGTGCTAGGTACTGTCGCCTATATATGTATTTCTTTAAAGCTCACAATAGCACACTTATTTATGTGTGATAATATGAAAGTTAACACATAATGGACTTAACCTTGGTTATTTACCTTGACTTTGACAGCTTGATATGGAGAACAATAAACTTGTTTGAGGAAAAACCTAAATCTGTACTTTGAAATGTCAACTAAGTAGCTTATGAAATAGTTAAATTAAATGCAAACAAACGTGTGACAATATATAATAATTTTAGGGTTGACTATAAACTCCTTCTCACCATTCTGCCATCGCTGCCCTTAATTGATGTTGCAGAAATTTGTACATAGAAGGCTAATTGGAGGGATAACTCTTGTTGAATGTGCATATTGTCAGCCAGTGCCAAAAGGCCTGTGCCCTCTGCATGGGCCCTCTGCCTTATGAAAATGCCCTTTGCTTCCTCTCTTGGTTTTAGAGGGGTAAGGAACATTTTCTAGCCTGAATATTTCTAGGAAATGTTCTCAGTTTATTCAAAGGATTATTTACCAGTGTTGGCTTTATATACTTTCAATCGTATATTAACTAACTACAGCAGAAGGGCTTTTTTGGCTTAACCCACTTCAGATCTGCTGTGTTTGTGTGACGACAGCATTGGCTAATGTATCATATCAAAAGTTGCCATTTTAGGATCTTTAGCTAGATTAGAAGTTCTTGTGGATAGGAGGGACAGACTGTTTAGATGTTGTGGAAAGGGCAGCAGATTGTATCAGCAAATAGCAATTAAGGGAATGGTTTGAGGGGACATGAGCGGGAATAGATGCTGTACGTGTTTGGCTTCTTATTAGTGAAAGTTTAATCATTTCAGGTAGGGCGTACCTAGCTCAAACATTCTTTTGGGTATGTTTTTTGAAGTTAATGAAAGAGATTGAGACCCTTTTACACAACGGTCCTCATTCTCCATATGGGAAGATATTGTCCTTCAAAGAAATCTAAGGAGATTTGGAAAAGTTTTTCAGTTGTGATGGAAGAAATAGGAACTCCACGTGTCACACAGTTTAATGCAACAGAAAGATGGCAAATGTTGTCTGACTGTCAAAATGTACTTTTGTTCTTACCAAAAAAAAGCCTCCTATCTGACAAGGTAGGACCTAAACATTTGTAGATCTGGCAGAGTGATGGCATAATCTGTGATTTAAAATAAATAAATAAATAAAAAATTAGTTACCAACACCTAAAAGTCTGTGGCTTTTATTTAAGCAAATAGGGATATCTAACTTTTCTTGAAAAATTGGATAGTATAGTAAGACTCAGGTGCTGTTACATGGTACCATATCTAAATCTCCCTGACTCTTTACTGTCTTCTCAACATGGAAGCACTTTGGTCAATTCTCGTTTATCATTATATTCCCACTGTTTTTCCCTATGGTAGAACTCAGTAGAAAATAAAACATATACCAATGCCTCTTTCTAATGTGGGAAAATTAAAAATAGACCAAAAAGGCTGTAATTTACACTGATTGTCATAGTTGATTTGGTGGCTTTAAAAAATACATATATTTTGTATGCATGTATGTTTTATGTATGTGTGCAAAGTCCTGACAATTAAGTTCACAAACTTGCCACCGTGCACTTACATTGACAGCCCTGTACAAACAGCTCAGTAAGGTTTCATAACCTTGGTAAATCAATGTCTCACAGCTGTGTTCCTGTCGATGTGTGGTGGTGTCTTGCTGAATGGCGTTCATTATTGTAGTTGCGTGTTTTTGTGTGCCATTGCAAGAATGTCTGAGCTTGAATTAGAGCAAAAAACAAACATTAAATTTCTTGTTAAACTTGGCAAGTGTGGAAGTGAAATCAGGGACATTAGTCCAAGTTTATGGGGAGAATGCCGTGAAGAAAATGGCAATGTACAAATGGATTAAATGTTTTTTTCTGAGGAGAGAGAACGCGCCACTGATGAAGAGAGGTCAGGGCAGCCAGTAACAAGCAGAACTCATGAAAACATTGCAAAAATTCATTGAACTGTGCATCAAAATCATCAGCTGACTGTGAGAAGCATAGTAGACCAAATAAATATCAATAAAGAAACAGGAAAAGTTTAACTGAAAATCTTGGCATGAGAAAGGTGTGTGCAAAAATGGTCCTGAAGAAGCTCTTGCATCATGACAACGCACCAGCTCACACAGCACAGTCTGTGAGGGAGTTTTTAGCCAGTAAACAAGTAACAGTATTGGAACACCCTCCCTACTCACCTGATCTGGCCCCCATTGATTTCTTTCTTTACCCAAAGATAAAGGAAATATTGAAAGGAAGACATTTTGATGACATTCAGAACATCAAGAGTAATGTGATGACAGCTCTGATGGCCATTCCTGAAAAAGAGTTCCCAAATTGCTTTGAAGGGTTGACCAGGGGCTAGCATCGGTGCATAGCTTCCCAAGGGGAATACTTCAAATGTGACGATAGTGATATTCAGCAATGAGGTATGGAGCACGTTTTCTAGGATGAGAGTTCGCTAACTTAATTGTCAGACCTTGTATGTATGTATATATAACTTATTTACATCTATATCTATATGTATGTCTATATCTATGTTTATGTCTATCTCTATCTCTATCACTTCTCTTGTCTCTTTATCTCTAGCGCTATTTATCTGTATATCTTGCCTATCATTATATTCACCATAAGGTCTGGGACTGTTTCCTTTTTTCATTTTTGTTGTCCAATGTCCATTCTACAACTGAGGATAAATTACACACAGGATAAAATTTAGTGAGTAAATCCTTACTGATTGTGAAATTAAAGCATGAGGTGAATGATTTTAAGAGAGATCCTACCTAAGTTTCATTGAAATGTTTTCTACTGACCTGACGACTTGATTCAGCTAGGTGTTAAATATTTCTCCTTGGGATAGTCCTGGCAGAACATTAATGCATCTAATATTTTTAAATTCTCTATCATAGTCTCTATCAGCCACGTTTTTTGTTGTGTTAAACTATTTCTTTAGAAGAAAGGATAATGCTTCCACATGTATAGTATGGAGTTAGGCTGAGATGAAGCATGGTAATAAATAATGATTTAGCCTAGGATCCCAGTGACACAGATGAGGGATCCCAGTGACACAGTGGAGGGATCCCAGTGACACAGATGAGGGATCCCAGTGACACAGATGAGGGATCCCAGTGACACAGTGGAGGGATCCCAGTGACACAGTGGAGGGATCCCAGTGACACAGATGAGGGATCCCAGTGACACAGATGAGGGATCCCAGTGACACAGATGAGGGATCCCAGTGACACAGTGGAGGGATCCCAGTGACACAGATGAGGGATCCCAGTGACACAGATGAGGGATCCCAGTGACACAGTGGAGGGATCCCAGTGACACAGTGGAGGGATCCCGGTGATACAGATGAGGGATCCCGGTGACACAGATGAGGGATCCCAGTGACACAGATGAGGGATCCCAGTGACACAGATGAGGGATCCCAGTGACACAGTGGAGGGATCCCAGTGACACAGTGGAGGGATCCCAGTGACACAGATGAGGGATTCCAGTGACACAGATGAGGGATCCCAGTGACACAGATGAGGGATCCCAGTGACACAGTGGAGGGATCCCAGTGACACAGATGAGGGATCCCAGTGACACAGATGAGGGATCCCAGTGACACAGTGGAGGGATCCCAGTGACACAGATGAGGGATCCCAGTGACACAGATGAGGGATCCCAGTGACACAGATGAGGGATCCCAGTGACACAGTGGAGGGATCCCGGTGACACAGTGGAGGGATCCCGGTGACACAGTGGAGGGATCCCGGTGACACAGATGAGGGATCCCGGTGACACAGATGAGGGATCCCAGTGACACAGATGAGGGATCCCAGTGACACAGATGAGGGATCCCAGTGACACAGTGGAGGGATCCCGGTGACACAGTGGAGGGATCCCAGTGACACAGTGGAGGGATCCCGGTGACACAGATGAGGGATCCCGGTGACACAGTGGAGGGAGGCCACTAGGAGATACAGAGTCAATGAAGAAAATCAGAGCCCAGAAAGGAAGAAAAAAATCGGCAAATAGGATTTACAGCTGTTTCCCAGGAGGCAAGGCCCAAGGAACGGTTTTAATGTCTAATTCTGCTTTTTCTTTTCTGTTTTGGTCCAGGATTACTTGTAACTATACCACATATATGACGACAACATCTCAGAGGCACTACTCAAATCTACACCTAATTTTGGAAATTAAATGTAAATGAATTTAAACCATATTTTTTATGATAATACCTTGATTAGACTTGTACAGAAATCATTTTTCCTTGACTGAATTTATGGAAAATACTGATTTCTATTATTAAAGTGGAAGATACTCTTTGATCAGGCACACATTTATTAAATATTTCATATGGCAACGGTCTAAAAATAACTAATATCCAGATTATACTTATTCATATTACTTTTTATTATAAAGCTTATTTTTCCACGTTTCTCCTCATATTTATAGAATACCTTGTTGTAAAATATGTTTTTATTATTTATCTCTTATTTAATAATATTTACACTTACTTCAGAAAAGATGTTTAAGCATATTTAGATGAAGCATTGTTAAGAAGAAAAAAAGTTCTGCACTAACGCATAATGATGTGCACATTTTACTTTGCAAGATTTGCAGTTAAGAAATGAGCTTCTTTTCAAATATAAAGGAAAGACACAGAATTCTATGTCACTTTGCAGTTCCTTTACTGCAGCCCTCATTCCACAAATATTGTGCTGCCTTCACTGGATTAATTCCTCCTCTTATAGAAGTGATGGAGGCCTCAAACAATGAAAACTCCAGAGACATTCACTGAAACAAAATAACGTGTTTAGAAACTCCACACATGAGTTTCCACAAAATAAGATTATGTAAATAATTAACGTGTACTTGTATATGTAAGGTTTCTTAAACACATTACATATTTATGACAATTAATTTTGGAAAATTCTATATTTATTTTATGGCTCAGAGGCAAAATGGGAGCTTTTGCGTTAGGAGGCCTGGTTAGTAATGGGTGTTCCACTTGCTAAGATCTACGGGAAGATTACATTGGATACGTGAGCCTTCAGAGAGAGGAATTAAACTAAATCCTTTAAACAAGTTTGTGTTGAGGCACCTGGTGATACGGGGTTGTGAATGTGTAGAGTGGTTTATTTCGCTATTTGAGTTCTCAGCACATAATCTATTAAGGACAGAAATTCCAATTGATTTTAGCAATTTCCAGTTTTTTTATATGTACCTTAAAATGATCAATGTGCCTTTGCAGAAATAATTTTTAAAAACTCACTTTTAATTCATAGTTTCAAAGACCAGTTGTGATGCTACAATGTTTCTGACTTTATATATATTTTGTGCATGCTGAACTGATGTTTACCATCTATTTCTGTGCTTTGGTTCCTACTTTTAAGAAAACAATCTGACAGGGATGATGCTTAAAGTTCCTCATGTTTTATACTTACATCTCATCTGAAAAATTAAGGAAACTGTACATGTTCATGGACATTCTCTTCATGTCCTGAAGGCCAATAGGCAATAATACTTCTCTTGTCCTGCCTTAATGAGAATTGAATTGGATTATATTTTTCAATATATCTGCAACCAAACTCTAAATATATGTTATATTTACATGTGTAAATATACATGTGTATCTGTGGGTACAAATATATAGCTATAACTGCTACACATACCTATAAATAATATACTATTCAGGCAATCAGACATGGTCAAATTGAAGCAAAGATAATATGAATTTATGTTGAAATATTTTATGTAATAAATTTAATTATGTAACATGTAACTATGATAGTTATATTTACATTATATATGTATACATATTCGTAAAAAGTACGTATTCAATTATTACTATTATTTAGGGGAGTATAAGTTAACAATGAGGGTCCCTGGGTAGTTCAAGTATTTACTGAACATAAAATATCATTAAATACCCCAAAGATACAAAGTCCCAATTCTTAAATGGTTGATTTCTGTCTGAAAGTATATTTTTAATGGCAAATTACTTAAAATCTGTGACACATTTTTTTTCATCTGTTAAAATGGGCATACTACATTTGTCAGAGAGGTGTTGAAAAGACTAAATTTGATTTTGAGGTATAAAACTAGGCAAATTATCTTGTTTGGGAAAAAATAATACCAATAAAATACTAAAATGTGTTGGGAAATATGTACAAAATATTTATGATTTATTTGTTGTGTTGAAAATGGTTCATCTCATAGCTATTTTGAACCATTGCCTTCAATTACTTTTGTAAAGTGAAATATCTGAAATTTTTCCATTTTAAGCTAACACAAATAAAAAATATAACCTGAACTTTATTCAATTACCTTTTTGTAGGAAAAAAAAAATCTGAGTTGATCAGCTCTTTGATGGATGTGATCAAAGAAACTAGTCATGTTCCCATAGGGTCATTTTGTTCAGTCTATGCTGAATAGTAGTCAATAAATTTTTATTTTGCTTTTGTTTTTCCATCGGCAGATCCTGCGATTATGTTGCTCTTAAAATCTGTAATGTAATAGATGTTTATTAGAATATTAATATATGTTATAAATGTAATATATTTTGATGTTAAAATGTTATGCTATCCATTATATCCAATTACAAAAGGATTTGGCTCTTGGAAAATGTATGCATCCTTGTAGGATGTCATTAATGCCTGCTATTTCTAGGGGTGTAATTTTGCGAGCAATTTTCCATAAAACTGCTTAAACTGTTACCATATAAATTTGAAATCATTTGGCTCAATATTCATTTAACCAAATTACTATGCTAATAGCAATTCCTCCTTCTAAACAGTTTTCAAAGATATAGTGGATATGTGTATCTCACCAATCTCTAGTATTTATGACTTGACCAATGGTTGTCCTTCTGTGAACAAGGCATGCAGTTTAACACTTCTTGGTACTGGCCTATATCTATGGCCCAAATGTTGCTAACGTATTGAAACCTAATTATAGGCAATTTCCTCAAGGAGGAAAACATCTGTTAAAGGTGATTATTCAATTCTTCTTTTAACCAACCAATGTAAATAAAACAAATAATTCATTTGTTTTACCATTAAAATCATTAAGTGTTTGCTAAATATAAGACACTAACAGGTGAATCAAATTCAAGGAAATAAGACTCTAAGCGAAGTGGTTTAGGGGAAAGGCCCCTGCGGTTTGGCAAGAGCTGGGAAAAAGTATTATGAGTGCTAGAGTTAGAGTTAGAGAAATTAAAGTGTCTTGGGAAATATTCACAAAATATTTGTACATATTTAAAATAATTATATATAACTATTAATATTAGTAATAGAAATAGAGGAAATAGCATTAAAACTATGTTTCTTGGCAAAGTCATAGGGCTGAGACAGTTATGAATGATTCTAATAGAAGAGGTGGCATGAAGTCATGAAACTTCTTGAATACATTCAGGGAACATGGAAAAACAAAAGCAATCAAGGAATAACTTTCGGGAAAACACAATTAGGTATTTAGAAAAATAAAACAAAACAGAAAATAAGCAAAATAAAGACAGAAAGTTAGGAGATCTGAGAGAACACATTTACTCAAAAGTAAAATGAAGAAGGAAAGAAGAACCTTCGTTCTGGGAAATCAGCAGAGTGAGAAGAAGAGCCAGAATGCTCCATCTCTTTGTACTTAAAAATAGACTAAATTGGAGTAAGGGGAGACCTGTCTCATTAAGAATCTTCTGAAAGTTTTGACTCTCTAGGCAAATAAAATGATCTGTACAAATCTTTTTGCATTTTCTCATATGATTCACAAATTTTGTAAAATCTATCCAGGAACTCTAGGTTAAGACAACTTTGAAAGAAAAACAAAACAACAAAAAAATCAAATTCAATAGAGTCTTCAGCAAGTTCCAAAGATCAAGCATAGGTTAAGTTTAGGTGATGGAATACAGACTTCTCTCTTCTGATCCTGGCTGATCCTCGATAACATACTTTGTTTTTTCTCCTTATTTATGATTAACCTGAGAATGACTATAAGGATGGAAATGAATATAAGCAGACTGGCTAGTGGTTCTGATTTAGAGCCCTAATCTCAGGAAAATGTCTTTTCTTAGCTAATAACTGCCTGGTTAAAATACATGGAAGGAATTAAGAACACTATTTAAGTGGAAATTGAGGGAAATACTGTATAGATAGTCCTCAGAACTGTTGGGATATATGCTTTTGACGACATTTTAAACATGAGCTCTGTGATTTTCTTTTCTGCTGGACAGTGTCCTCTTTTTAGGGGAAAGCTTCTGATCTCTAATATTTACCGATACCTATGTCTTAGGGCAGTTTACAAAGAGTAAAAACCCTGAGAGAAGGATTGTGTGCATGCAAATAATTTATTAAGGAGACACTTCCAAGTGAGACTCGTAATGGAGTGAGAAAAGCAGGACAGGATGGGGAAGAAGCCAAGAAGTGATTTCAGGCAAAGTTCTACACTCAGCCTGACTCATAGAGGAACGTTAGACTATAAATTAAACTTCTAAATTCATCCCAATGGAGGCAAGGGAGTAGGACTGGAATACTGCTGCTTCTGAATAGGTCACTCATTGTCTAAAGATCATGGTAGGGAGGTAGATGGTGATAAACTTCAAGGCACTTAGAGATAGCATCCCAATCTAGACAAAGCATTGGCAGGAGTCCTTGAACAGTCCTGGTAATATTATTGTAACACTGGTAATAATATGCAAGAATATCATGCCTGTTAATATTCTTTGCTCTGAAATAAAGTTTATTTATTAATATAGTCACTGTAGCTGTGCACATTGTTAGCCAAGTAAACCTGTTTCATCCTTTTATATTTAACCTGTATATGTATGTATGTATGTATGTATTTAAATTAAGGTGTAATTGACATACAACATTATATACAGCTGTATAACATGATGATTTGGTATTTGTATGCATTGCAAAACGATCACCACAATAAACTAGTTACCATCTATCACCATACAGTTACAGAATTTTTTCTTGTGTTGAGAACGTTTAAGATTTATTCTCTTGACAACTTTAAAGTATGCAATACAGTATTATTAACTATAGTCACCATGCTGTACATTACATCCCTATGATATATTTGTTTCATAACTGGAATTTTTGATTCCCTTCACGCATTTTGCCCATCCCCTCAAATCCCTGCCTCTGGCAACGACTAATCTGTTCTTTTTGAGTGTGGGTTTCTGTTTTGTTTTGTTTTTACATTCCACATATAAGTGAGACATACAGCAGTTGTATTTCTTTGTCTGACTTATTTCGTTTAGCAAAATGCCCTCAAGGTCCATCCATGTTGTCCCAAGTGGCAAAATTTCATTCTTTTTTTTTATGTCTGAGTAATAGTGCATTGTGTGCATGTGTGTGCGTGCATGCTATATTTTCTTATCTTTATAATTTAAACACATTTCTTATGAATAACATATATTTGGATCTTGTGTTTTTTCTTCAATCTGGCATATCTCCGTTTTAAATTGGGACGTTTAAACAAATTGCTTTTAGTGTAATTATTGATATGGTTAGATATAAATATATTATCTTTCTGTGTATTAATTGTTTATATCATCTGTTCTTTGTTCCCTTTTCTACTCTTACTACCTTCTTTTGGATTGAATGAATATTTTTTATTTTCCATTTTGTCTCCTTTGTTAACTTATTATCTATAACTCATTGTATTGGTACTTCATTTGTTGCTATAGGAGTTTAGTCTACATCATTAATTCATCACAGTTTACTTCTAAGCAATAGTACTTCACTATAAAGTGAATTTTAGATATATTTTCATTCCTATAAATATGTTTGAACTTTGCTTAGGGATGCAGGTTAGTTATTTGGGAACAAGATGGTACTTTTTGAGTCCTGATTTTTAAAATTTTGTGAGGTGTGATTGGAGGAATGTCAGTCTAGGTCTAATTATTCCTCACTAGAGAGGAAGGGTCTGGCTTTGGAATATTGTGGTTTTCCAGTCGGACTGCTGGTAAAAGGTACTATTTCTAGTCGCATGTGAGTGCTGGACGCTGTTTCATTTAAACCATTTGATAGTTTTTTTTCCCCTGAAGATTTTGTAAAATATTTATCTTTTAGACTTAATTGAGATCTATTTTATAGCATTTATTCCATCTTGGTGACTATTTCACACTCATATAAACAGTGATTGTATTCTGCAGTTATTGGTTGTAGTGTTCTATAAATGGCAGGTTAGTAGAGATGGTAAACAATAATATTCACACCATTTTTATATTCTTACTTGTTTGTTTTTCTATTTGCACACTTACTGAGAGTATAATGATTGTATAGGAGGTTTGCCTCATTTTTCGTTAGTTTGGTCAGTTTTTATTTGAAGTTCTGATATTAGGTATAAAAATTTAGGATTCTCATATCTTCCTGATGAGATGATCACTTTATTTTTATCAAATTTTCTTCTTTACATCAGCTAATAGTTCGTGTTTTGAACTCCATATTCTTTTTGTCTGTTATCAATATAATCACACCAAATTAATATGTTTAATTGTATGCTTTTTTCATCCTTTTATATTCAATTACATTCAATTATTTTCTTCATATTTAACATCCATCACTCATTGGCAGAACAGAGTTAGGGCATGTTATTTAATTCAGACTGAAATCTTCCTTTTAATTGGAGTGTATAGTCCATTTACATTTAATATAATTATTGATGTGATTGATATTAAGTCTATCTGCTTTATATTCACTTTCTATTTGTTCTTTTTTTCTTCTGTTCCTACTTTCCTGGATCTTTATATGTTTTTAGTATTATGTTTGATTTAGTATTTTAGTATTACATTTTATTCTATTTATTACTTATATTGTTAGTGATATCATATTACATTATATTATATATTATATCATTTCTTTGTCTGTGTCCCTAAATTCAGTTATTTGCTCCACCACCCAGGTGTCTCTGATAGAAGCCTTACATTCTTGGACTTTTCTCCTCACCAAGTCTATTTTTACCTTCCCAAATCTTTAAGACCCAATATCTCTTCTTTAAAAGCAATCAATACGGCTGCTATAGTTTGGGATCACATCACC